>NC_138947.1:30262318-30869818 GCF_965226115.1 Aulonocara stuartgranti | reverse complement strand
ACCACAAGCAGTTATTTACAATAAGTACATTTAAACAGGAATAGTCTGGTTTGGGAATGGCTCCTCTAATGCTGGCATACACTGTGTGATTTTTGGCTCATTTTGAGCCGATTTTTCAGTCGTGCGACCGTTTTGTTGATCGGTCTGAGTTTCGCCTTCATCGTGTGTCGTGCATCGTGTAGTATACATGGGGTAACGAGAAGCGATTAACATGTCACGACCATCTGCTGATCATCAATCGTTTGGTCGTAAGAAAATCAAACCTGTTTGAAATCCCGCCGGCCATCGTGAGGGTGTCACCGCAGCCTCTCACACTGCACACGCGCAAACACAGAAATGAAAGTGAAAAGACGGAGCAGCACAGCAGTGCAGCGTGTGATCTGGACACAAGCGATGGAGGCACAACTTGTAGAACTTTGGCAAGCTCATCTCAGCCTTTTTGATGTGGCATCACAAAATTATCACGACCACAACAACCGTGAAAATAGTTGGATCTACACTGCTGTTCAATCACAGCTGCCTGATCAATGTTTTTCATTAGCAATTTAGCAAAGTTGATGGTGGTGGTGTGTGTGTGTGAGTGAAAGACAGAGAGGAACAGATTTTCTGTTATAACCTTCATTTGATAGACGCACAGTGTGAGCACTCAGGTCGCATCAGAGCATCGGACCATATAGTGTGAGACCCTGCATCGTGACCTACGAACCCCTGCGAGTCAATCGTGCAGTTCGAGCAGGAGCTGAATAACGCGACTGAAAAAAATCGCACAGTGTCTGCCCAGCTTAAAGTATCACTGCCTGTAATCTAATGGTTACCAACATATACCTCTCTGAAAGGGATTACTTTATACGTCGACTTCTTGTTTTTCAGGGATATTTACTGTACATTTGGTATTGTGGTATTGGAATATTTATATAGAAGTGTTTTTGACTAAGAAAATGAATGTTATCGTCCACTGAAATGGGCACTAGTTGTCCTAAAAGCTCCTTAAAAAGCCTTCAGTTGATCCAAAATGCTGCAGTGAGAGTAATGACAGGGACAAGAAAGAGAGAGCACACTGGCTTCTCTTCATTGGCTCTCTGTTAAATCCAGAATCAAATTTAAACTCCTTCCCCTCACATTCGAGGTCTTGAATAATCGGGCCCATCTTATTTTAAAGTGCTTATAGTACCGTATCACTCCAATAGAGCACTTCGCTCTCAGACTGCGGGCTTGCTTGTGGTTCCTGAGTATTTAAAAGCAAATTGGGAGGCAAAGTCTTCAGCGTTCAGGCCCCTCTTCTGTGGAACCAGCTTCCAGTTTGGATTCAGGAGACAGACATCCTCTCTACTTTTAAGATTAGGCTTAAAGCTCTTCTTTTAGATAACGCTTACAGTGAGACACTGCAATAGGCCCAGGGTCCTGGGGGCTTCTTATGATGCACAGCGTTTCTTCTCCACTCACCTCTTTTCACTCGCTATGTGTTTATACACCACTTTGCATTTAATTATTAGTTATTATTAATCTCTGGCTCTCTTCCACAGTGTGTCTTTTTGTTTTGTCTCACTCCCAGCCAGTCGCGGCAGATGGCCGCCTCTCCCTGAGCCAGGTTCTGCTGGAAGTTTATTCCTGTTGAAAGGGAGTTTTTCCTTCCCGCTGCTGCCAGATGCTTGCTCACAGGAGGTCGTCTGATTGTTGGGGTTTCTCTGCATTCTTTAGCTTACAATATAAAGTGTGACACAGGAGTGTTTGAATCCTGGATGAGAAGTTTTAGGTTGAAGTAATGTTAGCTATACCTCAGTTAATAATCTAACATCCTCCAACACTCGGTTAAATAAAGGTAGTCAGCTAAGTGAGTAATGTAAAGTGCTCCTCCTATTTAACCACAGTCTGTAATGGCCAACCAGTAACAGAGACAGCACCACCAACACAGACAGCTCACTTTCCATTAAGCCAGACAAGTCTGCTGAGATCACTGGGGAAAAATTAAGACACCGTCTCTTTAAATCTGTCTGCATGACTAACTATCACACAGGAGGGATGAGACAAAGCACAAACTATTTCATGCACAAATGATTATCCTTTATAATGTTGAAACCCTCGATGGAAGAGGAGGTAAAGAAGGAGGATAGCTAGGTTTTTTTTTTTCTTCCCTAGTTTCTCTTTTCCTCAAACTGTATGTGATCATTTCAAACCATGGGTAAAAAACCAAACAGTCAGAGTGCTTTGTTAAACATTTACAGATAGTGATTTAAGCCATAAAGAGCACACTGATCAGTGCACTTACTGAATCTGCAAATATTTCCATTGGACTGTTTGGTAAAAAAAACACAGCACAGCTGCAGCTAAAATTGTGTTTCAAAGCCCTTTTAATCTTGTTATGTTCTTTAATTAATGAGTGAAACATTTCAGCTTTAATGCCTGGCCCATATTATTTAGCTCTTCAGCTTTTTCCCTGTATTCCAGTTCTATCTGGATCGAAACCAAATATCTGCATAAACAGAATTTAGCCTAATGCTTGACTTTAACAGTTTAGGTACAGCGGGCATTAATAAAATCCTGCTTCTGCTCTGAGCCCAGAGGACAGAGGAAGAGCAGCTGACTGGGACAATAGAGAAAGGCACTAACTGTTCTCACAACAAGCATGTCAGACTACATTTAGACCAGTTTTACCAGGTTTTTGAAAAAGCCAAGCAATCTTAATGAAGCTTAGGATAATCTTCAAAATGAATTATCTGTGTGCATTAGCAGGCAACATGATTACTCAATTATTTAAAGTAGAACCCTGATCTAGGGGCTGGTACACGCATGCTTTACTAACCAGCATGTATAAATGCCACTCTAAAGTAAATACAATTTAAAGCTCGGTAAAGATCATTTTTTCCACCATGAGGAGTGACATCACCAGGTGTTCCCCACTATGCAGCGGGGGGAATGACAGCGTCATCTGTACAGTAGATCAAACAGCTCTTTGCACAGACTCCCCACTGCTTGGCTTATTACAGATGGGGAAAGTGTTGGGAAGACTGCGATGAACCACGAACAGGCACCAAAAACAAAGCCTGGCAGCTTCAGACAAACTACACATAGAAAGTCTGCAAATGCTAAAGTGAAATGAGACTTTGAAAAGATGAAAACTCCAGCCGACATCACTCTGCTCATCACTGCTCTTTAACAGCCTCCGGTTTTGTTTTTGTGATGTTTTCAGTAAGTAGAGAAATTACTTCCTTGCATGTTTACTCAGGCTGGGTGCTCTTTTCAGCCGGAGTGATGAAGATGCAGAAGAAGCAGTTGAGTCACGCAGAACAGGTTGTAATTACCTCCCCTTAAGCCTCAGTGTACTCTGCATTTGTGCTCTTCATCTGGCCTCTTTCAAACATCTGCTGTCTTGAAACCTCAAGACCCCATCCGAGGAATACAGCACATAATGTTATTCAGCATGCTGACATCTCATTTCAAACCTTTCAGGCCTTTCAGCACATTGTTAAAAAGATCAACTGGCCCAGTCAGCTCTCTTCTCTCATCAGTGCTCACCAGTGTCTCTACCTTTCATCTGGATATGTATTTATTCGTAAACTGATCTCATTTTGCAGGTTTTTATTTGACATTATTCTGTCATTCTTTTGGTGAAAGACAGTGGTCATTACACTCTGAAATGCAGTGCAACGTGCATGGGCGAAGAACTCTTTAAGGGTCAGGAAACAGGTCATTAGTTTAAACCCTAGACACAAGTGCAGAGCAGGTGTTCGGTGCCACGGTCGGCCGATCCCTCGGGAACTCCTGCCACTAAGGTTCCCCTGACAGAGCCATCAAAATTCCCAGGAGTGCCACATAATAGCATGCAGGGCGAGTGACCTGCTAATACAAACTGCTCAAGGACTGTTTTTGGAAATGAAGGTGATTAAAATCAGTCATTACAGCACTGAGAGCAGATTGCACTTTCTGAATCATCCTGATAACTGCAGTGGAGTCGGTGTCAGCCTAAGGGTGAACGTGAACACTGACAAATAAGTGAAAACCCCAGGGGGGAGTGAAAGAACCTGGAGATGCTTTGAAGAGTTCAAAGTCGTGAGGACAAACCTGCTCTTGGACCGTGGCACAGATGAATCATCTGCTATTAATATACAGTCTGGGCGCACAATCTGTTTATGTGGCCACTTCGGTGTGACAGCAGAGCCAGAGACGAGCTCAAGTTTGAATTACCAGCAGTGCTGCATGTACGTGTTCCAGTTCCCAACAAACAATGCACTCTGCAGCAGAAGCTACCTTATAGGTTAAGGGCTTGCAAGAAAATAAACAAACCTAAAAAGCAGGAAAACTATGATTTTATGGGCTAAATTGTTGCCTTTTTACATGCATCATCATGATGCATCAGTTTTTGTTTTATCGGTTCACAGGCACCTATTAAATTGAGACTTCGTTATTTAAAATAGAAATCTGGAACCATATATTGCAGAAAAGATCTCAGTTTCAGGGATCTGATCCAAATTAGTCTTCAGCCATAATTATCTTACCCATCTGTCTACGAAAACAGAAGAACAACTTCTCTGAACTTCCTTTCCTTTTTCGTTTGTAGACTTACACATAGACAAACCACAGAAGGGAAAGTACATTGTAAGCATACACACAAGTGTATCACTTTAACCAGTGCAAACTCTCAAAACATCCAGAAAGTGTCACATGCCGCCGATTACAGCTGAACAGGATCGCTGGTGGACTCGATCTGAAACAGCAAGCTGAGCTGTAGCATGTGACCCAACGTCTGCAGGTGTGGCACTTCTTTGTGTTTACACTGCTTTTGCATGTCTTTTTCATCTCAGTGCATCTTATTATGTCAGAAAGGGACATGTCTTGAAAAGGTTCAAGTGTAGCAACCAAAGCTACACTTCTGATTGTTTATTCTTTGTTCCTCATGACGGAAAACCTCCCAGTTCCGCCGACCTCCCTCGTCATCTCAGGCTCCAAAACACAGTTCAAGGTTTTCAGGCTGTTGCACTGTGAAGTGGGAGGGCGTGTGAAGGCTTCCTAGCGTGAGAACTCTGAAAGTAGTTTACTTTTAAATTCCCTCTAGCGCAGTGTACTGGCAAGAACCTGGCTATACAACATCAATGACACACATCGTGTTGTAAACAAACTAATGCAGTGTGGTTCTTTTTAATTTCTTATTTAAAGGCAGTAAAAGTACAAAGCATACACCACAAAAAGTACCTGGGATGACACTAATATTACACATACTATACCATCCCATAGTATTTTCTTCAAAAATGTAAGATATGTTATATATAAACGATTTTCTAGCATTGATGGCAGTCAGAAAACACAGTCAACACTGAGCGCAATTCAACAAACAAATTTAAACATGGTGTGTAGAAGTGTGCGTGCAATAACGTTGCAAACAAACATTATGCTGCACTAGTTTGCTTTGTTCCTTAAAGGTTAAAGTCCACGTGCCTGTGCAGAAAGTGGTTACACATTGCCCCAGCCGAGTAAATATGTGAAAGTTTACTCTGACTCTGATATCTTAGCTTAAGCTTCACTTACCAGCTTACTTCTTTACAACTTTGTTACAGAGAGATGCTCCTGATGGCGACGGTTTGCTGTGTAACATCTCGCAACCAACAGTTATCTTGCATTGTACTGTATAGGGCTGCTCGATTATGGCAAAAATGATAATCACGATTATTTGACGATATTTATTTAACCCTTTAAGACCTACCATAGAACCAAGTCCACCAGAGCTTATATTATTATTTTTTTTACATGCTGTAGTGCCATTTGTGGGAGCATTTCAAGTTGCTATACATCAATACAACTGTTATAGCCCATATTTTAATAATATGTATGCATTAAGTCCATAGTAATTACATAAATTGCAAAAAAGTGCAATAAACTACAAAAAAAATAGAAAATCGCTTTTGTTTTGTTTACATATATTTCTACTTGGAGAAATTTAAGAGGTTTATCCCTCAAAACTTTAAATACAATAAAGTTGCAAAAAAAATAGTTTCCCACCACAGGAAATTTATTTTGAGTGTCTTCATAGTTTTATTTTGGAGATACAGCAATTTTTATATACTGCAGGAAAAACAAAAAACAATCCTATGATGCAAATTTGCAAAGAAAACAGCAGGTGCATCATTTCACTGTGGGAAGTGTTACGAACAGCTGATAGGAACGGCAAAACGTGTTTCTGGAATATTATGTTTTTGTTCCTGCAAGCGCTTTTTATGCAATTTTTGCAAAGCTATATGTGGAACGAAACCGTGACCGAGGACAAGCTGATGGCATCAGATGTAAGTACAACTCCTCCGGTTTCATATGCAAAACAAATTATTGCGCTAGCTTACACAGTTCAGATTCTACAGGGATTTAAAAATAGTTACGCAAAACAGAGCGTGCTGCTCTGACCGGCTTTAAAGGGTTAACAATAACTTTAAAAAAATAATATAAAATGGTGTGCAACACCACTGAAGTTTGTTTTTTTTTAAACTCTCTTTTCAACCAACGGCAGTCACTCTCCAAATAACTTCTGCTTAGCTTTCCGAGCTTCCCTCGGGTCCTCTTAATCAGCGGTCTCCACCCTTTTTTGCGCCACGGACCGGTTTATGCCCGACAATATTTTCACAGACGGCCTTTAAGGTGTCGCGGATAAATGAGGGAGGGGCTAATAATCGGCTCAGTCATTTTTAATGATCGTTGAAAGCCCAGATCGTAATCGTGATTAAAATTCGATTAATTGAGCAGCCCTAGTACTGTATATCAATAAAATCTGAATAATTAGGTTAACTGATTAGCCTTTCTAGTGTTTATGAGTTAGGGTGGCATTGCTTTATCATGTCATTAACTAATCACACACGCCCCTGGTTGTATACAGAAGCAGCTTAGAACGCTTGTCTCAGTTCAAGGCTTATTCTAGCCTCTTTGGATCTGCTCTTAGAGACAAATACCCACTAAGGTCTCAAGGCTGTCCTACTGACACATCGTAAAGTGCATGAGGACTCTCTCCTAGACAATCTGACATTTCGAGCCCTTTATGAATGCTTTCAGTAAGCGTGCATTTCTGCAGACTCTACCTGAGGAAATTACCCCTCTTGGCACCTGGAACTGGAAGTACAGGAACATCACCAACTCAAGTGTGACTTCATTCACAGATCTGACTTTGACTTGTTTGACTTGGCTATTATGGTTGAGAATGTGGAAAGGCCTTTGACTTTCTTTGGCAAACCAGGTTTGATCATTAACCGTGGCTCAGGGGGTTGGGAAGCGTATCTGTAACCGGAAGGTCGCCGGTTCGATCCCTGGGCTCTCTGTCCTGGTCGTTGTGTCCTTGGGCAAGACACTTTACCCTACCGCCTACTGGTGTTGGGGGCCGATGGCGCGATATGGCAGCCTCGCTTCTGTCAGTCTGCCCCAGGGCAGCTGTGGCTACAACTGTAGCTTGCCTCCACCAGTGTGTGAGAGTGAAAGAATAGTGGCATTGTAAAGCGCTTTGGGTGCCTTGAAAAGCGCTATATAAATCCAATCCATTATTATTAAACTAAATATGAAATATGAGTAGCTGCGTGTAACTTAACACAGAGAGGCCTCTGCTCCAGAAATAGAGGTTCACAGAGGGCCGTTTCATTCCTCACACAGCAGCTGGAGCACAGATAGGTGAGGTTGCTGTCTGTTACTCAGGGGTTAGGGTAAACTGGCCCAGTTGTGCACCAACTGGGCCATTATTGAGCTGTAATGTAGCACACTGCCCACCCACAGTTCCTGTAGAAGTTCTACTGTAGAGTTACCCGTCTCTAACATCGTCTGCACACTTCCACAACCTGACTCCATGTCAAGTTAGTCTCAGTCTTAGTGGGGCGGCAGCAGCCTGCTCTCCCAAACAACCCCCGCTGTCCAGAGAGACAGGGAGAGAGGCACGGGGACTACTAATGAACCCGAATGCCATCCGTGGCGTTTCAAGAGCAGCAGAGCATGCATCTGATTAATCTTTGTCCTAATTAGATCGAACAATTAACCTGCCCACCACTGAGCTCTGGAGCCTGATGACTCTGCACGAGCGTCAAACCTCCTGTACATTTAAAAACGAAGCGTGCCCTCACACTGCAACTTTCCTGGTTTTCACAGCGACCAATTAATTCTAAGTAACAGCGCACAGCCGTCCGTGTGATATCTGGGCGGAAGGAGGACAAGCTCCGAGCCGTTTCTGCTTTTCACTTCAATGGCACTACATTTCTGCGCTTTTGATTCAAAGTCAGAGGAGGCACTGATGGGTCTCATCACAAATTAAGTGTGAGATGCGAAGCAGAAAGAGGAGGGGAGAAGGGGAAAAAAAATCCAATCTTCATTAACATGGAGATACTCCCCCGATGTGAAACGCCTTGAGGACATACTTGTTCACTCACTGACTGGATGCTTTAAAGCATGCACTGCCTGCTGATCTGAAATATTTGAAATGCTTCACTTGTTACATGCACTGCATCCTCATAACAATGTGGACAGGGAGAATGCAACCACAGAGGACATGTACCAGCCGATCCCTTATTAATTAACATGAGCTCAGCTGTAGGGATGCAACTGGAAGCATACAGCCCTGTGACTGGACACTCTGGGAGGTTTTCTTTTTTTTCATAAATCATGTGTGCATGAGCCACAATTGCACAATGAAAGCTCATGAAGCTTAAGCTTGTTTTCCCTTTTCTTTCTTTCTTTCTTCTTTTTTTTTAGCATATTGCACAATGTAAAGTACTGCAAAAACTGTTCTTTATAAATCTGCAGTATGGCTCTTTAACCCAGCTGACCATACAACGTTAGCTGGGTTAAAGTGTACTGTTTTGTGTAATGTTTTTGAGGCCCTGCCAAGGACAACACGACCAATGTTGCGAGTTTAATGAGCCCATTAAAAGTGACTGGGTCAGCTGACGGGGCTCTGCTGGCAGCAACAAGTGCTTGACAGTTGGGAACTTAAAAAGTGCAGTCGTTACGCAACGTGTCAATCCGTGTTTGAACCTTTGTGGAAACGCTCAGTTTCATTTAATACGCGTAACTTTTGACTGCACTGAAAGCTGCGATAGATCGCTGCGGAAATGGCTGGCAAAACTCGAAAATAAAAGTTGAAAATATATAGCAACGCGTCAGATTTTACTAGTTAAACGTTGCGGAAGCTAAATGTGAGAGTTTCTCTTTATTGCAAAACCTTAACACGTGTAGTGTTGGGTAAGGGAAGGAGAAAATCCACGAGTATACGTTAAACTCGATGACTTTCAAAGGGAGTTTGGAAGCACTCTCCGAGGCGTGCGCTGCAGGCTTGTTTCGCTCTGTAAAGTTGAGAGCGTACACAGCAAAACTCTCAGCGAGCACAGCTGTTGTGAGACTGACCTGTCCTGGAGTAGACGGTACTTCTGTCATGTGTCGTCCCAGTGTTGTGCTGCTCTAGGTGGACCGAGTCCTGCACGGGACCGGGCCACAGTCTCTGAGAGATTGCATCCCTGACAACTCTCGCGCCGCTGCCTGTGATAGAAAATATGTAGTCCATTACTGTACGGCTGCAGAACCTAGCTAGCTTAGCTAACAAAAAGAGTTTTCAAAAGTGTTTAAATAGCCGCTCTCATCGCGCAAAAAGAAAAACAATGCTGACAAAGCAGCGACACTCAAACTCGTAGTGTGAACGAACCTCAACTACTCCACACATTCCAAAACAGGAACTATTTGAAACACGTCAACGGGTGCGCACTGTTTTTGCCCCTAGTGGACTCGAACGCAACAGGCTGTCTTCCAGTGCAGCCTACTGCCCTATTGGCCCACATTTACACTAACTGCATTCCACAGAAGGTTCCTATATTTGATGTAGCCTCCTCAATAACATAGCTAACCGCTTTACTTTGCTTTAGGAAAGTCTGAATTAGTTGTAGTATTGTGTTCCTATTGCTTACAAACTGTGTATAACATGGTAGCACTTTAAGTTGTTTTTTTATCCAGAGTAATGATTAATAGGTTTGTAAGCTTGAAGATGCAAGAAGATAAACACATAAGTATTTAAATGTGTTATGTTTGCAGCTACACTGTGTTATAAACCACACATTACATGCTCATAGATGAGTGTATGGCTAAGGATTTTGGTCAAACAAAGCTTAAAATACAATTTTATCCACAGATAAGCATTTGAATGCAGCTTTTACTTTACAGGCAGGGTTCACATATTGTTACTTCAGGTTACATTCTTTAGGTTTGCAAATATTTTTTTAATGCTGAAGTTCATTTGCAATGAATCACAAGTTACAGATTCAGTGCTGATTGAACGCAGACTTTTAAAAAGTCATTCATGAAACCTGAACTTGAAAAAAATCTTTACAAATAAAAAAATAAAGAGGGGAAAAAAATGAAGCTCAGCACAGCCCACACCGATTTCCACATCGTTGCTAGGAGATTTGATTGCCATCAAGTGTGGGGCTTTATAGCACCCTGGAGACCGACATCCATCTGACTCCCACCTTAATAACATTCTAATAAATTGAGACTCTCACATCCGGAGGCAAAGTACACCTCCGTGCCCATACTGTAAGTGACTCAAGGATCCAAAGTGAGAACTCTGAGAGCTGCGACATATACGCGTCTGCTCGTCCACTGATGGATAGGCAGAGATGGCATTTGCTGTGCGCAAATGAACATGGAAAAGTGAAAAGCCGGCAGACCGGAACAGGGTGTGATGATTGGGAAGCAGCCTCAGGTTGTGAGCTGGAGAGCCTGTGATTCATTATTTATCCCAGGGGGGCAGAGCTGCTCTGGTAAGTAAAGAGTGTAAAGACAGGCCCTGTAATGATCCAGCAACACATTCACATGAGAAACGTTAAAGATGGGGAGAACTTTTCTTTGCAAGGATAATCAGACAGGAAAAGCACCCGTGTCTCATTCCCAGTATGTGTGCAAGGCCAGCTGAGGTTAAAGCATCTGTTATATCTGAGTGCATTGAAGCAGTGAGGTTTGAGAGTGCCAGCCATTTTCAATACTGAAAGTGCTCCATCTGCTGGTTGCCTTAGGTAGCGTGGGTATTACAATAGTGCATCAGAACAAATGCAGTTTTGAATATATGAGATTTTACTTTTTTTTTTATTTTGAGAAAAAAATGACTTTTTCCTCATCATCTTTGACATCATCTGCCTTTGTGGTTCTGTTCAAACAAGCACGGCTGCAACTAAATGCCTGCTTTCACTGTCTATTAATATGTCACTTGATTTAATGACTGGACAATTACTCATTTAGTCTGTAATAAAGCTGAAAAATGTCCCCTAAATGCCCCCAATTCCTGTTCCTAGGATGTTTAATTTACAAGAAAAATCAATCAGAGACACGCTTATAAGCCGGAAAGCCTGAATGCTCGAAATTTTCTTTAATTAACCACTTAATCAGCTATTACAAATGATCGGCACCTTATCGCGCTGCGTTTCAGCTGCCCTGCAGTCACGCGGGAGAAGAGGTGTTTTGTGACAGATCCAGTCTAAACATATGTGAGCCTGAAGCAGGGGGACTGTTCAAACTAGTGTTTTTTTTACTTCACAAATGAAAAGAATATAGCACACAAACAACTTCGACAGCATATATTTTTATATTTGACTTTGAATCATAAGCACCTGTCCCACTTTTTTCCTCTCTGACCTTGTGTAGCGCCCTGCTGGTACACTTGGCACTTGAGCAATGTCTTTACACTGGCCCAGCGCCACCCCAACAAACCCCACCCCACTGCGGGGCCTCGTAGCTGCGTGATGTACTGTGTTGCTGTACAGCTGCCCAGAGCGGTCATCAAATCATCCATAACATACTCAGAGGGAGCCATCCTCTCTGCGCTGTAACCCCATAGGATTAGAGATATACCGAGCAGTCGTGCACGCCAAACAATAACACCCAATCTAGTTTTAAAGACCTATTTTCTCAGAGAACTCCTCCACTCTCTAATTAAGCCGTAAATGTGACCAAAGAGGGAAAAATGAAAGAATTCCCTCTGTGCTCATCCGACTATGAGCATCATTGCATGGAAATTATATGAGTTACTTTGTTCTCCTTAAGCCTGCATGTTTGATGTGTGTATTTCGTGTATTTTAGAGGTGATTAAAGAGACCCTGGAGCAAATTAGCTAACTGACATTTATTACGCTGTTATGTCCTTCTGAATTTTTGCAAATTATCCCGTTTCTGTGGACTTACAGACCATTATATTAGGTATATTTACAATATCCTAAAGGGACACGTTCTAATTTGGTTGCGTGTTTACAAGGCACGCAAAAGCTATATCATAACCTTTCTTATTAATTTCTATCTGGATCAGAGCAGTATTTGAGAACCATTTTGTTTAATGGAGAAATCTTGCTGTTCAAGTACCTGCATTAAAAAAAACCCCAGTTGATGTCAGCTGCTGTCAACAAAGGCCCTGAGAGGGTCCTGTGCGTGAGCCTTTGTCATCATCTGGGTGTTAATCTCAGCAGTTTCCCATTCAGAGCCAGGTTGGTTGGCACCTAATCCTGAGAACAGGGACGTTTTCATTACGAAGAAACACGCAGGCCACCGGGGAGCTGCTGCCACTTTCCCTGTTATCAATGAACAGAAGTCACAAGTAATGTTGCATAAGCAGTCTGAGCTGAAGCAACACGCTGAGCATGTGCATGCACTGTAAAGCCTGTGTTAGCATGTGCACACGCTTACCGTATGCCCATTTCTCACATAGTCTGCCCTTTCTTCCAGACTTTTTTTTTTTTTTCGTTTGCGGTGGAAATCACTAGAAAAACACAGCGCAGAGTTCACTCGTGTGACACAAATGCACCTGCTGGCAAACACAACCGAGCCTTTCCGTGTACGGCACTGGTTGCTTGTAGTGAACGCATCTCACGTGGCATTTCCAGAAGCATCTAACAGAGCTGGAGTGTACGCACAGAATGTACAGCACAAATTGTCCTGTGTTTCATGAGCGTTATGCTCTATTATCCCGCAGCTCTTACAAGATGACGACCAATAAAGACGGTTTGCTGCCAGGAGGAATCAAGCGGAGGCATACAGACAATGGCAGCAATCACAGGTGTTTAACAGCTCTTGTCAGAAAATGCCGCTTTCTCTCGGGCTGTTTCACTAGGGAAGTAAAGCTTTGCCTCTCAAAAGCTTGTCAGTACTACAACAGATGAACATGTTTTTCACATTGACAGCAGGAGCCAAATATTCATGAGAGGGAAACATGAATCGAATGTTGTGTGGTGCCTGTTAAAGCCAGAACAATGCCAGGCTGAGTCACTGGATCATCTGGAGAAATGCGCCTTTTAATTACTCAGAGCAGTGATTATATAAGTCTGACTGCTGTCAGTCAAATGTTTGCCTTGATTTTGCACGAACGCTGCGGAGCACCTTCCATCTTGCTGCTTACATGGGACTATACAAACATTTGTGCGAGGCTATTTGGCCCATGAGTCATAATCCAGCATTGATAAATCATGTGTGAAACTCTTATCAGTGGGATGCAAGCAGCAATGAGTAACCATGCATTTAACCACAGACTGCATAGGAGAGATGCGCACAGCCTGAGTGACGTCATTCACTGATTTGTGAAGACCTGCTTTGAAGTCCCGAGCTGAGGATTTTGTGCATTGGCATCATGGTGTTTTGAAACCAGACATGATGATTGTGGGGTGGATAGCATAGAGAAAGCACACTTCAAGCTCATGCATTGAGGACTGGACACAAGCCAGGACCTCACTTAAGCGAATGCTGCTTTATCCTCTTGTATCACTGTTGTGTATTTGTGACTTGTTAAATAAGCCACAAGCAGACCACTGATCAGGTTCTTTCCATGAATGTGCAGCAGCGCTGTTTTTAAGTGCAGAAATAGAAGGATTATGTTTGTGGTGCTGGGGTGTGGTTTGGATGCTGGAGTGCGACACTGCAGACTGTGACAGAGCTGTAAACACCGTGTCTGTACATGTCCGTAAAGGTTCTCAGTCATCTAGGTTATTGTAGGAAACTTTAACACATGTCGTGCAGGGTGACATCTTCAAGGAAACGCAACTTCTTGAAGTTTCCTTGAAGACGTTTCTCCTTTCATTCAAGAAGCTCTAAGTCTGTACATGTTTTTATTAGAATATGTAAATTCTTCTCTGACCAAACTGACCGGATCGACACCACACTCAAGTTTGTCGAGCTGAAGCCAAGAGACCAACAGCCCAGCTTAGTGTAAAGATTAGATGTGTGCCTTCTTATTAGCAAAGACAATGACCGAAATGAGAAGGGATCACATGTAAGTAGTTCAATGATTACTTTCAGTCAGTGTTTGGAGTTCTTTTTTTTTTTAAACTGGCCATCAAATAGCAAATCATCAAGCTCTCCGCTGGGCTACAGCCTTGCGAGTTGGAGTAGAGATAACCAATCTCAAATCTCATGCCAGCTTATATCAAAAAGGCAAGGTCAATGTCATGCTTCAAGGTTAAAGCTAAACTTTGACACAACACATAAACTACAACACTGCTGCCATGAGGAAAAACTGAACCTTTAAAAGAGGTGTTCTATTTTAGAAGATAAGCTGCTTGTCACAGTCAGTTGTGCTCTTTTATACATTTGGTTTTATATTGAACTCATTCAGCAGACCTTAGCTAACGGTTTCTCCTCACTATAATGCGGATTTGTGACCACGGGATCCAAATATATCATCCAAAAAGTGGCTCTTTAGTTGCCTCTAAGAGTCTTATGTACACAGAGAGAAACAGATACAGGAATAAATGAGACTGGATGAATAAAGGCTCCACAGTCAGGTTGATACATGATGTCAGAGTGCTGAAATAAGCCTCTGTGTTTTAGCTTAATGCCTTTAGCAAAGACAGGAAACAAGGAGGTGATGGTTAAGGTTGTTGTTGTAGCACCCAGCCTGACACTGACCTGCCGCCACATCAATTCACCCCCCTGTTATTGCCTTTTTTCTCTCTTCGGACAGTTCTACAAGGTGGCTAGTGGTGATCGATGGGCGGTGCCTTCAGAGCGGGCTATCTTTCTCCGCCACTTCCACCCCCTCTACTCTTGGTCATCTATCCTCTGTGGGCGTTCGCCCTGTCTGAAGCCGCCACAAGAGGCTGGGTGGGCCCCCGGCGAATGATGACTGCTGGCTCGGTGCGAAGCACCAACCGCTTGCCTCTCTCTTCCATCTGTGTGGATGCTTTTCATTTTACTGCCTGGCAAAATTCTGCTTATAATTACCTGACAGCCACCAGAAGATGCTTAATTACAGGCGCAGAGAGAACGAGGGAAGACGAAAGGGAGAAGCAGGATGATAGTGGATGAGAAAGAAGGAGGGGGCGAGGAAGGAAGGGAAGGGACATGCATCAGACATGCACCACTGCTCTCTTCATACAAAGCAATTTATTAAAATAATAAAGCCCAGCCTTGCACTGAAGGTTGAGTCCACAATAAACCTGACAGGGAGGCAGAAAAGCGGTGCTACAACACCGAGGCACATAAACAAAACAAATGCTCTGTTATGTCTGCGTCCACTTTATTATCCAAGCTGAACTCTTCAGGAGTTAATTGCTTTCTTTTAAACGCAGACGCAGTCATAAATTTCATCATTAGCCTAACATGAATCATTCAGCTTTCAGCCAAAGCACAAAAGCACAAAGAATCCTCTACATAAGCCTCTTCACCCTGGACGGGCATTAGACTCTGTGACGAGATACAGCAAAGGGCTGTGGGATGGGGGGCGGTGTGGGGGGAATTAAGAGCCAAATGGACATCTTAAATCCGACAAAGATGCTAAAAGCCTCTGCGCGCTCTCTCCGTCTGCTGTAAAACTGTCGTCATCCCAGGCTCTTTTCATCTATCACCTGATATCACTTGTTCCACGAGTACGCTAAATTGGATAATGAATCTCTCCCCACCAGGAGATGCAGTACATGGATAATTTGTTGGGGAAGTTACGAGCCGGGGGCATATTGCATCACTCGAGGTGCGAGATGTTACCGTGGTTAAATGGATGCAACCTTTTGGATGAGTCCACAGTAGTTACATGAGTGAATTAGGACCCAGTGACGACGTAATTAACTGCGCAGGGAGGAACTCGTTAATGAATCACTCCGGCTCAGTTAATGAAACACATTTAAGTTAAATATGGTGTCAGTCTATCGATACGCAGCTTATGATGTTGCTAAGTGAATGTTAATTTCATGTAGATATAAATCTGTTAATCTTTTAAAAATAAATATCCTACAGAACTAATCAAAAATCGTCTGAAAGGCTTTTCTTACTGTCACTGAAAAAGGTGATGATAATCTGACTTTGATAAGTGATTTTCTTTCATTTAAAGAGTAAAGTTGAATAGCCTTTATAGCAGAATGCAATATATTTCACAATAATGAGCTTTTTTTCAAAATGTGTTCAATTATTTCACAATATCATTCTCACATTACATATCTGTGTCTTATTTATTCACATAGTTATTTATTTCATCATGACTTATTTATTTATTTAATTTTGAACACTTTGGAGTTCCATATAAAGACACACAAAGAGGTTGAGTGTGAGAATAAAAACTGCAGGGGTAAAAATGAAATGAGAAATAAATTGAGTTGGAAATGTTTTGGAACGTTTTGTAAAATAAATTAATTCGATTTCTCGCTCAGAGCTAAAAGGTCGACCTAGATGGCGCTAAAGCTGGGATGTGTTAGCTTAGCTTAGTCTAAAGACTGCTGAGATCTTTTAAAAGGTAAGTTACTCTCCTTAAAGATCTTTTTAACTGATGTCCTGCTTAAATGAGCAGAATGAACCATTTTTCTTAGCTTTAGAAAACGTTGGTTGATTTCTTTGAACAAAGCTATGCTAGCTTTTTCCCTAGCAACTTTAGCTTACAACAACCAGACTGTGGATCTAGAATTTGACGTGTATTTTTTGCACAAATCACACATTTCTCTGATAAATGGATGTAGCCCAGTGGCACAAACGTCATGCTTCCTACAAAATGTGTAGTGCGTGGCACTGTAAACAGCTACAGCTGTAAAGTAAAAAAATCCCTTAGAAAGTAGCACGGTGACCACCAAGAGAGGAACTTTTAAACAAGAGGGGTAACTATTTCCCTTTTTTGAAGAGACCATTGACTTTTTTTGTAAAAGTCTAGCTGTGACAAACACCAACATAAAGAATGCTGTTGGTGAACCGTGGCTAAAGATGCGTGAGCTGGAGCCGGACCTCTGTAGGGCAACACTGTGAGAAAAGGTCATTTCTTTACGTGAGACCTGAGCTGACCAGCTGTGTCTATGCTCCATTTGTTTGCTTGGACATATAATATCACAGCTTTGCAACACATAGCTCTGGGTAAATTTTACTTTATTTTACTTTACACTGCTTTGTTGTGTCTAAAGACCGATATTGCACCTAAGCACTGAGGCATTCAGCATTGACTAAGCATCTACTGTGGTTTTATTGTTTTGTCTTCATCATTCAATCATATTTTGGGGTAGTTACAAAATGCATTGCACAAAGTAAAATAAATTGCAAAGGCAAAAATAGATTTCAGATAAGTCAGTAGCGAAACCAAAGACAACTCACTTCTCCTAAATAACCGATAGGAATTCAACTGAATCAAAACCAAGAAGAGCAATTTTAAAGCCCATTTTCATAACGACTTTGTCCTTTGATGGCTGTGTGTTTTCCCCTGCTGTACCAATACTTGTAGAGCTCAAACTTGATGTATGTAACTTCTGCTGCTTCACGTCTCTGTGGCAGTTTTCCAGAACCCTGCCATCCAGCAAATGTCCAGAGCAATGACCCGTGTGGCGAAAAGGCAGCGCACTATGCTGGCCGACTAAATCCTGTCCCCCAGCTATTCTTCCTCTTGAATAAACCAGTACATGGCAAACATGGCCCCAGAAGCATTTATAATATAAAGTATTCGACATTCTAATCAGGCCAGGAAGAAGAGCTCAAGGTGGATGTGGATGAGTCGCGATTCTAGCCGTTGATTGCTCAGCTAATTTTTCCCATCTCTTGTCATTATATCCACTGATGGGATAAAAGCCACAAGTACAATGGATGCTACAAAAATTAAAGTGATTGCTCACTCTGAAGTAACACAGCCATAAAAATATGGAAAAAAAATACTTCTCATCTTGTACTTCACCAAACATTAGCAAATATTCATTATCCATTTGATATGTTTTTTCCATAATAACATTGTAACCCTGGAATTCCTCCAATCAAACACGACATTTGAGCTGATTGGAAAGTTATGACAATATATGAAACTGGATAGTAAAGCGTAAACAGTGCAGTAGAATTCAACAATACCAATTTAAAATGAGTACAAACAGATTTACTACCACTGTACTTCACGTAAATCCCCTAATAAGTTAGCACAAAATCTGATTTCAGTGTAGGAAAGGTGGAGTCGGGCAGTAACAATGAACATTATTCTGCTGAGTGCTTATTGCATGAATAATGTCTAAAAACAAAACAATTGGGATGACAGCAAAGTTGTATCATTATTATTATTATTATTATCACTGATGATGATGATAATAATAACCATTTTCAGCTGCATCAAAATTAGAAAATGTCTGAAAAAGATTAGCAATGAACAATGCAAGACACAGATCAAACAGTTGTATATCATTAAGGATCTACATTAACACAACTTGTAGTGTTTCGTACGAGTTACTTTTTCCATATGTAATACTCTGATAAATATCAGTGGTATTTATTTTGTTTTCATGAGAATAAGTCGAAGAGAAAATAACAGTTCATGGTGAGGTTAAGAGTGGTATAGATATGTGATATAAATGTTTGTATTAAAATGCATAAATAGTGTGTGAAAAAATCAGTTACGTTAAAAAAAACCATAATTTCATGGAATGTGAATGTCTGTTAAAAGAGAAGAAGTGTAACTTGTTTTGTATGCTACGTCACGAGAGGTCATGACTTGCAGATGACTTCCGGGGGAAAGAGACTCGCGAGGAAGAGAGGAGAAGAAAAGGAGAATTACTAAAATGGCATAGACGAAGCATGGACTTCGGGACTGCTTATGTCACCAAAGTTGTTCGGCAACAACATATCACCCGTCTGCGGACTTCCCGGTAATCATTCGGAGCGTTTGAGCCGGGCTTCCCGTATCTTTTGTGCTTGGCTAAGCACGAGGCACGTTTGGCTACGTTGGCTAGCTGGAGCTAGGCTAACGCCACGGTCCTGGCTAACGGAGATTCCGCCGGAGGAAGAGACGGAGTTTGAGAGTTGTCTCGGGAGAGAGTCGCTAACCGTGGATGATTTGCTGCTATCTAAGGAACCGGAGATTCGTTGCTCGCTGCCGCGAGTGGAGACGGTTGCTACCACAACGAGCGAGTTATTCATCGGAGGAGGTGGAGACATCACGGATACTCGGAGGTATTGTTGTTATTATTAAGAGCTCCAACTAAAGCGCGCCAACAACAAAAATAAACTAAGAGTGCACTCTGGGGAAAGAATAACATTGGACAGGTTAAGGGAAAAAATACTAAAATCTATCTCCCGGGGGGTTTATTGTATGTTTTGTATATGTGTTTTTTTCATGAAGAAAAAAAAGGGTTGGATGTGAATTTCCTGCAATTGTTTAATACATTTTCTAACCCTGAGATCCTGTGTTGGGTTTATTGCATGGTGTCTTATCATTTGAGTATTCACATGTATTAGCCTTAATCGGTTAAGTGTATTTCCTTAGCCTCCGCTTGTCTGTGTAGACACGAGAATCATATGAACCTTAGACTGATATTTATTTTTCGAGATGTATCTTTTATCACAGAATGTTTAAGTAGAGTCAAGACTGCACCCGAGGGCATAAGGGGGGAGTCTTGTCACACGAGCCGGTGGTAAAAGTGTTACATTTTTGGGGGCTCGTCCGGGATTGTATGTAATTTTGTTATGACTGACCTGGTTTTCCGTCATTCACCAAAGAGAGGGAACTAATTTTTTTTGAGATTGCTAAGGAAATTATTTTTATTGTCAAGTGTGGTTACATTTATTGTGAGATCTCTTACTGTTTGAGCTAAAAAAAAAAGAAAAAAAAAAGAAAAATGGAAGCAGTTGAAATTGAAGCTTGGTGCAAAAGGAAGCAGTTAGCTTATGGACATGCAGTTGTTTTGAGTGATGTGGACCCCGATGTCACAGATGCAGTTCTGCTATCGGCCTTGAGCCAGGTCAAAGTATTTGGAAAATCCGAGATAGTTGACCGTTGTCTTGATGTAGCTTCTAAGACACAGTTGGTACTGATCAAGACTTCAACTGACTTAAAAAATCAAACCGTACCGGATGTTGTTGGACTTCCTGGGGAGGCGGGTCCATGGCCAGCTCATGTGCTCACTGCTCCTGCAGAAAATGATGAGTTTCAATCTAAGCTAATGTCATTCCTGAATGCGGAAGGTAAAACTCTTACTGACGTTGGTGGCTTACTTCAGCCTTCACCCCTTGATGTGAACACGGCTTTGATACATGCTATCAGTTCCTTAGTGGATAAATGTAACACCACATCTGTTGATTCTCAGAGCTATCGTAAGCTGCGCATGTTCTCTGGTGTGAAACCTACGCCCAATGGGGAGGAAGAGTATGATGCCTGGGCAGAACAGACAACACATCTGCTAGATGAGTGGCAGTGCAGTGACAACATAAAGAAACAGCGAATAGTGGAAAGTCTGAAAGGTCCAGCTGCAGACATTGTAAGGTTCTTGAGAGTCCAGCAGCCCACTGCAACTTCATATGACTACATGCAGGTTTTGGAGACGGCTTTTGGAACAACTGAGAGTGCGTCCGATCTTCTGGTGAAGTTCAGACATACCTACCAAAATGTGGGCGAAAAGTTGTCTACTTACTTGTTGAGGTTGGATAAACTGCTGCACTGTATTTTCAGAAAAGGAGGCGTGGCACTGTCTGACATGAATCGATTACGGATGGAGCAGGTTGTGAGGGGAGCACTGCAACAAGACATGATTGCACTTCGTCTTCGTATGACTCACAAGCTGCGAGAACCCCCTTCTTTCAGTGAGTTGCTAAAAGAAGTAAGGGAGGAAGAGGACATGCTCCAAAGCAGAAACGATAGTAAGAACCCAGTAATGTCACAGTCTGTAACTCCTATTTCTAAGTCGGCACCTGAACAAGAAGTTGATCCTGAAGTGGCAAAGCTGAAAAAAGAGTTAAGTGTCATGAAAGCTGAGATGCTTAGTCTTAAAGCTGCTACGGTTGCATCACATCCAGACACCCAGATTTCACAACCAGAAGTCCCTGCCAAGCCACCTTATAAAAGAAATGCTACCCCACAAAGGTCTGGCTATCAAGAGGATAAACCTGGAATATTTTGCTACAGATGTGGGGAGGATGGACATTTTAAGAGAGAATGTGAAGGTGAAGAAAACCTACTCAAAGTCAACAAGCGCCTCATTAAACTGACAAAGAAATCGGGAAACTACCGCGGGGTCCAGTAGAGGAACGGCCTGGCATCCCGGTGGTTGTAAAACGTTCCACCAAGTGCAGCACCTTAGAGGGAAAAGTGAAAGACACTGTACCTGCAGGCTTAGTGGGCCCTAGCTCTGTAGTGTCGGTACAGATTGAAGGCATCTACTCTAAAGCCATACTCGATTCTGGTTCTCAGGTAACCCTGCTGTACAGATCCTTCTACGACAGATATTTGACACACCTGCCATTGACGTCTATCGACACGTTGGCGATATGGGGTCTCAGTTCCGCCGAGTACCCTTATGATGGCTATTTGTCACTTAGGCTGGAGTTTTTGGAAGCAGATGTAGGTGTGAGTGAGACCATTGATGCACTTGTGTTGGTATGTCCCGACCCAGTTGTGAGAGGTGAAGTTTCCCTGCTTGTTGGCACCAACACACCCACTGTGAGGCGATTGCTTAGCCACTGCAGGGAAAAGGGAGGAGAAAACTTTGTGAGATCCATGCACATTCACCCAGTCTTCAGAAAAGTTTTCAGTGAGATCTCAGTGTTACCACCTGATGCTGACAGTAACCAGAGGGGAACGGTGTGGTTCACCCAAGCCAAACCTGTCACCATACGGCCTGGGGGAGTCGCCCAAGTGGCTGGGGCACCAAAGTTTCATGGAGTGCTGGGCACTCAGACAATCCTTGTAGACTCACCTGATGACCCTGCGAATGAGTCACGGTTTCCCGATGGACTCCTGGTGAGACCAGAGTTGCAGACCTCCACTGGTGTGACGGCCAAAAGAATTACTGTTCTAGTTAGAAACATGTCAGCACGGGAAATTACCTTGACCAGAGGGACACCAATAGCTCATCTGTTTCCAGTCGACGTTGTGTCATCTCTACCTGGGAGAGAAGAGTCTGAAGTCGAGTTCGCTGGGAAGCTGAGCCCCTTTTCTTTCAACTTTGGAGACTCACCAGTTCCTAAGGAGTGGAAGGAAAGGTTGGTGACAGAAATGATGGAGCGGAGTGAAGTTTTCTCTCTGCATGAGTTTGATGTCGGATGCAGTAAGAGCACCCAGCACACTATCAAAACCACAGAGGACAAACCATTTCGGGAGAGGTCTCGTCGGTTGCCGCCTGCTGACGTGGAAGCATTGAGACAGCATCTAGCGCAGCTAAAAACTGCTGGTGTTATTACAGAGTCACGCAGTCCTTATGCCTCACCCATTGTGGTCGTGAGAAAGAAGAATGGGAAAATAAGGATGTGTGTGGATTTTCGGACCCTAAACCGCCGCACCACTCCCGACCAATACACAGTGCCAAGAATTGAAGATGCTTTGGCATGTCTCAGTGGAAGCAAGTGGTTCAGTGTGCTTGACCTTCGGAGTGGATACTATCAAGTGCCCATGGCAGACTCCGACAAGGAAAAGACAGCTTTCATTTGCCCGGCTGGATTCTTCCAATTTGAAAGAATGCCACAGGGAGTGACAGGGGCTCCCGCTACATTTCAGCGGGTAATGGAACAAACTGTTGGAGACATGAACTTGCTTGAGGTGTTGGTCTATCTCGACGATCTCATTGTGTTTGGAGCCACGCTTGAGGAGCATGAGATCCGGTTGCTGAAGGTGCTTGACCGTCTAAAGGACGAAGGACTGAAGCTGTCACTGGATAAATGTCAGTTTTGTCAGCCATCGGTGACTTACGTTGGGCACATCATATCTCAAGACGGGGTGTCTACTGATCCAAAGAAGACTGAAGCTGTAACCGCATGGCCAAGACCCAACACTGTGACTGCATTACGATCGTTTCTTGGATTCTGTGGGTACTACCGGCGTTTCGTGAAAGATTACTCCAAGGTAGCTCACCCATTGAACCAACTGTTGTCTGGTTACCCTTCAACTGCAAAGAAGAAAGTAAAGGACAGACAGGATGGTCCGTACCTTAACCCCGCAGAGCCCTTTGGTGGTCGCTGGAGCGGAGAATGTGAGGCAGCCTTTGAGGAGCTGAAGCGACGACTTACCCAAGCTCCTGTGTTGGCCTTTGCCGATCCTCAGCTACCTTATGTGCTACATGTAGACGCTAGCCGGGAGGGGCTAGGAGGAGTGCTGTACCAGGATCAAGGTGAAGGATTGAGACCTGTGGCTTTCGTCAGTCGGAGTTTGACTCCTTCAGAAAAGAATTATCCAGCCCATAAATTGGAATTTTTGGCGCTGAAGTGGGCGGTAGTGGACAGACTGCATGACTATCTGTACGGGACCAAGTTCGAGGTGAGGACAGACAACAACCCTCTGACATATGTGCTAACGTCTGCCAAGCTAGACGCGACGGGTCACCGTTGGCTTGCTGCCCTGTCTACATATGACTTTAGTCTCAAGTACAGAGCAGGAGTCCAAAACATTGACGCTGACGCTCTCTCTCGCCGGCCACAATCGGGGTCGATATCCAAATCAGAGTGGGACGACGTTCCTGCAGCAGGAGTGAGAGCCTTGTGTCAAATGTCTGGGGTGATGAAACATAAAAACCCACGATCCGGAAGAGCCATTGACTCTTTTGGCACTTCTCCACAAGCTATCCCACAAGCTTATTGCAATCTGGCTTCTTTGAGTGTTAAGAATATGCCTTTTGTGAGTCTTGCTGAGTTGTCGACCGCTCAACGGGAAGACCCCGGCATAGGACAAGTGTGGACAGCTCTGAGTAATGGGAATAGTAACCAAGTTGACAAGACCAAGCAACCAACTTGCTCTTTGCTGTTGAGAGAGTGGGACAGGTTAAAGATGCAGAAAGGAGTGATGTATCGCATTGTAACTCCTCCAGGAAAATCACGCTGTTCTCAGTTGGTACTACCAGAAAAGTATAGAGTCCCTGTACTGAAATCACTGCACGATGACTCAGGTCATTTGGGCCTCGACAAGACATACGGCTTGGTAAGAAACCGGTTCTACTGGCCTCGGATGAAGTCAGAGATTGAAGAGTATTGCAAGTCTTGTGAGAGGTGTATAAAAAGAAAGACTCTACCCAAGAGAGCTGCACCTTTGTCGCATTTGCAAAGTGAGGGACCGTTCGACATTGCTAAAATGCTGTTTTCATGTACAGAGATAGTTTTACACAAGTTCTGCAGGAAAATGCATCCATTTTTGTTTTCTGAGTGGTATGAAAGTTACACATCTTTGCAAGCAAAGACTAAAAAAGCCAAGACCCCCCACGAGTGTTCTGAAAGTTAAAAATCATCTTTAACTCTTTAACAATCTGTATTTCAGAAGCTAAATATCAAGCCATCTATCCAAGGTTGGTGCTTCAATCCCTGCAAGCCTAATATCCTTACAAACAAACTAAGCCTAAATTTGCATTGCGACACATCCATCTGAGTATGTTGATAGACGATCTTGGACATGTTGGGGACCCTGAAACCGAACAGAAAGAAAAAATGGAGTCAGCACGTCGTTCATTTGGTTCATGCTTATAATTGCACTCCAAATGAAGCTACAGGTTTCTCTCCTTATTTCCTTATGTTTGGGCGTGAAGCTAGGTTACCTGTGGATTTGTGTTTCGAGACTTCTAGTGATGGCACACCACAGAAAACTTACCTCAAGTACGTTTCTGACCTGAGGAAGGAGTTAAAGGCTGCCTATGAACTAGCAGAGTCCGTCGCGGCCAAACAGAATGAGAACAATAAGCAGCGGTATGACAAAAGAATCAGGTTCGCACAGTTGTTACCTGGAGACAGAGTCTTGCTACGAAACCTCGGGTTACAGGGGAAGCATAAACTGGCCGATCGCTGGGCGTCAAAACCATATGTTGTGGAAAGCAAGATGCCAAACCTACCAGTGTTCCGGTTGAAACCTGAAGATGGTGATGGACCAATCAAGATCCTCCATCGAAATCATTTACTGCCTCTTGGGGAGAGGATATGTCTAGACTCTGCATCCCATACGGATCTCACCCCTACAAGGAGAGTCTTGCGACGGAGGAAACAGAAAGAATGCACAGACAAGCCTGGAAAGGAAAAGACACTATCGCAGAGAACGGCAGATAAAGACTCTGAAAGGGAAGGAGTCACGCCCAGTGATAAAGATGAGAAAGAGTACACTGACTCCGAAGATGAGGATTTTGGACTTTGGTGTGATCTGACTGTTGAACCTCTCAGGTGCAACATGGATAGTGATACTCTGGAACCGTTCAGTCTGGATTTGGGTATTTCCTTAAGTGACGTAGCTGAACAACCAAAAACAGTTGGGCTGGGAGTAACACAGGAATGTGTAGAGGAACCTGAGACGGACAGTGTAAATGAATCTGAGTCTGTTGAGATCACCGAAGCCGAATCACCTGATACTTGCGAGAATCCTGAGGAGACAGGGAAAGACAAAGTACTGCCTGAAGACATTCTCTTGCAAGAAGAGGACACTGAATTTAACTCTGAGACTAATCTTGATGTTGACATTAAGGCCAGACCTCAGCGGTTGAAGAGGGCTCCTTTGAGGTTAACTTATGATGAACCAGGTCATCCCAGTGTGGTAGCCGCCACAACAGTGAAATATGTCTCTTGTTTTTATAAATGGATAGGCACACCCATCTTTGCTTAGTTGTGTGTTTTACTCACCTGTTGTGCCATAATGGTTTATGTTTTCAAGGTACAAAGTCATGAGGGCATGCTTTTCTTTGGTGGGGGGAGAGTGTAATACTCTGATAAATATCAGTGGTATTTATTTTGTTTTCATGAGAATAAGTCGAAGAGAAAATAACAGTTCATGGTGAGGTTAAGAGTGGTATAGATATGTGATATAAATGTTTGTATTAAAATGCATAAATAGTGTGTGAAAAAATCAGTTACGTTAAAAAAAACCATAATTTCATGGAATGTGAATGTCTGTTAAAAGAGAAGAAGTGTAACTTGTTTTGTATGCTACGTCACGAGAGGTCATGACTTGCAGATGACTTCCGGGGGAAAGAGACTCGCGAGGAAGAGAGGAGAAGAAAAGGAGAATTACTAAAATGGCATAGACGAAGCATGGACTTCGGGACTGCTTATGTCACCAAAGTTGTTCGGCAACAACATATCACCCGTCTGCGGACTTCCCGGTAATCATTCGGAGCGTTTGAGCCGGGCTTCCCGTATCTTTTGTGCTTGGCTAAGCACGAGGCACGTTTGGCTACGTTGGCTAGCTGGAGCTAGGCTAACGCCACGGTCCTGGCTAACGGAGATTCCGCCGGAGGAAGAGACGGAGTTTGAGAGTTGTCTCGGGAGAGAGTCGCTAACCGTGGATGATTTGCTGCTATCTAAGGAACCGGAGATTCGTTGCTCGCTGCCGCGAGTGGAGACGGTTGCTACCACAACGAGCGAGTTATTCATCGGAGGAGGTGGAGACATCACGGATACTCGGAGGTATTGTTGTTATTATTAAGAGCTCCAACTAAAGCGCGCCAACAACAAAAATAAACTAAGAGTGCACTCTGGGGAAAGAATAACATTGGACAGGTTAAGGGAAAAAATACTAAAATCTATCTCCCGGGGGGGTTTATTGTATGTTTTGTATATGTGTTTTTTTCATGAAGAAAAAAAAGGGTTGGATGTGAATTTCCTGCAATTGTTTAATACATTTTCTAACCCTGAGATCCTGTGTTGGGTTTATTGCATGGTGTCTTATCATTTGAGTATTCACATGTATTAGCCTTAATCGGTTAAGTGTATTTCCTTAGCCTCCGCTTGTCTGTGTAGACACGAGAATCATATGAACCTTAGACTGATATTTATTTTTCGAGATGTATCTTTTATCACAGAATGTTTAAGTAGAGTCAAGACTGCACCCGAGGGCATAAGGGGGGAGTCTTGTCACACGAGCCGGTGGTAAAAGTGTTACACATAAATATCATCCATAACTGTGAGATTTATCGACTCCTTAAAGGCACTGAGTAATAATGCTTTACAGCGCCTGCCGTCGCATAAGCAGGGTTTCTTCTGTTTTTAGTATGTACATTAGATACTGGGGAAATAGAGCCGTTCTTAAACAACGGGAGCCCATAAATTCATGAGCAAAGAGAAACAAATATCAACCGTTATGCGAAGTGGCAGATCTTATTTTCCCTCCGCTGTAAAATGAATCAATAGCTGGGGCCGGTCTTGGCGTTCGACAGTGGAAAACTGCTTACTCTTCATTTGAGCTATATGTAATCAATCCTAGCCAGAGGATGGCTACAGCCCTTTCCAAACTAAGTGGGGAAACAGTGGGATTACTGCCTCTGTGGCATTTATAAATTGAGCCCAACGAGAAGAGGGCCACCGAGAGACTCCCCGGTCAACGTAATTACACCGGCAGGCCAATAAATCCGACCCATAGATCTTTTACAGTGGTGCTGCAGTAAATTCAGCCTCTTTTCCTTGCACTGCTTTCTTTCACTCCAGAAGAAAACATTAATGTTTTTGTTTCTGTCAAAGTGGGAAAAAAAGGAGAAGGGGAAAAAAAAAACCTAACAACGGCCTTGGTGGCTACAAATCTCTGTGGCTTTTGCTGCTGGCCAAGATGTGATTCAGTGCAGCGATTTAGATCCACACAGTGTTGAGTCATACATATGACAGCATACTATGCTGTGGATACAAATCTACATTAAGTGTCCTTGAAACAGGGGAATGTGAAGGTCTGTTTGAAGTTAATCTCATATCATTTCCTTATGAAAAACTAAGGGCATAAAAGGTGCACAGAACTGATTTAGGGAGTGCACGCGTCATTCAGGAATGACAAATGTCAGACAAATATATTAAAGGCCATTTGCGACAGGGCTAACATCATTGTGATCCGTGTAACATTGAGACAGTCTAAGGAGAAGTGAACCTCTTATCCTCTTAGTTGCATGTCTGTCCTGCATACACAAGTCTGTCCACAGCAAACAGGTTTCATAGCATTTGCATGCAGCAGCAGCTGCAACTCCTCTTTAAACTACAGGTGTAACAATACCTCCTCTTCTATAAACATGGCGTTTGGCTAAATGGATGTTCACCTTAATTCACTCTGGATGCAGCCTAATTAGTGTAATATTGATGGAACCAGAGATGTTCAATGCCTGCATAAATTTGGTTGTGAGCTGCTTCGTCTGGCTTTGCAATAGGACCAACCCTTTCAATACAGAAAATGTCATTTGCATTCAGGTCACCTTTTAACTCCTATTGTTTGCAATCATGATACAAAGAGGACGTTTAGAGGGCACCAATGGGATGTGATTAAATCCGCAGAGCAGCTAGTCTGGTCTGGATAAGAACGTGGAGAGCGCTCCGAGAATAATAAGCACAAGTAAAAAGTCAAAACCTGGTAAAACAGAGGTGACATTCCCTCCCTGTAACCAAGTTAACATCAAAGCGGCTCCCTTGCTGTCTGGGGATGACTAAAGCATACTATTAACCTTTGTAAAAATGGTTCCTGAGGCCTCCTGGGTGTCTGTGCAGGTCTGAGGTGCATGTGTCTGTCCACCTCTCTCATATTGCAGTGCGGATATATCAAATCAGGTATGTACATGCATGTAAACACTTCTTGTGCACGGCCTCAAAGTGCATGGACGCACATCGTGATACGTCTACATCAAACTAAAAACACTGCAGGTGCTATTACAAGCAGTACCTGAATAAAACTAATCACTGCTTTGTTGTTTACAGACAGAAAAAAAGCCCATCCACAAGTATCAGATATCCCAATTAAGGTTTGCAAGAACAGTGTGATTTGACTGCTTCTGGTGCTGCTCAGTATAAATGCAGCCCTTTGGGCATGCTGTTGTGAGCCTTTTCTTATCAACATGCAGTGTAGACTGTGCTACCCTGTAGGCACAGCTGCTTTCACCGGATTAACTGTCAAAGTTCTTGTACAATATTACCCAAACTGCCTTAACCCCTAGTGTGTATGCAAAGACTGCTGTGTGTGTGTGTGTGTGTGTGTGTAGTGCCTTGTTCATATGGCTGCATAGCTGTGAATAGGAATTAAACTTTCAGTTACCTGCACAGAGCTCTGCTTTTAACAATGGCTTTGATAATAAACTCTATTTTAACACTGAATATAGTATATCAAAACATATCTCTCTGAAGACAATGCAGATGAGGACAGAATTATTACCCCACCTGATGCTAATAGTCAGTTCAAATTCAAATTCAAATTTTATTTGTCACGTACACAGTCGTACACAGTCGTACACAGTCATACACAGTACGATATGTAGTGTAATGCTTGGACAACTGCTCGTGACCTAAAGAAAACAAAAAAAGGAAAAGGCTATGAATAAGATAGGAAATAAATATGAAAAATTAAAAAGGGTAAATTTAACTAGGAAGGAATAAAATATAAATTAAGGTTAAAAATGAAATAACTGTACAACACAAATTAGAATGAAGGGTAAATTTAACTGGGAAGAATAAGATAAAATATATAAATGAAAGTTGAAAATAAAATAACTGTGCAACAAAATACACAATATAGAACTATATAAGAATGTATGAAGAAATATAAATAAATATATACACAATAACAGCAGCTGTACAAGTATTAACTGGAAATAAAGAAATATAATGTCCAGTGTTGTGCAATCCACATTATGTCTTGTTGTGTCAGTTGTGCCTGCAGTCGTTTGTTGTAGTTTCCTGAGCAATCCCAGCCGATTCTTCTTTGGCTAATCTCTCAGTCTCTTGCAGATTCGACGGTCTTCTGGCTTGTTCTTAGTCTTCAGTTCATTCCACAGATTTTCAGTGGTATTAAAGTCAGAGTTAGAGGTAGTTCTTCTCAAGGAGCAACGCATGTTTTAGGGATCCAGTTTTGCTGTTGACTACTTGAGGTTTTCTTTCAAAATCTTCACATATTATTCCTTCCAACTTGAAGGAATTGAAATTGAAATTCCCAGTTCCAGATGCACTGAAGCAGCAAGATACTGCCACCTCCTTGTTTCACTGTCGGGAGGGTGTTCTTTGGGTGGTACTCCTCTCCCTTCTGTCTTCTAACATTAGCTCTCTCTGGCCAAAGTTCTAGTTTTGTCTCATCTGACCAAAGGACACAATTCTAGTATGGATAGTCTTTCTCCTGGTTGTCCTTAGCATACTTCAGTCTGCAGGTTCACAGTCAGCCAAGTCAAGACTGTCGACTCTTATTGACTCTTGACTTGTATTTATATCTTGGCAGTTGTTCTGGGGTCTTCAGACACATCTCTCACTAGTTTGCTTTACAGTCTTTGAAGGCTTCCTACTTCTGCCAGGCTTGTTCTGTACTGTGTGGCTCTCTTTAAATTGTTGATGATATATCTCACTCCAGTTCTTGACATTTGGAAAAACTGTGACAACTTTTTCTCATGTCTAAGCTAACTTCTTTAGTTTTTAGTAGCTTCTGACAGGTCAAACTCTTGAGGTTTTAATACTGGGTGTAAAATTGGAAGAAAATCATAAGTTTTAACTTGATTTTACAAGCTTTGAGTGTTACAGAGTTAAAGCACATCATTGCACAGCAGTGGTTTGTGCTATGGTTAAGAAATTTTCAGTTTTTTTCCAGCTAATAATACTGATCTTGGTCATTTTTTTTGGTTTTTTTTGTTTAATAAGTCTATTATTGTCAGAGGTGGTAAATAATGAAGTACAAATACCTTGTTACTGTACTTAAATAGAAATTTCAGGTATCTGGACTTTACTTGAGTATTTATTGTCTGACAACTTTTTACATTTAGTCCTGACATTTTTAAATAAATATCGGTACTTTCTACTTCTTACATTTTCAAAACTGGGTTGTTACTTTAGGTTTCACTGCAGGCCATCAAACATCGAACCAATTTGAGCCTGAGCATTAAAGGATAAGAGGCAATCCTGTTTGCGTCGCACAAAAAGATATGAAAGATGCAAAACCGTGTGCCAAAGTCAGAAGTTAAAGTAGGCTGGTGTTTTTACTTTTTGGCAGAGCACAGGAATGATTGCAAGTGTCCACAAGCTGCGGTCGCATACTTCAGCATCTCGCTAGAACAAGACGAGTGAGCATAAAGGGAGCAATACTTTTTATGTGGCAGGTAATTTCAAATGCAACGTTTCTATCAGCTTAACAAACCTCAGCAAACACACAAACTGTTTGTGTGCAGTTTGTCACACAGTGTGTTGCTAGCTTAAAGTCCAGTTGCTGTATTTCACAGGAGGAGAAAAGACATAGAGCCAACTTCACTCAGAGATGGAGAAAAGTAAGGAAGACAGGACAGGAGAGGAAGAAGAGAGGTTAGATTTAAAGGTAAGGACTCTCTCAGTGGTATTCCATAAACTGGATATGTAAAGCTTACATGTAAGTCCTCGTGTTTGTAAATCAGATATTGGGTCTGTACATGTGACATTTTTCATGTACATTCATATATTAGTGCAGGATAAACAGGTTCGTTTGCAGTTGTGTACATCCACAAAGAGCCGCAGGTCAGCTGATCACTGCCAGCTCTTAATTTAAATTATTGTGAGTTGTGATCCTCTACCATGCTGAGCAACTACAACTGATTTTAGGATTCCCCCACCTGCTGAATCCCATTTTAACCCCTGACTGCGCACAAAATTTTGAGAGAAACTTTCAGTTTCATAGGTGGTAGAATTTTGTCTCCATCTGTATATCTAGCTTTACACTACTTGGTGTGAAATGGCTAGCCTTTTAGGAGATCTTCATATTGAACATGGCTAAAAAAAAATAAGAATTCATCTCCTGTTTATTTAAATGACTTCTTTTACCCAGCCAACAGTCTCAAACCTGAAATCTCTGAATATGCCAGCTGTAGTTCCACACCAAACATCTGCATGACTCACATCTTTCCACCTCTTCCATGTTTCTGCTAATTCAGTGGTTCCTAGGAAGATAAACACCGATCTCTATAGTGAACATGCAGTGTCAAACAAGAGTTGGGAGATGCTGAGGAGAGAGAAAGCTTGAAACCCTGAAAAAGGCAGAGAACGAGGCTGTGTGGGAGGAAGTGAAAGTAAGACACTTCACTGGATTTGCAGTGGGGCTAAGCTGCCTTCTGGTTCTACGTGACCGGCCTATACTGCCAAGGCAGGAAGGCTTGAGCTTATCTCAGCGCACACAAGCAGCACCGCTGGCAAAAGCACCCTGGCATGGCTGTGGGTGCTGCTGCTCTTACTCTCCCTCTCTCCCTTCTCATTTTAACGGTTATTCTCTCTGACAAACGTTCATCCAATCCCTCTGTCGTTCTTATTCACTCAGGGGATGCAAAGCATAGTGGCAACTTACACTTAAGGTGGATTTCATAGCAGAAGAGTCCTCCTTTGCCCTTATAGTCTGCATCATACATGGTCTGTAATAACAGCTCAGCAGTGAGTAAGCAGGATATTTCCATTTGTCTGGTTTAAAGTTTGACTCATCTTTATGAAATGCAATTCTAATAAAACAAATGTTGCCAAACTCTCTTTCCAGACCACAAATACTATGTCTGGAGTTCTACAGCAAACTAATAGAATGGTTATATCAACCTAATCTTTACAGAAATGTATATCAGACAGATATATGACAAACAGCTGAAGTTTACATCATACCTAATGTCCATTTGCATTTCATGTCAAAAACAGTGAGTCTGAAGTCACCTCTTACTCACCTAAAACGGAATAAGTGGCCATTAGGCAATTATTTGAAAGCAGGGACTCAAAATTGCACCTTTTTAGTAAAAATTACATGTCTGACACATGAACCACACTGTACTCACTAACTATGCTCACTTTTTATCTTTTTTTTCACAAATATAAAAGCTGTGTGGATTAAAAAAAATGTGAGACCCAGCGGAAGAAACGCAGAGTCAGTGGGAGTCAGTCAGTCGTTGATCTCACATCTGCAGCTGGTTCAAGATGCTGCTGCATGACTGCTAACAGGAACTCATACAAGACAGCATATAATCCCTGTGCTGGCCTCACTGCACTGGCTGTCTGTGTCTTTTAGAGTTTATTTTAAAATTCTTATGTTTGTTTTTTAATACTTTCCCAATCTTGCCCTGCTTTGACTCTCTTCTGGTGTGTAGGGCTTCTTCATCCCTACACACCCTGTCGGTCTTTTAGGTCAGCTGACCAGCTACTCCTGGAAGTATCGAGATCCAGGAGGAAGCTTAGAGGGGACAATCTGAGTACAACATGTGAAGAAGAAGAAAAATCGCTGGATGCAAAGAAAGCACTGTTGCTAATGTAGAAGTCCAGGTATTTAGAAAAATGGACTATAAACTGCAAACTTACTTCTGACTGCACTAAAAACTTTCTGGAAACACGCTACCCCCTGGTGGTGAACATATTAAAGCGGGTAAATAAAAGGAGTACCTATACTGGCATATCATTTGACACAATAAAAGTTATCCTCCTGCATCTAAGATGTTCACCTCTCGACTGTTGGAAACGATGTGACCATAGAAACGCTGGGTTTTACATGGTGATAAGAAGCAGCGTCATGAAAATATATTTACTCTGATCTTTCCTGATGACAAAAACAGAGGAGAAATATTAGTTTTTGGTATCATAAGCAGCTCAGATAATCTAATTCTGCAGATTTTCTCAAAGTCATTTTCACTCTCAAGCGCTCTCATGTCTGTCATTAAGGCAGCGAGCAGCAACACCAGAAGGCAAAGGTTTGTAACACAGCACAGTGCATTGTGGGAAGGATGAGACTCTTATTGCCTTCCTTCGCGGCTAATGATCCATAAAAATGTTTCTGGATCAGCCCTGATACCAAGTCTTAGTATCTTCTCTGGTTGTAATGGACGCTTTTTTCATCCTGTCTCCCTCCCCCTCACCCCCAACAGGCCGTGGCAGATTGCTGTCCCTCCCTGAGCCTGGCTCTGCCAGAGGTTTCTTCCTGTTAAAAGGGAGTTTTTCTTTCCCACTGTTGCCAAGTGCTTGCTCACATTGATTTGATTGTTGGGGTTTTAATCTGTATTATTGTTGGGTATTTCCCATATCAACTTCAGGGGACTATTGTTGTGATTGTACTATATAAATAAAACAGGAATGAAAATTGAACTGGTCAAAAAAAAAAACTTTAGATCCAGATGTTTCACTACTATGGAGCATAACAGGAGCAACAAAACATGTATCAATGCATCCCAGGGGCAAGTGGGGATTATGGAATTTTGAATTCCTCGTGGACTCAGCAGTGGCTGTAGCTGGTAAGAGCAAAGACAAAAAGACAAAGGAAAACGGCTAACTTTTTACGCAGTTTTAATCAGTTAATCACCCACCAGTAACACATATAGTCCCTTGTTCCCATTGTTCTCTGTCATCTTGTTCTTGTCAGTCAAGCTTTCCAACATTCCACATAACAATAATAATAATTTGTTAGTCCCTGTAGGGAAATTATTCCTTTGTATTTAACCCATTCACCCAGTGAAGCGATCGCCATCCACCAAATGCAGCGTCCAGGGAGCAGTGTGTAGAGACAGTACCTTACGGTAGCCTTTCAATGGATTCGAACCCCCGACTTTCCGATCACGGGGCAACCACTCTACCTAAGGAGCTTTGTCTTTTGTCTTGTCTCTATTTGGACTCTTTGCCGCACTGCCAGCTTTCCTGTCTACCACTGCATGTCTGAGACTACAAGTTTGAATTTTGGACTGCACAATCTTGGGAGTTCCCCATTACTCAATTTGCAAATGAAACTGAATGCTCCACTACACTGCTTTCATCTCTTTTATCTCTCTTTTCTAGTTTCAGAAATTCAAGTTTGTCCCATTTTACTAGAAAAAGAGCAGAGGGGATGTCTTAAAGAGCCTTGTGTGTAATTGCCACCCCTGGCTACAGTCCGGATGTGTAAACACAAGAGATGTGCCACCTGAGACAATTACATCAAATACAGAAACCAAGAGTGACACAAGTATAGCACTCGTGGCGCTGGCTGTAACTGTCAGCCGCTGTAGTGATTAGCTCCTCCTGCTACATCATGCTGTGACTATGCTGCTGCTGCTGGGGACTGGGGGAAAACTGTACTATTTTCAAGGACAACTGCTGTAGCGATGGCTTTACACACAAAATCAAGCACAAGTAGTAAAGGAGCAACAGGACACCAGCTCCAACGCTCAACCCGACACTTCCTTCGATCTTGTGAATAGCTGCTAATGATATTCTGACCGCTACACCAACTCCTCTTCCTCTTCGACCCTCCAGTGAGAATCCAATGAATAACTAACAGGTGAATAATCAGTCAGAAGGTGGCGGTGGCAGGGTCCGCCGCTCTCGGGGTGTTAGGTTACGCCGCCACGTACACACCCGCCTTGTTTATTAGCATTTCCTCTGTCAGCTCCCCTCGATACAATGCTATGCTGGCAAAGTCGGGCCTCTGCTTCTGCCTGCAAGCCGCTAGTGCTCACCGAGGTGTGCACAGCAGCATTCGAATAGTTTCACACAGTTTACCTTGTTTAAAAGGAAATTATTCATGATGGATCCTGATGGGAATTCAGAAACAGGCTCTGACTGACTGCTGTGATAGTCTGATTGTTCCCCATCAATAATCAATAGAAAACTAGTTTATAACTTAGCATACTTAAACCAAAAACAAATGTAAAGATTCAATTGTAAATTTAGAAAACACTGATGATAATTTTTGCTTTTAACAAAGTTGCATACCCTCTATGAACAGGTCCGGTTTTAACCATTGTAGGCAATGGTCTGCTCATATGTGCTTATATGTGCATGAGCATAAGTTTAGCTGTCTCAGTTGAGAAATTAAGCCAGACTAGATCGTAACGTGATAAAATGCCCCTCTCCAGCACTTCAGCGGCGGTCGGTGCCACAGTTTGTAGCAATCTGTTGTGGAGCTGTCCGTCTGTCTTTGAGACAGATTACCCTTCTGCCGGTACCCCCCGGTCAGAAACACAGGAAATACATTAGAGCATAACAAGGTAGAGACTGTGAAGACAGAGAGAGTGAGACATGGGGGGTGGTTGGAAAAGGCGGGAAAGCAGAGGAGACACTGGGGAATAAAATGGTAGAAAGAGCAGAAATAACAGGAATGGGGGGATCCAGCTCTCCTCTTAGAAGCCATTAGGTGTGGTGACATGCTGTGCAGGGCTCTGCCTTTGCGTCCATACAAAGATGCCTTATAGCCATAATCTGTCTCCATATTTAACTTGAGACGGTACACAAACATAGGCAGAGTCAGACCCATGTCTGCTTCCATATAGGCACGGAGCGCATGAGTCAGCCCCGGAGAATAAAGAGATTGAAGAGCACTTGTACGGCAATGAGAGCACAGTGTGATGAAGCAGTTTTCGCATGCGCTTGTTGTAGGCAGGAACACGGTAAGTCATCCTTAATGAGTATACAGTCGCGGGGACACAAGGTTCATCTCCTGTTTGGCATTCTCTCGCCAGGCTCTGGAGTGCAGGCTTGAGGCTGGCTATAATGATGTAAAGGTCAGACGTGACAGTAGGACTAGGAGGCTGTCAGACGGAGAAGCCGGGACTCTGGGGAGAGCTGGTGTCAAGTGTCGTTCCCTCAAGAATCTTTCCTTTGCCTCTGCTTTTTTTCTCCTTTCATTTCCTCTCTATTGCCAATCTTTCCACTTGTTCCCTCTCTTTAGTTTTACTTTCCTTCGTTATAGCGGCAATCATTTCTCCTCCTTTCACTTCCTTTTATCTTGTTTCCTTTGCCTTCTTTCCCCCCCTTTTCCCTTCTTTAAATTTCCTCCTCAGTCGTCTCTTTGCTTAGCTTACCCCTTTCACATCTTATATTTTCCTCCCTTCCACTTCCCCCTTCCTTCATTAGCCGTTTCTTTGTTTTCTCCTACCTTCTCTCTTTCCTTTCATTTTTCATTTCCCCATTCATTCTTTGTTCGTGTCAAATTTCCTTAGTCTTCTCTTCCATCACTCTTCTCTCCTTCCCTATTTATTCTCCTGTAAAACCTGTTCATTTCCTTTCTTTTCATTTTTCTTTTCTATTGTTTACCCATAGTTTCTCTCCTTTAACTTCTTTCTCCCTTTCAGTGTTTTCCTTTCCTTTACTCCCATTTGCCTCTACCCGTTTTCCGCTTCCCATTCCTTTCTTTTTCCTCACTTCTCTTCTTTTCTCCTCACACTCCTTTCCTACTTTTGCCACTTCTCTCTTCCACAGCCTCTCTTTTCTCTGTGTATTCCCCTCTCATTTTCCCTTTTCTCTTCTTATTTCCTTGTCTTTACTTCTTTATTCTCTTCTTGTTCTGGTTACACCCTTTTTTCTCCTTCAGGATGTATGTAGAGTTATACAGTTATCCATCAATTCTTCTTGAGCAAATCATGTAATGAAATGAGCAGTCTGAGCAATGGCTGATCCTCATCAACGTCATGTCTGGATGCTGCTCACTCTCTTCTCGTTACAGGATGCAGCAGTGACTGTAGAACTTTTAATTGAAGAACACCATCAACACTTACCCTCGGAGGTGGCGTCGCCTTGGTAGGAGGCTCATTGGCTGGGTTATTAAAACGTCTGTTGTGAATCTGCTATGTGCCTCTAATGACAGGTCTGTCTGAAGCTTGGCAGACAAGCGCAGCGAGTGGCCTGCCACATTATTGCTATCACATTAGAATAAATTAGCATGATCATCCCTGCAGGAGCAGCCTGGCCTGGGTTTAAAAATGCCCCAGGGCTCCACATCCAATCGCGATAAGAAATAGAGAGATGGGACAGTCGCTCATCAATGTCTCATTATGTGATCCAGCCGTGTAAATGACTGGCAGATGCAGTATTTCTGTAGTCATGTGAAAAGTCGGGCCTTGATCTAATTGTGGTTTATCTAGGACAACGCTAGCCAGAGCAAATGATTAACTGCTATGACTCATGCTTTGGAACCTTGTACAATTTGTTACTTTGTAGTTAAAAGCCGTAAAAGCACAATAAGTCACGGTCGCATTTCATTTTATGGTTGAATGACTGTGACTTCCGACCCTGTGCTTTTACAAAGAGCCAGCAGCTGCCATTGAATTGGTAATGGATGACAAGAGCGGGCCGAACTGTCAACAGCCAGTCCACCTGTGTGGCCAAGCTTTTATCCCACAATTTCCTCTATTGATTATTGCCGACTGAGCTGATGGATCAGTCCGTTCTTCGCTCAATGCCCTGCTTAAAGCAGCGGCGTCGATGTGTGATCACTATAGAAAGTTCACTGGTGTGGCACCAGTAGAGCGGCACACCTTGAGCCAAATCGTGCCTGCTCAGTGGGGCACTGCGACCCTAAAGTGGCACGGTCCTGCAGCAACTCAACTCTAAAGCTGTCCTCTCCCTGCAGAACAGCTACCGCTGCTGCACTGATTTACATGATTAATCAGACTGTATGCTCAGCCATGAAGTGAAATTCAAATGTACCAAGAACTCTAATAATAGAGCTGCAAGGGCATCAGACTAGAATTGCCATTGTACAGTTGTATGCCTTTGCTTGGTGCAATTTACATCCATGTTTGTCTAGATTTGATCTTTGCTGTTTTGGCTATAAAATGTTGTAGCTGCATAAATGTTTCTGTGAAAGTTTGTTACAACCAGCTAATGAATGTGCAAAACTGTGTGAGGTCACAGTGACCTTTTACCTTATCCCAAATCATTCACTCCTTCACTACTCCCTACTCCTACAGATGAGAACAGAATTATTAGCCTCAGCTGTGTATCCTTTTTTCTGGATAACAGCCTGAAGTCATTTGATGTAGTCTCACGCTTGCCTCCTGAGCAATCCCAGCACGTTCTACTTTTGAGAATTTCTAAAGCGTCTACTGGCATGAACCTTGGTCTTCAATTCACCCCACAGATTTTCATTTGGATTCAAGTCAGGGCTTTGTGCAGGCCAGCCAGTAATGTTCACTTTGGTCTTCTAGAGGTAGCTCCTGTCCAGGAGCGACATATGTTTTGTTGGTTGTTGTCAAGCACACAACATAAGTCGCTCACAGCAACGACCCAATTTTGGTGCTGACTGCTTGGTTTCTATGACCAAAGAGATCTAGTTTCATGTCATCTGTCCAGAGGACGCATTCCAGTAAGCATAATCTTTCTCCAGGTTGTCCTTAGCGTACTTCACTCTGGCTTGTAGGTGTCTCTTCTACAGAAATTGAGGTTTTCCTGGTCTCCTACCTCAGAGACCCTTCCTGTGAAGCATTTTATTGTCTTCTTAATTCCCGACTACAATTCCCGACTTGGCTAAGTCATTCATTCTTGTGTTGGCAGTTGTTTAGACACATCTCTCATCAGTTTTCCTTACAGAGTCTTTGAAGTCTTTGGCGTCCTATCTCTGCCAGGCTTGTTCTGGACTATGTGGCTCTCTTGATGATATATCTCACTCCAGTTTTTCACACTTAGAAGCACTGTGATAACTCTGTATATCCATCTCCTGCTTTGTGAGTATCAACAATTTGTTTTCTCAAATCTAAACTGATTTCTTTAGTTTTTGCCTTGATGATTTCTAGAGTGACAGCTCGAACCTTTGCTGAAGTTTTTATACTGTATGCTAATTGGAAGATAATCCTATTTTACAGTAAGTTATCTTTGCACATCAGTGGTTTGTGCTCTGGCTCAATAAAACGCTCAGTTTTTCAGGGGGCTAATAATACTGACCACACCATACAGTCCATTATATAAAAAGTGATATTCTGGAGAAATTCTCTGTTGTATTGTATAATAGTTGTTGTCCAGAAGGCTACTTGCTGTTAAAGGTAGCAGTAGCCATCTTATTGCTACTTCCTGTTTTCTTATTAATGTATTTTAATAGCATCATATCACTGAAATTTACATACCCAAGGATTGTGTCATTTTAATTGCGGTATTATTAAATTGAACTAAAATGTCCTGTTCATATATTTATACACTTTTCTCTGAAATTCCTTCTGACATATTTGGAGCTTTACATCACTTTTTTTCCTGCTCCTTCAAATCTGATTCCACAGCTACGGATAACTTCATCAGCTTGCTACATTAAACATTGAGTCCAAAAGCAACAATAACAATGTATTTGGATTCGGTATGACTTGCTTTAAAGCACACATTTGAAAAGAATCAAATAAAGCCAGAATAAGGAAGCGTGAAAGGGACTGTGAAATAAAAGTAGAACAGGCCTACAGCAAGAAATACCTCGCAGATCACACTTCCACCTTCTAACCTCAACCCAAGCAGCTTGTGAAGTAAATCTCATCAATGAAGTGAACAGAGGATGCACCGCATTCATCAGTTTGGAAATTAGTTTACCTCACACTCATTTCATTATCTCCAAAAAGTCAGCTCCCTAAAGGGCACTAGTACCAACCCACTGGCTGACACAGAAAGAGAGCCACAGCAGGCAGAGCCACCACCACCACCAGCGCCACCACCACCAGAAATAGAATTCATCACAGGAACAACTCTCATCAGAGCCACATGATTAAAAATTATGTGAAGGAAATGAATCAGGAGTTGTGTAATGGGGAGAGCATCTGAAGAGGTGACAAGGGGAAGCTAAACTGAGTGAGAAATGCATGTCAGCAGCTCAGACGGTGCATTTTAATGCTGACTCAAGTAATAACTGGACATCAAATTCAGGCGAAATGTTCTCCACTGGCACACAGAGAGACAGGATCACAGTCCCAGCCCCTGTGTCATTTACCTATGGTGTAGCCTCTCTTCAGCTCGCCACATCGGGGGCTGCGGCGCTGGGAGTTGGTGGTGTTGTTTTCCTGCACCGCGAGGACGGTGGTTGTCTTGGCAACAGATGGCGCAGCCTTGTTGAGGGGCGAGGCGGGCACCAGTGTCGGGGAGAAACCTTGACTGGCAATATCCACCGACTGAGACTTCTTCTTCAGTCTGCAGAAGGGCAAACAAGGAGAGGAACGTGTTATTGCTATATTCACATGGTGTATGGATGAAAAGGCAGAGAGTGGACAGAGAAAAGATGAGTGACCTTCATCGTTCCAAGGGCGAGGGGATCAAAGCACATTTAAATCTGAGGCGGTTAGCTGTCACTGCGCTGTGTCACAGAAATGTAATTGTGCAAGGCAATTTTGCAGCGGCAAGGAAGTTGGTTGAAAGAATCAATAGGCTAATTGCAATCTTGTTAAGGGTGAATTTATTAGCATTGCTCTGCTTGCCCAGTGTAGAGCTGTCTCTACTGTAAAAAGGGATTAAATGGTGGGATATTGGAGAAGAACAGCGGGAGTCCAGAGCTCAGGAAACAGCGAGTAACAAGCTACAAAAGGAAAAAATCAAGTAGAGGGTATAAGAATTTACGGAGGTGGAAATGCTTTATTTCATCTAGAATATACTAAATCCTTTTTCATCCTTTTTCATATACTAAATCCTTTTGCATCTGTTTAAATGGTAAAATGCAAAATTCTAAAAAAAAAAAAAAGGCCTAAATGGGGAAATGAGCATAACAAAAGAGAATGCAAAAAATAAAGAGTAGCCCTTGGTGTTAACATGACTACACCACCATCTTGGCTAATACCTAAAGATGCAACAAGCAGACCTTGTTGTCAAGCTACATAGCTAATCTTAGTCATGTACCGCATTTGCATTTTGTAAAGTAGTTTTTCCTCCATTACCACACGAAATTCAAATGGCTAAACAATTAAACAGAAGCTACAGTGCAACATGTAAAACTCTCTTTTCCAGTAAAAAGCTTACAAAATTTGAACGCTTATGTAAAGGGCATCAAAAGGCATGCACTGGCTGAGGTAGGTCAAATATAATCTGCCTACAACAAAAAACAAGTCAAAGCCTATTAAAAGGCTGATGAGATCCCAGGTTTGGGTTTTACATTTATAAATGAGTTAACTGGGCTAATCTGAACAGGTAATCCCACAACACTCAGCAGCAGGTTTATCCACTTACATATGGTCGCAAAGCCACATGTGTAAACATACAGAATAAATCACACTAACACACTGACACACTCATACAAAAGCATCTAAAGTGGTAGTAAAAAAAATACAAATAATAAAAATTTAATTCTTGGGTGTTCCAGCAAAAACGTTGTCAATCAAAAAAAAATGGCTCCTAAAACACTTTCTCCTATACACTGAAAAAGTCCTGAAACAGCAATACAAGATTCCCAGTGCTGCGCTCCCTCGCACACACTTCACACTTTCAATCATTCCAGCAAAACTGCTGAAGCGAACAGAATCTTTCTGGCCATTTCACCCAAGTGCCCATCCCCACATAGACCAAAGCAACACACATGACCATAGCGTCTAAATCGCTAATGAAAATGCACAATCTCTATGGAAATGTCCTTCACTGTGTGCTCTTTTTAAAATCAAACAAACTGAAGCAGTCAAGTCAAGAGAAGGTGCCAAACGGAGCAGGTTGAGCTGCAAAAATTATATAGATGTTTTCCTTCAGTCAATTCAGTGAAAACACACAGTTGGTATATTTCTACAAATATACCAACTAAAAATTGACCCCATCTCTGTACCTTTTATATTTGCATGTACATATATTCTCCATCACATTCTGTCTCGTCTTTCCATTAATGCATGCAGTGGAGGTTTTGACAGAGCTGACAAAGGCTGACACAAAGTTAGCTGAATGTGCTAGATTGTACTTGTTTTGAGGACGCAGACATGCTGCTGCTGTTAATGGCAGGACCAGAGAGAGAAAAGACACAGACAGACAGACAGACAGACAGACGGAGAAAGAGAGTGAAAGAGTGTCAAGCTATGTGAAGTCTATCTGCTTTCCCTTAGGAGTTAGTACTAATTACTGTCTCATCAGTAGAACAGAAGCCCTTCTTCTAGCTCTGTTTCACTAAGCTACAAGGCCAAACGGTATCAAAACGCGTGTGTGTCAGAGTTCAAGAACAGAATCGATGTGTCTAAGAAAGCAAGATGGAAACAGAAGCAAAGAGGTAAAGAGAAGGACAACGCATGTGAAAAATAACGTATTTGTGCCTTTGTGGGTGTTTACATTTTCATTCTTTCTATAATATGGAGGCAAAAGTCAACTCAGTGGCAATATTTTTATGAACTTATTCTTCATTTTCAAGTCTTTTTAAAAGAAAAATCATCAACAGTCAGTTTAAAAGAAGAATGAGACAGTAAAACACACAAAGCACAACAAAGAAACAAATTAACATTTGTAAAGACAAAATATTAATGTGGAAAGGCACACCCATCACCTGTCACCTCCAGCTAGCATGGCAAAACAAATATGCACGTCTCAAAGGGGACCTCTTTTTCATATTTTCTTTACCAGAGGCAGGCAATCAAAAGGAAGCTGCCACAGAAAATGAAGGGACCTCAAAGGCTTGTTTTTTGGACATTGACTGAACCGAGGAGATTTATCAAGGCAGAGTACAGCATAAGTAAGAATTATTATTTTGTTCTTTCATTTATTCAACCCTAGTGTAATAATCCACACGATAAAATATGGAACTGGAAATGAGCACAACAGGTCCCCTTTAAAGAGTTTAAAATGTACTTTGCCAGGGCTAATTACATTAACTGTTCCCATACTGCACATGTTTGACTGTTTTTCAGTCTAAGCAGTTTCAAGTCTGTGTTGTAAAACCAAGTCAAGGCAAATAGCTAAGGAACTAGAGAGTACCCATCAACTGCCCTTTAAATATGTGCTGTTAAGTTAAACCCTTTAATTAGGATGAATACTGAAAAATGTGGGGAAAAAATCATAACATGAACTTCAACTCAGCATAAGCCATTATTAGCTTAGCACTCAAGTCTCTGACTGCACTGTCAAAGACGAAGGTATGTTTTTAGGTAATGCAGGTTTTAAAAAGAAAGAAGGATAAATGGAAGTCGTACAGGCATAATGATGTACTAAAATAATAATAATAATAACTATAAAAATGTATAAATAATATTCTATTTAAGGCCTATTTAAGGCCTCAGTGCAGCACTGTTTACAACTCTTTATGACCAGCTAGCGAATGTCAACAACCTCCTAAAACCATTCACTGAGTGGTTGTGGAATACACTTTTCCCTAGTGATTGGTATTTGCTAATCAGTCTCTCGGCCTGTATGAATGGGACTTGAGCAATCAATTTCACCACAGCTGCAACCTCCAGCAATCACTAACAATCTTCCACGGAGTAAATATTTTTCCTGCAGTGGTTTCCAGATGGTTGCTAACTGGTCCTTAGGCCTGTGTGACTTAGGCCTAGCTTCTTTATGATTTTTTTTAATATAGTTTTTGTTATTCCTGGAATAGACCAGACCAGTTTCCATACTGCAAGTCTCAAACCATACAATATAAACCTCTGTCTCTCTCTCTATGGCAATGCTTTACAGTGGTAGCGCAATTAAACTGGCAACCATTCCTGCAACCTGACATCAGATTTAACAACCCCGACATGTCTGAAACATTCCACCTTAATCTCTATGCTTTTAAGTTTTTCTTTCTTTCTTTTTTATTACTTTGTGTCCAATAATGCTTGTTTAATTTGTTTTCTTGCTGCAGTAGTTTTACTATAGTGTCAGCATTTTCTACTGCATTCAGACTGTTGACATTTCCCACTGCCACAGGCTATGTAGTCAGGTAACAATGTCTGGCAAGGATCACCTGCGTTGCATTCACACATGAATTTCTCAATGATATATATATACACACACACACACACACACACACACACATATACACACACACATATATATATATATATACATATGAAAAAAAAAAAGTTTGCCACGTTTGTCCTTTTCATTTCGGCCCCAAAGCCTTATTATAAAGTTGTGCTGAGAGCTAATCTGATGTCCACAGAGTCTTTTCTAATGAGCATCCTAGCTCAGCTTACAGGTTCAGGACCCAGGTGGGTGGTAGCCTGAGAACTGAGATGCTGTGTACCATCATCAGCTGCACTCTTCAGCAGCTTCTGTTTCCCACTGCGACTAACGGAGGAGCAAATGGCTGTAATCCCTCATACAGCCTAAGAATTGAACTTAAACCGCAGATTTTAAGTCAAAAGTAATGGTAACTTATCTAAAATATGCACGTTCAAATCTATAGCAGAGAAGAGAGAAAAAAATCTGAATCAAACAAGAGGGGACTGCACAAGCTAAACTGTTCACACATGCATAGTCATTCTGAGCTATTTGGAGTGTGGCTGTCGTGGATGATTCAAAGCACTCCCAACACAACAAATTTACAACACCAGATTTAACGAGTGGTGGATGTAGTGGACTGGTTTGCTTTGTATCAGGCTGAAAGTGTGAGCTGTTAGAACGAGAGTCAAGGTCAACAGCCAGCCTGCCAGATGGCGTAGCAGTTAATGATGTAATGGACACCCTTGCGTCACCAGTAGCTACTGTTTCCCAACCACATGGCTGCTTCATGTTTGGAACTTTCACAACTGATAACACCACAACTGTGAAACCCATAAAGAAGCCCTAGTGGGAGCTTGCAGCAAGTATAAGAGGCTTTTCCTTTCACACCAGTGAGGAACTATAGAGCACCACAGAGGAATGAGAGACACATGTCGACAAAGCCAGCAGCTCTGACTGATTCCTATCTGCGAGCAAATGCTCACTCAATGATGAACAGAGGGAGGGTAAAAAATTAAAGAAAACAGACACACGGGCATTTTGTTTTCTTCCTCACTTTCGTGATCTGACCTGGACCAGGAGGCAGTGGTACATTTGCAGCTCTGCCAAACTGGCATCAGTAAGATTATCCAACTCTACAGGGATCCACGTGACTTGGCAAAAGGATGCATAAACAACAGGAAATTTGGGGCTAAGTCAAAACACGCTTATCGCTCCCCTACTAAGAAGGATTAGACCTTAAAAAAGGGGGGATGCGTTTGCAGTGCCTTCCAGTGCTCCTCTTTGCTTTGCTTCCAGTTCCCTGTCATGAACAAAAAAGGAGTTAAAAAATGTTTCATATTTTTTATTTATAGCAGAACTGATAGTAATACTAATACTGCAAATGGTTAACTATAGTGTGTCCTTAATAAGCTGTTAAAAGGCACTCAAGGTAAGGAGATTGGATTATCTCTGCGCCTTCCTTCACAACTAAGTGAACAGCATTTTCCAGGTTGCACTAGGCTGTTTTTAGTGAAAAGCTTTGATAAACCCACGCAATGCGACAAATAGCACAAAGGCCGCTAGCGTAGTGGAGGTTTTAATGCTTTTTTATGACTATATATTATACACGATGTTTTAGGGCCCTGCTCGTACAGGACTGCTTTCATGTTCTTCCCATATTATGTTTCATTGTGACGTTGCTCTCGCCACAACGTCTGTGCAGGGAGGAGCTCGGGGTCGATGGAGGAACAACAAAAGGGTCTTGCTTTTAGAGGGTAAGGAAAAGAAATCATTCAGGTTGGAGGACTTGTTGCAGTTTTAATTGAAACATTTCAGGCCAAACCACAAGTAGGTGTGACATCTGATGAATCCTAAAAACTAATAAGGCACTTAGTTATTTTGATCACATGAACAACTTCATTAACATACGGCCAGGCAAGGGAATATCTTCTACTTCTTAAGTATCTCTTTATCAACATCCTCTCATCTTCATACCATGCAGCACTCACATCAGATTGTTTGATTTGAAATGGATAGCAGTTATGACAAAAACGACTTGACAACTGAAGGGTTAGCTAAAGCCTAATAAGAACGAGTCAGTTGCTATCGATGCTGTGCTTCGACACACACAGAAAGAGAGAGAGAGAAAGAGCAACAACAACCTGTGGCCATGCATGTTAATGAGCCTCTTTTTTACGCCTCGAAGCAAAATGAAATACGGCTCAGACCCCGCCGTCCTCTGCTCTGCGGTTAGACACCTCCACATAATGATCTATGGAGCTCTACGCCACATTACGCTCATCTTCCCTTCCTAAATGCCAAAGCACCAATTCCATGTCAAAGGTTCATGTGACGATTTTGACCAATGAGGCTTTAAACTCTCCCTCTGTAACTAAGCGGCGAGAACAAAAGCTAAAGGCCAGCCGTGACGCAGGCAAAAAGTTAAACAACAGAAAAGTCAGCAACATTATTAAATCCTGTGTCAGGTCGGCTGTGACGGTGTTTGCTACAGAGCATTTGTCATCTGGAGCCGGGAAGCATCTATAAAATGCCACTTTTCAGCCAGACATGAACAATGCAATCAAGAAGTGAAGCTACAATTCAAACTCATTAAAGAGCTTTCCAACAAATGATTCGTTGTTCCTGACACATCTGATGCTCAGCAATTCCTTGCCCCCCCCCCCCCCCACATTATTTAATTCTTTAAGACCCCTGACATTCTTTTGGCCTTCTTATGTCTTGTTTTGCGGTTTGTCACTGGCAAAGGCAAACAGGCCAACATCAGCATCAGCAGGTGGATTAAAGAAAGAAAAAGAAAGTGCCTCGGTGTGTGACTTTCTTTCTCCAGTGTTTCGCTATAATAAGGAAATGAGATGTGCTATAGGAACAAAACCAAGATAGAGATAAGGCCCACAAGCACAGGAAAAACTACACAGATGGTGATAGCTCTGCCCAGACTCATTGATAATAAAGCCAGTGAGAGTCGGGTATAGAAGTACTTTGCACTGTTATCTTGAAATACACTTTACAACTTTTTTAAGGCAGCTGCCATTCCTGCTGTGAAATCAACTACGTTCTAAAAGTTAAAGTTCTTCTATAATATAAATCCTTAAGCTAACAGAATGTAAGTAAAGCTACTTTTTATTCCGTGTCCTATCAACAAAATGTTCACATTTTAAATGAAAAGCCTGCCACAAATATCTCAGTTTGTTAGGAAAGAGTTTACAGTGCATGGGATTTTTTTTTTTTTAAACCGAGCTACCAAATTGGGTATTGTGAATCATGTAACTCTACTCATATTAGTATCATCTGTGAAACTTCTGGTATCATACCCGATTTTAAACTGCTTTATAAAAAAGCTTAAACATTGGTAGCCTTTGCTCAACTCGAAAAAAATTCTAGTTATATATAAATGTTTCGGCAGAATCAGAACTTTTACTTTTCTTTTGCTTAATCCATCCATCTATCCTTATCTCATTCAAGGTGGCCAGTCTTTCACACAGCTAACTTACAGACAGACAAAAACTCACAGACACTCACTCACACTACAACCAATTTAGAATCACCAATTAACCTAACCAACATGTCTTTAAAGTGTGGGAGGAAGCTGGAGTACCCGGAGAAAACCCACAGGACGAGCAAGCCCCTCAGGAAAAGGCCTCCGGCTGTAGAGTACAGAAAGTCTACCTGCACCTGTGTTTTCAGTTTAAAATTCAGCCCCCATGGCTGTGGGTTAAAAAAAATCCTCCAGACACCAGTTTGTCCTCCTTAATCAAGCCTTAACTGATTGCGCAGCATTACACTCTAAAATAATACCGGACGAAGACACTAGCAAACATAATGCTTCACTAGCCAACCATCCCTGGAGATGTGTCTAATGATTTCTCCATCACTTAGCAGCTGCATCTGCCAGCAATGTTGAACAGCTCCATTCTGATCAAAAACAGTCCATAAATCAACAGTTCGGTTGGTGAACACACAGCTGGGAGGCATGCAGCTATTCACTCTCTAAAATGTATCAATATTCCACAGAAACACCCCTCAGCCACAGCCTTTCACTTGACTAACAGAAGAATTATCTTAGCTGACACAAGGCAGGGAGAGAAAAGAGGAAGATGGAAAAGCAAAAATCGCTGCTTCATTATGTGTCTGTCTCTGACTCGGGGGCATGTTTTTCTCTCATACTTTTCTTTTCTAACTCCGTATCACTCAGACAGCAAACACGGACACATACAGTGAAAAAAAGAGAGCGTGCACACGTGCACTCTTTGTCCCGATCTTGGAGACAAACACAACCCTTCAGACTCAGCCGCTCGATCACACAGCTTTCGGTGTTTGACTCAGTGAGTATCTGTGGGGCCCAGGGACCGTTACTGCTGCCACTGCAGTCTTCCACTGTCCTCCTCCTTCACCTCCTCCGCCGCCTCCTCCTCCTCGTTGCTAGCCTCAGCCTCGCTCCTGCACTCTCATTTGCTGAGCGCCGGTGACAGGCAGCAACACAATTGGTCAGCGACGGTACTGGATACAACGTCATGCCACTGTGGCTTGTGGCGGTGCAGAAATCAGAGACGTGTTGTGAGTTATTGGCAGTTTTTCAGCAGTGTGTGGAGTATCATATTAGATCATTACGTCTGGAAGAAGCTGGAGGGGCAGGACAGACAGCGGAGATGAAAAGGAACGTTTTAATTATCACCGTTATTGGCTTCCCACATAGCATCTAATTTGTTTGAAAGAATAATGTGCAAATATATCCCAGAGCAACAACAGTGCATTTGTGAAAAAAAGTAACTGCTACAAATAATGGAAAACATGACTATACTGGCTGGTTTGTTACTATAGTTTTGATGTAGCACAGGCAGACTGTTCCTCCTATGATTTTTGATTTCTTTGGATTAGCCTGTGTTTTCTCTCTCTGTCCTCTTCCTTAGTGCTGATTGTTTGGTGGCCCACCTCCATGCATATATAGCCAGAGAGGGGGCCAAGTGGAGAGATCTCCTCCACCAGACCGTTGACTCGGGCTGTTGTCTTTAGTTTTATTGTTTAGTTATTAACTGAATTCACTAGTTTACTTTCTTGGTGTAAAGTTAGGAGGAGCCTGAACCTAATCTTTCAAACCTAATTGCTTTTTGCTTATTGTGGATCCCATCACCTATATTTGTGCACAGTTTTCTCATAATTGTTGCATTATTCGGGATTCTTTAAACCATGGCAACTTTGTGGCATGCTATGTGTTGGGTTCCTGAGTTTGGTGACCACAATACACTGAACAGGAATGGAGACAATGTAAGAGAGATGCACTCGTGCTGTGTAAGATTTTAGAAAATACACCTCATTTTGAGAGTTGAAAGGTCAAATTGGATGAGACTTTCCAACTAAAAACCTAATTTTGTATAAGCTCTTTTTAAATGCATTCAGACTGAGTGTAAATTTAAGTCAATCTTGAAGTTGGTGTAAGGCGGAGGTCCCCAACCCCGGGGCCACGGACCGAGTTGTTTGGTACCGGGCCGCGAGAGTTGAGGTCCGGGTGTGAAATTTATCATTTTCAGGGTTTTTATCGTTAACTCGGTTTCCCTGGGTCTTTTCCCGTGCTGTAGTTATGTGTCTTATTTTGAAAGAAATATTTACACGTTACCATAGCGATCAGAGAGCATTAAAGGGGCAGAGAGGAGGATGTTACTCTCAATATTGTTGGTGCATTTCAGGAGGACGCTGGTAATAAAGTTACACAATTACACAGTGAATTCGCGTTTATTATTATATTTACAAAATACCACAGTTTTTGTCTTGGTCGTATCATTTTATTTTGTTGTCTTTATCTGCGACACCTTAAAGGCCAGTCCGTGAAAACATTGTCTGACATTAAACCGGTCTGTGGCGCAAAAAGGTTGGGGACCGCTGGTGTAAGGCGATGTAAAATTGGCATACTGTCTACAGTGATGCTGGTGTTTCAACAGTTTCCAGTTCATGGCAAGCTTAGGCGGGGGTGGTTCCTGCCTCATTCCTTAACATCCAAACTAATTTCCTGTCATCTGAGGGTGACAGTTTGGGTCATCTGCAACATTTAGGCAAAGGGGTGACACATCCAAATAACTTGCAATTACGTACAGCTATTTGAACTGATAGTGTTGGACCTGGAATGGACCTCAACCCTATTGTAGAATTTTGGGCTATGCTGGGTCTGTACCAGGAAACCCAATTTAAATGAACTCCACAAATTCTGCCAAAAAGAGTTGTCAAATATCCAACCAGAATTAAACCAGAAGGCTGTTGATGGCTATCAAAAGCACGTGATAAAGATGCTACTTGCTAACTGATATTTTACCAAAAACTAATGGAGAATATGTATTTTTACATATATTGTATTGTAACTTTGAGCCTCTTTGTTTCATTTTTATCCTGTCGATTAAAGAAAATCCAAAATAAATTCAAACTCGGTCCTTGTTAGATCAAGTTATCATCGAAAAGTCATTCCATAAAAAGTCAACCAAACCTACAATAAAGTTTCCACCTGACATTCTAAGAATCTGCAAAGAAAAAATTGAGGTCATTTTGAATTTCAGGAGAAAAAAAAAGGTGGGACAGAGCTATGTTTACCACTGTGTAGCATCCCCTCTTATTTTAACAGACTGGCTGCTGGACTTTCAAAAGGGGATTCAAGTTGTTAAACAGTCCTGGCTTTTCCCTGCTGTAGTTTTGCTGAAAGCTCTAGATTACAGGCATTTGTAGCTGAACGGATCACATGGGTGTGGACCAAGCTGCTATTTTCAGGGCGTCACATGAGCTTGTTTTCCTTCCTGCTTTATTGTATATGAAAAAGTTGTCACTCTTGGTACAACAACATGACACTCTTCTGCCCTTGTTATTAATTTAAATGATTTAACACAACTGTTAGATTTTAATTGTCCACAAGAAGTTTGATGTATGGAGTCAGGACATCTTCACCTAGCTACACCTAACTGAGCATTAAAAAGCTTTAAAGTAAAAACTGCAATGTGTCATTTTTCTAATGCTAGCAAAAGCCTGGAGAGCTTTTGGTTTTATTCATCAGTTCAGAGTTTTCTCTTTAGTGTCGAATCTGCTCTTATTTGTTGTTACTAATTAGTCTGGTTGCTATCAGAAAAGCGGAGTGGGCAGAGGGTTTGGTGATATAAGGTGGACTAGTGGGAGGGGAGTAGTTCAAAAGTTTAAAAAAATAAGACAAAATATTTTTTCCTTCTTTCTTTTCTCCTTTGTTTGGGTCTGAGAGAGAGATAAACAAAGCTGTCGGTGATACAAACATCCCATCTGACACAGAGCAGAGGCTGCTGTGAAACCATGCTCATTTGTTGAAGCGCAACCCTTTGATTGGCTGCCTGCTCTAATTAGAACAAAAAACATATGCTAGACTCCAGCCGTCTCATTAACACCATGTCCTTGAAACAACACCGAGTGGCCCTGCTGTCTGACTGTGGACAGATTCAAGCTCTACGCATGAAGGGCACTACATGTTGTAACTGGTATAAGTGGCCTTGAAAGGCCTAAGCCTTTCTTTTCCTATGGTGAGCATGAAGATGCCCATTTCTGTGGCAGTACCGTCACATGCTGGCCCAAAATTATTTGGACTTGGGTTTTCATATGAGCAAATACTAGTGCTTATCCTTGCTTAATTGCATTTGAGATGCTTGTGTGAAGCGTTTGATTGAGCAGGGTTTTAAGAAGACCTTTAGTTGGAGAGAATATTATAGGTACTTTGGGCTGCTCCCTTTTCCCCCCCAAGGGGTCACCACAGTGGGTGAGTGGATCCACATATTTGATTTTCCCCCAGTTACTTCCCTGCCAAGCTTTGGAATGGCGCTAGAAGTACATTTGCTTGCGACCCCCAAAGCTGGCCTTCTCTTTCACATGTCAGACAAACACGATGCACATACATAAGATCAAATATGAGCTTGTTCCACTGTGGGCTTATAGAACTGGGATGTCAAACTCATTTTACATGGTGGAAATTTCCCCTCCTGTCAGTGTAAAGATGTTTAACTACACATTCAATCAACGACATATATAATGTAAGATAAAGAAGTGCAATTTTAACAGTACATCTCGGTGTTTCTACATGATATAGAAATCCTGCTAGAGTAAATGAACAAAATTTGTCAACGTGGCTCTTTTTACTTAAACTGAAAAGAAAGAAATGCGTAAAATGACAGAAAAAAAACTGTGTTGCTCATTGCCCACACTGTGCTATCATTATAAAACAAAAAGTTCCCTTTAATTTACAGAAAATGTCCTTTTTTATGGACATGCTGTAAAAAACAAAAACAACCCCAAACAACATTTCTAAAGTACATCGAGAAAAAACAGGAACTTTTCTGTCATTGAAATATTTATTACTTATTTACTTATATTTACTTATGGCGTAAATGGCCATGGCAGAGGTCGTCTTTAGCAGGAAAAGCTGTGGAACTTATGAAAATACAGTTTATACAGGTTTATTCCTTTCTACAGTTTCCAGAACTATCCATTGGGTTGAATTGGAGTCTTTGCTGAGCTGATTGGATCCGCATTAAAATTGTCCCTGTTCATAGTTACAAGCTAACATTTTCAGACACAGAATTTGAACATCCAGTAACTGAGCAACTAAAGATTACAGTGTTGAGAAAACTGAAAACACAAGCTTTAAAATTGGTTCAAATTAAAATTCTGTCAGGTCTGACAGGCATCAGCAGCTGTGCTGCCACATTTTGATAGCAACTGTAAAGACAACGTGTTCTGAATTCCCTACAGTTCACACCTGTGATTGCCTTCATCTCCATAGCAACAGCATATAGAACGAAATATGATTTCTCTGAATTAAAACTGGTGACCACAACACAAAACACAGGCTTCTGTGTTCAGTAACATTGAAAAGATTGGCAGTCCGTCACGGTGCAGTTCTAATAAACCATGCTCCTGGAGGAGTGACAGGCTACATAAAGGTTATATTTTTTATTCTTGTTTTTGTATCTCAGTACAGTCGTCTCCTCTGTGTATCTGTGCTAAATTCTATGAGTTGCAAAAAAAATTGACTTCATTGTATTTTCTCACTTGCACATCTGTTCATTGTTTGATGGCAAGCGCTGACTGGAGGCACCGTCATCTGTTAGCACTGGTGTCACTGGCACCAGCTGATCAGGTTACACGTCCTAGATAGTCCGAAGCTGGAGGCGTACTTTGGTTTGAGGTCACTCTGGTCAAGCCTGACTTGTAAAGAACTGCAAATGTGTATACCTGGAAGGATAAATCTCCTCCTTCCAGTCCACAGTTTTATTTCTTGAATCAACTCTTCCTTTTCTCATCTTTTCCCACGCTCTTCTTGTCAGTCATTATCCTCCCTCTTTCTGCCCTCTATTCAGTTGGCAGTCTGGTCAGCTCAAGCTGGTCAACCTGATGTCGTTCTGTAGCAGGCGCCATTGGCAGAGCTTGGCACATTGTGCGGTCTGCTGAAATTCACCGAGCACACTCACATAAGTGGAAATGGGAAGGGCCTCTCATACTCACAAGTGCACACAAATCCACCAGCACACTTGACATAAAATACTGTTGGATAGGACAAATCCGGTCGACAAGTTAGGAAAACATCAGTGGCTTGGCAAGTGGTTGACCTTTCAATAAGTGCAGATATAAGGAGGATAAGAAGTGTCAGATCAGGCCGAATCTAGAAGATAAGAGTGTGTGCCGTATTGCTCGGAGAACGAACAGCTCCTAAATGGAGAGTGACAGTTGAGATGGACATAGCAAATGAAGACAGAGCCTCAAGGATGTCTATGTGCGGCTGTCAATCACATCAGACTCTCACACCAAATCATTATTACACAGAAGCTATAAACTGGTGCTCTGACGTGAGATGTAAGTACAAAAAATACCTTCCAGTCAAAGTAAAACAACTTTCATTAATGAGAGTCTTCACATTTATATCAATCTTCTGCATCTAATTTTCTAATTTGCCAGGATTGCATTTAATTGCTGTCTTATGAGAAATCTCCTTTAATTGGTAGTAAAGCACACACATCCAACGGATCCGCTTCTTGTTTTCTCCATCACGATGTGGAGTTACACAAGGACAGATAAACAGTTCATTTGGTGTGAAAAATGTTATCACTTATCTTTGCAGCAATAAATTGTGGTCACATCTCATCCAAACATAAAAAAGCTCTTCCAGGCAATCTAGCAATAAACCTCACATTTGTGTGAACAGCAAATCAGGTTTAAAATTTCAAAGTCAATCAAAGCCCATGGAAGGTGGTGCTAAAAATAGGTTTTTCACTCTAATCTACATGGCAACTAGCCTAAACACAATGGAGGTATACTACAATGACTTTACCACTGAAAAGACACTGTTAATGACTGCATTACAACCTGCAGTAAAACGAAGGGCTTTATGCAACTGTTTTTTCCCAAGAGTGGTGCCAAGGACTTCTGGCCTTACTGTGGCAATAATAGCAAATGTTAGTTAATAGTAGTAAATGTTACACAAGGACAAGTAGGCTAATAATTATTCAGACATGTCCTAGAAATTAATCAGGATAGAACGTTAACTTCACAAAGCAAAAACAAAACAAAACAAAATGTTAAAAATATTGCAGCTCATTTTTTAATAATTAAATTTTTGTGTGCGTGCTAGCAAGCTAGCAAAACACACTGGTGTCCTTGCTATTACAAATTCAAACTGCTTCTCGGTGCAGATATGTCTACACCACAGTAGTGTTTTTTATTCTCGTTGGAAGTGTTGGCAAGTCAAAAGCCAAAAAATAACATGGTGCACAGTCTTATGTCAAAAAAAGAGAAAAGAAAATAAAGGCAAGATTTAAAAAAAACAAAACAAAAACAAAACACCGTTGACATTGCGAGACAAAATCTCTGTTCCTTGTCTACATGTAAAAGCTAAAACAGAGTTTTGTTTTTAAAAAATCTTCACCTGGGAAGGTGTTTTCCTAAAGCTTTGTTCTCGATGATCTAAAACTACATTTACATGTGGACGAAAACACAAAGAAAAGCGTTCCCCAAGCTAGCTTAGCTAGAATGCTACTTTCTGCTACTCCCTTTTTCAGTATGGGTCACCACAGCATGTAGCACCACATGTTTGATCTGGGAGATTTTACATCATATACCCTTTCTGGCACAACTCCAAAGGTATTTTTGTCTCCCAGTGGGATGAAACCGGGGCTCTTTTCACAAATGCATAAACCACTAGACTATGGAAACACTGACTAGCTTAGCTTAAAAAATAACAAAAGACAAACAGCTGTCCTGAGTCTTTCTAAACTAAAATACCTCTAATTCTGGTTTAAGACTGCACTGTTCTTACAATGTCTAACAAGTTTGTTAACTTAGACTATTAGAGTCATAACTGCCACCAACTTGGTTTCAGACACAGTACAGACTACATCTCAATCATCAGGACTTTATATTTGCTATAATCAAGAATTTAAACCAAAAAATATATGTTTATGTTTGATTGTTAAAAAAATTAAATTACTAGAGCACATGACTAAATCTGAGTGACCAACAGTAACTTACAGTATTGTGCTAGGGTAGGACAAGTAAGAGAAGAAGCTTAATTCTCCCATCAGGCATCACTTAGTGAACAGCCTGCCTTACCGCTACAGCAGCCAACTAGCGTCACGCAGGCAGCTACACTTGACATTCCCAGCACAGCTCAAACGGGACATCTGTTAGCTTCATGCAGCAAGGCGTCCATGAAATACTTCCTTCATTTATAGGTATCATTGAAGAACTGCCCAGCTGCTTCGGTATTAATTAGCAGTGCAAACTGGTGAAACTCAACATAAAGTTAATATGCTGCGAGAAAGCAAATTTTGCAACACAGCTTATCCAGTTAAGAGCAGACAGTGTGCTCACTCTGAGTAAATTCTTTATCTAGTGAGAAAAATAAACATATATGCAGATACAGGAAGATTAGATGGGAAAAAGCTATAAATCTACCTCCTATACAGAGCCACTATTTGAATTCAGCAGCGTCAAGGCTGTAAACTACATCTGGTGCTCAAGAAGTTTGAGAGCAGATAATACTGACAGGTATAACCAGTTAAACACCCTTTAATCTATTCCTTCTGAGAAATGATGAAATTGCTCCCACAATTGCTCCCACTATCCTCCAGCGACCTTGCTGTCTCTCCTGTTGGTAAAAGGTAAAAGGTTTGCAATTGATGGGTGAACTTTAAACTGAAGATGTCATTCCATCAAAGACCACTGTCGCCACGGTGGACAGGCCTCTTGAGAAGACAGACAAATCATTCACATGAAAACGTTGCTATTTTAAAAAGGCACAATTGCTCAAAATGACAGTATTTGATGGAATGGCAGAAAGAAAAAGGTCTCGCTGAAGCAACCACTCCCTCTCCTTTGTCCGCTAACGGCTTTCCACATCGCTTAACTGAAATCTCAAGCCAGAGTGAAAATGAGAGAAATTTACCTTTACTGCGAACAAACATCGCTGCGACATCTATCCATTTATGAGACTCTTCAAAAACAAAGTATTGTCGACAAAAATGCATCTGAACATATCGACGAGCACAGATGCGCAACCACTTTGGTAGTAAAATGAAATGGAGCACAGATGAATGTACCCAAGGAAAACTCAGAACTGTTCTCACTTATCAAATTCCATCAGAAACACCTAAAAACTAGGATTTATCATCCCTAGTGCCTCACAAAATTCAGCTGTAGGGATTCATTATCTACTCGACTACCCTCACTAACACCAATCCATCAACCGAGTATCCATAACTACTGTGTGTTTTTATCCATTTTTAATGTGACATTAAAAAAAACAATGTAAATGTCACACAAAGTCTTTAATTAAAAGAAAAGAGGCTATTTTAGAGTAACTGGATAAGGAGAAAAGGTACAAGTAACTGTGATTAAAGATGAACAAACATCAGCTCAATATTCACAGTTGACAGAACAACCTTAACTTATCTCTCGGTCTGGAACTACACAACCTTTGTTAATCTTCATTAGCAGTGAAACTGTGTTCAGTGGTCATAAAACCGTTTAAAGGTAAATAAAGTGAAAACATACAGCACATTCTACAGCAGGGTCAAGAGATATAGAGATGAGGACAATATAATTACCCTCCCCTCAAGGTGGAAGGAATCATGAAACAGTCAGCAGCACAAGTGGATCTGGGTCATTGCTTTGTCTTCTAACACGACAACAAAACTGAAATAAATATCAGACTTCAGTTGATAATGTATTTGTTATTTTGTTATTTCATCCATCTACTACTTGTTTCTCATACGGTACCAGGATTAGAATACGGATTAGGTCTATTTTGGAGAATGGGTCAAGGTTACCCATGCAGTTTATGGATTATGTCACCAGTTGGAGGTTTGCATTTAAATGCGTATGTGCAACAGGGGCCCTCTAGCTGCTGAGCCACCATTTCAGAGGTTATTGCCCTGCAAACGCTGTCAAAAGGCACGGTGATGCACAACTCTGAGTCCCCCGTGACTCGAGTCTTTCTCATTCACTGGTCGCAGCAGGACTAAGTAAATGTGAAATGCTGCATCTACAGCATGACTTCTGCCTTTTTAAAACCCCCACAAACATAAAGAAAGGAGTAAGCCTGCGGCCCGTCTTTGCTTTGTCCTTGTCACATCGAGTCTCTCTGTTTCCTTCCCTCTCCCCCGTACCCCATGCCAGAATCATCGCCAAGCCAGCGCCACTCTGCCCCAGCAGGGTGTTTTAAGATGCAGGGAGCCGAGCACGATGCGATGGAGCAACAACTTTTCTCCGCTCTCTCAATTTTTTTCCTCACTCCTCCACCCCCAGAGCATCTTCTGCACCACTGCTCTGCCACCACTAATTCATCAGCGCAAATCTCCTGCAAATTTCCTATACAAACAAGTGCGTCTTTGGCTTCAGCTCCCCGGCACATGCTCGCCCACAAAGGTCACACAAGCGCAGACCTCCCCAGAAACAACACATACCCTCCCCGAGTCGCTGTCCAACACGCTAGACGCTGCTGTATTGACATCTGCTCCATGATCTGTATAGAAACAGACAGGGTGTCTGTTTGTGTTTGACCTAATAGCTGTTGACGCGAGCGCCTGTTGCTTAATTCAACACCTTCCAAAAATGGAACTGCAGATGTGCACCAGCTTAATGATAAGTTACTAATATGTTTTTACACTCTGTTGTTCACATCTGTTTTGTTTCGCTCAGAGTCGGTGAGGCCCCTGAGGGAAAGTGCCAGTTAACACCAAAGCTCTATCAGAAAGAACAAGGTAAACAAATCTCAGGCTCTGATGTACTCAGTTCATTTACATCACTAGCTAGTAAATGGGGAAGCCACTACTGTTTATTTGTATATTACAAAAAAAAAAATAAAAAATACACAGAGGACATGAAGTATTGTGGACTTCACAAGATTTTTACCTGAGTTAGGTCTGTGGACCAAAACAAACAAGTTATGCAGACCACGCAGGTCTAACATTCATCACACCTGTCGTAAAGGACTGGACATGCTGGTGTAGCATGTGACCTCCAACCTCTGACATTTCATCTTGCTTCTCAGATGACAAACGCTCACTGTTCAGTTTACTAGATGCACCTGTTAAACTGCTCGTTAACACAAATATAAAACGAGCCAATCAAATAACAGAAACTTGATATATTTAGGCAAGTAGGACTGGTCAAGAGGACCTGCGAAAGTTCAAACCAAGCACCAGTATGGGGAAGAAAGGCGATTTAATCGTCTCTGAACGTGGAATAGCTGTTAGTACCACACGTGCTGGTCAGCGAGCAATTCTCTTAGTGAAAATGTCTTCCTGGTGTCAGAGATCAGAGTGAAATGGCCAAACCGCTTCGAGCTAACAGGAAAGGAGCAATAAAAATAATGACAACCAAAGTATGAGGAACACACTGAACCTTGAAGCTTTTGAGCTACAGCAGCACTGATCTGGTGATGATCTGGTTACAAAGGCCAAACCAAAGAAGTATACAGCATTTGTAGAGTGTGGAACAGATGTACAAACACACAAGATTTTTATTATTTTTATCATTTAGCGCTTAAAACTTCAGTTTTTGTGGCTTACATAACCCTAACAGCTGGATATTTATCACAGCTTAATGTTTTCAGACACAGAGCTGACCACACACACACACACACACACACACACACACACACACACACACACACACACACACACACACACACACACACACACACGGAGCATGCTGTTCCACAAGAGGTCAATGTTAATCACAGCTGACAGAGAACAATGCAGCTGCAACATGCATGACTTTCAAGGTGTGACTCCTTTGTACACGTACACAGAAAACATGTGACTCAGTTCTGGCTAATTCATGTATAATAATCAGCATCCAAAAATTCAGCTGAGAAAGTGCATTTGTTAGCTTCCAATCTGTGAAAGCAGCGATATATCCAAACACCACTGCATACAAATACTGATATATATATTTAACATATACTATGTGGGTGGTACGGTAGTGCAGTGGTTAGCACTGTCGCCTCTGGCAGGAGACTTTCCATGCAGAGTTTGCATGTCTCCAAATACATGCTTGTTATGTCAGGTGGTGATTCTGCTGTGTGTATTTCTTCATCTGTTTTGGTCATTTTTATTACTTGATTGTTTGAGTCACTGAACGATTTCTTGTTTTTATGCTGCATATCAACATAAAGTTCTCTAATGTTAATCTATCTGAATAAATAAAGTTTATTAATTTCAGGTGAAGCCTCATCCTCATCAACAACACTCTTCTGGAACAGAAGCAAACTTTCGGTCAAATGTCACAGAAGTAATGAGTGGGCTAATGTTGAGTGCATCTGCATGTAGCTATATATTCAACCACAGGAGTCGAGTCTTTCTCAGTTCCTGTCACAATCCATGTTCACCCTGCTGGACAGTGCGTTGAGCTCTGCCGTTTTTCTCTTGGATGTGGCATAACTTTGATTTGACATTCGCACAGTGTACACCAGGTTTCCCGCATCTTAATCTAAATCCGATACCTTTAAAGCCTGCCAGAGTATACGATTTTATGTTGCTCTCTGCTAAAAAGCATCATTTATACTTGTACATTGTATTTCATTATTTCCAGTCCAAAGAAAGTGAGTGCATGAAAAAGAAAAGGTCTACAGTTTTGATTAGCATTAGCAGATTGCTGCAGAATTTCCACGACACTGATGGCCACGTGCCATTTTCCTCTCAGAGCTGTGTATAGACAGCCTATGTGGGCCACCAGGTCCCGGCTTACAAATCCACTTTTTCTGACCAAAGTGGATTAAAGTTTCAGTGGTGAAGATTAGAAGTGTGGCCTGGAGTGATCATTTCACTTGCTCTGCCAAGATCTGTGTTAACCAAGGTATCTGTGTGTATGTGCAGATATTAACTTACTGGATTGAAGGTAGATGGAGAATTTGTCCTGAGTTAGGTTTGGATTTACACAATGCATTTCTGGGAAACTTGACCACTGGCTTCCTTACGGTTTCTCCACAGTATGTGTGGTTCAGTGCACTTCAAACATCTAGGCTGAACCACGTGTCTTTAGCCATGTCGAAAGGCAGGTATTTATACACCAGTGACCCTTTAGGACCGCTCACAAGATTTCTCCAATCTGATTAAAATTCGGATTAGAACGTCACTGTTTACATGGACCCAAGTCCACAAGTGATGCGATCATGACGTACATTTACATGCATTGAGCATTTGAACAGAAATCATTCTGACAGGCGCAGAATCGTCTAACTTCCCGGAAATACTAGAAGTTGATTTCTAATCTAAACAAATGCTGCTGGATTTCTCCTTTTATCGTCACTGTGCAACACGCCACAGATTACAGTCTCTCCCCTCTCTCATATTTATGACTTCAAGTAAAAGTTTGTGTTGGATACAGACCAGCTTTGTTTCACTCTTGCCACATCTACAACTAACTGCTGTAAAGGGGGTTGATGGATCATTTCACCCTGAACATCAGTAGAAGTGTTTACATGCACACTCGGTATGATCCGACTGCAAGAAAAATTTTAGAATCTTTCGATTGACGTGTTTGCTCGAACCATTTTTATTCCAATCGTCTTTTAATCTAGTTGCTCGTGTTCATGTAAACATGGCTACAGATAAATATGGTTACAGATAAATACGGATTGTCTTGTCACATGTCAGAGTCTGGCATATATCAGTCTGCTTGTGAACAAGTCTTCGACTGTGACTTTGGCAAAGGCAACAATGATTCATTCAGAGCATCTCAGAAACAGTAGGGCAGGGTTTAGGGGATTTACAGGAAGGTTTGAGTCACAGTGGCTCCAACATGCAAGGTGTGATGCCATATACCACAGGGGAGCAACAGGTCTTATAGAGTTCACACCTTGGTAAGTCTGAACTGCTCTGGCAGCATGCAAAAGACTAATGCCAAAATTAGGCACAGGCTTGTTTTAACTATCCCAAATGCCACATGTGAAGGTACCTGTCTCTTAAATCTGTCTCAATGAATCTCAGTGTGATTAATTAAAAGTTACATTTTTGTAAAAAGTGTCTTTTCAAAGACCTCATAAGAGGTGCCAGCTGTGCACATCAAAAATGTTCGAGGTAAGCGATTCCTGAATAAAAATGTTTGAAAGTATGATTGATAGTGTATGAATAGAAAGTAATACAAAGAGAGGAATATAAAGGGAACATTATATTTCACTGGGATAAAAAATTCAAAAGGAGCCACTTTTATGCTTAAATCATTAGAAAATGTGAACCTGATTAGACATACAATGAATATAAAGGACTTGCTACAGTTACAGTTACACTCAAAAAAATACTGTCAAAATTGTTGCTTCATGTTTTTGACAGTAATTTTTTTTACTGTTTCTCTAAGGATTCGTTTCACGTCTGATTTCATATATGTGCTGTGTATGTGGTTTACGCACTCCTTTCCGTATGACTTTGCTTCCTTTATGAAAGAATAGATGTTCCAGACTCACTCTGTGCAAAGCATCCTGGGACGTGATGTTCTGACACATTCAGGCCCGAGTTGTTGTTCAGTTTAATTCTGCATAGGTTTTTAAATCAGTCTCTGGGGTAGTTTTAAGATGCATTTATTACATTCCCTTTTGCTTAAAAAAAGTCTGTCTAATCAAAAAATTTTGAATAAAGAATTCACTGCAGTGGAAAGTATGGACCTGATTCTTCCTTTATAACTACTGTGAGGGGAAAAAAACCCCTGCAACAATCATCTGTTTCTCAATTTTATAACCACTATGATATTAAAAAGGCCTTTACTCCAATATGTCCATTATATTGCTCTCATCTGCTGGCGAGGCTGCACAGAAGCTTTACAATTATTCAGCCAGACGGCCCTGATTTTGTGCGATCGTACAATAGCAGAGAAATGAACTTGCAAATGGATGATGCCTCTGTGAAAAACTGGAGTGTAAAGTGACACACGGCTTCAGAAAGCCTGTCACTACAGCCTAATGACGACTCTACCATCTGTTGTCAAAAAATCAGGAGGGCCTATAAAGACACTGTGACCATTTCGGAAAAAAATACCTCCAGTCTGCAATATAGATATGAAATCGCAGCTTTCTATTCAAACAAATACACAAACCCCGCTTCTTTACAGACAAGCTGGCAAAACCGACTGAAAATGATTCCCAAATCATGCAAAAGGTCTAGTTTAAAGACCCGTAACTCTTGCAAAATTAAGTTTTCACCCTTGTACTTGTATACAAGAAAAAAGCCCCGCCATTCTTCTTTCTTTGACTTACTTGATTAAAGGTCTAAATACAACAAAGTGGCTTCTCCACTTTTCCTTCTCAACGTTGCATCCATTTGCAGAGCAAAATAAATGATTATCATTGTGGCTTTCTCTCATTATTTCTTTTTCTACCTTCAAAACAAACCTCGGTTTAGAGCAAACCTACGTCGTTGTTGTTTTAGACACTATTAGAGAGAGAAATTGCCTTTGGATAAAAAAGGAGAATTTAGTGAGAATAGTTGGTACATACCCAGCACGTTCTACAATGGGTTCCATTGACTCTTGTGCTGAAGAGATAATGGAATCGATCCCTCAAACTGCTTAACTTAAGCGTCTGCCTGTCATGTGACCTTGTCCTCATTAGCAGAGCGGGGCACTGTGCTAATTTATTTACGTAATATAACCTCGACAAGCATGGATGCACAGACAGAATGAGGAAGAAGAGGCCTGAGCTGGCCAAGCTGATTTGAGCCTGTTACTGTAGGCCGAGTTAAGACCTGAGGAAGGAGGTGCGCGTGTATGTTTGTGTGTGGGGGGTGGGTGGAAGGGTTGGGTGGTGGGTGGAGGGGCTACAATGACAGAGGAAAAGATTGAGATTGACAGGACAAAGGGGAAAAGGATGGGGAAGCTGTCAAGGCTAGCAAGACAAACAGAGACAGAAGGCTAGTAATGCAGAAGAAGAGGAGGAAGAGGAAGCTGGCTAGAGGTACTGTGGGGCATGGGGGTTGTTATGTGCCCTGTTTTGCCTGGTCCTCGCTGCATATCCCTCGTGGCCAGACTCCAGGGGCACGTCACTTGGTTCTGTTCCAGGTGGTAAAAGCATAAGGCCTCCTGGTGGTGGAGATGTGCCACACTCACACTCAGCCATCTGGTGATGAGTCACTCTGTCTCTGTGCTTGTTTGCTCTGACTGGGCATAAGATTGTATGCCATCAGTGTGTGTGTGTGTGTGTGTGTGTGTGTGTGTGTATATGCCTGTCCCTTTAACAAATTAGCACCCCGTTTTATTATATGATGGTAAATGGCCTGCATTTGTATAGCGCTTTTCTAGTCCCTAAGGACCCCAAAGCACTTTACACATCCAGTCATCCACCCATTCACACACACATTCACACACTGGTGATGGTAAGCTACATTGTAGCCACAGCCGCCCTGGGGCGCACTGACAGTGACACTGCTGCCGGACACTGGCGCCACCGGGCCCTCTTACCACCACCAGTAGGCAAACATGGGGTTAGTATCTTGGTATGCAGCCAGGAGGCAGCCTGGGATCGAACCACCGACCTTCTGATTAGTGGCTGACCTGCTCTGCCACCTGAGCTACAGCCATGATGTCAACTCAGAGGAGACATAATCAGTAAAAGCTGAAAGTATCTGGATGTCATCTGCAATATGAGTGAGGTCACGGAGAGATGAAGACAGAAGACATCAGTGAATGTAAAAATATAGTAAGCAAGACTGTCATTAATTAATTAATTAACAATAATAACAACAACAACAAAAAAAACCCACTGGGGACAAGTGAAATGACACTAGCAATGTAACTTAAAATGCATCTGTGCACTGCAAATGAAATGCAAAAAGTAATGGAGACGCCCCGGAGGCGATGCACACAGTAATCTCCTCAGTATTGTGCATGCCTGATGGCAGCATGCATGCTGCCTCCTAGATAGATGGAGCCAACTAACAGCTCTGTTCTTGTGTGACAGCTCCCCTCCTCCGGGCCACAGCTGACCCAAATCTATGGGGTTTTTTTTTTTTTTTTCACTCTGACACTCTGGCGCTCCGCTCTCTCCTCAAATCCCAGTATCATTTCTCACACAGTTATCATGCTGGAGAGACTGGTGTGGCACCCTTACCTTTACTGCCCCCTATCTCCCAACACGCAGCCTTACTTCACTGTACAGAAAACTGTAGCACAGATTGGAAAAAAAGCAAGCAGGATTTTTTTTCCCCACTGGAAAAATCTCACAAGATAGATTTTCTAGTAAATGTGTGTCTATATAAGAATGAATAAAGGGGGCTGAATTACCAGAACCCAGAAAATATTTTTATGCATGACAATTGTCCGAACCAAGCTATCTGTTTTTATGCTTCAGTGAATGAAGGAGATAGCAATGGCAGCAGGAAATACACTTTCCCATTCTTATGAATGCAATATCTCTCAAACGCTCTGAGGGGATGTCTTCAAATTTACTAGTGCTCAGATGTGAACGCATTAGAATTTGGCAGTCATGGTCATTATAACCTCAAAAAATAATAATAATAATAATAATTCATACACTAGAAACATGCTAAGAATTTCTAACAGGACAAGGTGATGACATTTTATATGCAAGTATGTCATTACTCTGAGATAATGTTCTGAAGAAACACCTCTTCTGGACATACTTCTGTTTAAAGATGCTCCAAAATGTTTTCAGTTGGTCAAAGTTTAGACTGCAGGCAGGTCAATTCAGCACCTGGACTCATCTATTAAAGCCATGCTGTTGTAATGGATGAAGTACGTGGTGCAGTAGCATTGTCTTAATGAAATATGAAATATCCAAGGCCTTTCTGGATGTTGTCTGGATTGAAGCACATGCTGCTCTAAAACCTGTACATATATATGCCTTTCAGTGGTGATGCTCTCTTTCCAGATGTGCAAGTTGCCAGCATCACAGGTACTAATGTACCCCCACACCATCAAAGATGAAGGCCTTTCAAATAAAGAAACAAGATGGTCCCTCTCATCTTTAGTCCGGAGGACCCAATTTTACTTAATCCAACCACAGAACAGTTTTTACCTTTGCCTCAGTCTGTTTTAAATGAAGGCAGCATTACTGGGTGGTGTTCATATATGGCTTCTTCTTTGTGTGATAGAGCTTTAACATGTGTTTGTGGATGGCACGACGAACTGTGCTCACAGACAATGATTTGTGGAAGCGTTCCTGAGCCCATGCACTGATTTCCATGACAGAAACACTCCTGTTTTTAACGCAGTGCTGCCAGAGGGACTGAAAAACACGGGCAGCCAGTATTGACCTTTAGCCACGTCCTCCGAGCTTTCTCCAGATTCTCAGAATGTTTTGGCGATATTATGTATGATATAATGTAAATAAAATAAAATAAAACTAACTTTAAAAACTCTTAAAAACACAGAAGATGAACTAAAACTATATAACTGTGAATTATCATTTTTCTACCGATAGAAGTACTGTGTAGAGTAAATTCTTGTCTAACAAATAGGGAACATTTACTAGTTACTGCGTCTGATGTAAAAAAAAGAAAAAAAAAGAAAAAAAGAAATCACATTAATGTGACCTGATTGGTGATCCTAGATCGGCGCTCCTATTGTGACACTATTTATAATTATTGGTGCCAAACAGAAGGCTGGCCTTGAGCGCGCTGTCCTGTTACATTATAACTGTAACAAGAAACAACACACATAGCATGTTATGGTCCCGGGACTTAAAACCCACAGCTTTTCAAAAAAAACAACGGTATGACACACTAGTCACAAAATGTACTGAAGAAAGAAACGTTTCAGCTCCACATTCACTATTATCATAGAAACTAAACATAACGTTTTGGCAAGACCCCCTAAATCATTTTTGCAAAAATATGTTTCATATTTAACAACTTAAAAATTGTGTTAGGCCTCTGTGAAAGTCTAATGACCTAATAAACCTGCTGTATGTTTGTTAAATACAAGTATAAAGGTGGAGCCAGCAAAAATACTGATGGGAAAACTGCTAGCTTAATTTGGTATAAAGGTAGAAAAAAATACAAATTTACCACAACAAGAACAAATTAACTTAATACTTAACATCTTATATCTTTAAAAGTAGCATGTATTAGTTGTGTGCCTCTCCAAACCACTCAAGTTGCAGATTCTATTAGATTCTATTAGATTATAATCTATCCTGACCATAGACGTATGGTCAGGATACGTATATAATGTATATAAAACGATGAAGGAGCCATTGTAACATCATTGTAATCCACTAAATTGTGGATTTCTTATTTTAAAGCCTCGGTGTTAGTGTCCTGGTCACCACAAAATTTATTTTTGGAACCCAGAGGGAGGCACTGTTAGCTATGGCTAGCACATCTGGTTAGCAAGCTGCATCCACAAAGCATACAGGTGCACAGCACAGAAGTACAGACCTGCTAATTAATGCTTAAAGGCTAAAGAAACACTCAAATTTACCCTCAAAACTACAACACGGACTACATGGATGGCATTTTATGCAATTTCATTAAAATTCTTTAAAAGGTACCAACACCAAAATAAATTGAGCATTCAAATTCAGTGACTGGACTTTGCAAAGCTGAAGCCTAGTGGCTAAACAAAGGGTTGTTGTAGGGGCCCAGGCCCATCGGGAGTTGCATCCGGCCATGCTTTTTTGTGAAAACTGATCACTAAGCTTTATTTGACTACCTTGAATTCAAATGTGAATTTTACTGTTGTAATATTGTTATATATCAACCCTTTTCCCATCAGTTCGAGGCACTCAGTGAAGTTTTATATAGACATTAAAATCACACTTTCTTACAAATCACCTCAACTGTCTGTATACGGGCTGTCACTGAGTTGTTAAGAGCCACATGGCTCAGCAGTTTTTATGGCTGACTCAACCACAGGGCTGTCTGTCACTGCGAAAGTCCTGCCAGAGAGCAGAATGAATACGCTGGGGCCAGTGCTGGTTTCCATCTTTGCAAGAAATGCTTTTCACCGGAAATATTTTGGGTAATGAAAGTCCACCCAGCCCATCTGTAACCTAGACCGATTTGAGTTGGGCAGTGCATGATGATGTTTCTGAACAGAGGGTGAAGAATGGCTGAGATCTGCCTCCCTGACAGACTACAGCAGCAGAATACTTAATCTGCACACCTACATTTGAATACCTCAAGAGAGTGAGCTGTAAAGAAAGAAGCACATACTTGGGCAGATAATGGAAAAAAGGGATAATATCGGACTAATCTTACCCCACGAAACAGCAGAAAGAATTTCTTTTAGTTCCAAGTGTGGTTTGTTTATGTCTTAGTTTGATGAAACAGTTGATAACTGGTAACAAATAAGATGCCAAGTGCACGAAATAGTGGATAAAGAGGGCTTCATACCAAAACAAAAGTTCCTCTTGGAACAAACTGACTCACGCCATCGCTTTCCTCCCCACATTTTCACTGTATTTTATCCATCTACCTATGATTATATGTGAAAGCTGCAGGATGTTTCAGCCTCTCTTAGTGCATAATAGGCGAACATTACAAACAATCAAAAAGTGATGCAAGCGTGCACTAATCAAAGGAACAGATGGCTGGATTTATGGTTGAAGCATAGGTACTTTAACAGTGTCACATTTTAGAGGCAGACGGTATTGTCGCATCGTTGTAAAATCTATGCTATATATGTCATGGTAAATATAATTAGAGGTGGGAAATTAAGTATTTGGTGCAGATGTCCATAATCGGTGGTCGTAGCTAACTTCACTGAGATGGAGAAAGATTAGAAAGACAGGAGGGGAAGAAGAGAAGTTCTATATAAATGCAAGGACTGCTCAGTGGCATTTGATAGACTGGACATTTTTTCGATCTGTACATGATGTTTATTATTATTTTAATAATGAGGTTCAGTTCATTTTGCACAAAATTAGCTGGTAGAAAAGTTCTCCAGCAAGTTTTTACTTTTATACTTAGAGTACTTTTCAGAGCGTGTACTTTTTAGAAAAGAAAAAGTAAAGAAGTTGAATCTGTGTACCTTTGCCACCTTCTAATATAATAAAAGGCATCTGCACCCTAAGAGCAGTTTTGATTCTGTTTGTAATTTATTTTAAGCTGCATGCTAGCACTAAATTCCAGCATGCAACAGCATGACTAACTGCATGACACTTTCTTGGTGCTGTCCTCTGCACTCCATGCTTTGTTCATCGTGTACAGGTTGCAAACAGTGAGTTTAAAATGAAAGAAGGACTGATGCACATGTTCAAGATAAACCAGGCTTTTGCTGCTGTTTCACTAAGTCAGCTGCCTTTTTGAAAACTGGGTCCATAGTTGAGTCATCACTAAACCAGAGAAATGATCAGACAACCACTGTGTGCTACCTGAACATGCTCATACGCAGACTTTATGTCAGATATACTGAGTAATACAGGTACAGACTTATTTCCAAGATTAGCAACACTGACCAACCTAACGTTGCACTCAATTGATGTTGCGTAATCAATCTGATATTATGCTAATTGAGAGTCACAACTGCAGCAGAGCGGTGTTTTGTTAGGTGCAGAATGCACCAGAATAATGGGAAGAGAAGTATTTTCAGTTTCTCAAGACCAACCTGAAGACAAAGAGACCCACAAACAAGCAGCAGACACATGCAGGTAGGGCCTGACAGAGCATCTCAAGAGGGGAAGCACAGCATTTCTTGATGTCTCTGAGTTTTAGACTTCAGGCAATTTAGACTGCAAAGGATTTTCCTTCAATTATGAAAAACAATCCTTTAAAATGTTTTGTTTTTTAAGTTTCTTATGAGCCTCTGAGCATGTGGAACTATGTATAAAAATGCCAGAAATTCCCAGTTAATTCCAGTTAATACTTCATATGGACCTTATGGACTGTAACATCAAGCACAGATGGCAAAGATTGACCAAGCTGGGCTGAAATGCTAAAACAGTATTAAGTTAAATCTTAGGCTGTTTTTGTATAAACTTCTTAAACTTCTAAGTAAGCTTAAAACTAAGATATTACAATGCAAACTTCATGGGTATAGCTTTTATTTTAAAAGAGTGCTTAGACCCAGCAAGCAGGGTCAACTTAGGCCACCGGACCCGTCGTACAATGGAGGGACTCCTGCTGTTCATGAGTCCCACATGTTTTACATCACATGAAAAAGTGCACAAAAACTAACCCTGTGGCAAGTGACTGCTAAACCAATACATTTACATAGGGCTGCACGATTAATCGTTAGAAAATCGCGATCTCGATTCATACTTATGTGCGATCTCATTTCCAAATGACAACGATTAAAAAAAAAAAAAAGACGACGACGATTGTACCGCATTTTGATCCGGGACGTACTCTGCATGAAAACAAGCGCTCACTCTTCCTGCTCGACAAATGACAAGGGCGGAGCCTTATATCACGTGATACAGAAGCTGTGCCGTGTGATGCTAAAATTAGCAGGGAAAAAACAACGGAGCAGTGTTGCCAACTTAGCGACTTTGTCGCTATATTTAGCGAGTTTTCAGACCCTTTAGCGACTTTTTTTCTAAAAACAAAAAGTCGCTAAAAAAAAGACGTGAAAGCGCGTATGGCTTTTACTCTCAACAAGCAGCGGGTGCTGTAACGCAGTCAGTTCTTCTTTTACTCTTTTACTCTTATGCTGTTTTGTGGATCACAAGGTTTAAAACTACTTATAAACACACACACACAAAGTAACTCCACCAGAGCGCCTATTTCGGGTCACTTTTGCCGGTCCAAGCCCGGGTAAAGGAGCAGGGTTGGAATTGTGACATTAAAAAACCAATAATTGCTAAAAGAAATTTAATTTGTAGTTCTAAATAAACTCTAAATGTATTTAGGACGTTTTTTACTCACTTTATGTCTCTTCCACGATGTTATTTCTCTCTCCAACAACATAGGTTACAATTAGATTAGCATGACCAATTATGCAAATTAGGCGATGACTTCATTTAGCGACTTCTAGCGACTTTTAGGACAACCAATCCGGTTGTTCAGTCTGACGTCACTAGCCGTGTCTGGGTCTAAACTCCGCTGCAGGTCCACATATCAAACGATCACTGTGGCATTACTGAGAGTTGAAAAACTGTCTAAAGTCTTTCATCTTTAATAAAATGATCAGCGTTCTGCTCTACCAGGTGTAACAATTGAGTTTAACATCCAGGCATCCATGAAAACGGAATTTATGACATTTAACGGAGTTAGAAGTTAGCAGGGAGTTAGCTCGCTAGCTTCTATCTAAATACAATATAGCACGTCCTGACTGCGGGGTTTTGGAAACAAATTAAAACGTACAGCTTTCTTATCACTTCCAGCATAAATGAAGACAGAAAACTAAACAGCAGTGACGTTTGTAGGGTTACTGAAGTTGGGCTAGCTGGTATATAATGATGTGCTACGTGACCGCTAGCGACATAGCTATGTTAGCATAATATAAACAAGCTAACTTTTTTTCCACTCGATAAAAGTTAACATGAGTTTTCTCGGTGGTCAGAAACAAATGTAATCGCATGGCAGGATGCTGTAAAAGGACCAAACTTCAGCCAGGGCCCTATTTCAGGAAGCCGGTTTAGTGGAAAAACTGAGTAAGTATACCCTGAGTTAACGAAAACTCTGGGTTTTCGGTTTCACAAAGCGAGTTCAGCTGAAGCCTGAGTGAGTCACTATGACGACACACTCCGTGACGCTAACCTGCCCCCTAGCAGGTTTACTACAACTAACCCTGACTGTCTCCGCCCCTTTGTCAGAAACCTGACAGTAGGAAGTGTCGGACATGGCGTGCCCCTTCCTTGAAGAGCCAGTAGATCGTGAAGCCCAAATTCTCCGCAGAGCTCTCCGCCGGGAGAGAGTGATCAGATCGCGTTTGGACATTTTATCATTTCCTGATGAGTTTCTGTGCGAACGTTACCGTTTCTCAGCACAATCTATAAGTTATTTGGATAACATCCTCAGGCCATATATTACGCATGTGACATCGCGGACATGCTCTCAGTTCATTACATATTATTTGTATTGCACTTCGGTTTTTTGCAAACGGGAGCTTTCTGTATAATATTGGTGACGCTGAGCACGTTTCCAAGGCTACCGTCTGTCGGGCAGTCAGGAATGTTACAGTTGCACTGAAACGTCTCCTGTACTGGTTTGTGGTGTTCCCCGGTCATAGACCCACAAGATTTATCAAAGAGGGATGCCACAAAATTGCAGGTATCAGGATGACCAAAACTTAATTTATGATGTGGTGATACTTGGACTACTACTTAAATTTTACATTTATTTTCAGGGTTCCCAGGCGTGATTGGCTGTACAGATGGCACTCACATTCCAATCATTGCTCCTTCAGTAAATGAAGGAGACTATGTGAACAGGAAGTCTTTCCACAGCATTAATGTGCAGGTACATAGTTCCCTGTAGCATTTCAAACTAACAGATTATTTCATTATAGTAATGGATGCTAATTTGTGTTCTCTGCACTGTGAAGATCATATGTGATGCTGCCAACATTATCACAAATGTGGAAGCCAAGTGGCCAGGCTCTGTCCATGACTCACAAATATTCCGTGAATGTACACTGAGCACAAAATTTGGACATGGTGAGTTGAGAATACTTTAAAATATATAAAGACCAATTGCTTCAGGGACATTTGAACTGAAGTGTATCCTTCTGTCTTAGGAGAGTTCACTGGCTACTTGCTTGGTGATAGGGGGTATCCATGTTTACCCTATTTGCTTACCCCTTACCCTGACCCTGAACCGGGCCCACAGCAGCGATATAATCTGGCTAATTGCAGGACAAGAGCCAGAATTGAAATGACTATCGGAATGCTTAAGGCCCGGTTCCAGTGCCTGCAAAGACTCAGGGTCACCCCAGAAAGGGCATGTGACATTATTGTGGCATGTGTGATTCTTCACAACATTGCCACAATTAGAGGAGAACACTGTCCTTCTGAACCAAACATCAGTAGTGATCCAAACCATGAACATCCTGACCCTCCCACGGACATACAAGATGGAAGCGCAGTCAGAGACACCATATGTCACAATCATTTCTTTTGACCCATCACCTCAACATGTTGAAAGAAGAATAAACAGATTTTTTGTTCAACTGGCTTTATTGGTCGCCTGTATTTCCTGTACACAAAGTATTACAAGATGTAAACCTCATAAAGTGTCTCTGTTGCTTCCTCCTCTGTAACAGCTGTCAATGTTTCTTCATTATTTTCCTGTAGTAAAGAAATAAACAACATTGCTGTTCTACTGTAAACTCATATAATCTGTGGAGTATTACTCACAACTGCATGTTGGTCTGGCTCAACAGGAGGCTGCACCAGATGCAGTACACCACCACCATCAACTGATAGAATATGAGGTTTATACAGGTCACTTATAACTTACAAGGGACCAAATGGCAATTAACAAACATACCAATCACCTTACACTTCATTGTCATTATGCTCTCAAAGACAACCAAGACTGAGGGAAGGCAAAATCAGTAGGAAAATAACTTCACTACAAAATAATCCATTATGATAAAGAGTTTATCAGATGAATGAGCAGCACTGCAAAGGTGACTGTGAAGAAAGGATGTATGCACATCATGTATTATTTTGAATTTACCCCCTATGTAGGCACTTGTGTCTTGCGGGGTTATTGACTCAGAGGATGTCCCCGCAGAGATGCCTTCAGCCACAGGGCGCCCACTGTTTTGGCTGAGGGCCAACTGCTCAGCCTCTGTGAGTGGTGGTGGTGGAGGACCCCCACCTGTTTTTCGGGCCTCCGCTTTTTTTCTGTTGGCTATAACGGGCCACATTTGAGCATACAGAGTAAGCAAATATGTACTTGTAATGTGCTCAGATAATTTCAATAAGTGCTTACAGAAAGAAAATTAATGTAACCTCTAACTGCAATTGATTTACATGGGACAAACAGACCAAGCACTATGGCTCATAATACAATTACACCTTACCTGTTTGGACTATATTTTTATATTTCATTTTTACTTGCTGCCAGGAACGTTTGGGGCCTGTTGGGTTGCACCTGCGCTCACATCACATCACAAAATAAAATGTATAAAATAACAAATAAAATAACATATGATAAAATAACGTGTTAAATGGGTGGAAATCCCTAGATCAATGTTTAAATTAACACTCACGCATTGACTCTGTCGGCTATGTTTTGCCATGCATGCTCCCTTTCTTTTGCAGCTGTGGCTGTGTTACTTTTTTCCGCAAAATTTGCATGTTATCGGCATATGCTGCCATCAGAATTTCGGCCTCAAGCGCTGTGAAATACATTGACCGCGCCTTCTTTCCCTCCGTCTCCATGGTGACTCGCTTAATCTGTGCTCCGCTTATCAGGGCTTTATGTATCCTCGTCCGCGCGCTTCACTTGGGGTTAAAGCAACTCCGCGTTGACTGAACGAATTGTTATCAGCCTTTCTGAAACCGAATATTCCGAGTTGGACAGTTCGGGGTTACTCAACCCTGAGTATCGTTTTTCACTCTGAGTTTTCTAAACCGGCTTCCTGAAATAGGGCCCAGGAGAACAACTGAGATAATCCATCCACAATACGAGGTTAGTCATTCATATACTGCTGCATGGGCTGGGCTGTAGTTACATCCTAAGGTTTTAAAAGCTGAGCTTAAATAAATGATTAGCGGTAATAAAAGCCGAGGGAGGTCAACAGGGATCACTGACTGTTTTAGGAGCTTTTTGAGATCAAATAGAAGAAAATACATAACATTAAACATGTTAACAACACAAAAGCCATATTAAACGCAGACTACTTTAGACCCGGAAGTAGGATTCGTCGCGTCATCACTGAACAACCGGATAGCGATTTTCCTTACTGAGGAGTTGGCAACACTGCAACGGAGAGCACGTCAGGGATGACGAGAAAGTGACAGGAGAAAATCCGTTCCGGTCAACCACCAAAACATCAATAACGGGAACCTTATACAGCGCTTCCCTATACACGTCGAACTCAAAGAAATTACGGAGGCTATCACTTATCACCTGACCAAAGATATGGCTCCCATCAACACTGTGCAAAACGAGGGATTTAGGAAAATGATCAACACCCTAGACAAACGCTACACAGTGCCGTCCCGCAACTATTTTTCTATTGTTGCACTACCTGCTCTATACACGCAGTGTCGAGCAACGGTGGAGACAGAATTTCAAGCAGTACATTTTGCGGCAACAACAAAACGTGAGACATTTGTTGTTTTTATGTTTATTTATTGTTTTTATGTTCAGTCTCAACTGTTACGAAGTTGATGTGCAGTTAATAAGTGCAATAAATATTTATACTGGAAAAGAAAATCGTGAGAGAATCGTGATCTCAATTCTAAGCCAAAAAAATCGTGATTCTCATTTTATGCAAAATCGTGCAGCCCTACATTTACACTATAGTTGTAATTTTGCGTTGTTTTCACTTTTTATGTGACCTGCGCTAGTAGCACACATTTAAAATGTGATACGTGAATTACTGCCTCTTGTTGATTAACAGTTTTTTTTAATGACATCGTGGGCAGCATTTGTTAAGAGAACATCCAGTGTAAACACTAAAATAAATCCTGTGTTGGCAAATAGGAATGCAAAGAGCTTTATCCCCGTCTCTCTCTGTGATGTATTGAGTAAAGCCTGTGACAAGGGAGCAGCGGAGAATAGGCTTTTAATCAGAAAGGCCGAGTCCTGCGCAGAGGAAAGCTGGGGGGTAGGTGGATGCAGAGGGGAGCATTACATAAATAGTTTTAGGCTGCATCAAAATTCATCATGAGATCAGACATTCATCTTGTCAGATTTATTTTTAGAAAGGGCTTACATCATGATGGCAAAGCAGATTAATAGTTCACAAACTGAAAACAATAGCTGAAGCTAACAACTGCAAAAACCCTCAACATTTGTAGTATTTATCCTACTGTTAGTGGCCTCTACTGGTGACCAGAGGAAGTGCAACAACATTCGCAGCCTATGGGAACCTTAAATTACTTTGTCATGTTTAAAGACAAGTAATTGCTCTGAATTGCAGTATCCAAACAAGAAAATGCCACAACAGCTCTGCCACTGATGCACTAATCCTTTCCAAGTGTATTATGTAGCCATTTTCCTGTCTGTGAATACAAGGTCCGTGAAAGCCAGTCACCCAAACACTCTCATGACTAATGGCACCTTTCAAGCGAGAGTCGCAGGAGTGAGAACGACGCACACACACAAATAGTGAGGACAAATGGTGCAATGTCACTGTGCAATGCAGCTGTTTGACAGTCTGGAATGAAGACGCTCAGTGACAACACAGCTTTGTTCATCACGCACAAATAGCAGAAAGTGTTGTGTGTGTGTGTGTGTGTGTGTGTGTGTCCCTCGGCTAACCGGGAGAAAAACTCAAATCTTCTGACATTTAAATTAGACACCCAATAGAATGTGGACATAAAAACCTCGGGGGTCGAACGCTCTTGTCTTCTCGAGACATTTCCCCGCTGTCGCTCGTGTTATGTTCGGCTTTCCTCTCACTCACACCTCAAGTCGAAGCTGCGAGGAACCCTTGGTGTCATTCTACGTTCGCACGCTCACTCCGGGTGACTGCTCACAGGTACACAGCCAAGAGACGAGTCTTCGTTAGCGACGAGAATCACTGAATAATTTGTGACTAATCAATATGAAACACACGGACACATTAAATTAGCATTTGTGTTGTTTCCTACTGAGCGTCACAGCCTTGATACAATTTATCGGGCTTCTGATTTTAACGACTGTTTCTTCAAGGCATAATTGCATTTATTCACTTCTTAGGCGTGCCACTTTGAGTACATTGTTTCCAACTTCTAGAACATTAGAACTGTTTCAGGTATGCTTACTGTGGTTATTTAATGGCTAAATATATGTTTCCCTCAAATATGAGTCATCAAACATGATCCAAAGGCAGGGTTCAGTCATATAATCTTTGTCAGTGGGAACACCATGAGGAGGAAACTGAGAGGTTTAAAAGCCTTTCACGCTGTGAGTAAGGCTGTATGGCTCCAATGTTTACCCATTTGCTCATTTGATTCTGGTGACTATAACAACAGTAAAGAATAATAATAATTTTCATGCATTTAAAAAAAAAAAGTCTTGAATGAGTTATACAACAGCTAGCCTGCAAACAAAGAGAATATATTTAACCCTGAGCTCATTCCTGTGAATTATGTATGCAGCAGAGTGGGTGCATTGGGCTCCTCTACACTAAATGACCTTTCATGATAACTGTGGTCCAGTGTCCTTGGGCTTTCAGCCTGCGAGTGGATATTATGCAAGTGGGATGACAACATTGGACTCTGTGTTAGTTTTGAAAGTCACACATGTCAAGGATAAGAGGGCCAGACGAAGGAGGCGCCTCTCTTTTTTTTGCACCTTTTATGGATGGTAAGAAATCTCTGGCTCACTAAATTCATTTCCAACATGACTAAACTCCTGAGAAGACTGCCTGTATTTTCCTTTGTGTCTCCTATCAGTTTTAGCTTTAATTATCTTTGAAATATAGAGCGTAGCAGAGTCTATCTGCCATATATCGAACTACCTGCTCTATACCCATTTATTCAGATAGAGCTTAACCCCCCCCCCAAAGATAACAGTCCAGTTGGTGTCTGCCAAACCAAGCTGAATGTGCTGTTTTCTCACAAACAGCTATGATTGAATGGACGACCTGAACTCTTCCCAACTTGTAAAAAGACAGAATGCTTGCTTTATTTTCTCCTCTGATTAATCAGTGCACTGGCAACAATACAATGTTTTCATCTATCAGCTGAAACGTAATCTGATGTGACTCACCTCACAGCCACATACTGTAATTACAGTAGTAGATGACGAAGGTGGTCTGGTTGTGTAAACAGTGTCTAACTATGAAACAGACTATTACACAGCTTGTGACTAGTTTTGGCATTGCCTTCTTTCTATCTCTAAAAGTTTCAAATATGAAATTTAAATCTTTAGAATGACTCACAGTATTATTCTTCAGCGTGGTCTAAATTAGTCTTCTATATGGTTTCAGCACTGTTTTACTGAGTGCTTGTAAGATGAAAGTGCACAGTTAACGTTCACCCGGTCGACTGTGGCCTGTTTACGCGTAGCTACTGGACTACTCCTCTATATGGAATTTTCAATCTATTTAGCTTTGTGCAATGGAAATCCTATTAAAAAGGAAATGCAAGGTAAAATGTTCCATGTTTAGGAGCCAGTATTGTTGATATCGATACTTTCAACTAGGGATGCAACGATACCAATTTTTTCAAACCGATACGATACCGATACTTGGATCTGAGTACTTGCCGATACAGAGTACAAAAACCGATACTTCTACCACACACACACACAAATGCAATGAATTGGAAGACAGGTTTTATTTTATTCTCTGCCGATAATAAATAATATCTTAATAAAAATGACCACAAAAAAATTTCAAGTGAAAAATAAGCACTTCTGTTAAATTATTGCAGAGTCTCCACATTGTAATTTAACAAAATATCACTGAACTATTGGCACTGTCTCGAGCTTTCGGAATAATAAATAAACACTTCTGTTTGGAATAAAATAAATACAAATTAGGTTTGAGAATAAAATAAACTTTTAAATTGTTGCAGAGTGTCCATATTGTAAACAAACAAAATAACGAAAGTATTTGGCATTGACGAACAAACTCCCCATCTGCACGTGGATCATCAGTCGACTGTGCCGTTAAACCAAGGACTGACATCGCGCACACACTGCTTATCTTTACCTCTTTAGAAAGTTTTGGCACCATTATCTCCCTGATGTGTGGGCGGCTGGGAATTTTATATCGCAGCTCGACAATGCTGAGAAGAATCCTATGTTTTCCACGACTGGCATTGGCTGGTCATCCAGAGCGATAAAATGAGTCAGAGCCTCTGTTATTTTAACTGCCCGTGGATTTTCTCTTGACATTTTTCATCGCTTTTCCAAAGCCTGAGTTAAAGTTGGCTGTTCCGGTCCACACTGCTGACATTTTGTTTAGCCTAGCTACAGCAGCCTCCAGTTTCTCTTTTTTATCTGGAGCTGCCAGTCTGACTCGTCTAACCCTGTGCCTGTTTAGCGCGGGATGTCCCCCTAGTGGCCAATCTAAAAAAATGACAACAAAAATGACAAGCCACCCTCTGATTAATGAAATAAGTTAGTATTGGTTCATGGTATCGGTTAACTTTTACGAGTATGAGTACACACATTTTACAGTATCGGCCCCGATACCCGATACCAGTATCGGTATCGGTGCATCCCTACTTTCAACCTATAGAGGCACATTATGGAGGGGAGAGCACTGTGTTTTCATTTCCAAAACAGTTACTTATTTAACACAGTTCAGTGGGATACATACTGAACTTAGAGGATAGAAACAAATTATCGATCCTATTGCGCTAGGATTGATCCGATACATATACCAGCGTTGGTATGGCAACTATTGGTATATAGATCAGTCCAACCACCTCAATATCTGGAAAAGGTCATCTGAAAGACAGTTTCCACTTATACAATTAAAGAGAACACATCTATCAAATGATTAAAAGCACCAGAACCTCTCACCACCAAAACTCTTGATGCTGTGTTGATCCTTTGACAAAGAGTTTACATAAGCTAAAGCTCTGACGGTATTAGATTTGATAGTATCTGTGTAAAAGGGTGATGTGTATGGGTCATGACTGCTTGGCTCTTGCATGTTTCCATCTCCTGTGAACAACACTGACCCTGAGACAGATGGCAGGGACCACATTACTATCATTCAGTGAGACCAGGACCTGCGTTTATAAGCTGTCTCCAAGGACAACAGCGCTATCTCCCCTGACAGCCGCAGCTATAACTTGATCTAATGAAACTCCATAGGTCGTACTCACAAGCAAACCCAAATTATTTTCCATATCACATCAGTTAGGGTTTATCCTGTCTGAGCATGTCTGAGGTGGGTTCAAATACACTGATTAGGGAAAAACATCAAAACATAGATTAGCACCAAATTCTAGACCTGGTTATATCCAGCGGATGCCTCCTGCAGCCAAATCAAAATCTGGCTTCCGAGGGAAACCTTTTGTTGCGAAGCAGCTGCAGAAGTTTTCTACAGCAGATGTTGAGTAGTCTTATTCCCTTCACTCACTTGCAAACAAAGTAGGAACGTGCAGATGCGTGTGTCTCATTAACACAGAAACTCCCAACGGCGCCAATCAAAAACAAACATACTATGTTACCTTGTTTTCAGCACCAACAGACACCCCCACTGCCAGTTCAAGCAGGCTAATTAGGAATCTATTATTAAAACACTGAAATATTACAGCTATAAGGAAGGAAAACACCTCTTCACACATAAAGTCAGGTAAGCATATCAAATGATGAGGAGCAGAATAGGTTCATCTGCTGAAAATAGGAGCTCTTCCTTACAGGTGGGTCCTCTAAAGCCAATTATTTCCTCCCGTCACGTTACACACACATATGGCAACAGAAGACAACCTCTGGATGACAAACTTTAGGCCGCTTTCATGGTGTGATCTGTATAAAGACCATTTTCTACCATAGGAACTAGCAGGCAGATTCACAGAACTCATAGTAGTTTTAGAAAAGAAGCAAAGCTGTTGGGAAGCGATCAACGACGATCGGATAGACTCGGAAAGATCTAAAATGTAAAAAGGAAACCTATAAGAATGAAGAAAAAGAATAGCAGACTGCTGCCTTCCTTTCTTAAAAAATTACATCATTGTAAAATTTGGTAAACAGGCCAACTCAACAAACTGCGATGTCGAACTCACAGCTCCATAGTTGCGTGTTTCACATTGGTTGGATGCACTGGGAGCCAGATAGGGTGGATCTCACAGAGCAATCCTAATAGATAGCACTGCAAACCCAATTAGATAGCTAGTTTAAGCTAGCCCTGCTAGTTAATACAGTAGAAATGCTGCTGCTTAGTGCAAATGATTTTATTAGTGAGTTTAAAAAACAGAAGCGGACCTCTGTGTCCTCATTGCTCTGAGGACAGCTGTCAAAGTCTTTCAAAGCCGTTATATAACACATGAACTTTAAGGTAACAATGCTCCAGCAGCGGTCATAAAAGGCGTGTTGGTTTTCACTTCCCTGCTTTTAGCTTCTGGTTCTCGCACCTCTCTGTGGGGTCAGAGAAGACATCATTTATCACGGCTTGTTAAAGCAACCATCAGTGACACATTGCCTGTGTGTGTGTGTGTGTGTGTGTGTGTGTGTGTGTGTGTGTGTGTGTGTGTGTGTATATACCCATTTATGATGTGGGGTGGTATGGTCACTTTTCAGTTATATAACTGCAACTGTAGACAGCTGCAGTGCATTCTTTGATTCCCCCTTTATTATGTGACATGCTCTTAATGGATGCGTCCACTCTACACGATAAGAACTATGTGGACACACACTGTATTTGTGCATTTCAGCTCTGGGACACTTTTTACTGACAGTTATTGGTGGGGCTTCTTATTTCCACTCACGGGAAACAGCCTTTTAGACAGCTTTGGTTCTTATTTTTGTTTTAATGGGAAAAGAAGCATTTCTAGCTTCAAAACAAAAACATCTTCATAGTAAGGAAACAGCTTTCCAAGTACCTTCAAGCTGGAGAAAATCAGATGTCTGTTCAGCAGACAATCTCATTGTTGTTGTGCCCCTGTTCTTAATCCTGTTAACACTTCTCGGACTGGTTGATATTTCTGAGATGGCCTAAACAACCAACAATGGGCGTAAGGCCACACCTATCTGAATTAGTGAACCAATTTGAAGCATTGGAAATAGTGCAGTTACTATGGAAGCAGCCCAACTCCATGAACACCTCTGGGACAGAGTGGATCATTCAACGTGAGCCAGGTACTATTACCACACATTAGTGTAGGACATCACTAACGAGAGTCAAAGTGGGAACAAATCCCTAAACCAACATTTCATCTTCACAGAAGAGTGGAGGCGATGACGAAAGCGGTTTCAGAAAGGCATGGGTTCAATGTTCAGATATCCAAAATTCCTTTTTACACGTACACAGCTTTTCAAGTGACATCAGTAACACAGCCACACACAGGGGTCAAAAAATAGAGGCAAATAATGAGCTGAAGTTTCGGAGTTGTTTTTGTGTCTTAAAGTGTAAGAGATGCAAAAAGAATGAGTGCAAAACATTCGTTAGGAAACCGGTCTGTAGCGGAAGCTGCTGTTTTTGTTGAATCCTTTCTATCTTATTTCATTTTATTTCATCACATGTTGAACAATACTGTTTTCACTGTGAACAAGGGAACAAGAAACACATACATGGAATGAATGAAGATATCTGCTTAACACATTTTCTGTCAGGGTGAAAGCTGCAAGAAAGCGAGGACACTGAATGCCATGAGTCATTTTTGCTTCCTCAAGACTAACCGCTGTTTGGGACCGCTGATTAGTAAAATGAGCAGACAGCCTGGTCTGACCTTTCCATTTTCTTAGCATCATAAATCCTAGGGCAGCTTTCCTCTCTCTGTGGATACAGTTGCTTGCTGTACATCAAGTTGAATAAAGATCATTACAGCTTGGGTTCTGTGGAAGTGCCCAATCGTTGTTTTTCGTGTACTTTAAATAGGATTCATGCATTTCTCAGTACCATTGTCAGGGACCACATCAAAAACAGATTGGCAGAGCATCAATTTCAGAAGCCAAGCACAGTAAAAATCAGTATAATCTGCTGGAATATGTATTTTTTCATCCACGAGGAAAACTTTGAGAAAATAATTTAGCTTGCCATCTTTATCTAAACTGTTCTTAATATATTAGTGTAAATAAACAAGGCAAAGCTGCATTTTTTTTAATGTTGACAACTTCTTTCTGTTGTTATTGCAGCTCTACGTTAGCCTGACAGACCTGCCAGGTCTCCAATAGTAATTGTTATATGATATGATGGGACAATTGCTATGGGGAGAAGGCGGTTTGGCAATTTACTGTGGAAATCCTGTGCATTTTCCTGATTTCAGCAACTTCAAAGCAATGGTACTAATTTACTGTAAACATAACAAGTGAGTTTCTGCTGACTCTGTGGCACATTCCCTCTCTTGCGTGCGAGGTGCTAAAGCTGGTGATGACAGGCCCCATCTCTCGTCTCCATTTTAATTTAGCAGCGGCTGGAGGAGAACAGCCGATCCAGCACTTAATCACCACGGTAAGACTGTAAACACATCACCAGCTGCAATCAGACTGCAGACAGCCCATAGCTAACAGGTCAGGGCTGTGAATTACATTTGATTAGAATTAAATTTACGTGTTTGCAGTTGCTGGGTTGTGGATCAGATGCATAGATATTCCTGGGTAAGGTCAAGCTAAAATCTTTGGAACTGGGAAAAGAAAAAAAAAAAAGGTATGAAGCTCAGTGGGGCAGATTTGTTATTAACATCTTTAAAAGAATGCACAGGACTATAATGTGCAGTTCACAAAGTTTACATTGAGCAGAGCTGGGAATTCATTTATATCCAGCTCATGTTTGATGAATGTCGATACAGTCGTGGCGCTGCTTGCAAATAGCTTCTATTTTTCAGCAACAGAGCTCACCGAACTGAAGATTTGCTTTGACAGCTGGGAAATGCTGACCTACCTCTCTTGTAACATGTCTTATTAAAGGTATTCCATTCTTATTTACAGTGTACTCCAGCATAATATGCACTGTGCCCTGCATGCCATCAAAATCAAATGAGATGGATCGTATTTTCCACCTTGACTGATTTAATTTGTGCAATTTACAGCAATCAAATAATGAAGGAGATGCAGGAAGAGACAATGTAGCATTACTGGAGGAAATAGGAAATGAGCTCATCTTGCATTATGATCTATTGGGAGAACGATATGTCTTTATAAAGACTAGGATGCAATGAGGATGCTCCCTACGTTTCCCTATATTTTCCCTTGCACTTTATTTTTAATTGTGTCATGCAAAAACAATCATTATCCTTTCAGGTAGCTTGCAATTACGAGCAAAGGAATTCATAATTTATTACAATATTAATAAATTATAGCTATAATTTATTTACTTGACACTTGGATTATTAACCTTTATAGGAGGTGAAAAGGAAATCACATATTAAAATGCAACAGCTAATTAATTTCTGACTTACTGAATAAGCCTACCTGCACTCTGGCCGTCTTTGTACACAACTACTATTATTCCCTCCTTAATACGATTGTGCTCACAGCAGGCTGACCTCGTGTGCATTCAGTGATTGAACTTGACCTTATTCCTTTGCTCTCATATTCCTTTCCATGCGTGCTGTGTGCATTGTCTTCGGTGTGCCACCACATTATCTAATTCTCTCCTTCCTTTATGATGAGTCACAGGCCCAACCTCAGGCAACAGAGCTCAGGAAAAAAAAGGGGAGGGAGATGTGATTGGAATTCAGCAGCAGTCAGGAGGAGATGGAGGAAAAAGGGCAGTTTATTTTAAGGTGCCTCTGTACCACTGGCTAGATTTGTCAGAAATCATTTAGAGATGCTCCAGTGGAACGTGAAACTAGGCGATATCTGGATGCATATATATGTGGGCATGTATGTCTGTGAGTGAAGATGCACATGTTTGGGGGGCAAAAGGATTTCATAACCATGCAATTTTTCTAAAGTGCATACATCACAAAACACCAGGGGAAAGCGTCAGGCCTTACTCTCTTGGTAGCGCTTACAACAGGTGGCAACAACTGCATGTCTCTCGTTTTACTGCTCGTCTATGTTTTGAAATGTTACAACATTTTAAATTACAATTTAACCTTTCAGGGAATATGACAAAGGCTGATATCACTCTCATGACTGCTGGCTTAATTGTGTTTCCTATATAAATTTAACAACAGTTGCTAGTTAGCTTAGTTTCCTACAAAAACTAGAAACAGGCAGCCTGGCCTGCAGAAAAATCCTTAAATCCACATTTAAACTGCACTGAACACAAATGGCTAGGAGGCTGATGTTTCTCTAAATCTTTGTGTTAAGCTAAACACCTCACCTTACCTTAATAAAGATTAGGTAAGCTAAAATAAAAAGCTACTAGCTATGTCGTTATTTATGGCTCAGTCACACTATAGTAAAAACAGGACGGTAACTTCAATGCTTCTAGGAAAAATCTGTAGTCGCCCAGTGACCTTTTTGTGTGTGTTTTTTTTTTGTTTGTTTGGGGGGGGGGTTGCTGTCAGAGACCAGCAGCAAATAGTTCAACCAACTTCTGGTCATCCAGAGGTTGACGTTTTGTCACTTTCAATCACAAGCACCAGTCACCTGGTGCTAAGTAACCTACCTCCAATCAGTCATGGTCTGAGTGAGAGTGACAACAACACAGTCTGTGTCAGTCTGCACAGATGTGTCTGCTGTCTCTCTTTGCGATAGAGGACACGAGATGTAGCTGGTCTATCTCGCTATTTGGGGAAGATTTTCTGAATTTCTGTTTCAAATCTCCGCGGTTCTGTGAATGTGAGTAGTTAGAGTTAATTTAATTAGAGTTAATACACATAATTGTGTATGTAGTTTGCAACAGATTTGCAATTTTCGGTTGCGATCGCACCCAACTGATTCTGAGTAGTTGTCGACCTGATCCACTTCTTTGAAGAAACCATATCAAAGGCAGCAAGTTCACAAGTACATTTCAAACATCATCTAATTTATCATTTAATTTTGGTCATGCAACCACGTCCAACCACTTTCCGCACTGTGACTATAGCATTAGTGCAAATTTTATTCCTGAGTGTGCCCAAACATGTTTGATATATATATAGGGTTGCCAACTCCCTGAAAAATAAATAAGGGACACCTCGTGGCCAGGGCCGGGCAACCCAGTTGTCTTCACCCTTCCCAGTGTGGTAGCTCTTTTTTTGTGTGTGAAATTATTTTTTAACCATTTGACTTGAATTTGATTTAAGCAGATGCATATTCTTTGTGATATGACCATATGGGAAACAAATGATCATTTAGCCGTTTATTTTTAGCTCAAAATGACAACATTAACACAGTAAAACAGGTCTCTTTCTTAAACAGAAGCCTGTCATGCTTAGCTTTTGAGGATATAAGTAAATCTTTCTTTAAAAGAACTCTGTCCTGCTTAACTTAAAATTATATAAATTAATAGAAAACAATAGAACAAAATCATTCTTGTAACTGTGCACATTTAGTGCATTTAGTACAATTGGCTTCAGTTGAGGTATTATTTCAGCTTTTCTAAAGCTAATCAGGTTTGTAAACCCACTTGTTCCCATGATTACGCATCATAACTCATCATCATTATTCATCTATGTATTACTTTTATGTATTAGTCATCTATTTGTTGTAATCATCTATCCTTGCAGTTGTTTATTACACAAAATAAGTTATATTATCACACTTCTGGCCACATAGCGCTGATATTCACTGCACATGCCCATATTAACCTTAACCAGAGGGTTTAAACAACAAACCAGTGTTTACATACCATATCTGCTTCTGCCGTGGCCTGGCGGACAAGAAATTGGTAAAGGGTTCCCCGAGCTTTCACGCCCCTCATGTTCTTCATGTGCCCACCACTAGAAGCATGCCTATGGAAAAAGTGCGCCGGCACACAGTGCAGTGCGCTTTAAAGGTGTTATGGTGTATTTTCCCAGCCAGGTGTTTCCCTTTTCCCATTCCTCCCTGTACTTTTGCAGCCTATTTTTCTTTCTCTGAGGGGAACAAACATTGCTGCTCTAATGCTGGGCTTACACTGTGCGATTTTTGGCCCATTTTGAGCCGATTTTTGAGTCGTGCGACCGATTTGGTGATCGGCCCGATTTTGGCCTTCATCGTGCGTCGTGTAGTATACGTGGGGTAACGAGAAGCGATTAACACCTCACGACCAGCTCCCGATCATCAATCGCTCGTGAGCCGCTCACACTGCTCACGCACAAACACGTAAACGTCGGTGAAAAAGACGGAGCAGCACGGCAGTGCAGCCTGTGATCTGGACACAAGCGATGGAGGCACAACTTGTAGAACTTTGGAAAGCTCATCCGAGCCTTTTCGATGTGGCATCACAAAATTATCACGACCACAACAACCGTGAAAATAGTTGGATCTACACTGCTGCTCATTCACAGCTGCCTGATGAGTGTTTTTTTTATTAGCAATTTAGCAAAGTTGATGGTGGTGGTGTGTCTGTGTGAGTGAAAGACAGAGAGAGAGAGCATCGGGCGGTATAGTGTGAGAGTACATCGTGACCTACCAACTTCTAATCCCTGCGAGTCAATCGTGCAGTTTGAGCAGGAGCTGAATAACGTGACTGAAAATCGCACAGTGTTTGCCCAGCTTTAGGTGTACTGTCGTCCGAGACTTGCACCGCAGTGTCTGCGTTTGTTTCCCTGTTGGCCATGCTTCTTGTTGTGGTCATCTGTTGTCTTCCGGTATTTTCTCCGTAAGCGACCTTTCATCGACCAATGAGATGAGCGGTAATCTGAATTGTCATACTCGAATTGTCATAAGTGTGCTGTCAGCTCATTGGTCACAAAGCAGGAGAGGGGCTGGGAATTATGCTTTCAAACAAAGCGTTGATTCCATTAACATTTATAGACTACTTTTGATTCTCACTGTATTACGGGACAAAGTGCGTCCCTTATTAGCTCAATACGGGACGTGTACTTTTGTTTCGAAATACGGGACGATTCCGTTTTTTAAGGGACGGTTGGCAACCCTATATATATACGACAAACTAAAGAACGTTTGGCTACAGATTTGTGAGATTTGTGGAATATTTAGGGACAAATCTGGCAAACTAGGAAAACTCATCCAGTCCTCACTGCCTTCCTTCCAGGATACTTCAGCTGCACTACTTAAGATAAGATAAGATAAGATAAGATAAGATAAGATAGAACTCTATTAATCCCTCGGGTGGGTTCCTCTGGGAAATTCGACTTCCAAAAAGCACAGCAACGACCGAAGTTACAGAATAGTTATATATATATATATGTATATATATATATATATATATATATATATATATATATATATATATATATACACACACACACACACACACATATATATAAATACAGAGACAAATATAAATAAAATATACAAAGGGGATAAATAGAATAAATAGGAATAAAAAATAAAAAAATAAAAATACAAGTGAATTGCACATTTCAAGTATTGAGTCTATTGCACTGTTGACTATTTACAAAAAGTATTGCACAAGGTATTGTACAGTGAGGTGAAGAGGCACTACAGCTTAGTTGTTCCCCCCTCCTTTGTCCTCCTGTTTCCCCTCCCTCTCCCCTCCAGAGAGGAGTTAAACAGTTTGATGGCGTGTGGGACAAAGGAGTTTTTAAGTCTGTTAGTTCTTGTCTTGGGGAGAAGCAACCTGTCACTGAACAGACTCTTCTGATTGTTTATGGCCGTGTGCAGAGGATGCCCAGCATTGTTCATAATGTCCAGCAGTTTCTTTAATGTCCTTTTCTCTGCCACTGTCACCAGAGTGTCCAGCTTCATGCCGAGCACAGAGCTAGCCTTCCTGATCAGTTTCTCCAGCCTGGATGAGTCCCTCTTTGCTGTGCTGCTCCCCCAGCACACCACAGCATAGAAAAGTACTCCAGCAACCACTGACTGGTAAAACATCCTCAGGAGCTTCCTGCAGATGTTAAAAGACCTCAGCCTCCTGAGGAAGTACAGTCGGCTTTGGGCTTTTTTATACAGGTGCTCTGTGTTGCATGACCAGTCCAGTTTATTGTCCACCCACAGCCCGAGGTACTTGTACTTGTTGACCACCTCCACCTCCTCCCCCTCTATCTGAACCGGCAGTGGACCTTCTCTGGACCTCCCGAAGTCCACAACCAGTTCCTTAGTCTTTGAGGTGTTGAGTTGCAGGTGGTTTGTGTGACTCCATGCGACAAAGTTCCTCACCAGACTTCTGTACTCCTCTTCCTGATCATCCCAGATACACCCCATGATGGCCGTGTCATCTGCAAACTTCTGAATATGGCATAATTCAGAGTTGTAGCAGAAGTACTTCAAGCCTGAAAGAGGAAGAAAAAAAACCAGACTCCACAGTGGAGTAAGTGGAGCAAGGAGCTGGAGCCGTGTAGGACGCTGATGAGCGTGTCATTTCTACCTTCCTGTGAACCCTTTGTAAAATGAGCACAACTGGGACCTTCTTCCCTTTGTCACAATACCCACGCGTTCCCTGAACATGTCTAAAAGCTATGATTTGTCCACACCTTTTCTAATGCATGTCAAACTTTTCTTTTCTAGTCATAGCTGGGTGCAGAGGTGGGAGGCTGGAGTGCTTTTTTAAGTCAAAAGGATTCCACCTGTAAACCTCTTTGTGATGCCACTGACAGCTTTCTGTGTGATCCTGGCTTCTTTTACAAATGCAGTCATGTAAAGCGGCACATAAGGCTTCAACGAAAACAGCGTGGACCCGTTACGATGGTTTTAATTCAGTCATATTCAAATGATCTAGTTGCTTGCTTTGCATGTGCAGGTTGAAGAGCCATGCCGCTAGACACTAGAGATATTGTAGTGTTTTAATGTTTTTCTGATATTTGCTTGAATAGCGACATGGAAGAATTTACTGTGCCTGTTATAAGCCATAAATTGTAGTTACTACACTGGGGTTACCTCCCAGTCAACTAAAGCTCGTAGCGTTTAGTTAGAGCGCTCTGAGACCACTAAACCTGCTCCTCACACATTGCAGAGACCTGTAAATTCAAGCTCGTATGAAAGTCTGCCAGCAACCACACAGGCTGCATATCCTATCTCATCAAAGTGGTGATCAGACATGTGACCATTAGGTAAGGCCAATTTTTGGTTCCTATGCTCATATATGTATGTTGTTGTGGAAAGTATAAAGATATTACACAATCAAGTCTCGATGAAGATGATGGAGGTCAGTGTCACGCAGTCATGTTAGTGCTCTACAGTACCTAAAGTTGGTAAGCTTGTTGTGTGTGACTCACACATTTTGCTCTACGAGTGGATGACTGCAAAGGGGACACAGTGCATGAGTATGAGTGGCCTCTAAATGAAGTCCTCTGTTATGAAGATCAGCTTAACATAACATAATGGACTGTTTTATTGCCATGCCATATATGAAAATGTTCTAGTTTGGATGAGTAACATCTGTTCTCGTGTGAAATTCCCACTTAGGTACATACGACAGTTATGCTATTTTTACGAGCAAATGATCCCTACATTTATGACACACCTTGCTCCATTCTACAGTCATAAAGCAAAGCCCTCTGTTTTAACAGCTTTGGGTCCTCGATGCCGTCCTCAGTGCAGATGCCATTGTGGGTCTGTCGGCTTCAGAGAGCGGAAAAAAAATAAATGAGATCATTCAAGTTTTAATGCCTGCTGCCGGAAAAGGATGCGCTCGATGCGCATTCATCAAAAAATAAATAAATAAATAAAAAACAGAGGCCCGGCGACAATAAATTCAGCTGCTGCACTTTTCCATGATCACAAAAATGTCACAGCAGTCAGCAAATTGAGTTAGATGCAACTTCAGAGGAAGATAGGCGTACAAGCTGCATATCTGGCTCCAAACTGCTGGCTGTTTGAAGCCCTTTTGTCTGGACGAGTGTTTTGTCTTAGTTATTTATTTATTTCCTATAATCTGTCCTTATATAAGATATGGAGTAATATGGGCCACAAGGATAAAAGCCTAGACAGAAAAAGGCTGCACGGTCACAGAAGCATTGTCTCTTTGAAGCAGAGGGAGACTGAATTACCGTGCTCAACAAAACACATCCAACCACCCAGAGGTGCTCTCTCTGCTGCTCGCTGGCTACCGCTGGCCCGGCCTGTCTGCATGACATAATAGAGAGCTGCTGCACACATCACAAAAAATTCTAATAGTAACGGAAAAAAACAACCCCTCCATATGTAAATTTGTACGGCCGTGCTACACAGGGATGTGGCTGTGCACATTTTTGTCCCCCCCACCCCGATTAAGTAGCATTTACCCTCTGGATGACATTGAGAACTGCTGTCGCTGCTGGTGTTTCCATGTGAGTAATGGAATAAAACCTTAATTTGACTCTTCTTAGGCATTCACCCCAGGTCAGCAATCTCCTCGGGCGCCAGTTGCTGCACCCAGCTAAGCTGCAAGCTATCCATCCACCAAGGAGGTAAAGAGAGAAAGAAGGGGGGAAAAGGAAGAAATCGTCAAGAGAAGTAAGGAAGGTGTATGACGTTCGCTGCCGTCACTCATTTTAAACTATCGCTGTAGCAGAGATATCGCTCCTCAGCACTTTAGCCACCATGAGTTTTTTTTTTAATCAAGTATTACAATTATAAGCAAATGGACACAACACTGGGCCCAAACTAATACAGCATCTAAGCACCCTTTTTTTTAAGTTTGCTTGATTTTAACAAGCAAATGAGACTCGTGTTCAAGTATATTCAACTAAGTTGAATACTTACTTTCCCATGACTTGTTTAAAATGAGAAAATATTAAGTACTCTGTACAGTTTTTATCTTGTTACTTCAACTGTAACGGCACTACAAAAGCCATTGTTGGTGTCGTTTACTTACACTGCACTACAACATACACTGATCAGACATAACATTATGACCATCTGCGTAATATTGTGTCGGTCCCCCTTTAGCTGCCCCTGGAGGTGTGCTGGGATTTCTACACCAAGATGTTAACAACAGTCCCGTACGTTGTGAACACAGGTTGCTGAAAATCATTCTTTCTGCCAGGCAGAAAGAAAAAAGGAAGATCGAAGAGAAAGTTCATGGATGTAATGATGGAGGACATGCAGAGGGTTGGTGTGGCAGAGAAGGCTGTAAGGAATAGGGTGAGGTGGAGGCAGATGATTGGCTGTGGTGACCCCAAAAGGGACCAGTTGAAGGAAGGAAAAAGCTCCAATTTGCAGGTATCATTGATACACCTTGTTAATCTAGCTAGCTAGCATTAGCTGATAACTCCACTTCTCATTTGAAGAAAACAAGTTGGTGACCGTGTGGTTTCCAAATGATTGCTATCATATTTATTTATATCAATGCCCTGCCTTCCTCTTCCAGAAAATGTGCCACCTGGGGTGACTTGTAAACCAACAGAAAGATCAGATGTGGCAGACTTGAGTTAACAGAGCTTCTATCTATACACACCCAGCACACTAAGACAACCAAAAAATACAACCAGTTACATTAGTTCTGGGATATTACTGCATATTAGCAGAATCATCAGCATCAAATATACACATTGTACATAGTGAAGTGTTTATTCTGTGGCATAGCTGGCAGTTCTTTAAAACCCACCACCACTCCAGTCACTCCATCCCTCTCTGTCTGTCTATCGCTCATCTGGCCCTGAGTGATGAAAGCGCTAATCTAATCTAATCGAGAGAGCCACACACAAGTCCGCTGCGCATCCCACTTCATGGATTAACAAAGCAAAGCGGGAAATGAGTGAAAACTAAAATGAGTCAGATTAGAAGCGATCACTTGAAAGCATTCTGAATGACAGAACTCGAGCACAAAACTGTGTGGAACTTTCCTATCGCAAGAAGCGGTGACATTAGGCTCGCTACCCCCAGCGGTGGTGAAAGCTCATCTTTGAAGTTGGAAATGGAGCCTGGAATGTAATCCTCTAAAATAGTTCTAAATAAAGCTGCATCAAAATTTCATTAGCTGGTGCCCATGGCCCGGAGGCTCACTTTCACCAATTTCACTAGGTGACATTCGACCTCCGTACATTGATCTGATATGTGAAGCAATACATTTTGACTGATTAGGAGTCCTGTGGATAAAGCAGTTTCTTTCTTCCTTCTCACAAAGCTAAAAAACGCACCAACTCCGGTATTTAAATATCAGGTCGTGTTTTATATCATAAGTCACGCGTCTATATGCGTGTTTGCTGTTGTTCCAGCTGTCAAGCACAGAAAGGTCACAACAACAACAAGATAAAGCAGCAAGGAGGAACACGTGACTGAGTGTACATGTTAAAAACAAAAAAAATACACTGAACATCTCTGTTTTCTTTTCTTTCTTTTTTTTTGTCGATTAATAGCCCCGAGCTAGAGGTAGACAGCAGTACATCAAAATGACTGACAAGTGTTGGGGTGGAAAACTGAGGCGAGGTGGAGGAGGAGAATGGAACAAATACCACACTGTGTGCCTCCGAGAGAAAAAAAACACAACAAAACACGTCAGATCCTAAAAACAATGACCTTTAGGATGTTTCTGAGTGTTGATGTGAAGCTTTATGAAGTCAGGACAATCGTTTTGGATGGTGCTACATCTAATTTCTAACACTCATGTTGATTACTGCCCGAGAACGCTGGGTAACAGACATGTTATGAATAGATGCACCGCTAGCCTCCAGTGATGTATAGACTGAATTCATCCTGAAAAAGCATCAATAAAAGCCCTGAATTTCTGACACGTTAGCCCGGTTTACACAGCTGACAGCGAGACACAGCAATACAAAAAGGCACCAAAGAGAGCAGCAACTTGTCTAATATCTCAGGGGTTTGGACTTGACATTTTTGGGCTCGATGAAATGCACTTTCCACATTTTCAGACTTAAAAACTATAATTAACGTTAAAAGCTGCACTTAATATCTTCATACTGACAAAGGCTCAGATGACTAAATGTAATGGAAAAGGCATCCCTCTGTGATTCAGTGACCCTTTTACGAGTTCAGTAGCATTTGGATCGTCTAAAGCTGCGTTATGACTTTTCTTTATGATCCTGCTCATGTGTGTAAAGCAAACAGGAAGTATGCCAATTCAACCAGCAGGTCTTACATTCTCTCTCTAATGCACATGCACCAAGAGCTTCCTTCATGGTTTCCTCATGCAGCCACATTTTATAAAGGCGTGGCCAGGTTGAGACAATTACTCACATGTCGCAGTAGCTGTTTTGTGTGGCAAATTTCTCTATGCCAAGTGGTGACTATGCACCATGAAATTGCATACATAATAAGATCATGTTTATAACACTTCATTTAAAAAAAGTTTGAAGTAGAATTGTTGCCACTGTTGATAAAGCTTATAAGTAGGGCTGGGCCATATTATACCGTTCACGGTAATACCGGTACAATGTTAGGCAACGATAAGAAAATGAAATATCGCGATAGAATGTGGGTAAAACTCGCATGCGCAGTGCCTTTGTTTTCATACGCACATGGCCGAAAAAGCACCACGGCAACGGAGAATGAGAAGGGGGAAAGCGGATTGTTGAGTGAAGCGGATGAACAAGAATTGGTTTGTAAAAATGGTGCCACTTCAGTGATGTGGAACTGGTTTGGTGTTTGTCCGTCAGACACACAACAAAACACTTTTTTTTTTTGTAGAACATGCACCAATCCGTCTGTCGATCTCCGGCTCCCTTCTCCCATCACTCGCGAACAAGACCCCGAGATACTTGAACTCCTCCACGTGGGGCAGGAACTCATCCCCGACCCGGAGTGGGCACTCCACCCTTTTTCGGCTGAGAACCATGGCCTCAGATTTGGAGGTGCTGATCCTCATTCCCGCTGCTTCACAGTCGGCTGCGAACCGTTCCAGTGCGAGCTGGAGGCCTTCACCCAATGAAGCCAACAGAACCACATCATCCGCGAAAAGCAGAGATGAGATTCTGAGGCCACTGAAGTGAAAGCCCTCCGCCACTTGGCTGCGCCTAGAAATCCTGTCCATAAAAATTATGAACAGAATCGGTGACAAAGGGCAGCCCTGGCGGAGCCCCTCACCCACCGGGAATGAGTCCGACTTATTGCCGGCAATGCGAACCAAGCTCTTGCAACGGTTGTATAGGGATCTAATGGCCCGTAGCAACGGGCCAGACACCCCATACTCCCGCAGCACCTCCCACAGGACACCCCGAGGGACACGGTCGAATGCCTTCTCCAAGTCCACAAAACACATGTAGACTGGTTGGGCAAACTCCCATGCGCACTCAAGTATCCTTGAAAGGATAAAGAGCTGGTCCAGTGTTCCGCGACCAGGACGAAAACCGCATTGTTCCTCCTGTATCTGAAGTTCGACTAGCGGACGAACTCTCCTTTCCAGCACCCTGGCATAGACTTTCCCAGGGAGGCTGAGGAGTGTGATCCCCGTGTAGTTGGAACACACCCTCCGGTCCCCCTTCTTAAAGATGGGGACCACCAACCCCCCGGTCTGCCAGTCCAGGGGTACTGCCCCTGATCTCCACGCAACATTGTAGAGGCGTGTCAACCAGGAGAGCCCTACAACGTTCAGAGCCTTCAGGAACTCGGGGCGGACCTCATCAACACCAGGGGCTCTGCCACCAAGGAGTTGTTTAACTGCCTCAGTGACCTCACCTGCGGAAATTGGCGGGACATTCCTGCGCTAGTAAAGTTGTATTTTGTCTCGCATCAATTATATCATCAGTTATATCGTTATCGCAAATTTTCAAATATATATCGTGATAAATATTTTTGGCCATATCGCCCTGCTCTACTTATAAGTACTAGGGGTGGGTTTTGATTATCGATTTATCGATTAAAATCGATTCTGGCTTGGATAACTTGATATAGATTCATTAAAATCCTGAATAGATTTTTTTAATATTAATTTATTTTGCCCGAAACGCCAGAATCTCAGGTTAAACCTCACAAAATTTCAAGAACCACCAAACAGCTAAAACAGCAAATGAGAGCAGGTACACAGATTCTGCACTAAGATGTAAACACAAAGCGCGGACCCGCCGACGGATCAGAATCAGTGAGATGTCGCCTTTCTCACCCGACGGCACGGACACGGTCGGGGCTGAAAGCCGACAGCTTTGTGTTTACGCCCTTTTTGCGATTCTAAAGCTGTTAGTTTTATCTCTCTCCAAACATTATTGACCGAGCCAGCAGCAAAAGAAGATCCAAACTACGCTTCACATAAACATTGTCATGAATTCCCTCTGACTTTTGCTGTTTTGCTTCCACCACACTTCATGCACAGCTTTCTCTCTCTCTCTCTCTCTCTCTCTCGCTTTCTCTGTATACTTCAAGAACAGTTTCCCGTCTAAAAATCTGTTTTCTGAATTATTCGCTTGCTTGTTACGCACAAGTCTACCATTGTTTACAGCGCTGTCGGACGCTGTTTTTTTCCCTTTTACTTACTTCCGAAAAGAAAGACTCATTTCTGCTGTTCAATAGGCTTCTGAACAAATTTTAACTTTTTAAAATTATGCAAAATGCAAAACGCTTAGCCGTGTGCTGTAACTTCAGAGGTAATGTTCATATGTTGATTAATGATTTTCTTTCGTTTTTGATCTACTGCAGAATATTTTTATAAAATCCAGGCCAGGAAAATCACCTTCATGTTTTTCTGTGTTTTATCTTCAGCTACTTTGACACAAAGGCATCTGCTGTGATGCTCACACCTTTGATAAAGTCTTGCGAGTGTCAGCTTCCTTTTTATAGATACAAAAATATGTAAATGTACTGATCTGAATTATAGTATTTCTGACTGTCTGAGGCAAAATTTCCCAGATTTAAATCGAATTGAATCGAATCGTAGATCGAATCAATTCGGGACCTTGTGAATCGGAATCTTAAACGGGTGTTTGAAATGTTCTTTGGGAACATTAGGTACAGATATCAGCTACAAAAACAACTCAAGTGACTTGATACAACTCCAGCTCTATGAGCATGTTATGCTTAGTCCCATAACGAGCCTAACCTTTAGTTGTGTTACCAGAAGGGTGGTCTTTTAGTCGGTTGTAGCCATAGTCACATGGTGGCTTATGTAGTATGAATTTTAAAAAAAAACAAAAAAACAATATCTCTGCTTTATCTAAATTTGGTTGTAATTTATGGTGGGTGGAAATTAAAGGTACAGTGTGTAAAATCTCACCACTAGACGCAATCAAGTAAAATCTGTTTTCTTACCTCTCTTAATCGTAGTTACAGTGGCTGCTGTATGACAGACTACTTTGGCTGTCATTCATCTGTAGTGAGGGTGGGCTGTCAGTACTGTTTACCTCAGCTGTCAATATGTGACCAGATCTGTTTACTCCGTAAAACTTTATGGAACCAGTATGATGCAAATCAATGAGTCAGTGAAACTGTTCAATGACAGCAAGACAGAGGTGAGTAGTTGAGAATATCCTGAACTTTTTTGTGTGGAAGCACTGCTGTTTTTGCTGCTGTTAGCAGCTGTTAGCCACTGTTAGCCAGAATTACTGGAACTTTCTTTGAAATCCATGTAACATTTCTGGACTATTAACGTAATCACACTGGTTATCAGAGGGAAATGTGATCTTTAGGACACTCGAGCCTAAAATTGGCATAATGTTAGCTTATAACCAGCTGTTATTGTGGTTCAACCAGCTGTCCAGAGACAGGAAGTTGGCATTTCTAGACAATATCAGAATTTATGCACATTTTTGTGTATTGGAACCTTGGCTTCAGTTAAGGAGATACAGCTTGAGGTGAGGAGTAAGAGTTACAGCATTAATTGCATTGTCTTCTTTGTGTTTTCCCTTCCTTGGTGAAGGGGACCCCTTTGCAGATGATGAAACATAGGTATGATCCTTCTTATCTTGAGTTAAAAGTTGCAGACACAAATTAAATTTGCCTCCATGGCAAACAAACGTCTCTAAGCTCTCTTTTCCTGCACTTTTGGTGTGCTATGTATAGGACTATATACATAAAAGTCAATTAGGCGGAACGGCGATATTCATCTCAGCCACTGCATTAAAGATGGTGGGGCAAGATGACAAACTGGAAACCGCTCACATGTATTTTTAATTCATTAAGTTCATTAGCATACATAAATTTGTTGGTAGACATAATTACACAATATTAAATGTATATTTATGAGGACAACATATTTGCTTCAATTTAATTCCTCTAAAAAATGATTTACATCAACTTTAAGGTTGATGTTTGAGTAACTGCAATTGACCTGCCAAATAAATCATATTTAGTCTTGTTTTGGGTTTTTATTTTTTGTTCTGCATGCACATGTACTACAACAACTTTCCAGCCTTTCTCTACACAACACTAAAGCACACATCTGATGAAAACCCAAATTATACTAGCTGTACTCTTTAATAAGGTCACCATTCCTCTAAATAATAGTCTAGAAAAGGCCACAGCCACTTTAGCTATTTGAACTCAAAGAACACCAATCTAAGCCTAATAGTGTCTAAAGCAGGAGGACACAACCAGTTTTCAGAGTAATAGAGTGCACTCCAAAAGGGACCAAGGCCATGTGTTTTAGACAACCACAATGTACATCTGCCCTCGTCATGGCAGCTGCGTGGTGCAGCACACGAGGCTGGGATTTTAGTAGGCGACACACAGTAAGCTCTAACCTTCAAGCACGACAGAAAGCGCCATGTTGTCGTCAAGCCTGACAGACTGTGATCCAGTCCGGCGGCCGTAATGCTCGGCACGTGAGAAGGGATGTGACTTGATCTCTGGCCACTGATTATCGACCATCACTTGACCAAATTCGTCTGCAGACAGAATGCAACAAACTCTCTTCAAATTGCATGTAAAATCGATGGTTAAATCGACCACTGGCTTCAGTCAATAAGAGAAGTTAGGCTGAACAAAGCTCTCATTATACAGAGAAAGTGAGTTGTGCAGACAAGGCGATGTGGAAGATAACACTGAGTGACATTTAATATCATCAGTTAATGAAAAGATGATAATACAGTTTAACTCCTGATAATGTACAGACGCGCTTTCTGTGACATTTAGCATATCTGAGAACATGTAGATAGTTTGTGGGGCACATTCAGTGGCACACACACACACACACACACACACACACACACACACACACACACACACACACACACACACACACGACCTTTTTCCTTCATATTCATGCAGTCTTACTTTGTGCAGGCCCACGGGGGGAAAAAAACAAAAAAAGAAAAAACAGGAGAATTAATGCGTTCCTTGACATTTGATCCAACCCTCTTCCCTGTGTCAGCAGAAATCCAACTCCTCATCACTTTGCTGCAGAGTTTAGTAGTCCTCAGTCTCTATTACTGATGCTGTCACTTCCTATGTCCACGATCTGCTGCATCGGAAGCTCCCTGATCAAAATGCTGCTGCCATCGGCACTCTCCGACTAAGCAGTGCAGGTAAAGGCTAACTGGGGCGTCTCCAGACAAAACGCTGATTGTATCCACAGTGTTCTCACAGACTTGAATAGCAGATGCAGTGTTTTTAGTGTCACTAGAGTGCACTTCATTACCGTGAGAGTTCATACCAAGTTTGAGGTTTATTGACTGTCACTTAAAAGGCAACACGTCTGCACTGCATTCTGATCTTCTGAGCTTTACATCTGTCTGAGCCTTTTCTAAGATGGATTACGCCCTGTTTGATGGCTCGACATCAGAGCTAAATGGCAAGTCTGGAGAGAAACGCTTGTCTTTTATCAATTAGAGGCTGACATCAAAAACCTGACAGCTACCTTTGATTTGATTCCTCAACAGATGAAATTTTTTGCCATTAACCGCCAACGCGGCTGCACCAGCGAAGAATCTTTATTTACATCACAGAGTCTGTGTGTTGCATTGTGACTATATACCTGGTTATATGGGTCACAATACTGACATAAAAAGTCGGTATGCCCACTGTAGTAATTAAACTTTGTTTGCGAGTGAATCTCATATCACCAGTTAAATGTTTCTATCACCATGACAGTGTAATGCTGTGCTCAGGAAATCAGTTGTGCGCTATAAACACATGATTGCTCACTCTCTGCTTCTCTCTAACACTAATCACCATCGCTGACAGGTGCACTGTCGCAAGACTGTAATTTTCCACATCTACAAAAAGTGACATTTAGTTACCAAAGGCAAATTAATGGGTTTGACTTTTTCACTTCATGAGAGAAATTTTTAAAGGCTCTTTGGAGGTACATAAATTTCCAATTCACAGGCAAAAAAACTGTGGTAGACAGTAACTATAGTGTGCTACACTGTAGATATAAGGAGTAATTCTGCATGTAGCTTTGGCAATAATCTCTCATTGCAAAGGGAAGCAGTGTTGTACATCTATTCAAATCAACTGCTATTCAATTTTAGTTATATAGCACATAATATATATAGACGACCTGCTATAAGCAAGCACATGCCGACAGTGGGAAGAAAGAAACCTCCAGCAGAATCAGGCTCAGACAGGACAAAGATACACTGTGGAGCCAGAGATGAATAATAACTGATGGTTAAATGCAGAGTGGAGTATAAACTAGAGATGGACCGATCCGATATTACGTATCGGTATCGGTCCGATACTGACCTAAATTACTGGATCGGATATCGGAGAAAAATAAAAAATGTAATCCGATCCATTAAATATCACGAAAGCACCTCGCAAAACTTGCAACACGCCGTAACTCACCTCAGAACGTTAGCAGTCGGAGCAGTATGCATCACGTGATAGAGCGGCTGTGGCATGCGGGACCTGTCGGTGGTCTGGATAGCATGTGGAGCTTCGCTAGCAACCCGGCATTTCATCTCCGACAAAGTTATCCCGAGAGAAGTAAAGCAAGTGTGTAAGTCCATCTCTGAATGTTTGTAAAGCATTCCCACGTTAAGCTTAACAAGCGACTGCCTCTCCTGCTGCTACTTCAATCATGAAACTGCTTAACGATCAGCTGATCGGCTTTTCTGTCGCAAGTCCGTGTCTCTTGTTTGCTTTTGGCCCACTTTGCACCAGAAAGAGGAAACCAGCGGCTGAACAACAGCAGAACGTTTAAGCTTGATCAGCTGTTGTTAGAATGTATTTAATATTACTTTCTACTCGAGGATCTTTTTCTACGTAGCTGACGCTGGTAACTGTGCAGGGGCGGATCTAGCAAAGTTTAGCCAGGGGGGCCGATAGGGCATGAACAGGGAAAAGGGGGCACAAAGACATACTTTTCTTTCTTATTCTCATTTAAAATGTCGAGCTTTTAATAAATAATTATCTGACACCCAAAGTTTTAATTTGATGTAAAATGAATAGAAGTCCATTACTGTATATAGTGACTATTAAGTCTAATATATACCCTAGTAAGCTATAGTACTTTTTACTTTGGGAAGGTACCATCTGTGCAGTCTGCAATTTTGTTGAAGAAAGATGTTGAATCTATTTAATATTTCTTGAAAAATAATTGATTTCTGTGCATTTTTTTTCACACTGCATCAAATTAAGGTTGATTACGTCGATTAAGCATCATGAGGTGGCGCGTGAGGGGTGGTTCCTTATTTTTTTATTTTTTTATTTTTGTTGTTGCTGGGAGTTGGAACCCTATTAGTTAGGTTGCTTAATATTTACGCTAAGTACTCTTTAAAATACCAGAATAGGGAGGATGGTGTAGGTCTAAGTTTATTAGATTGATCAGTATTGCTGAACTATGAAATATTTTTTTTGTATACAGGTATAACAGAATAGCTTTAGTGTAGTTGTTGTTTTAAACTTGAGTATGAACTTGCAGACTTGCAAAATGCAGCAAGATATTTTAAAAAACAGTTTTGTTGATTAAAAAACACTATATCGGATTCATATCGGTATCGGCAGATATCCAAATTTATGATATCGGTATCGGTATCGGACATAAAAAAGTGGTATCGTGCCATCTCTAGTATAAACACATAGTGAGTGAAAAAGGAAGCACTCATGCGGCCTTGGCCTATTGCAGCATAACGAAGTGGGTTCAATGTCACCTGATCCAGCCTTAACTATAACAAAAAGAAAGGTTTTAAGCTGATGTGGAATGAACGGTATTTCATGCTAGGGCTGTTTGATATAACGATATATATCAGATGACGATATAAAAACGTCTATCGTTTCATTTTACGCTATCGTTTATTTCGTGGTGTCGCAAAATAAACTTTACGGCAATATTTTTTCATCGTTTTGATGGTCACTGTAGTGGCTATATGAATTTCTTAAAGTTCTCTCTTTCTCTTATATTTAATATAACCACACTACGGACGGACAAGCGACTGTTTTTATTTGTCGTTAGCAACAATGATGGTAAAACCATCGCGTGTCCGCTTGTTTATTTTCCACATAAACCTTTCACAATAAAGTTCAAGATCCTGTTGAGACTTTTCAAAATAAACTGAATCATGTGAAAGAGTGTGCAGATGAGAGCCGCCAGGTGCTAAAAAATAAACCTTAGACGTTAGAACAGGCTTTTCCCCGCAGCACGCCGTGTAATAAATACTTACAAAGAAAACGGCGGCCGTTACAACTTATGTCTAAAAATGTATAGTTTAATGCATCGGTTAAAACACTCGACTCCAGGTACATGACGCCCAGCTGGAAACACTTCCTGCAAGACGAGCTGCCCGAGATTCACAGAATTTACAGAAAATGTTACATTTTTGTGATTTATATCATTATCGGGACGATAGATGTCTTATATCAGGATATGAGATTTTGGTCATATCGCACAGCCCTATTTCATGCTACTGGGAGCCTTCAAAGGTGAAACAGGAGCCTATACTGATCTTTGGTGATGTAAGATTTCTTTTTTTTGTCATCTGACCAACCTAAAGGCTTATTTACTGGTTTTGTTACTGTCTGACCATTCTTGTTTTTCCTCCAGTCTGACTTCAAAGCTGTGAGTACAGTTTTATATTAGGTGAAAAGAATCACGAGTACAACTACTAAGATAAGATTAACAAATTAAAATTTGTGTTAAAAAGCAAAAGACTATAGAACAAAGTAGAAACAATGTTTTGCTTACTGCACAGCCGCCTGAGTTAAAATGCTGACTGGAGCCACTGTGGCGTCCTGTAATTTGATTATAATGGACAGCTTCAAGCCATTTATAAAACACTATTTTCCACTGGCCAGGTTACAGTATAATTAAATACACAAACTCACTTAGTATTCAAGTCAATCAATCACGTACAGTCCAACCTGATGTAAATTACATTACCGAGTCCTCAAAGCAAAACATGGATGATGCCTGAATGAGTGACTCACAGACACACTGTTGCAACATTTTTCAAGGTCAGTCCAAGGAGAGTCAGTGTGCAGCATCAGGGTGGCAGCCTGTAAATCGTGATTGGATCAGCAGGCCTTTATGGGGGGTTAACACATCCCTGCATGCACTCTACTTCCCTCGCCATTCTCTTCCCCTGCATACTTAAGTAATCGAGTGCAAGCTCCTTTTATGTCGATCAAAAGTTCGGAGCTACCTACAGTCAGCCGACAATTTCTCCTTATAAAGGTCAAGATTCATCAGGGGGTCAATGTCAGCTGAGACATCTGGTTAAGTATATCATTGCCAGCAAGTCATTACAAGCTTAACTAACATGACGAGGCATGAATGAGGCATGCTTTATATATATACTTGAATGAGGATAGAGGTTCAGTCCTGTCATCACTGTACAAAAGTTTGTCAAGGGCAAACTGTGCATACAATGAGAGAGTGTGTGGTGTGGCAGGTAATAATAAAGGTGTTTACTTTCTTTGTTTGGAATTGTTTGTCATGAGTCACCGAGTGACAGTGCCACCCAGGCAAGCATCTTTCCACGATGTGTCACCGTAACGTGACGTCCCACACAGTATATTTGGCACACTTCCCGACCAAACCACAGCGCTGTATTCATTCTTTAACTTCTGGGAAATGTGTGGACAGATTTGGCAAATATCTCTTCAGGTTAGCCATTTTGCCTTTAACCAGTCCAACTCATACTGGGGTAATTTCATTGCAGCTCCCACTGAAAGCAATTAGAGGTCCGGTTGTGTCATGTTGTCTCTCCGAGATCTCTGTGTGCGCTACCGCCAGCACTGACACTTACTTCCTGTTCCCATCCCGGCAGTTTCTGAAAAAAAAAAACCAAAAAAAAAAACCTGGAAGGCAGCTTGAAATGATGACCTGACATGACTGACAACCAAGGGCGGACCTTGTGACAGTCAACACCTCCACAGCCCGGGATAATAATACTAAGTGACTCCTGGGATCAAGCTAAGGCTCTGCTGTTTTTAAGAGAATGTACTGCAAACAGATTCACATGATTCACATAAATAAATGTTTGTCATTAATATGTGAGCAAGTGTGAGAGCAGAAGCCTAATTTTATTGTTACCTTTCGAGTGTGTGTATCCCTACTGATGACATTTAGATGTGAAAAGTTACAAAGATGAGGCAGCCTTAAATAAATAATTTTTAAAAAAGCCAGAAACATGGTAGCAAAAGCCCTTTTCCACCTACACTAGTTCTACTAACTGCAGGCAGGAGTCATGCATGAAACCTTTTTTGCTTGGAGAAAAGACAAAAATAGACAAAGTACGAAACGTAAGACTTCTGTGCAAAGGTTGCTACAAAAAGGGTTGTACTTATTCTGAAGCTCTGAAATGATCATAATAGAAAACTGATGTGTATTCACTTTTTTTCCCTTTTTTTTAAAAACAGGATTCATTGATATGCAAAACTTTCCAACTGGCCATAGTCTGTACAACAACTGATGAATGCCAATATATTGTATGCGCAGTGCATGCAGCTATGCCCTGAGGCTGCACACACCATTTCCGACGAAAGCAATCATGGGAGGGATGCTGCGGATTAATAATACAGAATTGCATTATTTTGTTTTAAACTGGAAAAAAACAGGAAAAGGACGCTTCTGTTTGCGTTAAACAATTACAAATACACTAATAGTACATGGCCATTGTGCCTTCTGCCCATAAAACATATTTACTGACACTGCTTTTAAGCACCAATTGGACAATCAGTCAACTACCAATTGGCAAAGTGATGTACAGCTGACTTATATACACATTCTTTGGATGTGTGTTGGTTATCCCTCACTTGCCCTTCTGAACTAAATCAGGAAGCAGACTGGCTGTTTGTTAGAAGTAATGCAAGCTCTAGCCATGCATCTCTCTGATCTGTTCAGATATCCACACAGATGTGGTGTCCCAGATATTGATGATAAACCAATCAGCAATCAGTGGATCAAAGCTGCAAGCAGGAAACTGATAAGGCAATTTCCATATAAGTTAACTAGCTAGCTGGATTCATTAAACTTAGATACAGAAATATGGTGAATGACACACGGACAACAATAACTTTGATTAAGATTTTTTTGTCGTTGTTGTAAGCTACATGTTCCTAACAGCTACAGGTTTCGCTGCCGGTTCAGTTGGCCCAAAAAGGAAATGAGGTTTGAGTGCCATATCCATGTGTCTCCACCAAGAAAATATAATAAAAAGTCAAAGGAGGTGCAGCTCTTCTCTTTATGGAGCTCCATGAAGCATGTGTACCATGGCAGATTTCAATTAAGTAACCCAAATTTATAACTGTGGTGCGTCGCTTCATAAACGTTCCCATCCTGTCATGGTCCTGGGTCATTTTGGCCCAGCGTTTTGTGTTTCCTTGAAGTTCATTTTTGTGCTTTGTGTTTATTCTGATTTTGTATTGGTTTAGGGTTGAACCTGTAGTTTGGTGTGTGTATTCAGCCCTACCTGTGTCTGTCCTTGGTGCTCTGTTCATGTCCCCGTGTTGTGTTGTAAATCAGTCTGTGTGTTCCTGCTTTACTTTGAAGGCTCATGTTCTGGATTTCCTATTCTATTTTGAAGGTCTGTGTCTGTTGTCATTGTGTTCAGCTTGTGTCCTCCGGTCCTCATGTGTATTAGGTTCAGCTGTTCTTCCCTCCTGTGTGTGATTACCTGATTACCTTGTGTGTGTATATTTAGTGGGTGTCGGTCTGCGTTCATCCATGTATCACTGCGTTCCTCCGTGTAGCTCTGCGTTCTATGGTGTTCCTGTCTCTGCGTCTCTCTGCCCCGCACCCCTTTTGTATGGTCTCAGGTTTGTCATTTAGTTCTCCCAGTTTAGGTTTCTTCAGTTGTTTTGTCATGCCTCACTGCCTGTTTCTGCCATTGTCACTTTGTAAATAAACATCACTCGTATCATCAGTCACTGCTGCATTTTGGGTCCTCCCTTTCCTCCACACCACACGGCTCACTCCGCCAGCCGTGACAGTACGAGCCGACCAAACATGGACCCAGCAGCTTTGTCTGGAGAGAGCGACCTCGCACGCATCCGACGCCTGATGGACTGGGTAACCCACACCACCAACGCAAGGGCACAAGTGGTGGGGTTAAAAGCCATCGAAGCAATCCTGGAAGAAAATCCCTACCTCTGCCAGCTTAAGGGAGTTTCAGGCTTAATTTGCAACCTGCATAAAGCCCGGGGGGTGGTGCGAGCTCGGGAATCCACAGACTTTGTCCAGCAGCAGCGGATTACGGCCACCCCGGAACAGCCACGTCAGCTTCTCCCGCCGGAGGTTTTGCCCGGCCCGCCGGAGGTTTTGCCCGGCCCGCCGGAGGTTTTGCCCGGCCCGCCGGAGGTTTTGCCCGGGAGGAAGCGACGATCGCGCCGTCGGCGCGTCACCCCACAGCCAGATATTGGAACTTCAGAACTGCCGGCCGTGGTGAGTGAGAAGGACCCTTTTTCTGTCTTGGACTGTGGAACAGTTTATCCAGGGACTTTGTTTGGTGCAGCAGACGACAAGGAGAACTGTGTGTTGCTTGCTCATTCTCCTGCTGAGCTGTCTTTACCTCGTTTAGCTGCACAGCCACAAGCAACTCGGACTCCGGTATCTCCGCTAGCCCAGTCATTCATGCCGTCTCCGTCTTCACAGACTCCCTCTGTACGGGAGGCTGCGCTTGTGCCTCCCATTTTTGACTCTTTTTCTAGTACGTATTATTTGCAGAGAGACAAACACGTTAAAAATGCAATCGTTCCTCAACAGCTGGCTAGTTTAGAGACTGCTACTTGCTCCAGGGCCTCACCAGAGGTTAAGTTACAGCCCTCAGCTGACTCTGGACCCCTGGAGGCTAAGAACCCAGCTGAGAACTGCACCCGGCTGTCGCTGCCTGAGCAGGGTCGGTGCTCCGCGCAGCTGCAGTCTGTTTTGTCCCTGCCAGAGGCCCGTGCGCCTGCTGGTTCTGTTCCGTCCCTGCCAGAGGTCTCCGCGCCTGCTGGTTCCGTTCTGTCTCTGCCAGAGGTCTCCGCGCCTGCTGGTTCTGTTCCGTCCCTGCCAGAGGCCCGTGCGCCTGCTGGTTCCGCTCTGTCTCTGCCAGAGGTCTCCGCGCCTGCTGGTTCTGTTCTGTCCCTGCCAGAGGCCCGTGCGCCTGCTGGTTCCGTTCTGTCCCTGCCAGAGGTCTCCGTGCCTGCTGGTTCTGTTGCGTCCCTGCCAGAGGCCCGTGTGCCTGCCCGCGTGCCTGCTGGTTCAGTTGCGTCCCTGCCAGAGGCCCGTGTGCCTGCCCGTGTGCCTGCTGGTTCTGTTGCGTTCCTGCCAGAGGCCCGTGTGCCTGCTGGTTCTGTTCTGTGTGTGCCAGGGGCTCCAGTGCCCACTGGGTCTGAGACTGTTTTTGCTGGGGGGCCCGAGGAGCCCGTCCAGCCTTCTGCCTCGTCAGCTGGGGGGCCCGAGGAGCCCGTCCAGCCATCAGCTGCAGTCTCATCACCAGCTGCAGTCTCATCACCAGCTGCAGTCTCATCACCAGCTGCAGTCTCATCACCCTCGCCTGCTGCGGCCTCAGAGTCTTCGGCCTCGCCTGGTCCGGTTTCAGCATCTGCTTTGGCTTCATCCTCGCCTGGTCCGGTTTCAGCATTTGCTTTGGCTTCATCCGGTCCAGCCTCTGCATCCTCATCATCCTCGTCTGGTCCGGCCTCTGCACCCTCGTCTGGTCCGGCCTCTGCACCCTCGTCTGGTCCGGCCTCCGCGTCGTCATCCACGCCTGGTCCGGCCTCCGCGTCGTCATCCACGCCTGGTCCGGCCTCCGCGTCGTCATCCACGCCTGGTCCGGCCTCCGCGTCGTCATCCACGCCTGGTCCGGCCTCCGCGTCGTCATCCACGCCGCCGCCTGGTCCGGCCTCGGCTCCGCCTTCGTCTGATCCTGCGGTTGCCACACCGCCGTCGGAGCCAGCTCGACCCGTTCTGCCTCGCCTCTGCCGGCCGTTTTCCGGGCCTCTAAGATGGCATCACGGCCTTCGGGGGCGGCCTCCGGAAAGAGTTCGTCGCCGCCGCTGGCATCGCGGCCGTCCTCCGGACCTGCTCGGTGGCCATCACTACCTTCCAAGTGGTCGGCCTCCAGAATTGTTTGCCCGTCGCCGCCGTTGCCGTGTGCACGGTCGGTCCCCAGAACTGTTTGCCCGTCGTCGCCGTTGCCGTGTGCACGGTCGGCCCCCAGAACTGTTTGCCCGTCGTCGCCGTTGCCGTGTGCACGGTCGGCCCCCAGAACTGTTTGCCCGTCGCCGCCGTTGCTGTGTGCACGGTCGGCCCCCTGAACTGCCTCCACTCCGCCACCGCTGCCTTCCGCTCGGTCGGCTTTTGGATCTGTGTCAGCCTCCGGGCCGGCCTCCTGAACTGTGTTTTGTCCTTGTGCTCCGGCATGTGTGTTTGTTTTGGACAGGTCACTTGGTTCGCTGGGGCTTGTTTTTGTTCGGTGTTGGTCCCTCCGTCCTGGGCCCCCGCCGCCCGCCCTGGGTTGGTCATCTGTTTTTGTTTTGGGCTGTCTGGAGTCAGCCCTTGGAGGGGGGGTACTGTCATGGTCCTGGGTCATTTTGGCCCAGCGTTTTGTGTTTCCTTGAAGTTCATTTTTGTGCTTTGTGTTTATTCTGATTTTGTATTGGTTTAGGGTTGAACCTGTAGTTTGGTGTGTGTATTCAGCCCTACCTGTGTCTGTCCTTGGTGCTCTGTTCATGTCCCCGTGTTGTGTTGTAAATCAGTCTGTGTGTTCCTGCTTTACTTTGAAGGCTCATGTTCTGGATTTCCTATTCTATTTTGAAGGTCTGTGCCTGTTGTCATTGTGTTCAGCTTGTGTCCTCCGGTCCTCATGTGTATTAGGTTCAGCTGTTCTTCCCTCCTGTGTGTGATTACCTGATTACCTTGTGTGTGTGTGTGTATATTTAGTGGGTGTCGGTCTGCGTTCATCCATGTATCACTGCGTTCCTCCGTGTAGCTCTGCGTTCTATGGTGTTCCTGTCTCTGCGTCTCTCTGCCCCGCACCCCTTTTGTATGGTCTCAGGTTTGTCATTTAGTTCTCCCAGTTTAGGTTTCTTCAGTTGTTTTGTCATGCCTCACTGCCTGTTTCTGCCATTGTCACTTTGTAAATAAACATCACTCGTATCATCAGTCACTGCTGCATTTTGGGTCCTCCCTTTCCTCCACACCACATGGCTCACTCCGCCAGCCGTGACACATCCAGAATGAAAGACTCAGATTAACGGCGCTCCAGTTGCATTTTAATGAGCATATGTAAACACAAACAATCAAGCTGTGGAGATTTTGCACTCTCAGCTTATCTACAACAATGAAACAGAGAAGGGAGCACTGAGCAAAGACACCATCACAAGCACTCAGGATTTACAGCTCTGCCTCTGGTGCACACTCTTAACTCCATCAAAATCGAAGGTAATCGGCTATTTAAACATGACTGTGCGATTAGAGTTTAATAAAAGCATTTTACAGGCATGCCAACTTTTTAATTACAGCTGTTGGAAATGACTCAGTGAAAGAAAAAAAAAAGGAGAAAACCATTATTAAAAACACACACGAGTAAAGCCACAAAAGCGTTCAGGGATCTCTGACAGGCACACAGGAGCCACTTTACATCTCGTTCAGCAGTTTAGCTGAGGAAAAATGCTTTGTTTCGTATTCAGCAAAAAAGTGAATGAGATTTTGTAGTGTTTGAATTTAAAGATGGCATCTTTTTTTTTTTTTTTACAGCTATTCCGAGCATATCCGTGTCATCTACTGTGCTGACACAGCTCCCAAAAGACGGAGGGCCGGTTTGGTTTAATCATCCTCTCAATGACAGCGTGATGATCAGACACAGTGTAAGGAGACACGTGGACGTGACAGCGCCCAACACATTATCCTACAGCTTTCTTACTTCTCAACAAAAAGTTCACACTGTAAATACATTCGTTCGTGCTGACACATTGTCCAAAAAAAAAAAAAATCTTGGTAATTTACATTTCAAAGTGTGACAATGAAAATGTTGCAGTAATCAATATTTTACCAGGCCACTGGCAACTTTTCTTTTTCAGTGCAAGTCGAGACTTCAGAAGAAAACGATGACCTAATCTCTAATCACAGGGTTTGTTGCCACCAGTATTAATTCCCATATGGGACCAGTGAGTCTGTGTGTAGTATGCAAGTCAAAAAGTTCTCAGATGAAAACCTTTTTCAGAGCTGTTATAGCTGATCAATCCTGACCAGTTTATTGAACTAAACCAGCGATCCCCAACCTTTTTTGCGCCACGGACCGGTTTATGCCCGACAATATTTTCGCGGACCGGCCTTTAGGGTGTCGCGGATAAATACAACACAATCAAACCAGTAGCGGTACCAAAAAAAGAAGATTTGGTCATAACACACGGGAAAAGACCCAGGGAACCGAGCTAATGATAAAAACGCCAAAAAAAAATAACGATAAAAACCTTGAAAACCATAAATTTCACACACGAGCCTCAACTCTCGCGACCCGGTACCAAACGGCCCGGTGTTTGGGAACTGCTGAACTAAACCTGTATGAACCTCTCTGAACTGAAGCACTCTTGGATAATTTTATTAAACAGTTTTCCTTTTTTTCTTTTCAGATTATTTTTATTCAGTATCAGTTTATTTATTTTTACGTGATATATTGTTTTTTACTATGGATGGGATAAAAAAGACTCTTGTTATATACACTGCTTAAAAAAAATTAAAGGAACACTTAGAGGGAAACTGTAAACAAATCAGAGCTTAATGGGATAAAAAAAGAATCCTGCTGGATATCTATACTGATATGGAGTGTGTAATGTGTTAGGAACAAAAGGACCCCACATCCTTTGACAGATATGAAATAGTCCTGTGTTTAAAACATCTCACTCATTAAATTCTTTGTCTTTTGTTCTAGAAAAAGGCTTTCCACATGGATATTTCGCCATACACTGATACACTTCCTGTTGAAGAAATACATTCATGGGGGCAGCCATTTCTCCACAAGACCTCCCTTGGTTATTGAGCTGCAAGCTCTGAAAACAAGCCTGCACATTATAACCTTATCGATTGAAAATGCACTATTAGAAATCCTGGGATTAATTATTCAAAGGGAATTAATTAGCACTTTCAGAGGGGAGACTGAATGAGCTGCTGTGAGTAATCAACCCAACACAAGAGAAACGTAAACCAACCCAGAGCTATGAAGCGTAACACACGGGATTGAAACATTAAGAGAAAGAACCAAAAACATTCTGCTTCATGACACCTAAACCATTTTACATAATAGCTTAGCAAGGTGACCACTTCTACCTCCCATTCAACATCAAGAAAAAGCCAGAGCGATAAATGATTTATGCAGACCGTACACTACCACACGCCACATTAAAAATACAAAATGTACACACAACCGAGGGCTACTGTAAACTGGGCTTTCTAAATTTCCCGCTGAAGCTGTTTACACTATTAGCATAGATTTGTTAAGTGGAAATACAAACTATATGAATGTGAGCTCAGATACTGTATCCAAGATGAGAGACTGCAACAGAAAAAAAAGAATCTTTTTTTTTTGGTGATTTTTGACCTGAAATCAACCATTACCTTTCTTCGCGTCAAAGTCATGTGTGGATCATAGCGGAACAGAAATGTCAGCCACTATCAGCACAAACCATTTTAAAATGCCGAGATTTCCCTGTGTGTGCGTGTGTCTGTGTGCGTGTGTGTGGTTTTTTATGACCAAATAAGAATTGATCAAAAGTGACATTGTGCCAACCTTTTGGTGCTGAACATCTTGGCAGAGTCTTCTTTCTCCTGCTCAGAGGCTTTGGGAGGTCAGGGTTTGATGCTGCCCTTTGAAACCTGCAGGAAGCACACAAACACACACATGAGTACAAAGCAAAAAGACAGAGGCAGGGGAGAGAAGGAGATAACGATGAGATTTTCAGCATCACAGTCGAGCCCCCCCCCCACCAAGTTGTCTGAAAGCCTTGGCCACGCTGACCTCAGCGGCCTCCATCAGCTGGCCTCCGACTGAGCGATTCAAATTGACTGGGCATGGCAGGAGGGAACAAGCAGAGCAGAACTGGGCCAACATGACAAAGACAATGCATGGAGTCAAATGGCAGCTTTAATAATTATTCGCCTTACCCCGCCACAACAAAACCCATTTAAAGCAGAACGGCATTAATTTGCACTGAAGCTCAACTGGAACAACAAGGAACAACTAAAGTATAATTAAGGGGGGGGGCTATAATTATCTATCTCTGTATATCTTTCTTGACACACACATATATATATATATATATATATATATATATATATATATATATATATATATATATATATATATATATATATATATATATATATATATAAAACACCCAGCACGCCCCTGCGGGCGGTTTATCCTTCAAGCTCGGGTCCTCTACCAGAGGCCTGGGAGCTTGAGGGTCCTGCGCAGTATCTTAGCTGTTCCCAGGACTGCGCTCTTCTGGACAGAGATTTCCGATGTTGTTCCCGGGATCTGCTGGAGCCACTCGCCTAGCTTGGGAGTCACCGCACCTAGTGCTCCGATTACCACGGGGACCACCGTTACCTTCACCCTCCACATCCTCTCGAGCTCTTCTCTGAGCCCTTGGTATTTCTCCAGCTTCTCGTGTTCCTTCTTCCTGATATTGCTGTCATTCGGAACCGCTACATCGATCACTACGGCCGTCTTCTTCTGTTTGTCTACCACCACTATGTCCGGTTGGTTAGCCACCACCATTTTGTCCGTCTGTATCTGGAAGTCCCACAGGATCTTAGCTCGGTCATTCTCCACCACCCTTGGGGGCATCTCCCATTTTGACCTCGGGACTTCCAGGTTGTACTCAGCACAGATGTTCCTGTACACTATGCCGGCCACTTGGTTATGGCGTTCCATGTATGCCTTGCCTGCTAGCATCTTGCACCCTGCTGTTATGTGCTGGATTGTCTCTGGGGCATCTTTACACAGCCTGCACCTGGGGTCTTGCCTGGTGTGATAGACCCCAGCCTCTATGGATCTTGTGCTCAGAGCTTGTTCTTGTGCTGCCATGATTAGTGCCTCTGTGCTGTCTTTCAGTCCAGCTTTGTCCAGCCACTGGTAGGATTTCTGGATATCAGCCACCTCCTCTATCTGCCGGTGGTACATACCGTGCAGGGGCCTGTCCTTCCATGATGGTTCCTCGTCTCCCTCCTCTTTCTTGGGTTTCTGCTGCCTGAGGTATTCACTGAGCACTCGGTCAGTTGGGGCCATCTTCCCAATGTATTCTTGGATGTTCCTTGTCTCATCCTGGACTGTGGTGCTGACACTCACCAGTCCCCGGCCCCCTTCCTTCCGCTTATCGTACAGCCTCAGGGTGCTGGACTTGGGGTGAAACCCTCCATGCATGGTAAGGAGCTTTCTTGTCTTTATGTCAGTGGTTTCTATCTCCTCCTTTGGCCAGCTTATTACCCCAGCAGGGTATCTGATCACGGGCAGGGCGTATGTGTTGATGGCCCGGATCTTGTTCTTACCATTCAGCTGACTCCTCAGGACTTGCCTGACCCTCTGCAGGTACTTGGTGGTTGCAGCCTTTCTAGCGGCCTCTTCATGGTTCCCATTTGCCTGCGGGATCCCCAGGTACTTGTAACTGTCCTCTATGTCTGCAATGTTGCCTTCTGGTAGTTCAATCCCCTCAGTTCTGACTACCTTCCCTCTCTTTGTTACCATCCGACTACACTTCTCCAGTCCGAACGACATTCCAATGTCATTGCTGTATAGCCTGGTAGTGTGGATCAGTGAATCGATGTCTCGTTCACTCTTGGCATACAGCTTGATGTCATCCATGTACAGGAGGTGGCTGACAACTGCTCCGTTCCGTAGTCGGTATCCGTAGCCAGTCTTGTTAATGATCTCACTGAGGGGGTTCAGGCCTATGCAGAACAGCAGTGGGGACAGAGCATCTCCTTGGTAGATCCCGCACTTGATGGTAACTTGTGCTATGGGCTTGGAGTTGGCCTCTAGTGTTGTACGCCACATCCCCATTGAGTTCCTGATGAAGGCTCTTAGGGTCCCATTGATCTTGTACAATTCTAGGCATTCCAGTATCCAGCTGTGGGGCATTGAGTCATAGGCCTTCTTGTAATCAATCCAGGCAGTGCACAGGTTGGTCAGTCTGGTCTTGCAGTCTCGGCTGATTGTTCTGTCTACCAGTAGCTGGTGTTTTGCACCTCTGGTATTCTTGCCAATTCCTTTCTGTGTCCCGCTCATGTATTGACCCATGTGCCTGTTCATCTTAGCCGATATGATACCTGACAGGAGCTTCCATGTAGTACTGAGGCAGGTTATTGGTCGGTAGTTGGAGGGGACCGGTCCCTTCTTGGGGTCCTTGGGGATCAGGACCGTCCGGCCTTCAGTTAGCCATTCCGGGTGTCTTTCGTTAACTAGCAGCTGGTTCATTTGTGCTGCCAGACGCTCGTGGAGTGCAGTCAGCTTCTTCAGCCAGTAGGTGTGAACCATGTCGGGCCCTGGTGCTGTCCAACTCTTCATACTGGAGACCCTTTCTTGGATATCTGCCACTGTGATGGTTACTGGACCCTGTTCAGGGAGGTCGCTGTGGTCTGCCCTCAGATCCTCTAGCCACTGAGCATTGCCGTTATGGGTTGCATCCTTCTCCCATATGCTCTTCCAGTATTGTTCTGTCTCCAGCCTTGGTGGTGCTGTTCTCTTATTGTTCCCTTGCCACTGAGAGTACACCTTTGCTGGTTCTGTGGAGAACAGCTGGTTTATTCTCCTGCCTTCTATCTCTCTGGTGTACCTCCTCAAGCGGCTGGCCAAGGCTGTGAGTCTTTGCTTGGCAGTTTCCAAGGCCTCAGGTATGGACAGCTTGCTGTATTTCTTAGGCACCTTATTTGTCGCACCTTTCTGCAACTCCGTTAGTTGGCTAACCTCCCTCCGTGCTACTTTGATCTTGCCCTCTAGCCTCCTTCTCCATGGAGGGTACTGCCCCTTGTGGCTGTTCAACTTGTAGCCAAGCATCTCACTGATCACTGCTGCCGTATTGTAGATCAGCTTGTTAGTGTCGGTAACCGTGGTTGTAGGTATTGTCCGTAGTGCTGCATTAACATCATCTAGCAGACCTTCTGAGGGTACTTCGCGTAATCTTGGTAACCGGCTACGGGGGATCCAGGTTTCAAGCTTGGCCATGATCCTATTTTTCAGGTCAGTTCCTCTCGCACTCAACGATCCTTCTCCTATCGCACTTGGGGCTATGTACCCAATCTCGGGTGGGGGTGATGATATCTCCCCCCTGACCTGGCGTCCTGACTCCTCCTTGCCGTAGCATTTGTGTTGTACCTCGTCAATCTCTAGCTGTGAGAGCAGTCCCTTCTTTCGAATGTTGGAACACTGAGCTACTAGTTGTTTCGCCGTCATTGTGGATGTTGGGTATCGAAGAATCCATAGGTCCCTCATCCTATTCATGTAGCCCCTTCCGCCGGGGTTACTTGCGTAGTAGCATTCCAACAACGCCCTGTTTTCGTCCCTTGCCCACCGATGCCTTCTTGTTCCAGTAGCCCACTTTTCGTCAGGGTGCCCTGGTTCCTCAACACCTGACGCGGACCTTGTTGATCCGGGCGACGTCCGAGCCGGCATGCCTTCATATTTATCTGTCTCGCTCATGTCTGCGGTAGGCTTGCTTAGCATAGGGGGTCTAGCCTTAGGACCCTTACTGGATACAGACGCCCCAGGCAGGAATCGAACTTGCGATCCTCTGTTCCAAATGCGTGTAGTTTAACCACTACGCTATCCAGCTGCTTGGTGGCCAGTATGGCCGGCATAGTGTACAGTACTTGAGTGTCGTTTTTAATGGTTGTGCACATCCCACTTCTTGTAATATGGTGCACGCTGCAAGTTCTCCATGATGTGATACATAAAGGTATGAATTACAGTATGGACAGAGTTCACTGCTAAGTTGAAAAAGATAAGACATATTTGACAAAGCTTTGGAAAAATCTCCACGACTGCTTTGCTTCCTGTTTCATCTTGTTCTGATTTCTACTACACTATATATATATATATATATATATATATATATATATATATATATATATACACAGTAAATGTGTGCGTGTGTGGTTATATAGACAAACATTTTACATGTGATTAAGTAAGAGATTTTGTAATTGCATCTCCAAACTGAGTTTCTCTGTGTCTCTCATATACCGTGCCATTACTACCCACCACACTGGTAATATCTGACAGGTTAGCCTCTGCTCTTTTATGTAAAGGTTATCAGAAACTGTGGAGGATGTAAATGAAGATAGGGTTCAATAATTAATGCCAAGGTCTATACAGGCCTCAGTTCTCACCCTCTGCAGTCTGTAATGAGACGAGTGGAGATGAGCAAAAAAAGGAGGGAGGAGCAGGGAAGCGATTAAAGGGGCCACCTCAGTCCTATCTGGCCTCTCTCGCCCCTCTATCACTCAGACATGCGGGCATGTGCGAACATGCACTTCGACTCATTTATAACAGCTGAAGGGTGTTTCCTCCCTCGTACACGTTGGCGAAGAGCAGCGGGGTGTTGAGCGAACAGGCAGAAAGGTTAACAAAGTAGTGTGACACTGGAAACATCTGATAATTCATTCAGGTGACATGGAGACAGTGGAAGTACCCGGGTCTGTGACTAATCTAAGGCTGCGCCGCGGCCAACTTTGTTCCTTCCAGGATTCGTAGACGCTCTGAGCATGGGCACAAAGCCACGAGTAAAAGTGATTCTTATTATCATGTCTGGCAGACCGAGCTTGCAACAACATTATTTGAGACAGCGTCCTGTTAATTGCTCTGACAGTGTAATATTTTCAAACGATGTAAACTTCTATAATGCAATTAAGAAAATGAAGGATTAGACTAGTGTCACTGTTAGAAGCCAAACAAAACAGACAGTAATTCAGATAAGGGTAAATTCTGTCACCGGGCTTCCACAGCATCAGAAAGTGGCTCAAGAGCTTCACATGAAAAAGGCTAAGGATCTGTAACCATCCCAAAGATTCCAAGTGGACATGTTAAAGCCTGCTGAACTCAGTTCAACCTGCTGCTGGAACCACAGTATAAACGGAGTTATCACTTATTGCATGTCCCAAACATGACAGCGTCACAGCTTCTGAAAGAAGCACTTGAGTGTCGTTTTTAATGGTTGTGCACATCCCACTTCTTGTAATATGGTGCACGCTGCAAGTTCTCCATGATGTGATACATAAAGGTATGAATTACAGTATGGACAGAGTTCACTGCTAAGTTGAAAAAGATAAGACATATTTGACAAAGCTTTGGAAAAATCTCCACGACTGCTTTGCTTCCTGTTTCATCTTGTTCTGATTTCTACTACACTATTAAACCTGTGATTTTTTTTTCTGAGCAGCAACAAGCAACAACCATTGTTTAGACCACTGGAGCAAGTGAAGGGCACGCCCAGTACAACAGCAAATGATGTTGAGTACATTATGTCAGGTAATGGCACCGTGTTGGCTATAATAGGGATACAGATGAAACCTACACACTGCCTAAAGCACATAAACAAATTTGGGTTAGGCTGAGGTCTATGTAAGATGGCAACTTGCCACAGCTGAAGCTACCCAGTGAAAGCAGAGTTACAAGAGGAGCTTTTCCTTGTCTGCCTTAACTGCCTTATGACTTTTAGTGACACCCCACTTTTCATGTATAGGGTTTAATGTGATGTCGGCCCAGCCTTTACAGCTATAACAGCCTTGAATGCAACTGCTAAGCCGTGAAAACGTATTCCAAGAAGCTCTTTACGCCGTTGTTCCCAGTCACTTTCACTTTGTTATAATACCACTAACAGCTGGCAGTGGAATATTTAGTAGTGAGGAAATTTCATAACTGGACTTGTTGCACAGGTGGCATCCTATCACAGTATCACGCTGGAAGTCACTGAGCTCCTGAGAACAACGCATTCTTTCACATGTTTGTAGAAACAGTCTGCATGCCTAGGTCGTTGATTTTAAATACCTGTGACCGTGGAAGTGATTGGAAAACCTGGATTCAAGGATTTGTATGGGTAAGTGAAGACGTTTGGCAGTATAGTGTATGTTAATGGGAAATATGCCAGTGTGAAAAAAGCTGAAATCATCCTTTGACAACCTTTGACAACCTACTTGAAAGCTAGCACATTTAACTTTGTTACTCATTCTGCGCAGTGTCACTGCAATAGGAGAAAACGAGTTTGCAATTAGAGCCAAATATTAGAATTACACGCTCACTTGTAAACGTGAACACATTTCGTCCTGCCCACGCCCTTCTGAATAAGCCACCAAAAAGAAAAGAAAATCTGCTGAGGAAAACAGCACGGCTAATGTCAGTTTGGAGGCAAACTAGCCAATTAGTCTGTCAGCTGCAGCTCACTGAACAGCATATAAACACACCAGAAAATGTCACTTCAGCCTGTTTAGATGCTGGTGTGGTCCTTACTCTTCAATCCCATCGTCTACCAATGACTCGCAGAACAACTTCGTTTACTTTGTCTTCTGTTCCCCTGCTGGGACTCAGCCTGCTTGCTGCTGCCAATCAAACGGAGGCAGACACACCTACCCAGCTGTGGAGACACAAAGAGAAAGTTTCTAATAAAAAGCCAGCGTCTTTTTTTCCCCCTTCCTTTCTTTCATATAGTTTCTTCTAAACAACCCGACTTTGGACTGCATGCTTTTAAACTGACAAAATGTCAGTCTCACATTGGTACGAGTAAAAAGGTTGAGATAGCTCAAGCCAAAACTGTGTGGTGACTGATGCTACGACAATGCATCAGTGTTTTTTCTACCAGCTGTACTTCCAAAACATTTCATACCATAAACGCAGCAGGTGGACACTAATAAAAACCTTACCACAAAGGGTTGCAGGTACATGCACAGTGAAAGGCAATTATTTTAAAATATTTCATTTCATTAAAGCGAACTGTTTATCTAATTTGAGAGAAAAAATATTCAGAGCCCAGGGAATACAGGCAGATAATTTCAAAGAGTCCCGCAATTGCCTTCCCCATTGCTGTTAAAATGTGACTCATCCTCGCATTCGTCACAGTGTCGCAGGGCCTTAAAATGATTACAGAGCACCTCACCAAACCCTGCGCTGCCCTCAGAAAAATAACAAACCGCTGAGCTTTCGAGGGTCGACAGTAAAATGACAAAAACTGAAAATGTTAGATTTTTTTCTAAGTGTGAGGCCAGCTTCAAAGCCACACTAATAAGTGTCCTTTTATTTAAAGCAACATATTATATAACAAGAAAAGAAACAGGATGCCAGTATGAAATTCAGATAAGGATGAATTAAAATGGACCCAGCATTTCTTTTTTGTGAGCTGTGAACATATTGAATATCTAAATGAAGCTCTTTTTTTGTATTTACATTTTCTAAAGCCTGTATGTTGATGCTGATGATGCAGACCCTGTTGTTGTCACAAGCTAAGGCCGGCACAAACTGGTGGCTGGCAACAATTGTTCTTCACCAGGGGAGCTAACAATTATGTCCCAGCAGTAAGAGTACCAAATGTGCACTAGGAGAAGGAGTTCTTTTTACTGAACCATGCAAAGACTTACTGTTATCATTAACAGATTTGATTTTGTATCAGTCAACAGCATCAAATTTCAAATCAGTTTCAGTACAGCTTTAAAGATAACTGTAATAAATTAATTTAATATGTGGTGTTGATTTATTAAGAAATGCAGATAAACATTACTTAGTCTTGGGGTATGTAAATAAGGGAATCACCAGTCATTGAAATGAGACGTAAGTTTAAAATAGTTTATTAGGCAAACTAATAATAATAGAAATTATAATTTTCTTTTGTAAAGACCTGTGAAATATTAAGTACAGACACACCCATAAACAGTACATAAACGATGGAGGTAGCCACTTTGACGTCATTCAGTTCAATTCCAATTTTTATAGTGTCAGATCACAATAACAATCACTTCAAGGCACGCGATATTGTAAGGTATCGGCCCTACAATAACACAGAGAAAACCCCAATAATCAGAGGAACCCCTGTTAGCAAACACTTGGCAATAGTGGGAAGGAAAAACTCCCTTTAACAGGAAGAAAAGTCAGTTTAGGCATGAGAGAAGAAAACTGATAAGTAACATGATACATAATACCAATGTGAAGCCATAAGCCACAACATTGAATGAGACAGCAAAACAGTTGACGCTGTCTTTTCTAATAGGCCAATATGAGTCAACAAGGAAGACTGTGATGTTCAGCTAACACACTGTAAGTGATGATCATGGCGTAGACCTTTTACTCACATTAGCTAATTATAATATTTAGTCTATCGTTATATGCTCTTAGGTTAGCTTTTCTTCAAGTTGATAATGCCACCATAAGAACCTGTAGCCACATTAAGCTAAATTCACTAAAGATTATTAGTGTGGATATTTTCTGCCACCAGTGCATGAACAGACACCACAACAATGCAAGAATGGAGCCATGTGGCTTCTCCTGGCATGAGTGGACCTCATCTCCTTCTATCTCTATGGCCAGAACCGTGTTTGAAAAGGTTTTCCTGCCGAGCTTCATTAAGTCAGCCTTGTGTTTCAGCTTAATTGTCTGGCCATGCAGAGCATCCTGACAAACACTATCAGCATCCAAGCATGTAATGGATTGAGGCGAATCCCTCGGACTGACAGCAGGAGAGCGGGTATCCCTACTGCTCAGACCTGCACTTCTGCTGAAAGCCGCCGACCGTAAACCATCAATGACACGGTGGCGATGTGTTCGACATAACACAGGAAGCTTTAAGCTTGGGGGCTGACACAGCCGCTTTACAAAAAACAAAGATGAGCTAAGCACGTTTTTCAGCACATTGTTTAGACAGCCATCATGCCAAATGGTTCCCAGCAAGGCCACAGCCTCCTGTATAAATCCATTCTATTGTTAATGCAAACTCTCCGTGACACTCGCTCTGCGAATGCCTGATGAGATGAAAAGATAAAGACACGAGCCAACATGGTTCCTGGATAAAATCCAGAGTGCGAGCAAGAGTAGTAGAAGATCGATCAGGGTGCAGGATTAGCTGGGCCAGCATGCAGCTAAATCAGTAACAGCTACAAAGATGCACAGAGGAAATAAAACAACTCAAGCACTTGCCACATAAATACAGCAGGTATTTTAAGCACTGCACATCCCTGTTCTTTTTCTAGTACCTCAGAAACAAACACTTCTGCTCCATTCATATCGGAGATAATGTGCTCATTTTGTTTTTGGTCCTTTTTCAACTCCTGATTTGGACATTTGACTTAAACACAAGGCATAAGTGTATGAACAGCATGTCTAATGTAAGCTTAATGATATGGTGAGTTAAAATCCAATTTAGGCCAACCAAAATTAAAATCTAAGTACAGTAGCTGCAGTGGCATTTCAATCAAGGCCCGATTTGGTGCAGTGATATGACTCATCTTCCCTTCTGCTCCCCTCTCTGGTCCCTCTGGCTGTCCCATTGTCTACATCTCTCCATTGTTTAAATCTCTCTCACCCTCTGGTCCCTCATTTCTCCTTTTTTCCCCAGTTCATTTTCTTGGCTGTCTGGCAGCGCACGCAGAGCCTGATTGCAGTACGTTTCCTGAACTAATAGGGGTCACATTAGCCTGGCAGGAAACACAATCCTATTATGGAAATGCTCAGTCAATTACTGGGCAAGGAATAAACACCCTCTCTGTCATTTCTGACTATCATATTTGTGTTGGGCTAATGGTAGCAATGCACGGCTGTTATCTTCTCGATGGCGTCTTATCTGCATCTCCCGGAGGAACACAGGCATACGTTTGAGGACTGCGTCATTGCTGGAGCTACGCCGGATCTGCCTGCATGAGAGCTTTTCCCCTTCAAACCAAACATCTCCACGAGAATTTTTCCAGCCACTCGCCAGCCGTGAGGGATAATGGAGTCATTATGTTTCATGTTCATGTAATAGAGCTCCATTATTGATGCTAAAAGTGACAACTGATTGTATCTGATTCTGAGTGCCTTTCACTTAATTAATCATATTGATTTACACCAAAAAGATGAAAATATTATAGAGAAATAATTATTAAGCTAATAGCTTTGACATGTTTAAAAGCTCCCTGCAGCTAATACGTTTGAGCTCTTTAGTTTAATTTAACTTATTCTACCCTATAATACAGCACTGGGAGTCTCATTGTAGCCTGAATTATAACGGATACGTATTTCAATGCTCTGTAAGCTAAACTATGCTTATGAAAATCCAGCTACAGGGAAATATAGCAGGTTATAAATGTTTCCTAAATTACTGCTTCTCTCACACACAAGTTCACACTGGGCAAGCTCTTTTTTTTTCTTCGTTAGACTTTTGTCTGCCATGAGATGTCACAAAAACTGCATGGAGGAGCAAACTAACGTTTTATTACAGTAAGATAGTTCTGAATTGCCACTGGGCTCAAAAGCAAAATATATGCTTATTTGGTAAGTACATGTATGCTATGCCAGAAGAAGAAGACTCAGAGAAGGAATAAATTGATAATTTTGGAAATTTGTTTCATAGCCAAAGGACAGCAGATTAGATTCATACCAGTATCAGAACTGTGTTACGCATGAAGCGAGATTTCAGAGGCGGAGCACAGTAAAAGTTGTTCATTTAAAATAGCAGATATTGCCAATATTGAGATTTTTGAGTGAGTAATATTGAGTAAAAACTAGGGCTGAACGATTATGGAAAATAATCTAATTGCGATTTTTTGCCCCAATATTGCGATTGCGATGCCATATGCGATTATTTTTTAAGGTCTTTGTCTTCTGTATTATTAAACAAAGACAAGCAATACATCATATAGTATGGCCAATACTATATTACATTAATTTTAAACTGTTCTTTCCTGGAAGACAGACCTCTGTTATGATGACATGAGGTGATGCATGAATTGATGACTGACATTTTTATTTAACTTCTTCAATCACAACAGTATATTTGAACATACACAATAGTTTATTTTTAGCTTACAAACATCTGAGCATAAAGTGCTGACAAGGAACCCTGGTGTAAACATTAAAATGAAAGTCAGTACAATGTGCAGATTGCAGAAATATATATAAAAAAAATCAGTGGCTTTACCACACTCAGTTTTTCGACATCTGTGAACTACTAGACAGTCATTCAATTAAAAAATAATATTAAATAAATAAAACTAATAAATAAAAAATACACACATCTTACTGATCTCTACAGTCAGTAACATTACACATAAAGTGCAAACATAATAGCAATTGTATAAACACACACACAAACACGCCTTTAAAATTTAAAGGCGTGAAATTGGACGGTCTAGTTCTGATCTGCGTCACCGCTGTCTCGGTGGAGTTTAATAAACTCGGCCGTCTGCTTCTTGCTATCTAAAATATAACCAGACACTGGCGTAAATTCTCGACTGTCTCATACTTCTGTTTAATAAGTTTTCTGTTTGACGTTTAGTCAGCTGTGTGAAAACCAAGGAGGAACCCACCCGGGGGATTAATAAAGTTTTATTTTATCTAATCTAATAACTTTAATCTCAGCCAAACCGATTTACTCACGAACAAACAAAACACTGAAAAAAGCCCAACAATAACATTTTTAGGTTGTCTAAGTGACTTATATATTACGTTTAACCCGAGCAGCGAAACTCCGCGGTGATCTGAAAATGATGTGCCGGGAGTTGTGCCGTTCTCGGCCGCATCAGTAACCCTCGAGCTCCCGGCTAGCTGTCGAGCTGGTGGGTAGCAGACGCCTCTGAAAACGTCGAAGCACTTTTGCAAATATGGGATATCTTGATAAACCGAGCAGATATTCGATGTTTACACAACTACTTTCTCGCCTGAAAATATTTTAAAAGTTTATTTTGTGACCCAGAAAGATTAGTATGAGTAATTTTAAAACTTAGTAGCGGCCGCCATTGTTGGAAACTGGAGTTTGGCTGGGCCGCGCTATGAATTCTGGGATATGGTAGTAATTTGGACAGCCTTCGGCGCGTCGCTGTGACGTAATCGGTCTACAAATGCGGCCTCAGGAGGATGCAGCCCATGAATTTGGACATGTCCAGAGTATAATCGCAGCCTTTGCGGTTAGAAAATTGCACTTGATCATGTCGCGATATTATCGCAAATGCGATATATCGTTCAGCCCTAGTAAAAACCCCAAATACTGATATATTGATCATATTTTCTTTTCTATATACACACACTTGAGCTGCACAAGTAATCAAATTTTAATCTTGATTAAGATTTTGACTTGACTCGAGCAATACCGAAAGTGTGTGCTCCACCAATAGAACTCAAAGCAAAAGCAAATCAAGCTCTCCCTAAATCACCCCCTGATCATACACCAATCACAAGTGTTCCCTGCACCACATAGCTTGAAGTTTCCCGGACCAGTAACACCACGATAAAGACAGATGTACAGCAAGATTCAAATGTCTGGCACAGCTCTCCTTCTGCATGTCCCCCTTCGCTACATCCGCGAACCTCGTCTTTGGTCTTCCTCTTTTCCTCCTGCCTCAGCTCCATCCTCAACATCTTTTGTCCAGTATATCTACCATTCCTCCTCCAGCACATATCCAAATCATGTCACTCTAACTTCATCTCCAAAACACTCAACCTGAGCAGTCCCTCTGAAGGTACTCATTTCTTTTTTTTTTATATATTTTTATTGATTTTATAATTGAGTAGCATACAACAATCACCTTCAAAAAGAACACAATAGAAGGTGAACGGCAAGTCAACAAGGTGGTGATACATCATACATAAATGTCAAGACAGAGTATACTTCAATTAAGGTTGTCCATCAGGCTAACGACCGGTTGCCAAATCTTATCAAACACACTCTCTCGGTTAGACAGGGTAAACCTGATTTTTTCCAGATGGAGTACATTTCCAAATGCTCTCAACCACATTTCGAAGGTAGGGGGTTTATCAGACTTCCAGCAGAAAAGTATCAGCTTTCTAGCCACAAGTGTGGTCATTGACACAACCTGCATCTCCGTCTTGTCCCTTGCCCATCCCAGTTCACACACCCCGAACAACGCTGCAAAGGGGGTACATGGGACCACCCTGCCAATGGCTTTGGACAAAAAATCAAACAGATGATTCCAAAAAGGCCGCAGCCTTTGGCATTGAAAGAAAAGGTGAGATAAAGTTCCTCGACCACTTGAACACTTAACACAGAGGGCTGAGACGTTCTTATATATCTTTTCCAGTTTAGTGGGAGAGAAGTGCAACCTATGCACAACCTTAAATTGGATCAAACAGTGTCTAGCATTTACAGAACTACAATATACATTCTTAATGCACTCTTGCCAAAGATCATCAGGAACATCCACCCCCAGTTCTTCCTGCCACTGCTCCCTAAAAGTATCAGAGGAAGGACTGCACATATCCAGTAAGGCCCTCTAAAAGCGGGACACAGCACCTCTAGTATAGGGCTCAACCGACATGAAGCTGTCAAGCACTGGGCTTCGAGGAATCAGACCGTATCGTGGAACAGATGCTTTGATGAAATGTCTTAACTGTAAAAATCTGAAAAAATGTGAATTAGGAAGATTAAATTTCACCCTCAGTTGTTGAAAAGATGGAAAATATCCATTAATGTAAATATCTTTGAGAGAACAAATCCCTCTTCCCTGCCATGACACAAACGTGCTGTCCTCCAGCCCAGGCCTGAAGGCATGGTTGTTACATAGCGGAGCATCCAAATACATTTTAGGAGCCTTTACTGTGTCCAATAGTTGGTTCCAAACCTTAATTGAATTTTGAACCACAGGATTTCTGCCATATAGTGTATTCTTCACTTTTACCCAATGATCACAATTAGAGTAGCATTCCTTTCGCCCAAAGATGTCAAAAGATGTGAGATAAAAAGGGAAATAGTCAACTTACTGAGCAAAATACATGATATAAAATAATTTTTCCAAAGTGGAAAAACCTGCAGCGTATACAAAATATCACAGAGAAAACAGACAGGAATCTCACATCTCTCACATGCATCGCTGAAGTACAATAAATGGATCGAAAGGATGTGAAAGCAGTGTTATATTTACATTACATTTATGTCACTTAAATCAATGAATAATCACGACAATAATCGAGAGAATCATTTTGGCCTCATGTGGGGCTAATACACACGTGCCCACATATATAGAGAGATAACGTATATTGTTGAGTGATATCAAGAAGCTGATGGGGTTATGGTTCATTTACTTCCAGTAAATTTCACAAACTACTTTGCAATTTACTGTGAAAACACTGCTTGACCTCGTACTAGTTTGCTCAGTTGAATCATAGTCGGCTAAGTGGCAAGTACTGCAAACAGTGTTGGAGCTCTTCACCATTTCTAAAATAGTATTTTTTCATTTTATTTGTTTTGGTATTATATTATGCTAAAAAGAAAAAACTTGCACAGGAGCTGCAAAGAAACAGAAAAAAGACAAAATCTTAGCAGCAAATTGGAACTGACAAATTGGTCAAGACTGTAATATAGTTGGCCTCATTGGTTGGTTGTAGCCCCCCAATCATATGCTTGAATCAACCTAACCATTTTTACCTCTCATAAAGACTTAAATGGTCACTGAAAAGTTTGATTTACAGAAATAGTAACAAATATTGTCATTTGAACCAAGCAGCAAAGTCATTCCTCAAGCCAGGGGGACGTTCCTCATAACATCCTTGAATTTGGGCACTCCACAGGCCTCTGAGAAAACAACTCAGAATCTCTTCTGAGTTCGGCATTTACACAAAATGAACCTCTGCTTTCCTGGGTTGATCTAGTTCTGCTTTTTGTGTGTGGGTAGGGGGGAGGGGCTTCACATGATGACGACAATTAAAATAAAAAGTATAAATAAAAAGAGAAAACCTCAGCTTTCCAGCAGTCTTGCTTGTGGCAAGGTATGTACAGGATCCTAGAACACTGTCAGTTCGAGTTAAGGGCATGCATGCATTTGGGTCGGGGACGGCTCCCTGCTGAGTCACCTCCCTGCATGATGTTAGGCTGACGGAGACAAATGCCCATAGAGTGTCAGTCAAAAGTGACCCCATCCCCTTTGCTTTGATTCAATTAGCTTTCCAGCAGTGTCCCAAAGTGGAACCAAAGGCAATGTTCACTCAACTTAACCAGATTTTAGTTTGCTGACAGCATTGTCTTCCTCCCATCAAGTTATGTGGGGCCCGTTTGGTGATGTATGTCATCTGGCTGTCACATTATCACTCCATTCACGGGTACGGGAAAGGCGCTCAGAACGTGCCCTTAATTTACCTGGACAGCTATTACTATCATCAGCGTTGTCATTAAAGTAAGATTTGCAGATTTATCAGAAAATGTCAAACTGGGTAAAAAAAATGACAGAGCAAAGGATTCATAGCTGTCAAATCACTTTGATGGAAACGCACTATAAAATATCCTAAAGGGTGGTGCCACCCTCTTCTTTATCCTATCCATATAATCGCCAATGTGGGTCACAGGGTGGATGCAACACGGGCCAAGCAGCCTGAAAGGAGAGAGGAGGCTGGTTTGCTGCTCTTCTAAAGGGAGGAGGAAACATGAGGGGGTCACAGGGCTGAGTTCCTGTAGCTTAGCGTGGAAAATCCTCTTTAATCCTCCAACCAGTCCCATGGAGCTGTTTACTGTATGTACGTAACGCCATTATATTATGGAACCCAACCAAACACTCCCCTTGTGTACGCTACACCCTTTGCTTCCTCTTCATGCCCTCCCAAATGTTCACCTGTCTTTTTTTTTTATTTGTTTTTTTTTTTTTTTATGTTTTTTCTTCTTATGGTTTTTTTGTTTTGTTTTTTTTTTAGATTATCATCATTAGACAGTGAGCCAGACATAAGAATCGCACAGAGAGTGGTGAGAAAAACAAATCAGCCTTCGGGGTATTTATACCAAAATGAGGGAGGACTAGAGGGGGGCCACTTTATGGCCTGCAGTGTGGCTGACTAATCACAGTTTTCTTTTAGATACACAGTAAACTCATTACAGATAACATAAACCACGTCTAGATGTAAAGAGAAGTTATTTCTAGCAAAGTGCATATAAAGCATCAAAGTGCCATGAAAGCGCCGTCCTGTTCAGGAGATTCCTGTTTGTTTTCGAAAACAATGTTTTAAATTATTTAAACCCACCAAGCTCCATAATGGAAGAATGTATTTTGTGAAAGCTTAAAATGAATTTTCAGCTAGACTCCTGGAATCACATTACAACACAAGGCAACAAATCATCTGTGTCACTGCCTTGTCATTATCTAATTGTCTTGTTGTGGACTGAGGACCATCTCCTTCCTTACCCTGTCTGTATCCCTCTGTTTATGCTCTCCAAAACCACACTTCCCTATTCTTCTAATGCAGACTGCTGGTACAGAACACCCAAAAAACTGAAAACACAGTAGACAATGTGAGTGCTTGCAAAATAAATTTTAAAATAAAGCAGCCAAAAAAAGTAAGCAGGCAAAAATGTAATTCCTTGTTAAATATATCCACATTTAGCTAATATGTCTGTCATAAAACTTCTGATCCAAGAATCACTTGGTGATCCAGGATTGGGTGATCTTAGTTAGGATAATTGTATTTGTTCAGATCTTCAAAGAAAGCAGTCAGATTTGTTGCTTCATCATGAATAAGTGCATGCTCCTGTGGTCTTTGACAAAGGAAAACTGTCCATACTGAAAAGGTCAACTGTATTAATGATAAATTCTTTAATATTTCAAGCAAACAGCAGATCACCATAGACCAGGGAAGCACAAGTAAAATATTATTTAACCCTCTGAGGTCAAAGTCATCATATGTGCTAACCCTAAGCCTGGGCCTACCCCCCACTTTGGGACAGCACCAACCACTGCTAGCAAATGGTGCTTTGCAACATCTCATTAAAACAAATACCTGAATATCAAACACCTATTGACATGTTCAAAAATATAACACTAATATAAAACTAACGTGATTCAGAACATTTTTGTTTTTGTATGTATTATGCCATGTCATAAAATATAGAAAAAGCTTCTGTGTTATTTACAGTGAGATGTAACATAGAAAACATAAGCTTGGTTATTTTGTTGGCTTCAATCTATTTTTGTTTTGTAGGACTTATGCGCATCAAACTGTCAATAAAATCTAAAGAACTGAATCGTAAGGATTAAAAACTGGTATATAGTTTGAAGTTTGCACTATAAAACACAACTGTGATAACTGATGAAGTTATATGCACTAAAATATGAACTGGCTGATTTTGAAGGGTTAAAGGGGCTCTTCTGTCTTGTAGGACCAGCAGAATTACTTTGTTTAAAGCTTGTTTATTCTTCTTTTTAATATTGCATTTATAAGCAGGACACTTGAGTAGACTACAGAGAAATTTCAACACGGTAATAAACACAAACCAATTATTCCTTTTTTTTTTTTTTTTTAGAATGGAGCACTGGCAGCCCCCTGGAATAATGAGTAAGGCTACGCCACAGGATCCCAACTGCATAACATTCACTTGCACTGATCACAACTGGTTCTACCCACATTGATGCAACATCATTGGTCATTTAATCCCGCCCATATTAAATAAACCTGCTTTATTCCTGTGACAACCAATCCAATAATTTCCAAAAAACAGATTACACACAAAAAATTGAGTAAATAATCATGCATCATAATTAGTGCTTCATAGCTAACGTTCTGCTTGTTTGAGTTACAAAAGGGGCCTATTATAATCTATGATGCTGTTATTGTACGTCCACCTCCATATTTGCATTGTTAGATTGCATGCTCTGTCCACCATGCAAACACTAAGTGTGTGTGTGTGATAGAGAATAAGGAAAAGCTTAATAAAGTAAAGAACACTGCAAAGTACTGTGCAGAAGTCTTTAGGTACTTCTTAATTCTTTATATTTTGCTGGGGAAATGGGAAATAAGTGCAGCTATTTATTGAAATATGCACAGAAATACAGTAAATAAGGCAAAAACAGAGTTTTGGGCTTGAAAGTCAATACTTGGTATGGCCACCTGTTTCTTCAACACAGCCTGAACTGTTTTAGACAGCTTTCTGTAATTTCTTCATGAAGTAGTCTACATGAATTGTTCTACAGGCTTCTTGAATGATTTTTGTTCCTTAACAAAGCCTCCACTGTGTTTACAGATGGCTGTAGACACTCACTGTAGTAGATATGTTGCCACTGGTTTTCAGTCCACTTCTTGTGTATTTTGGCATACCTCAAATAGGAATAATTATCCAGGCTTCTTGAAGGACATTCAAAACTCTTCTTTCTTCCATATGCTATCAAGGTGATCCTGTACTCCTTCAATAATGCTGAGGTCCTGAATCTGGGAGACCAATCCATGACACATCGTTTTCCACTGTGTGTTTTTCTATCCAGGCATGCTTTTTGGACATTAGCAGTATGGGATCACTGTCATGTTGAAAAGTGGAGCTGTTGCTAAGATCCCTAACACCACTGTCTGAAATGCAACCCAAACCATAACAGAGTCTTCACCATGTTTTACAGATGGCTGTAGACACTCATTGTTATACTTGTTGCTGTCGCTGCAAAAGATACTATATTATGCCTGTCAAACTGCATTTTGGTTAAGTGGCTTATATGGTTGTATGCAGCTGCATGTATCCTCATAAGCACCATAGATCCTTTAACAATTTGTAAACAGTAATAACACAGGTAAGGATGTGCACACATTTTGGGAAAGGAGATTTAAGAGTCTGTCAATCTAGACAAAGGGATTATCCACAAAAGATCATGCAAACTATCTAAACAGGTTAACTTTGATGACCGGCAACTGACTTCCTTGTGGCAGCACAGGAACAAGCTCTCAGCACAAGAGCAATAGTTCTGGGGTCTATCACACCAGGAAAGACCTCAGGTGCAGGCTGTGTAAAGATGCCTCTGAGACAATCCAGCATATAACAGCATGGTGCAAGATGCTAGCAGGCAGGGCATACATGGAATGGCATAACCAAGTGGTCGGCATAGTGTACAGGAACATCTGTGCCAATAAGGCCTGGAAGTCCCGAGGTCAAAATGGGAGAGGCCCCCTAGGGTGGTGGAGAATGACCAAGCTAAGATCCTGTGGGACTTCCAGATACAGACAGTGATAGAGCGATAGATGTAGCTATACCGAGTGACAGCAACATCTGGAAGAAGGAACATGAGAAGCTCAAGAAATGCCAAGAGCTGAGAGAAGAACTCGGGAAGATGTGGAGGGTGAAGGTAACAGTGGTCCCAGTGGTAATCGGAGCACTAAGTGCAGCGACCCCCAAGCTAGGTGAGTGGCTCCAGCAGATTCCAGAAACAACATCCGAGATCTCTGTCCAGAAGAGCGCAGTCCTAGGAACAGCTAAGATACTGCGCAGGACCCTCGAGTTCCCAGGCCTCTGGTAGCGGACCCGAGCTTGAAGAATAAAGACTTTCCCCAACGGCAATTTATTTTATGATTTAAAAAAAAATATATAAATCATAAAGACCTGTAGACACTCAGTCATTTCAGTATTTTTTTTCTTTGTTTGAGCTTCACATTATTTATTTCGGAACTTGGATTCCTTAGATTGGCTACTCAGTGTTGTGTACCGTTTATGTTTTAATACTCTGCTTCATGAGTTCTGAACAAAAATGATCAAGCTTCATAAAATATATTTTATATATTTCTTTAAATACTCGGCATAATAATAATTATGTATTCTTATTACCCAGTCATCAGAGTTGACCGATGATGACATCCGGGAAATAAAGGTTGTGGACCTAGATGCTGCAGTGCTGACAAGTCTAGGGAACAGTGACACAGAAACAACATCACTGGACACTGATACGGAGGAACAACCAGGCTTGCTGGAGCCCTTGACTGCTTTATTTAACACTCACTCAGGGAACTCTCACCACAGGAAATAAAGGTGAAAAGTGAAGAAACATTTCACAAACTTAAATGCAGCATCATCAATTTGAAACACTAGAATGCGTCCAGATAACACCACTGGCACACCCATCGGATCACACGTACTAAATTTCACCATGTGACCACAACGGATAAAAAAAGGAAAATGAATTATGGATATAATGCAGTACAACAAAACCAAGTTAAATGTCCCATCTGTTCTTTAGGGTGAAACCATGAAGGAAACAGCAGGACAACATTATAGTGAATGCAACAATACATTTGATATGGTGGGTTTTAATACCTTAAATCTGTAGGCTAAATCAGTGTTATTTAAGGCCCACTCTTAATTTCATTAGCAAAAGCCAGTAAGATGATCCTGCAGAATGATATTTTGGCAAATTATTTCTACACTGTCTGTGATTTTGTCTGTTATATTCAAAGATAAAGGAGGTAAGTCCTGTGAAAGAAAGCATTTGCCCCATTTTGCATTTAATAGTGGCATAAGAAAACGCAGAGTTTTTCAGCTCCTCTCTAAGCTTTGCATTTTCAGCTTGAAGTTTTTCTCCTGCTGCAGGTTCACACAGTCATTCTGAAGCTGAGTGTATCTCAGGTTTAGATCATCATATTCTCTCCTTGGGACTGGGATATCCTCTTCATCTTTAATACAGAAATGTGAAAAGTTAGGATATGCAGGCACAAGCTCACAACAAATTGGTTGATTCTAAAAAATATATATCCTTACCAGGATATTGATCCAGACAGTCACACTACACTGATTAATAGCCAAATAGCAAACCTGCTAATGCAGCTTACTTTAGATATTATTATTCATATAAAGCAGGAATTATAGTGTAACCAGAGTAGATAAATAACTTACCTGATGTAAATTGGCGCTACAAATGCGAGCATTTCTGATTGTGTCCTCAGTCCAGCTTTCGTCAACACGTTTAATGGCTTGCTACCACAGACGCCTCAGATTTCTCAGAAACAGCTGGGATCCCGTCGTAATTCTGTACAACTTCAACCCGCTGTTTATAGAGGAGTGATTTTGACAGCCAAACACGCAACAACCCAACATTTTTATGATGATAACACTTTTAAATCAAGCTTTACAACTGTGTTGTCTCGTCATCCTTATCTGAATTAATGGGATGACGCTTTACCTCCGCTGCCAAAATGCACACGCATGCTTTTGATGACGTAGGCAGCAAAAGGGTCTATATGATGATAAATCAGGGATATTAAGGAACTTTACATTGAACTACAGTGCTTAGAAACCACAGAATCCCAGTGGAACCACTTATATGTGCACGAAGCCTCACAGGGTTATCGCCTACACCTTGACCTTTACATCACAGCATGCCCCTCAGGGTAAAAGCAGTCTGTGCTACATATAAGGGCTTATTTAAAAGTCTACTAGCAGCACTTTAAATAAGTCTTCCCAAAGAGTGCTTTCAAGAAACACTGTCTGATCTCATGTTAGCAATTTACTTTTTGCCTGTATTCTAAGGGTAGTGCAGAAGTTCTCAGTCTACCTGAGAGCTGTGTGCATTGATGAGCGTGCAGAGATAGAGGAGATAGAGGAGGCTGCAGTTGTTGTTGAGCCTCACACAGTTGAGAGATACCGAATTTTTTCGTGGCTATCTTGATAGACATCAAGCCTCGTCCCTCAGAGCTTCAGCTTATCAGCGCGGAGAAAAAAATAAATAAAAGATCAGAAAGCATAAAAGCGCAGTTTGATGCACTTGAAATACAGATAAGGATATATTTTTATTAGGAGCCAACTAATTGAATTTGTTTCTTTTTAAAACAGCATGTATGAAATCATTTCCACTAAGTGAATACAGTTCAGTTTCATCAACGAGAATCTCGATGCAGTAATCAATTGGTAACGGCAAGAACTCACTGATGTTTGCAGGGTGAAGGATTAATCAAAGCCAGCAGGACCGTGCATGATTTCATCATAAGAGTCATGACTGAAGGTGTGTGCGCATGTGTCTGTGTGTGTGTCACTACTATTTTTTCTACTGTAGTAACAGTTCTATGGTAAAGAACGTGGCAGATTCTAATAGTTGAACAGGTTAATATGTATGTTAATTGTTTAATACTGCAATGTTGTTGAAAGGGGAGCTTGAAAACCGTCATAAAATGTTGTTCAGTGGTTGTGAACACAGACTACAGTTCATGCTGCCACTAAAGGGAGGGCGGTGTGTCTGCCTGTCTGCAGCAGTGCTGTGTGAAGCTGTGTGTCAGCTGGATGAGGCAAAGACAGCACTGCTGGCACTGAAAATGTTGCAAAGTAGTACCTAATCCGATAGTTGTTTTTACTGTTGATTGTTGGCCTATCTCAGTACCAGGTTTTTGCAAGCCCTAGTCTTGACATTTCTAAAATGTTGGTAGCAGAGCTAAACACTCAGTTACTACAACACAACGCTCAACTGACCAATATTTTTTCTAAACAATTCATTATTTAGTCTATGACATGGGGAAAAAAACAACTCTATATTAAAAAAAAACATCATGGCTTTTCAAATATCATTGTTTTTGAGCATATTATATACACAGAAAAGTTAACACACAGTCTAAATATAGTTGTAGTTTACGAGTATATACATGGTTTGATTTATGCCTAAACTATTTTTTATTTATAAATGTCCATAGTAATGAAAAATTACATAATCCAAGTTACTTTTTAAGCAAAATGCCACATTACCAAACTGTGTTTTCTTATATTTTACTGGATATTAACAAAACATGCAATTAAGAGATTTTTGCATTAGCGTACAGGAAACACACTGGTATTCTTTTTTAACTTCTCCCAACCTTTGAAAGACAATTCTTTAGAAAATGCTTTTTGTAGCTCTTTTTAAAGAATTCTTTTTTACATGGATTGATGGCAGCATTGTTAGAAAACGGTTTGCCTGAGCAGCATGAAGGATCATCTGAGCAAGTGAAACAAGATGAGCATTCATCACAAAAATCAGACACTTTACTTGACAACTCCTCTCCCTGTTTTCACTCTGATTTGACCTTGAACATCTCGCTGCCCTTGACCAAGCTACCTTTCACATCAGTGAAGCCACCGTGTCTGTGGACAGTGATCCATCTCCCTTTAGTTAGCTCTGTGTTCGTGACTACCTTTCCCTTATATGTTTTACCAGCATGTATAATAAGTGATTAAGGGGCGATCGTGGCTCAAGAGTTGGGAGTTCGCCTTGTAATCGGAAGGTTGCCGGTTCGAGCCCCGGCTTGGACAGTCTCGGTCGTTGTGTCCTTGGGCAAGACACTTCACCCGTTGCCTACTGGTGGTGGTCAGAGGGCCCGGTGGCGCCAGTGTCCGGCAGCCTCGCCTCTGTCAGTGCGCCCCAGGGTGGCTGTGGCTACAATGTAGCTTGCCATCACCAGTGTGTGAATGTGTGTGTGAATGGGTGGATGACTGGATATGTAAAGCGCCTTGGGGTCCTAAGGGACTAGTAAAGCGCTATATAAATACAGGCCATTTGCCATTTGCCATTAAAAGGACAATACACAGGCTTCCACCACTTGACTCCCAGAGGCAGCTCATTCTGCACCTTATGGGAATACCTTATTGCATTATGCAATGGTGTAATAGGCTTAGTTAGCTACATACTACTCTGCAGGGGAAGATGAGGAGGGGAGTTGTGGCCACACTTAGATGACTCACTTCATTAAGTCTACCTTCCTAAGAGCTTTCTAGTTGCTGAGGAGTGAACTTTCCATGCTCCCACATTAGCACAGACCTCAGATAACATGTACTGTTGAGTAAATAACGTAAACATGGTTCAATACACTTTCGTGCTGATGAATAGTCTGAATTCCCATTTTCTTTTGATTACTGTTTACCTTCCCTTTACCTCTGCATTATTTAGAACTAAATGTGGCTTATTACTGCTGCTCAGAGCTGTATTCGTTCATTAAGCTCCTATAATGTACTCCAGGATAGCGAAAATGCAGCAGGAGCGCCAAAGGTAAAACTGATCTGAATGTAAGTACCGCTGAGGCGCATGAAGAACAAGCAGCTCAGGTTATTTGTTTAGTGGGAATAAGAGCCTCCCTTCACCTGAATTTCACCTGCACCGCTGAAAGCATCACAAGACTCCAAGCATCCCCAAGGAACTGTTTTTAAACCATCTGGGTTCCTGAGCTGTAGCATCCGCACAGAAACACTACACTTTGCAAACATTAAAGCTTTATAAGGAAACGACTTATCCGACCACATGTGAAAAAGAAAAAAGAAAAGAAAGAAGAAGCCGGGCTATCCGTTTGACAGAGAACAAACATGTCGCTGCGCATCGGTACTTACTTTTAGAGGGACATTGCGCGATGCCGCCTTTCGGATGCTCGCAAACACACTCGCGATGAAAGTATTTCTTCTTCAGGCGTGCGCCACGGCAGGAATGTACACAGAGGCAGACATGCGGAGTCATTTGACCTTCTCCCAATAGAAACTACCATCGGTGAGACATAGGAGAGGGGAGGAGCGGACCAAACCAAACCGGGCAAGCGTCCCGGCAGAGCGGAGAAAGCGGAGAGGGGAGGGGAAGGGGGAGAGCTGTCATCCTCAGATACACTGCAGGAATAAAAATGACACAGTGGCTGCAGATAAGGAAGAAATACACGATTCTAGTGAGCAAAAACAGACCCACTAAGCTTAAACGGGTTTAAGACTGTGGAACTATTAGGGTTTGTTCGGGCTCCAGCTAATGATCACATGGCTGTCAAAAAAAGAAGTCATTTATCACATTTACTTTTAAATACAAAATAAACATTAGAGATATAAATAAAACTTTATGTACTTGAGTAAAAATAAAAAAAGCAAAATGTCATAAGGTACGGCAGTATGCCATAAAAAGTGTGGCATAACCACTAGTAGTAATTTTTGTTGAAATGTATGAACATGCATAAACTGAGAAGGTGTTTCAGAATCTTAACTTGTAAAGAAAGTATTAACTAAACCTGGCAGATAAGCTTGAAGCAAGAGGTACACTGGTGGAACGGTAAAAAGTGAGACAAAGTGTACAAAAAAAGTAAAAACAAAGGGGAGGAAAGAAATGCTTGAAAGTACTAGAACTTCTATAATATAGGCAGAGCGGTGCTTTAGAATGTTCTTAATTATTTTTAGCTGTGTGAACAGACTAACAATTAAGTACATTTACGAATTTCATCAAAATAAATAACATGTGTATTAATCACAGTTCACCGATAGGTTAAAGTTAACTGCTGTGTATAGTAGTGTATATATTAGGTTATTATTGAATGCACAAGAGGTGATGACTTACCTAATTTATTCCTAAATGCTTAAACAATATCAGTCTCAAGAGTAAAATACTGCACACCAAAAGGAGCTCCTTCGATACACAAATTTCACTGCAGGCGTAAACTTTGCATGTGACAAATAAAAGGCTTGATTGATTGTATTAGAAGAGGCAAAATACAATATAGCAATTGTAGACAACAAAGTGGTTTCAGGTTTATTATTATACACCAAAAGTATTCAGTCACACATCTAAATCATTGAATTCTACAAACTTTGTGAAAGAAGTATAGTCGTGAGATTTCCTAGCTACTAGGTATTCAACAGTCAACTGTTAACTGTATTATAACAAAGTGGAAGCGACAAGGAACGACAGCAAGTTAGCCACAAATCACAGAGTAGAGTCAGCAGATGGTGAGGTGCGTGGCCCGTTTCTGGACAATTTCATGCTACTAACTTTGTGAGAATAATTTGGGGTTGGCCCCTCTTGTTCCAACATGATTGCACACCAGGCACAAATCAAGGTACATAAAGACATAGATGATCAAGTTTGGTGTGGAAGAACTTGATTGGCCTGCACAGAGTCCTGACCTCAACTCCAAAAGAATACCTTTGGGATGAATTACAGCAGAGATGAGCCAGGCGTTCTCATCCGACATCAGTGTCTGACCTCACAATGGTCAGAAATTCAATTTGACACACTCTTAAACCTTGTGGAAAGCCTTTCCGGGAGACTGGAAGCTGTTATGGCTGCAAAGGGTGCGCCGACATATTAAACACATTGGGATGTCACTGAAGTTCATGTGTGTGTGAAGGCAGATGAGCCTTCACACACTTATGTTTCGTTGTGCCATGACCAGATGAGGTACAGCCATGTTAGAGAGATAAGGCCCAAAGCCAAAATTTTAAATTCAGAATTGAAAATTTATGGCTACATTGACAACACCAGGAGTTCATGCCCGCTGCGCTGGAAACAGCATTTCTCAAGTATAAATGAAGACTTGTTACTGTATTGATTGATAGAGCTCTTCAGCAGTGAGAGGCTAAAATCGATGAGCACCACGTGGAGTTTGAAGACTGAGCGCTGATGACAGATGCCTGTGATGCCTACCCTCCTGAACACCCCAGAGCTCACTCATAAATAAATAAAGGAGACAGTACATTTCCTGAGAAACAGCTTGTTTAGTTGAAGGAAAGGCTTGTGTATAGGCTGCTTTTCACTCTGGATCATTTACAGAACACAAAAGGGACGCACTAAAAAATTAGAAATTACATGAGCTTACACAATGGGCACCAAATGGAACAACAATCCATTAATCAGAAATTAGTTAAAGAGGCACTTTATTGCAGCAATAACATTTAGGGTTGTGTGTGTGTGTCTTTTCTCACACCAATCATAAAAATGTAAATGGTGGCACACAAATTAATTTGCTTTGAGACTTACTGGGTAGCAGTAAACATGAATTTCTCATCCGTGTAAGTCTGAGTAAATTGCCTAGGAGATATTGCATACAATCTTAGATAAAATGTAAAATAGTTTAAAAAAAAATTCAACATGATCTCATGCTCCATGGGTGGAACCTATAGTTATATATACTAGTTATATATATTATATACTGATATAGTTAATAAAAAGTGGAAAGCATCTGAATGCACATTCACATAAGCATTACTAGAGGCAATAATATGCAACATCATATTTTGAAATCATATCAAGTGCTGCTACTTTGGTATTGATTGTTTAGTGAAGCTGCATTGCAATTTACATTTAGCAAATTAGTTTTTATTTGCAGGAGAAACCTGAAAAATTAGTAGTTTTTCTTGGCACTACTGAAACATTTACTATGTTGTACCATCCTGCATAATGTATTCTCCTTGGCTATACAGAGATTTGCATTTCACTCATTACCTAATTCAACAAGTCTAAAAGACTTTCAATCATGCTTTCAACTCTTGAGGCTGCTTAAGGTAAATGCTAACACCAGCGTACTAATCATTGACAAGTGAAACGCTATCATTAACATATTTCAGCAAAGTATTTACTTTAAGTGTTTTCACTTTATGCTACTTTTTTTCTTATTATCATATTTCAGAGAGAAAGATTAGCCTTTATACTCTATTACATTGGACAGCTACAGTTGCTAGCGGCTAGCAGAGTGAGATTTGGCTTGTGAACACGAGATCAGCTGAAACACTTACTAAAGACAGTTTGCTCAGTCACGGGGAACACCTAAAGGAAACCATAACTACCCCCACCCCCTAAAGAACCTCTGATGTTTCGTCTCCACAAAAAGTCGTTGGCACATTTTTTGTTTTTCAAAGTACATATGCTCACAGACAGAGCTACTGAGCAACGCTGCCATTTCACATGACATACAAGCAAGCTGTTTCCTGTATGAGGTTCTGGCTGTAGTGGAGCATCACACCATACAGTCAGATGCCTTTAACAGTGGAAAGCTAACATATTGTGAGATATGTATGCCTCTTCAGAATTTTTTGATGACCTTTGGTGATACCAATAGCCAGTGAGGAACGTTATTCAGTTAACTTGTGCTATGTGACAAAACAGATAGGACAAACAGGAAATAGATTTTGGTGCCCCTGCCATGCTATCTCCATTACACTTCCATTGCATATACATGTAGAAACTCTGTAGCACAGAGCAAAAGTAGATAGTATTGCCTGAAAACAAATGCTGAAAGTGGGCAGCAGGAATGGGAGCAGAAAAATGCCAGAAATGTCAAAATAATAGGTTATTATTTGCACTCAGATGGTCTGTTCTCTGTTTTCAGTGGCTGTCCCACCTTATACAGTTTGTGTTGCTGGAAAGGTACCCTCTAACTACAGATGAAAGGGATTGTGTGAGACTGTGCTGAATGTCAGAGATGGGTTGGGGAAAGCAGCAACACCTTAAAAATGGGCCCTGCCTCCAGAAATGCCACAGATGCAAAAGATGGTGTTGAGGTGACCTGGCAGTGAAGGACTGGCCTTTCATCTGTGCTCGCTGGGAGCATGAAGATGTTATATTTAGCTCGAGGGCAGATTTAGTTTGTGAGCAATGTTAAATTAGAATAACAAATTGTACAAAAAATGAACAAATTGTACACAAAAGTCTTCTTTTACTGTGTTTGTGCTAAAGGACACAGACACTACATGTTAATCCAACATGCTTATTTGGCTCGTACTAATTGTACCTTTTCACCCCAATGTCAGGTGTTGGCTCTAAATCAGTTCAGAAGTGTTTGTATGGATGGATAGATCATAACAACTATATGAATATTATGTACGTTAGGGATAAGAGTGACAGCAAAAATTATTTTAATAATAAAGTTTGTTATGTTAGGATCTTGAAGGATATTCTTGGATGATTTTTCATTTTTTTATTTTAATCATGAATGTTACAACAAAAAGAGACACTATAGATTATGCATCTCAAAATTTGAAAGACTTCTGGGTCATATCTGATGATGTCAGAGTTCAATCACTTCTAAAATCTGAGCTTTGTCAGCAATCGGTCATGTGACCCTCCAACAGTAATCCACAGAAACAAACAACAAATACTGGCCTTTAGTCAGTCTGGCAGTCAAGGCCATCATACATCATCAGAAATTTTTTTTTATATTACTGGATGAATCCTGTTATCAAGTCTAAATCTTTGATGGAAGGAGCTATCTTTGATTTCCCAGCGGATGCAGGCTCGGGTGTTTTGATGGACCACAGATGAAGCCAAGGGCCAGGTGACTGCTGTACAAGCTGCAGAGGAAAGCTGTAGTTGAGAAGCTAGAGTTGTGTGATTAGACCATTATTCTCTCAGTCCTAATTATGCGAGGCTGGAACAGAAGCAAGATGCTGAGAAGGCCCTGCGTCATTAGCTTTAATCAGCCCCGGCTACACTGGAACAAAATCAGCACACAAACACACGCACAGCCTGCCTGACAGTGTGTCAATACCTGACATTCATCATTTCAGTCCAGCCAGACTTTTTAATTACCGCAATGAATTCCCTACATGGCTCCAGTCACCTGCTATCTAAACAGGGTTTGTTGTTGAGGATTGCCTTTGTCTAGGTACTGTTTAATGACAAAACTGGTTTGGGAGTGGGGGTTGGGGGTGGGATGTCTGACTGTATTCTATTTGTGGGGAATAAAAGGGAAACACTCACCACTCAGAACTTAATGTTCCCTCTCTGTGGACGATTCTGTGATGTCACGGACTGCCTAACACTTGAATCCTTTCCTGAAACCATAAAGCTTTATTATTTTTCTCTCTGGTGTCTGTGCAAGGCGATTACTCACATGGAGCACTGCCAGACTGCAGGCCCAGTTCACGGTGTGTGCTATAGTGCATTATAGTACTGAATATCATCAGTATGGATGTGACAGTCTCAGAATGACGCAAACTGGCACACATGTAGAGCCTGCATTAAAAGCGTCTATTTGCATGAATCACTTGTCATGGAAGCAGCTGTCCTGCAAACCATCAGCGCGTTATTATGCATGATGAGGGCTTGATTAGCTGTTCTAAGAGCAGCGAGGGGATGGCAATCAAAGTCCCCTAGTTTCTAATTATCTTCATCTATTTGGGATATATCAAGTTTTCCATATGTTCAGTCATTGACCTTCAGTTTGCGTTGAGGCCATTTTTCATTGCAAGATGAAGATTTCGTTTTTAGGTCTTATTGCATGGTGATTATGGGGCTATTAATGTTAACTCTCCTGTGTGTGTGTGTGAGTGTGTGAGCCAATACAGGGAGGGTTTGTGGGAAACAGCGACCCCCGCAGGTCCGTAGTTGTATTGATTCAATCCTGTTGAAAAGGAGAGATTTTAAGTGTCTGTCATTGGTCTCTACAGGTAACAACATAAAACAATACACACTTAGCCACACACCTCGAAAGAATTAATAAAAACTGCAATAACAACAACATTATTATTATTATTATTATTATTATTATTATTATTATTAATAATAATAATAATAATAATAATAATAATATAGAATTTATTAATGATAAGTTTACTGAGTTTGCATAAATAACTGCAAGGCAAACATTGACAAATCGCAGTGCACATCAAAGAGAGCAGAGAGACGAATGTTACCGTTTTAGAGCATTGCGCGGTTTGTCCCTCGTCGGCTGCTGTAAGCCGTCCAGGAAGTCAGGCTATTGCTGTATTGATTTCATTCATTCAATACATTTGTGCATGTAGTGTGAATATTACAACATTTGGTAATAAGTTCATTCATTCAGAATGCGTAGGAGAGCTGAAGCTCCGTCATCAGGCAATGAACCTGCCGTTGCTAATAATAAGGTAACGTAACGATAGCAAGCTGTTTGTGGCTACAGGTGACAGTTCTGCTGGCGAGTATTAGCTGACTGAGTCTACAAGCTAACGTGTGTTTCGGTTAGGTAGATGTCTGCTGGTGATATTTATATTTATTTGCTCTTACAGTGGTTTGGAGCATGAACCAGTTTCTGTCAGCTTTCCATTATTTTGTCCAAAGAGAAGAGGAGCCAAACCCCTTAAACAAAACTGCACTATTTACAGCTTTGTTTGTTTGTTTACGGCTTACTTACGGGTTATCTAATGAATATTTTACTTTCAAACGAATCATTGGCAAGCGATCCTCAAAAAAAGAGAAAAGGAAAATAAAAAAGAATGAATAAACGATCTAAGCAGTAACACTTTTGGGCCTGACTCTACGACTGAGGTTAATAAAATCCAACCTCCACACTTTTGAAACATTTCAGTGTTTAATTATAAATCGAGATGTAGAAGTGAGTGTGCAGTCAACGTTACATTTTCTTTTTTGCATAAATGAGGTTCCGGATCAAAGACGGCCCAGCCAAGCTGAAGTCAAAGGCAGTGTGTCTTACAGCTCCGTGCTCGTCAACATTGGGAAGTGTTTGCTTGTGATCATCCTCGTCCCTCCGTTCCTCAACTACGCCTCCCTTCAGAGAGAAGCACAGATGCTCTTGCCTAAAGGTTCACTCATCTTAAAGTCGTTGTTGCCAACATCAATTTTATGTTTTTCTGCAAAATGTAATGTCATTACTTATTAATTGCGTAATTTAAACAGTTATGAAGTTCTCAAAGCTGAATGAGAAGCACTCAGCGAAGCCTAATCTTTGATTCAGTTTTTTCCCCATGTCTTACATCCAGATGGCCAGATTGTTGATGTTGGTTTGGGTCAAAAGATGCATCTTTTGTGTAAAGGACGAGGAAAACCAGTTGGTAATAAGCTGCCTGTATTTTGTTTTCAATTAGTTTTTTCTGGCACATGGCTCTGTTTTTTAGCTAAGCTCTGCCTGATCAGTCTGTTTTCCTGTAGTTATACTGGATGCACCAACTGGAATGTCCTCAGATGTTTGGTTTCACGTTCAAGAGAATGTTGCATCGCTGACAAAGGTGGGGGTTTGACTCACTCACATTACAGAATTAAATGGGTGTCGTTCTGAATGATACTGTGAAATGTTATAGCATTTTATTAATATGACTGAATTTAATATCTCTAAATATCTGAATTAAATAGATCTAGATTAGTCATTTTTGCCATATGCTGTACATTGAGAGTCAGTCAGTCAGCAGTCACACTGGCTTTCCCTCTGACCACCATGGTGAACTTCCCCCAGAATCTGCGACTACAAATGTGGCTGTGTTTTTGTTGTTTGGGTCGTGCTGGGACAGCCCTTGCAGTATCTCTGCCAGCCTCTGTCAGCCTGGTCTTTCTGCCGGCAGAAAGTCCAGGCTGACAGCCTGCCCCATGTTGTTTGTCTGAAATGTGACCCAGATGAAGTCATAGCCATGTTGCGGAAGGGCCTGACACATAAAGTGAAAAAAGACTGCATAAGCAACAACAAGAAAAACAAACATACAGAGCAATGTTTACGCTTGTATCTGGATCTTTTTAGGGCTACTCAGCCATCATGCATTTTTAAAGCGCTTGAACGCAATAAGGCAGGTCTGGACTGTTCTGTAAGGTGAGCTTGGTGTGACTGAAAAAAAAATCTTCTCGCTGTCCTTGTTTGTCACGCTGCTCAGGTGTGTACATACGACAGAATGGGCCTGGGCTTCAGCAAGCGGCTGATGCAGAATGAAACCACGGGAACAGAGAAGGTTTGGGACATGTCAACGACTGGACGGTGAGCGTGCTGTTTTATGAGACCGTCACTCTGAGCGGTTGTAACTATAGACGGCATGTAGAAGACAGACATACGCAATACAGAAATGCACTAAACCTGCACTATTTGTAGTAGGTGATGGGAGAGACAACTCTGGTTGTGAAACACATCAGGTAATATAGAAGTTTATGAGAACGTGCTCCACCTCTCACTTGAATTATTACATCACGAAACATTTTCCTGATCAGTTTGAGGTCACAACCTCTAGTCTCAAGTCATATTTAATATAGCAGGATGTTGATTGTTGATTATTATCCCATTTAGAGTAAAATACATGATAAAGCTTGGCTTGCTTTATTGCTTACCTAGTGGCTTGTTTTCCCCCTGTTTTTCAGTTAGGGCCAGCAATCTGTTTAATAATAAATAAATAAATAAAAAAGATAAAATAGCCAAAATGCCATATTTAAGCCTTTAAAACAATAGTCTACAAATCAGTGGGTGACCTCATCGTAGCTGCAAGATTCTTGTATATGCAGTCTATATTTGTGACATTTAAAATGTGTGTTAATGCCTGCTGCTGTGCAATAATTTTACACTTTAAAACTGCGTCACAGTTAGGATTTGTCTTTTTAAATTCTTGTAATTTTCTTTCTAAATGAATGAGTCTGCTGTTTTTCACTTGCGGGGCCTCCTGTCTCATATATAGGCTGTTGTTGTATTTGTAAACTCAATTTGTATAACTTTAAAAGATGAATTTTCTGTAATACTGATTGCAGGAGGCCAGCATCTGTGTGGAACATACCTGGTTTAATGGCACCTTTTCAGTTTCTATGGCGACCTCGTGTAATGTTTGTATCGGTGTCAGGTCATTGTTTCTCAGCGGCGCACGACGGAAAGTGATATGGGATTTTGAATGCCCGTTTTATTATAAACCCACGGTTGATATCTTCTCTTCTTGCTAAAATGCTAAAGGAGTTATTTAAAACCTTTTCGCACTACTCTGCTCTACATCACACGCGTTGGACGAGGTGCTCAGTAGAAGAAAACGTACCTGTTTTGATGATATGATGAGGCTCGTGACTGATCTCAGTCAGAGTGAAAGCAGAGACAGCGGCAGCTTTTCTAGCACGCTAACCTCCCATCAGTTTCCCATTATACAAGAGTGTTACCCACAATGAGTAAACAAACAGAAGAAGCTGCTGGCCACTCAGCTTGACAAGCTCTAGCTACTGGGAGCTATGGGAGAGAGACAAGCGAGGCAAGCGCGCTTCCAGCAACAATAGCAGACTGTGGCAAGGAGCGTTATGACACAACACTGTCTGAGATGAAAGGAGAGCGGTTGCTTTCACTTTGGTATGTTTTTATTTATGTCTATTTTTTAGGTTTGAATAAGCAAGCACTGCTGACTTTGTTGACCCAGCGGACCGGTTAGCACTGTCGCCTCAGTCCTGGTTTTAAATCTTCCCCGGGGCTTTTCTGTGTGGCGTTGTCATGTTCTCTTCTCATGTCTGTGTGGGCACTGCAGCTTCCTCCCTCAGTCAACATTTTATGACGAAAAAAACCTGTCATCATCAACAACCATGCCATGCTGAAAATCACCTTTCTTCCCTATTATGAATCTCAAATTGAACTTAAATTTTAATAATCTTCTTCGTCTGTAATAATCACGATTCATCCGACTTCTTTGGAACTGTGATCTACAAGATGTTGAATCATGGGGTTTACTTTTTCATTGGACTGCACAGTTGTCCTGTGTATACTTTCTTTTTCACATGATTATCTACTGAGTAAATCAAAGAAAACAGAAAGACAGAAAATGGGGAATATTCTACTTTTCTATCTATTAAAAAACTGAGAGAAAACCCTTTAAAGGTTTCTTGGCAACAGGCAATGTCAGGCATTAATTTTAACCACTGAGCAAAAACGGGCCTTCTTTTGTCTCTTGCAGTGAAGGAGAACAATCCTTATAAAGCATTTTGTTTGTTTGGTATGGTTTTACCTTTTTAGACAACAATTTATGCAACCACTCTCCAGAACATTTAACTCTTTGTTTCCAAAAAGAAACATTTTGCTTCCTTGATGTGACACAAAGCAAAGACCCCAGTACAATAACATCGCAGATTTCACTCGGTGCGTTTGCCATAGCAGAGTAAATATTCACAGGGAATCAGTATTACTTTGATAAAGTAGCTGTTTGGGACTTCTCATTAATGTTCTAGCCGGAGACTGATGTGTGCACATCCTGCTGAACACACTCCAGGCCTCCCCTGCGTCACGCAGCCACAGGATTGGGCTCTAATCATCCTCTCTCTGACATCGTAATGCGTTTGTCGAGCCTTAAATCTGCCTAAGGAATGAGCAGCCGTGATTTGCCGACGGTCAGCAGTCTAGTTTAGTTTGGCGTCCAGCCCGGGGGAAGTGGTCGGCTGCCTGTTTGAGGTGCAAGCAATCAATTTCCCGGGATTCAATATCTGAAGAGGTGTGATGACTCCCTAACCTTAACCTTGTGAGTCTTGTGAAATCTCTTCGTTTCAGGGTGACACCTTGGGTTTGATTTATTAGCACAACAAACCCGGGACGAGCAGATGGCTCTCGCTGCGCCTCATGTAATGATGATGCTCCCCCTGATGATTTAAGTTTGCTGGTGATTGTTTTTCCTGCGGTGTTTTGCAGTGGAAGCGAGCCAGCAGTCCCCCTCCGTTATGCTGTCATTTGGGTTTTTCAGCAGTGCTGTTTATTTTGGTGCCAGATCTGGAAAATTAGACATCAGAAAACTAAAGATACTGCTGATTTGATTTTTTTAAAAAACTGTTTACATTCTTTATTTAGATTATTTTTGCCTCTTGATATAATAATAATAATGGAAGCAGATTAGAAATTAATGACATTACTGCAGTGCCACCTAGCTAAACAGATATGGTGGCCCAGTTTGCGGTGCATCCTGGTTGTGTGCAGAAGCTCACGAGTGTCGCTGTCTTCCAGGATGGTGGATGATCTGCACCGGCTTCTGGGGGCTGCTGGGATAGTCGGGCCCTTTATCCTGGTGGGCTCTGAGCTTGGCGCACTCAACAGCAGATTCTACACCCACATTCATGATGTGTAAGTACTGCAGACCAAAACTGAGGATTTTGGATGAGGATTGGCATCTAATCCTCCACCCACACCACTAAGTGTTTTCTCAGAGTTACATCAGTTTGGTCAGATTAAACACAGTGATGCCAGTATTACATTATGGAGAAGCGGGATGGTCTGTTTAAAAACTTTAGATTTAGTTTGTTGTTTTTTGGATGAAATCATCTGTAAGTACAACATGAATTCTCTGCTGAAGGAATGCATTTTATACATGCAGTCATGCAATTGGTGCAGAAGAAAGTACCTGATTGTGTTTGGTACCAATTTTCTACAGAGTTTACTTTGCAAAATGAATTGGGAACCAAAATCACATTTCACTATTGATCGGTCTGTTTGGAAGCTATTTGTCGAAAGGAATATTCAGACTTTATTTCACTTTGATTTGGCCACAAACTGAAGTGATTTCCACATCTCCTCCATAAGTGGGAGAGAGTAGACCTGAATGCATTGAACAGGCTATAGTGACAGCAGCACTCCTTTATATGAGTGTGCACAGCTAACATGAAGAAATCCTGGCTATGTTGAACTTGCTTCATAACATAAGAAAGCGGCATTAATAGCAAATTTCAACAGTCTGCGGATCAAAATCATCTTCTTGTGCATCTCCAGGCCACTTTCACCACAGCTGCTGTTTTAGATGAAGAAGCGTGATAACTAAAAACGTAAAAACCCTCAGTTGTCAGTTGTGTATATTGGTACACGAATTTAATTGAATTGTGTTCTTAAAAAGCTTTAAAGGAAACCTGATTATGGACACATGTAGGTAACTTTCTTAACATTAGCATCAGTAGTTTAAATGTGATGTAAAACACTTTCTGCCATGGTTCTTTACTGATGGTTGGAATGGTTTTGGTCCCAATCTGTGAAGATGATTGACCATGATGAATGTAGATGATAGCAGAGGTGGGCGAGGGGAGAGGAGGGTAAAAATTGGTGTTGTTGTAAAAGCCTCCGCTTTCTGTCATCAGCTGTTAGTTTGATCCACAAAATTGCCTCTATCATTTTATGATAAAATCTCTTCTAACAGCAATTTCAAAGATGAATATATACAGTCAAATCTTTTAAGTAAGACTGCATGCCTGAAAATTTCAGGGTTGTGGAGAACCAGCTCTCATCATCAGCCATTATCACTTTTTGCGTGACATTTGGAGATATCGAACAAATTTAAATTAAATTTGCAGTTCTAAAGGAAGCTGGATGTTTGCTTTAAGCCCACGTTTAAGGTCCGTGGTGAAATTGCAGGGTAGGCCTCAAAGTGAAAATGGTTCGAAAGGGGCTTCTAGGGAGCAGCTCCTTTGGAAAGTGCCCGGACGCGTGGCAGAAGATGTCCTTGAGGGGGATATCGGCCAAATTTATATGACTTATTTTGGGGAATTTTAGCGGCTGATTAAATCACACCTTCTGTAGCTTTTTGTCCTGGGACACAAAATAAAAACTTGGAAAATGTATAACTTTAATCTGTATCTTGCAAGTCCCTCAACTTTGTCCATGCTATATGTTAGAGACGACTGTATACTGTGGATTAAGACATACTACACCACCAGCCTACTGTGTGAGTAACTGACTTAAAGTACAGCGCTGGTGGTAATGAATGTCATGCTAAAGATAAGACAAAAATAAAATGTGTGTTACTATTTAAGAGTCCTTCATGTCCTCAGCAAAATTTAAAGAAAGCTCATTTTAAAATTGGTTGATAGACATTTAGGAGTTCTTGACCTCGCATGTTAAAATATATCCCAGTATACGGTCCCATCATCTCACATGACTCACCCTTTTCAGAGACAACGAGGTGATTAACGTGACAAGCAGCCCGTACCAGGGATGAAAGATTTAGGATTCAATCAGGCACAATGTTGCTGCTGTTAAGGGAGAAAATTAAGAAGTGGTGAGTGGATGACACCTTTCCAAATGGAAATATTACCTCGGGATCTGGTGTATGCGTGTGGTCATCTGTCTGTGGGGACAAATCTCCAGGAAGACAAATGAGATGGCGCCATCCATCTCAAGCTCATTACTTCCCAGGCCAGGAGGGTAAAGTGGACAAGAGTAGTCAATGAGTCGTTCTTCATCCGACTGTGTGTGTGTGTCCTCTTGTTGTCCTCAGGCAAGTGTCAGACCTGGTGCTGATTGATCCCATCCCAGAGGACATTTTTGAAGAGGACAAGTGGAAGGAGTACTGGTGAGTTTGTAGTGGAAGGCTTCAGAGGACTGAGTCGGAAGAAGAAAAAAAAGTAAAGATGCAAAGGAGAGAGAGAGAAGATGGAAACATGTCGAAGAAGCAAAAACTGGGAAGGGATGTAGAGTGGGAAAGAAGATTGAGAAAAGAGGAGCGTGGAAAAGGGAGCGAGAAGGATGATAACAGCTCTGAGGGGCAGAGAGGAGGCAGATAAAAAAGCGAGAGGCAGGGAAGAGGTGAAAAAAAGGGAACTGTATCAAGAAAAAAGAGGATTAGCATGAGGGGAAGGGAGGCAGAGGCGCTAGCGAGTCAAACTCTTCCCTTACTGGCATTTATGGCAAGAACAGTTGATTATTTTTAATGGGTGGGGCTCATTAGCATGATTAATTGGAGGCCACAGAAACTCATTAGCTGATTGCACTCACTTGAGCAGGGAACAGATGAGGGGGAAGCCGGGGTTGTGGTGGTGGTCGGAACTGAGTGACAGACAGTGGAATAGCTCTGCTTTAATCCTCCGAGCGATATATGTCAAGTCAGTGTCACAGCATATATCTCATTATGCATTAATTATCATACGCGAGGTGTTAAGTGGGGGGTTGGTTGTTATTAATGATAAGCAAGAGTTCAGAGCAGGACTGTTGGTACCAGGTATGCAGTGCTAACTGTGTTTGTTTACAAGTACGGAGCATGGAGTGAAGCTATTAAAAGGTATTTCTCTGCTGAAGAGATTAGAATTAATCAGATGTACAGTTTTGCCACTGGGATGGCTACGTGATAAACAAACCTCTAGAGTGCAGTTTTAGTGTATTTGTTGTCACCAGGTACAAAACAGAATTTCATGCTCAAAACCTGAGAGACATTATTGTTTCATTGGTAAATGATTTGAAATGTATTTATATTTATGTGCATTTTGTTTTCTTTACGTGGTCTTGAACAATAGTTCTTCAGACTTTCTGAAGGTCTCTGAGATTTTCTTTAGACGTTGGCTGCTTTTTCACTCACTCACAGTCCAACCCTTAAATCCGACCATTTCAGTCAGAGTCAAATATTAAATATATTTAAAAAATATTTTTTTGTTTGTTAAGCTACTTCAGATGGACCAATGGGTCATTCAAGCATAATTGAATGGTTCTAACTAAAGGAGTGAACCAGCGTGGTGTGTCCACATAATAGACAACACAGAACCCAACAGCCTATACACCAGCTTGTTGTAAAACGCATCATTTTTTTGCATTTCGAACATTTTTGAACAACATTAAGACTGTCTGTTTGCAATCAGTGATTCCCAAAGAACTATTCGCTGAAAACTCAGCTTATCTTTCCATGGTGTGCAGTGTGTCCTTAAAATAATGAGGAAACTGGACAAGTATAGGACAAAAGAAATGTCGGGCCATCTGCAGAACCTAAATGTTGTGTACTTAAGAAATAGAAGAAAATACAGCAAAGACATGACACAGCCCTTGAGATATTCATTTGGATGTTCAGTTGATCTTTCTATTGTTTACTGAAGCTTCATCAGAAATGGTCTCAGTGGCTGTCAGGAAGCTATTCTTCAAATCAAATCATCAAATCAAAATTTATTTATATAGCACATATTAAAACAACAGTGTTGACCATAGTGCTTCACAGTCAGTAAAAACACGAGACAATTAAAACAAACAATAAAACAGGACAACAAACAATAGGTAACAACACAATAAGCTAAAACAGCCAACTAGTTAGAATCAAAGGCCAAAGTAAAAAGATAAGTTTTAAGACGTGATTTAAAAGACTGGATAGACTCGGCAGTACGAATATGTACAGGGAGGTTATTCCAGAGTCTGGGTGCCACGGTTGCAAAGGCCCGGTCTCCTCTCGACTTCATTCGAGACCTAGGTTGCATTCTTAAGGAAGTGAAACAAGGAAAAAAGGCCTCATTACTAAACTGGACTGAAAGTCAGTAAGAAAAAGTCTGATGGAGCGATGAAAAGATTTGACAGTTGCCAAAATTGAATTATGAGTGTAAAAAGTTCCCAGCAGAGCGTTGAGCTGTGTGAGGTGATCAGATGTGGATGATTGGTGTACACTGAAGCTTGATTAAAGAAGTCCATGATTTTTTACGAGTACTGTGGTAGAGTTGCTTTGGTATAAATTGTTTCCACCATAATTTTATACTTTAGACACGCTTTCATTAACATAACTGAATAGAAATGAGCTTTATAAAAATAACATTTTTTTTATTTATTTATTTTTTTCACCAGAGTTGATTAGTTAAATCTTAATTAAATTCTGGCCTTATTAGAAATCAAACTCGCTTGTAATTATTCACAGTTATCCAAAAGTAATTCTAGATTTATGCCCCAATAAAATTAATTTGTATCGTACAAAAATAATCATTTTGAGGGACTACATTGGTTTAGCATAAAATAAACTAGCCTGATACTGAGCTTTGGAGAACCACAAGTTACCATTAAAGGTTTTAAATTGGCAAATAAACATGTTTATCACATCTTCGTTTCCTGTGCAAAAATTCTGCTCGTATATCTTTGTACAGATATAATTAATAAAGGATGCAAGGAGAGGCAAATCAGTTAGAACAGATGCAGACGTAAAGGACTGCGTATGGCATAAGAATGTAAATAACAGGATGGTAAAATCAGTGGTGAAAGGAAGGTTATTTAGTTGTTCCTAAGAAATGTTGCAACCACAGCTCTGTCTGCCAGTATTAGGCCACAGCCTGTATAAGGATGAGTGAAGGCAGATAAGAAATGGATCCCTGAAAATGGCCTAATTTGTACGGGACTCAAAGTGGAGCAGCACCATTTATCAGGGGTATGTGTTCAATTATCCTCTGATTAATAGGCATTCATTTCACTGGGTACATGACACGGCAGCAACGATCCAATTACTCTATGGCTGATTTCATTTATATATTGCTTCTCCAAAGACTTACATTTAGTCAGTTTAAAAAAACAGCTCCATCATCTGCGCTTTGATTTCCATGGATGACTATGTAGGAATGAGGGAAACTGCACGAAGACCCAAAGCATGTTCAGCACCAGTCCGCTCACGCCAGCGTCACCACACCACTGACATTCTTGCGTTACTTCATCATTTTCCTTGTTTTACCTTGTTTGTTTCACAAACTTGCATGTCTTCTCTGTCTTCGATGTAGATTTATTAGCTGTATGACGTCTTATATTATTTGGTGGACATGATAAGTAATGCAGGAGGGAGCAGGACTGCACCTGAGCAGGATTGTGGGGAGACCGTATCAGCTTTGCTCTGGGACTGGAGGATTTACACATCAAAGACCAGCTCATTAACAGAGGCTCTCTCCCAAAATTAGTTCTGTTACATCCTACAAAATGAATCGGCCCCATCTCCTGAGAATGCCATGTGTGTGTGTTCGTGCGCGTGTAGGCGTTTGCTTTTGCACACTTGTTGTAAAGGGTCAGCTTTCTTACTTGGGATTTTGGGCTGCAAACATCGCAGCATGTGTCGCTTTGCTTGCGAGCATAGATAATACCGCCTGATGAAATTTCAAGCAGAGGGTCTATCATTGAGATTAGGAGAAGCCTCGGCGTACGTCTGGACAAATTGCATTCGGCACAAAAGCCGGCCACGGGTCGGGGTCACTCGGCACCGTCCGTTTTTGTTTCACCAGTGTGAGCAGAGAATCATTTTCGTCTTTCCACTTGAAAAAGGAGCCTTATTTCTTTAATTTAAACCAATCTCTCAGTATCTGTTTGTGTGAGCATGTTAATAGATTGGAGTGTGAAATGCATTTCTGAGGCTTTGGTCTTGCTTTATCTGGACTTTGAATATAAAGGCTTTTTTTCATAGACTGAAAAAAAATCAGATAATCTTTTATTTTTTATTTAATCCATAACAGCAGCATTACATGACTGATTGGTCTGAATACTGAACGTTTACTGACAGTGATGTGATCCCATGTAGTGATCTCCATGACATAATCATGCCCATTTTTAATCCAGTGCTGTGTCAGGGCATTAAGATCATGGGCACTCAGTATTCATTTTTCAGCCTTGAGATTTCTCCAGATTTTCTGAATCTTTTGATGATATTATATCCTGTCAATGAAGCGATATTCAAAGAAAACCGTTCTGAAATTGTTCCACAATTTTAGAGATATGCTTTTTTGCAGTTAATGAAACTGACCTCTCTAAGATGTTCTTTTGCTACCCAGTCGTGTGACTGACATGTTGCCAATTAAAGTAATTAGTTGCGAGATGTTTTCTTTTAGTACAACTTACTTTTCCAGCCATTTGTTGCTGCCGTCCTAATTTTTTCAGATGTGTTACTGCCATCTAATTCCAAATGAGTCAGTATTTTTTCAATATACCTTCTCTATATTTATTCCAATCCTCTCTGTATATACCAAATCCCTGTAATCTTACCTCGATATCAACTACTGGTGTATTTATAGGTAAATAATACGTTAAGCATTTTCAGATCGCACAGCACTTAATTCTTGCAGCTTATTTTGAAGGCTACAAATATTCAGATGAGCAATTTTTAAACTTTTCTTTTAAAGATGTCTAATAGCTTATAGTTTAATTCCACTGGCATCCTGATTTTAATATTATTACATTAAGATGAGCCACCAAAGTTTCTCTTACAAAGAGCCAAGCGTAGCCGCTTACAGCATAACTGCCCTTTGCTCTAGCGTCGAGTTCAAGTTCAAACTTCCTGTAGCCGTTTCAGCAACACGGTTTCTAAGAATTTGTCCTTCATGTGCTCACACACACCACAAGACACATCCAACAAAACACAACAAGGCAGGTAAAAGTTCAAATCTTTTCTTTCTCAGTCATTCATAAACAGTAGTGTGTTCCCATTTTTTTTCATGATGACTTCCTGATCCTTGATCTACAGGAATTCACTAAGATGCTTCGAGCTCTTATCTACGTCTCTTAACTTTCCCCAGTCTATGACTTTGTTCAGTTTGAACTTGATTGGCGTCCGTTTTTAGCCTGGTGATTAGTAGTTCACTCTGAGCAATCTCAGGTTATTCCATCAATCATGTCATTCCTTTTGCTTTGTTTTTTTTTTCAGCTTAATCCAAACACTCGACTAGGAAATTGGTTCTTTTGTTTTATGAATCAAGTATTGTATCTGTAAAGAATCTAAATGGTGATTCTTCTCTTTTTAACTCCTCATACATTTTCTTGCTGAGCAAGCATTTCTTTGAGAAAGACCGAATGTACAAACTCTGCCTCGGTTACAGTCCTCTCGTTCGTCCATGTTGTCTGTTTTTTCTCATTTCCTCTCTTTCTCTCGCTCTGTAATGATGGATGAAAACTGTGCTGACAGTCAGACTGCCCTGACTCTCTAGATGGCCATTTAATGATCAGAGATTCCAGCTGGAATGAGACAGATTGGTTGGTGTTAAGTACCAAAACAATTACACTAACAATGCTGCATTTAAAGCAAGAGTTTTGCTGTGGTTTTACACACTCCTGTCTTCTGCAGCCAGGCGTGCACACGTGTGATATAAAACTAATTTAAGCCATTGGGAATATATTTGCTCAGAGAGCAGAAACGGAGGGGAGTGGTCTTGTCTAATGGGATGGTCCTTCTAATGAATGCTGATTGACTGACAGACGCTCCGTTTTAATGTACTATTACTGTGTTTAGTGTAACTCAGTCCTCAGAGGAGCACTGCTTGAACATCTCTTTATCCCTTTCCTCTCAATCTCAGGTCTTTTAAGTGTTTCTAATTATTAGGTGTGTTTTTAGTTTTTGGTGTTTGAATCTATTATCATGTTTAGAACAGAAGAATTCCATCTGAGACCGTCCCAACAAGTTTATGTGCGCGTGCTGTATAAATCCAGCATATTTTCAGTGCATTCTGTTGCTGTAAATTAGAATACATGATGCATGTAAAGAGGAAGATGAAGGAGGTTGTTCTGTAGAGTGTCTCACTGTGGGCCTGACAGCTGTGGCAGTGGGCCTGGATCTAACCCTGAGTGAGTTAAGAGTCCCAAAGTGAAAATGACACTTTGTGCACCATTCATCATCCCGCTGCTCATTAATATTCTCCACAAAGCACGGACACAGACAGACTCCGAGTCATGATAACACAAACATTTATGCATGCACGTACTCTATATTTGCACATCACACGCTGCTGGCCGCACAGCGTGCTGCGTTGTGCAGCAGTTAGACACGTTTCGCAGCTCACCTGGAGCCTGCTCTGCATGACGGGCAGCGTATGACTGTCGTTTTGATTGACGACCCTTCGGCCGCTCACAGCTGCTGCTGGCGTGATTTATAAGCCAGACAGGTTCAGTCCAAGTGTTTCCATCCCGTCCACCCTGTACTTCGTTAGTGGATAAATTTACAGGCGTAACAGAATTTTCTCTCCTCCCCCCTACTTCTGTATGGTCCCTTCCCTTATTGTGATATTTAAACCTTCCAATTATACTCAGATTGCTACAGCAGTAATTTAATACTTTAAGTGGCGTTATGTAATCTCTGAGCTCTCTTGCTCCCTGTCTCCTTTATCCTTCGTTGGTAAACAGCAGCAGCAGTGACGACATGCCCACTTGCCCCCTCAGAGCCCATTCGCTTTCAGCGTCAGTTTGCGTTCAATAACTCACTGGAGAACAGCCCTGCTCTAAAACCTCCTCGGGGATCCTCTGCTGAGATTGGCAGCAACCACCCAGCCCCGGGCTGCTGTATGGTGGGAGCAAGGGAAGGGAGTAGAGACTATATTTAATATGAGGAAATATGTCTTGGGGTATGTTTTGTCACATGATAATAAGGCTAGTCAAGTTACACAACACAGTTTCTTCACATATACAGCATGGGTTCTCATCCATTGCTTCATAAGTGTGTCATTCATTATGAATCACACTGTGGTTCTGAAATGGCTCCCACTGTGGCAAGAGCTTCCTGCTGTCTTTCCCTGACTCAGCTGTTCACTGAATCCCCGATGAGTCAGGAATGCCAGTTAATTGTAATTAGAACCACTGTAAGCGTAACTATTGCTGTTATGCTGCGCTAATGAAACAGGGCTGTCCCGGCCCCTGTGTATTTACCCCAGTGTAACCTATAGTATTGATGCAGGGAGGAGGAGGCAGGGAACTGACCGTGGTGCAACACTGGCACCTTGTGGTTGTGCTCAGTATTACATGTCTGTGTTTAACTTTTCCTTTTAATTTAGACAATTATTCCAAGTTATTATGCTCTTATTTCCTGTTTGGAAGGATTCTTAACACTTAAGAAAATGTTTTGCTTGCGAGGTTTCAAAGTGCGTCTCGTACAAATGATGGGTTGGTAATCAAGTGAGATGAACTGGCTTCCAGAGCTGGAAGGAAATCATGGCTATTGAGGACTGATTGAAGACAGTGTTTTTATTATTGTTATATGTTATTCATTAGAAAAGGTGAAACGTTCAAAATGAAAAGTAGGATGTCACAGAACCTGGCAACCATCTTGGTAATGCCCCTGGGCACTTATTTGTATAGTTATTGAATCCAGTATTTAAATGAACGTTTTGAATTTTAGAGCTTAATGGCACTGGAAATAAACAACAATAACAACAAAGCTGCATGTATAGAATCACTAGCCAAATCTGATTTGGGGGGAAAAAAATCAAGATATAAAAAATATTTAAAAAAAACTCTACAAGTTGTTCTGAAAACAGAGTATGGACAGAATCAGCATCTCATACTCAGTTTTCCATTATGGATGCAGTAAGATGAGAATAACTGTAAGTGCTCTGACCTACACCTTTAAAACAATAATGAGTAAAAATATCTGCCAGCACATCGTTGAAAGTGTCGTGAATCTCTGCTGTTTGCCTGCATGCTCAGATTTTTCCCTGCGCTGTTGTTAATTGTCTCTTTGGGCTCAAAGAGCTCTCCCATACATTAGTGTTTGCTGAGTGCTGTCTCTCCCGCTCTAATGTCTCTGGAAAAACACACATTTAAGTGGAGCTAAGGGACTTTAATATGAAATTGGTTAGCAACAGAAAATCTAGCTGGAATTCTTTTACTTTGTCAGTGAACATCTGCCGATCCTTATGTTGTATTTCCTACCTTCCTAAAGCTAGTGTACTCTCTTTTAACGTGTAGTATGTCCAGAGAGTATTCATAGCACTTCACTTGTTTAACATTTAGTCATGTTACAGCCTTATTCCAACATAGATCTAATTTTCTTTTCACTTTAAAATTCTGCACACGAGACCTCGTAACACAAACTGGAAAGGTTTGGTTGAAGTTCTTGCAAATGTTTTCAAAATATAAAACAGTACATCAGTATCAATAACCTTTGTTCAGTACTTTGTTGCAGCAATTACAGCCTCAGGTCTTTCTAAATATGATGCTACGAGCTCTGCTCACCTATTTTTATTTATTTTTTGGCAGTTTCTCTTATTCTTCTTTGCAGACTCTCTCATCAGCCTGGATGGGGGAGTGTCAGTGCACAACTATTTTGAGATCTCTCCAGAGTTTTTCAATCAGGTTTAAGTCTGGGCTCTGGCTGGGCCACTTAAGGACATTCACAGAGAGGTCACTTCTTTGTTATGTTGGCTGCATGTTTAGGGTTGGTGTCCTGTTAGAACCTTTGCCCCAGTCTGAGATCCAGAGTTATCATCAAGGTTGTCTTTGTACATCATCTTTCCCTCAACCCTGACTAGCTCCATGATGCTGCCACCATCACACTTTACTGTAAGGATGATGTTGGCCAGATGATAAGCAGCGCCTTGTTTCCACAAGACACGACGCTCATCATTCAGGTCAAAGTGTTCAATCTGTGTTTGATGAGACCAGAGAATTTTGTCATGGCATGGTGTGTGAATATTTATGTGCATGTCATATTTCTATTTTAAATCGTTAATACATTTCCAGCAAACTTTTTTCTCATTATGGGGCATTGTGTGTAGAATTTTCCAGTGAAAAATTATTTCAATCTATTATGGAAAAAGGTTGAACTAGTGAGGCAGTGTAAATACTGTCCAGGTTTGCTGTAAAAGATGATAAAACATTATAAGAATCAAACATAAAAGCCGAATGTTGAATGTTAAAGGTAGAAATGTCCAGGTGTGATTCATTTCTATGTACTGAAGTATGTTGGAAACAGTTTGAATGTGAGTAGTGCTGCACAACACAAGGAGCATGCCTGTTTTATAAAGGTCGGGTTAAAATGTAAAGGTTACCTCACTCGTTTTTTAATGTGTCGCAAATACAACGTAAGAAGTGGCAAAATGTCACTGGGCTGAGGTCTTACTTTTTTCCTGTCCTTGAAGGAGTAGCACTTCCTGTACTGGCTCGTTTTTCATCAAATGTTAGATTTTCTATATTATTTCCATGTTTTAGTAAATTTTTTGGATGCATACAAAATATATACAAAAGGACAGTTTATTCAGGCTGGGCTGATTAATCTACACTGAAAGAGTCAGAGATAAAGGCCCCATCACGTCCACGTTTATACGCCTGCCTTTTTCTAATGGTCTCTACCATTTTTTTTTTCTTAAGAAATCTTCCTTCGGCGTAATAGTTAGGTGAGCCCTCTGTAATAGTCCGTGTTTAAATGTTCTGTGCTCATTGTAATAGTTGGCAGAAGCTCGTGTAATAGTTCGTGTTTTGTGTGTGAGCAGGCTCTCAGGTAACAGAGGCCCTGCATATGAAATGAGATGGTAATGAGGAGGAGGAGGGGAGCCTTATCACTATTGGGCCAAATTCCGACAGTGAATTGCGCAGTTGTAACAAAAGTAACAGAGCGTCCATTCAGCCTGCACTAATCCAGATGGGAAAGTCAAACAGCAGAAAGTCCACGGCACAAACTCATTTCATCACTTTATTAATTTAGATATTGCCTCCTCGCTCCTGTGGGGAGAAGGGAGAAAAAAAAAAAAAGAGCCCCTCTGAAATGACCAACATCGGTGAGGCGTTTTGCTCTACATGGTTCCCCCACTTCGTCTCCTCCCGTTATCTGTTTAATTCATCCCGCCAATCTTGGCTGTCTTTACCCACTAAATTTCCCTTTGACACGCATGCCTTGCTTCGCATAATCCTCACTCGGGGGCAGAATTAAAAATGGAAAAAAGAGGAGGGAATAGGACAGGTGGCTGGAGAATCCTTGAAATAATGTTCAATGCCAGACCCAGCAATGATTTGACCAGATTCGAATTGGAAGGCTGATAGGGAGATTTTTTTTCCACCCCCCCCCCCCCCCTTTATTTTTGGAACCAAGGGGCAAGAAAAGGGTGACAGGTGGAAAATGTGCAGAGAATGAGAAGTCCCTTAAGAGCCAGGTCGAAGAGTCAGTTCTAAATTGTGGTGCCAGAATGACTTCAGGGGAAAACTGTGGAAAGGGAGATGAAAATGTCAAAATGTCACTCTCCGGAGGTCTGATTTGAAAAGTTTTCTCTGTCTACTGAAGACTGAGAATTAGAGCAGTAGTTTCTTTTCTCCCTCTGTCTGTATCCATTATTGACCTGAAGGGTGCGTTTCTTCCACCATGAATATGGCAGATGTGTTATCTTTACACAGCTGCTGGTGGCAGCTGATCGTGCTTTCTCTGCTGTTATTTATCAGCTTTGTCTGACCAATCAGCGGTGATGTGCTTTGCTGGAGCAGAGCTCGATATGCCAAGCTACAGTTCTTTGGGTACCGCATATCAACAACAGGTCAGATGGGTTCGTTTACACATGAAAGGTGCATGTTTGTGTTGGTGATATGATGTGAGCAGGATAATGGAAGGGAAACCTACATGTTGTGAAGTGCAGTTTCTTTGAAGCAATGCTGCCTTGTGCTATTATAATTCAAGTATTGGTAAGTTTGTGGAAAAGAGCTGATGACATTTTTGATTTATCTGAGGTCAAAAATGTCAAGAGTCTAAAGCCATTCTAGTGGCTTTGTTAGGTTGTGTAAGAGCGTGTGTGTATGTAGGGGGGTAACACTACACGATGTTTGGAACTTTAGGTCAGGGGTTCGACTTCCAGCTGTCACAGGCCAAGAGGCAATGTACACCCTGGGCAGGTAACCCGTCTGTCACAGGGCTAACACAGAGAGACGGTCAACCATTCACACTCACATTCACACCTGCGGCCACCAATTAAGCCACTAACTGATTGTCTTTGGACTGTGGGAGGAAGCTAGAGCACGTGGAGAGAACCCATGCAAACACAAGGACACACGGAATGGCTCCACCCAGCTGGTGGATTAGAACCTTCTTGCTTTACATGCACACTGAAATGATGACTTCATCACCTTGATGCTCCAAAGTCTTTCTAAGTGCAGAATCGGACCGTGAGCGGTCACAGACCCTCAACTTCGAAGCAAGTGTTTCAGATGCAGCAAGACAGCAAATTCATTGGATGTGATGACAGTAATTTTCTTGCTTCAGCCTTCAGTGTACTGCAGCATAAAAGAAAACGACCCTTCTCCTTAAATATTTGTACAATAATACTCAATAGACATTTTCCTGATCAGATTATGGTCTCTCTTGCTAGTTTAAACTCTTACTAAATACAAGATGATGTTAATTTTATACAGGTAAAGCAGGGTTATACTTTACGGCCCTGCTATCTTGTGATTTACAAGTTGTTGCTGTATTGTAGTGACTTGTTGTTGTTGTTGTTTTCATATCTGATCCTGGTTTACAAGCCAAAATTGCAATAGCCAAAGGACTCAAAGAATCCAATTGGTCACCCTGCAGTGGCTGGGAAGCATATAACCACACATTAAGTGCTGGCCAAATTAGAATTTCAGATGAAATTCAAATTGTAGTTCTTTTGTAGCCATAGGGAGCTAAATTCACATGCATTTGACCTAATGAATGAGATTTGTGCATTTTCTGCCAATCTAAGAATGCCTTTTTTCAGTGATTGGTCTACTTTGCTCCAGCCTATTTTGAGGACACATGAAATATATGATAGTCATACATTCTTGAATACCTGGATTTGCCCTTTTGTTTGTTTTTTTTATTCTTTGTTTTAATAATTTAATATTTTGCAGTTGAAAAATTAACAATTTCTGTTATTTTTTTTAAATCCCCAAACCAATTATTCCATTTGTAAAATGATCAATACTTAAGTGTTTAACCGTTCCTTAGCTGGGTGTAACACAGGGGCTGAAAATGTATAGAACCTGTTCACAGTTGTTTCAGATGTTGGAACAGATAGGGCTATAACAGTGCTGAAATCGGATCCAGATCAGACTGAAACAGGTAGGAGTGTCTCTCCGTGCAGGGGTACAGATCTGCAGTGTGCGTGCTCTATGTAGGGGCAGGGTGCGGGGCACGGCAATAGCGGCAGCAGTGGCGAGTGGCACTATTGATTGGGCTCTGCAGGCTGAAACCAGTCAATTCAGAGCACCAGTGAGCCGAAACCGATTGGGGCTCCTGAGTTACAAAATCCTGCAGCTCTACTTCTATCACCTGCTAAAAAAGAAAAAAAAAAACGGTATTTCTCATTCCCCAGGCAAATGTTTTCAAAGACAAATTTTAAGATTCATGGTTGAAAAAGACTTGAGGAAAAGCAAATAGTATGTGTGACATCGCTGGAGTTGTTACGTGTGGCCTTTCTCAATCATGGCACCATTCAGAGCCTTAGCGTGCTGCTTCACGGTTTAAGACCATCTCACTCATTTACAGCTGTGAAGATTAGGTCTCTGAGGATGACCGCTCATTTAAAGTGTGACTGTTGTAAATTGTTAATTACATTTATTCACAAACATGATTCAGTTTTCTTATCTTACCTGTGTTATAGTTCAGAGCATGTAGCTTATAGCTTGTTTTATTGACAGAGTGCCTTAACTGCAACTGTAAGAACTTTTGAATCATTTTTCGTTTTGCTCTTTTGTCCTTTTCCCAGAAGAAAAAACACAGAACAAAGAAAAAAGCCAACTTAAACAGAACACAACACAGAATTTCAAATTGTACATATCTCTTTAACATTGTTTCTAACATGAGAAAGCGGTTGCTTTATGTGATAATCTGCGATGAACTGACATTACTACAACAAGCTAGCTAACTAATGTCATGTAGCATTTAGCAAATACGCGAGCTAAACATTCCCAATTGGATATTAAATCTGGGTTCATGAGGAGGACAGAAACATGACACTATTTTAACGGTTACTGTCACGCTGTTACCACAGGACTTTAAAAAGACGTAGCTGTTCTCCTGCTCAAGGTCTTGTCATTTTTTTCAGGTATGGTAAGGTGGTGCCTTCATTCCAAGCCAAGCAGTTTTCAGCGGCCACGGGGCTGAGCCGCATGCTGATCATACTGGGGGCCATTGAACCGACTGTGAAAGGCGAGAATGTCTCAGAAGAGGTCATTCAGCGACAGGTCAGGCTGACACACTATACAGTGTACATGCGTCTACAGTGAAGCACGTCCTCAACATTAAAACACTGAAATCTTGTGTGAATGTGACACAGCGAGTCCGGTGTGACTTTAAAGGGATTTGGGAGTATGTAACTAATGGTCAGGGTACAGAAGTACTATCATAACATGCCATCTTTGTAGGCTGAATACAGTTTTCCCCCTCCTCCTTTTTCATCTATAGCACGTGTTCTTTTAACTGAATTAAAATCAGCAGTAAAAATTGATATCTTTCAGGCATTCAAATCTTTTCCCTCTCACCTTTTCCCGTGCAGCCACAGGATGGCGCTAATGCGAGAACAATCGCGTCTCCTCCTCAGCAGAGATGCGAGTGGGTGATGATAGCAGGAGCGTTTGTCTTCATAATGTCAGAGACTGTGAATTTGGCATGATATGACACGAGACATTTTAAATAAACCAAAATTGAACCCGTCTCCTGGAGCTCATGCGTGATATCCTGCATCTCGTGATGCCTGCTATATTGTAAAACCTGGCCTTTTGACAGGTCATACGGTGAGTGAGGAAGACGCTGTTAATAAAAGCTACAAGCGTCTTTTGCTGTGTATTGCAGATGAGTTTTTTTCCCCTATAGAGGAGGGGTTATTTTGCATTCATCCATACTCAGATTTGTCTGTGAATCACACATACAGCTGTGGCACTTCTGCCTGTCATGAAGTCCTGTAGTCATTTCCACGTCCTATTGAAAAACATCAGAGGCTCGGGGGTAGTAATGGATTTCGATGATGAACAACAACAAGCCAGTATCTTTAAAAGCACGGAGAAATGCTCTCTACACACTGATGCCTGTATTAGCAGAAAAACAAAGGCCGTGACAGTCATGTCAGGGACATTAGAGACAGACTATTAGAGAGAAGTTAATTCCTGCTTCCTTTTTTTTTTTTTTTTAAACCCTTTAATGAACTTTGAGTGACATTTTTCTAACATCTGCTCACTCGTCTCCTGCAGTTGTCTGTGCGATGCAGTGACGTATGCTAGGGGATGAATGAGAACAGTTCGTTAAGACGCCTTGTTCTCTGCTGCCAGCCACCCACGATTTGATGGCAGCAGTGATGAGGGACCTATTTCAGCTTTTCAAGTGTTACAGTTGTTGCCAAGGAGATAAGGACATCATTGTGCTTGAATTCTCCAAGGACAGAAAAAGGTTTTTTAGACGGGCTAGTGAAGGTTATAATGTACACACAGAGACTCACACACACATACACACCGGACTCAATATAGCATGCATTCCATTTCTCAAGGGCATGTACATGTAACCGCTGCTTAATTGAACTGGACCCGAATTGTTTGCCGCAGTGATGAAAGCACCAAAGGGTGTCTGGTTTCATTGCGTGCAGGTGACAGATGAAGTTAAGGCGAGTTCTGCTCAATTTTGCAAATTCCCGTGAATTCTGAAGCGCGGTGAACTTTTTTCAACCTGAGAACAAGAGACAGATTTCAGAAGTGTTATCAGTTTGTTCCTTCTCTGAGCTGCTCTGCTGAATGAGATGGACACTGCCTTCACTGCATTCAGATCGGCTTACTATAGAAAACGTTATTACTACTTTTCCCATCTTTTACAAATTATTCTGCTAATATAATTTTTCTGTGGCGGAAAGAAAGAAGTTGGGGGCGTTTTTGTTCTCACTGAAAGACATTGCATTGTGCATGGAGCTGTTTGTCCAAGGATCTTGGGTTTTTAGACAAACATAAAAGGTTTGTATGAGTTGATATGGGATTAGAGGCATGTGAAGACGGGTAAAAAAGGTGACTGTGGAATAAGGTTATTCACATGCCCCCAAAATTGACTTGTTAATTCTTTAATTGGGATTGCTCAATTACCCATCAGCGGGTATGGGTACCTGCACATTTATTTATTTATTTATTTTTTACTTTTACTGTGCAAAAGTTATTCTAAAGACTCTTCAGAATTTTTTTCCATCATGCAACTCCAATCAATCTAGGGCTGCACGATTTTGCATAAAATGAGAATCACGATTTTTTGGCTTAGAATTGAGATCACGATTCTCTCACGATTTTCTTTTCCAGTATAAATATTTATTGCACTTATTAACTGCACATCAACTTCGTAACAGTTGAAACTGAACATAAAAACAATAAACAAACATAAAAACAACAAATGCCTCACGTTTTGTTGTTGCCGCAAAATGTTGTACTGCTTGAAATTCCGTCTCCACCGTTGCTCGACACTGCGTGTATAGAGCAGGTAGTGCAACAATAGAAAAATAGTTGCGGGACGGCACTGTGTAGCGTTTGTCTAGGGTGTTGATCATTTTCCTAAATCCCTCGTTTTGCACAGTGTTGATGGGAGCCATATCTTTGGTCAGGTGATAAGTGATAGCCTCCGTAATTTCTTTGAGTTCGACGTGTATAGGGAAGCGCTGTATAAGGTTCCCGTTATTGGTGTTTGGGTGGTTGACCGGGACGGATTTTCTCCTGTCACTTTCTCGTCATCCCTGACGTGCTCTCCGCTGTTTTTTCCCTGCTAATTTTAGCATCACACGGCACAGCTTCTGTGTCACGTGGTATAAGGCTCCGCCCTTGTCATTTGTTGAGCAGGAAGAGTGAGCGCTTGTTTTCATGCAGAGTACGTCCCGGATCAAAGTGCGGTACAATCGTCGTCGTCTTTTTTTTTTCTTTTTCTTTTTTTTTAAATCGTTGTCATTTGGAAATGAGATCGCACATAAGTATGAATCGAGATCGCGATTTTCTAACGATTAATCGTGCAGCCCTAAATCAATCCCATCATATTCATCAACTAGCACCACAAAGACTCCAAACATTGATTCAGAAAGAACACAGGAAGAATAGGGAGTCCTGCAACTGATGTGAAAAATTATGTGAAAGGCAAAACACAGGCAGGAAGTTTGGTTTAGTTTTTATCTGTAAAGTGCACTTTGTATGAAGTGAAGTGTACAGTATTTTTACAAACATTAGTTCGCACATTAGTGACATGAGTTCTCGAAAGGATATTTACTTTTAGTGTCTTATAATTTGCACAGAACTTTTTATGTATAAATAATTTTTTTTAATGCGATTCATCACAACAAACTAGGTCTTCTGTTAATCTCACGTTTCTTCATTTAAGGTCTGTCCGATTCATACACTCAACAAAAATATAAACGCAACACCTTTGTTACTGCTCCCATTCCCCATGGGATGGACGTAGAGACCTAAAATTCATTCCAGATACACAATATAACCATCCCTCCCAAACAGTGGTCACAAATCAGTCCAAATGTGTGGTAGTGGGCACATCTGCTATATTGAGATAATCCATCCCACCTCACAGGTGTGCCACAGCAGGATGCTGATCTGACATCATGAGTAGTGCACAGGTGTACCTCAGACTGCCCACAACAAAAGGCCACCCTGGAATGTGCAGTTTTGTCTCACAGCAAAATGCCACAGATGCCACAAGCAATGAGGGAGCGTGCAATTGGCATGCTGACAGCAGGAATGTCAACCAGATCTGTCGCCCGTGCATTGAATGTTCATTTCTCAACCATAAGCCGTCTCCACAGGCGTTTCAGAGAATATGGCAGCACATCCAACCGGCCTCACAACCGCAGACCTCGTGTAACCACACCAGCCCAGGACCTCCACATCCAGCAGGTTCACCTCCAAGATCGTCTGAGACCAGCCACCCAGACAGCTGCTGGAACAATTGGTTTGCACAACCAAACAATTTCTGCACAAACTGTCAGAAACCGTCTCAGGGACGCTCAACTGCATGCCCGTCGTCCTCATTGGGGTCTTGACCTGACTCCAGCTCGTCGCCGTAACAGACTTGTGTGGGCAAATGCTCACATTCGATGGCGTCTGGCACGTTGGAGAGGTGTGCGCTTCACGGATGAATCATGGTTCACATTGTTCAGGGCAGATGGCAGCTGAGAATGTCCCAGTTCTTGCATGGCCAGCATACTCACCGGACATGTCACCCATTGAGCATGTTCGGGATGTGCTTGACCGGCGTATACGACAGCGTGTACCAGTTCCCACGAATATCCAACAACCTCGCACAGCCATTGAAGTGGAGTGGACCAACATTCCACAGGCCACAATTGACAATCTGATAGACTCCATGCGACGATGTGTTGCACTGCATGAGGCAAATGGTGGTCACACCAGATACTGACCGGTTCTGGGTCCCCAGACCCCCAATAGCGCAAAAAACTGCACATTCCAGGGTGGCCTTTTGTTGTGGGCAGTCTGAGGTACACCTGTGCACTACTCATGATGTCAGATCAGCATCCTGATGTGGCACACCTGTGAGGTGGGATGGATTATCTCAATATAGCAGATGTGCCCACTACCACACATTTGGACTGATTTGTGACCACTGTTTGGGAGGGATGGTTATATTGTGTATCTGGAATGAATTTTAGGTCTCTACGTCCATCCCATGGGGAATGTGAGCAGTAACAAAGGTGTTGCGTTTATATTTTTGTTGAGTGTAGATGCACCCTCTATAGGAGCTTTCAGCAGTGGTATTTAACCACACAAGCCACACATTGCTGCACATCAGTGAGCCTCGGTTGATTGAGACCATGCTGCCGGTTTCACAGGTTGTCCTTCTTTGGGCAACTTTTGGCAGGTAAACTGGAACAACATGGCGACAATTGCAGATGTTATCACCCAGTTTCTTTGCCATCACAAGTTGGCCAATGTCAGAGTTGATCAGATACTTGTGCTGCCCATTTTTATTGCGTGCCTGAGAGGAAATCAACGGTCTGTTCAGATCTGTGTTTGGCTGGAGTAACTAAATGCTTTCAGTCTCAAACGGGGAGAGAATGTTTCACCTGTGCAGTTTTGATGAGGTTAACAAGGATACGGTGGATGTTTGCACGCATCTACCTGAATGGTTAGTTTAGTTTTTGTTAAATAGTGACCATCAGCGACCGTGTTTTTTGTTTGTGTTCTCTTTTGTACGGTGGCCCTGAGAGGTCAAACGCTCCAACTTAAGAAAACACCAGCAAAGAGAAAAATGCTGCAAAAGCTCACAAAACACAACTGAAGTTTTTGGGGAGATGATAACGTGACGAAAGTGCAGAACCGAAAAGTTAACAGTAAACAGCGAAGATGTAGCCACAATATGTTAGGAAAACGTGATTTTAAAACTCCCATTGCCCTTTTCTCCCTCACAACATCGATGAACTCTCTGAACTTTTAAGCGTGCCTCAGTGCAAACCTTCACTTTATTCCTTCTCTGTTTTTTTTCCATTTCCACTGTGTTTGTGTGTGTGTTTTATGTGCTTTGGCAGCGTTTTTCTATTTGTTGGTGTTTTCTTAAGTTGGAGTCCATTTGACCTCTCAGGGCTGCCGTACATTTCTGATAACTGTGGAAATTCTTTGTTTTTGTTAGCCTGTATTGATCTTTCATGGGTTTTTTTTCTGTTCCTACAGAAATACCTACAAAGTAACCCTGCGCACCAAAGTGCTGCTGTCGATGAGCATTACTTTCTGAATGAAAGTGCAGCTCAAGTAAGGTATGGTAAAGATATGTAGACGCTCTCCCCCCCCCAGATTTTTCTGGATGGTTTTGCACATTTGCATGTGGAATTCAAAGTGAACTTCAAAAATATTAAACAAAATTATTATTCTGTTTTTTTTTTTCTTTTTTTCTTTCAAAGGGACATAACAAAGTTTAAGCCCCTCTCCAGCAGGACATCAGTGAGCGTGCTCACGGGGGACTCCTTTGACATGCAAATGCCAGAACACCTAAACCGAGTGAGTGCCTTTACTGTAACTGCACAACTTCATGCTGCATCATTAGGTCTGGTACAGTGACTGAACAATGCTCTAATAACATGGTAAATCATATTCCCCATGCACCAGATGGTAGCGAAGCTTCAAAAGAGGTTTCTGGAGGATTCCTACCCGTCGGCCAATCACATTCACATAAAAGGAGCAGACCGGCGAATGATCTACAAGAAGCCATCTGCCATCAGCCAGCACCTGAGGAAGCTAGTCAACCAACGACAAGCCAAGCAGCAGAGCGAGTGACCCGTGTCCAAAATGTAACTACACCCCAGACATGAATGGAGTAATAAGACAATCAAGTTACTTTTTTTTTTTTTTTTAAACATTTCTTTGCAGCAATCTGGAACGATTGTCTACACGTCTGCTAAGGTTCATCAAGCAGTCAATTTCAGAACACACTTTTTTGCAGAGCTCTGCTTCATTGGAAGCTTTTTAATTGAAGATAACTGGAGGGTATTCAATGTGATGAAGTATTTCCTGTCTTAGATTCATCTTATCTTTCAAGTTGTTATTTCAGGCTCTTCACCTGATTGGCCAGTACCAAAAAAATTAATACATTATTCCTTATCAATGCAAAGGCCACACACACGTCACCGCTCAACCGGACACCTTTTCTTTTTTTTTTTAATCTCACTTGGTTCTGTCTTAATATTCTGCCATGTTATAGCCACAAGGGAAGATACATGGAGTCCTCTTGCGCTGCTGCATCACTTCATTTTGTTACTCGCATATAGCTGACCTCCTGTTTTTTGGACTTTTTTTTTAAAACTGCAAATGTTTTTCAAAAATAAATCTTTATATATATATATATATATATATAAGTGTTTGTTTGTTTGTTTGTATAACACTGCAGTGATCTTATTTTCTGGTATAGATTCATGTGAAAGAAACACCAGAAAGCACTGGTTTATCCTGAGGATTTAAGTTTAATTATGACACCACATCAAAATAAAAATTTCCAACAGATCTGGAATTTAATTCCATCCATATACATGCATAGCAACAACGTTTTAAGAAACATTTTCTCCCATAATCAGGACATTGGAATGATCATTTTACATCAGTATCCCCCACTGACCTCCCAACCCATCTTGTTCGTCAGCAATAAACTTAATTCTTGTACAACTTGCTTTTTTTTTTTTCTCTTTTTGTTTTTAAATTCCCAATGGGGTTACAAATAATTATATGCACAGTCCCCATTTCGTAATACTGCTTTCAGTAATGTTCCCTCATTTACAAAGTATTGCATTGAGAGCAAAATTTGAAAAAGGGAGACCAAAGTGTATCATCAAACAGAAATACGAGTACTATACAAGAATGCTGCCATCCTCATGAAAACATCCACATCTGAGTTGAAGAAAAGAGACAGGGACAAACAGCCACATATGTATGCAAAGCCATGTGTATATGCCAAAATGTGAGATGCAGGGTTGTGCCAGGTGATCACCCCCACCCACCCCCCCAAAACGGCGGCTTTTTAAGGCTAACAAGTCATTAGTAGCAAACTGCAAGTGACATTTTGGCCATATACAGAAACTGGTACAGCAAATAAGAATACACAAGTGCCTCAGTAGCTATTTTTGTGTCTAAAATGCATCTCATTTTTGTATTGTCTATTGTTTCATTGAGCCTACATTACAGTGTAAACAATATGTGTGCTACACAAGAATGACTATACAATAACATTACAAACAACTCTGATATAAATTTCATTTTGAATTTAAATTAAGACCACTACTCCTATTAATACTGATTGTAAAATAAATTAATGTGAAAGTGGCACCAATATTATTCTTGATCCATTTTTCTTTTTCTTTTCTTTTCTTTTTTTTTAAACCAATGGTTTTGCATTTGTAAGTCTTAAAACGATGAAAGAAGAAGCTTCTCTTGATTGTCCACAAGCAGCGGTTAGCACTGCATGATGCACTATTCCAGACACAACAGTGTACCAAAAAAAAAAGAAAGGAGGAAAAGTCAGTAAGGGGGGGAAGGTGTCGGGGGAAGGAGCGAGGGGGAGGATGAAGAACGTGTCTTCTCTTATTTTACATGCTCGGCAGCATGTGACGAACAGTAAAACTTCTTATGGGTAATAAAGTTTGACAGGTTGTTGAACTGGATGTCACAGAGGCGGCAGTACTTGCCGCTTCCGGAGCCGTTCACGCCCTTATTGGCTGTGGGCACCGCCTCCTCGTTTGGGGACTTGGAGGAAGGCGACATGTTCTCGTTGGAGTCGGTCTGATTTTCGGTGGCCCACGTCGGTGAGGGATTGGGGGGCTGGCTGTCTGGCTGGGGCTGGTTCTCTTGCTGCGGCGGTGCTGTGCCTGAACGCTCCTCGGACTTATGCCCCCCGTTGACAATGACCATGCCTCGGTTTTTGGGCAGGAGGGGAAGGGGTTCCTTGCCAGGGTGAGGGCAGCCGTTAGCAGCAGGCTGTGTGGCCTGCTCTCTGGTTGTTCCCGTCTCTCCTCCTCCAGCACCTCCTCCCCCATTAACACTTTGCTCCTGTTCACCGGTCTCTCCCTGCACCGCTGGCCCCCCGTAGTCAGTTGGTTTTATCCCAAAATACGGCGATATTTGCTCAGGACCTTTGACCTTCTTTATTGCTCCAGGGTAGAGGCAGTGGGGCAGAAACATATTCTTGCTGTCCTCTTTTGATGGGATGAGCTGGGGTTCAGCGAAAGACTTGAGACCCGGCACGGGCCCCAGGTGTGGAGGAAACATGCCTCCATTCTGCACCATCACCTTCCCGTTGCCATTCTTCTCACATTTGCCTGGGTTCTTATCGTAGACTTCATCCGGGTTACCGCTGCTTTCACTCTTCACATCTGGGAACATGGTCGTCTCCAGGCCGCCGCTCTCATTGTGCTGTTGTTGCTGTTGTGGCTGCTGTGCGGCAGTGGCGGCGGCCGTTGCGGGGCAAAAGTTCTGTTTGTGCGCCAGGTAGTTCTCCACTTTGTTAAAACTTATCTTGCACACTGCGCATTCATGATAGTCCAAAAGTCTTTTGGGAGAGCTACATGACTTGTCGGATACCGGCGAGCATTTTTTGCTAAGGTCAATGGGAGCGTCCAGCTCCTGTGGCTCCACGATGTTGCATTTGGGAGCCAGAACGGGTTTGGTGACAGTCAGAGATGCCTCCAGGTGTTTAGGTACCATACTTGGGAACATATCACAGCGGGGATGGAAGCGGTCTGAAAGGCTCTCTACAGCTTCCTGGGATGTGCAAGGGTTCATGGGAGGAACCCCAAGGAAACCTGGCTGACCCATAGGGGGCCTCTGATGGTCCTGATCCGGGAGACACATCTCATACATCTTCCTGCGCTTACGACTCCTCATGGTTCTCTGCATGGAGGGCACCTTGTTGGTGGGCATGCGTTTCATGGGGGGATCATGACGAGTGGCGCAGTAGTACTGCTTGTGGACCATGTAGGTCTCGTGACGACTGAACGTGATATTACAGGCGTCGCAAGTCGTCTTGGTCGGATCGTTGTCACTTTCCACCAAACCTGTGCTGGGGCTCTTCCCCTCCATCTGCTTGTCATTCAGCCTCTCCTCAGCCCCAGTTGGCGTGGAGACCTTCTTCACCTGTCCTGCTAGATCCTTATCGGGGCCTTTAGCCCCAGCGTTGATCATGTCCAACACGCTGGAGTTCAGGCAAGCTGACTGCATGAGGTGGCTGTCAGCCTCCGACGGGTGGCAGCCGGCCAACATGCTAACAGAACTGTGACCGCTGTTGGGGCTGACTGCCTCGGGGACCTTATCCGAGAGGGCAGAGAAGTCGGGGGACTTGGCCATGTGCTGCCAGCGGCTGTTACAGTAGTGCTTTTTGTGGACCAAATAGTTGTCCAGGTTGCTGAAGGTGATATTGCATTCAAAACAGGTGGCCCCTTTGGGCATAAGAGGACTGTAGATGACAGGGGGGTAGCTGTTCCCTCCGTGGCGCAGCCTCCGGTGAACTAGCTCTGACATTTTAGCCAGAATCTCAGAAGCCTGCGGGACTACTGAAATGTCTTGGGAGAACGCAAACTGAGACAAGAAGGGGCCCATGGGAAATGTAGGCATGTTATGCTGCACAGGGGAGGAGGCCAGTCGGGGGCTGGAGGGCTCAGACTTGATCCTAGTGTAAGAAAAACTGGCTTTGCTGCCTGGGTGGGCCTCTCCCTTCTGAACAGACAGCATGGGCTTCTTCTCAGTCTTGTCAGCTTCCCCGTCTGTGCTGGTCTCCTTGTTGAGGGTCCCTTTGGGACTTCCGAGCAGAGCGTCCTTCCTGTTGGCCAGCTCAGTGCGGGCCTGCTGCTGCTGCTGCTGGAGGCTTTCCTCCGGCCCCCTGGGGGAGTGCTCTGTGCCGTTACCTTCCCTGTGAAGTTTGCTGCCGTGCCCATGTAAGTCCTGATGCTGTAAGAGTTCCCTGTGGCTCTGGAAGCTGATATGGCAGTGATTGCATCTGAAGGCCGCCTGTGACAGGTGAGACATGATGTGATGCTGGAATGTAATAAGAGAATCTGCCGTGTAGTTACAGATTGTGCATTTCAAGCTGGTGCCAGGAGGGAGGCTCTCTTCCATTTTGACACCTGTGAAGGAGATAAAAGGGAAAAATGCTCAGAATCTCGCCTCCCACTTCTCCTTTAGAGTTAACTGTAGAAACCATCAAACACTCATGCATTATGCCAAGCTTATTCCCATCCACTCTATTTTTTATGGCTCAAGGATAAACTGTCAACTATACCAGCTGACAGTACGATATGTATATTCCTCAAAATATATGACAGTTGGGGTTTTTTTCAAGCCAGCCTAAAGACCATGTGAATAAATGCAGGCTTTCATTTAATATTTAGTGAACTTTGGCTTTTGGGGGATCCATACATTAAAAAAAAAAAAAAAAAGATATCTGTTGCCTCTCTGACCCATGACCTTAATACTCACCACTGTGCGAGGTGCTCAAGTGCATTTCTAGGGCCCTGGGTCCGGAGAAGCTCTTATTGCACTGTGGAAAGGGACAGATACTGGGGGTCTGGTGTGGGCCACTGTCATTCTCCTCCACCACCGTCTCTGGCTCCCTCTGCCGCCCGCTGCAGTAGTACATGAGATGAGCCTGCAGGTTCCTCTCGCTCCTAAACCAGATTCCACATGCTTTGCAGGGGAAGATGTCCTCTGGAGAGGGGTGGGGAGACAGAAAGGGACAGAGGGGATGTGACATCAGGATACAAACAGCACTTTTATATTTACAGATAAAGGGCCTGCGCAAGCTCCTCTCATACGTCTACAGTCCTGCCTCTCAAAGCCTGCGTTAAAGGCTTTTCCACCAAATCCTCGGCTGCAGCATATCGCTGTGTTGCTACCAGTGGGTTGGTGCCCTTTCTCAAGGGCAAACAAGAACACTGGACCATCTGCTTACAGAAGCCTCCCTGTCGAGCTGAACCCAGATAGCCCTCGCTAAGTAAACAAACACACTATTTGCATGAGGCGTGTATTTTGCAATTAACACGTTAGTTCGAGCCTCAGTGTGTTTATGTGAACCCCCCCAAACTTGAAGGTCGATGGCTCTTATCTCCAGCGCAGAGACTCATCTGGGTTAATCTACGCCCGGGCGGAGACGACGCTCCTTGTTAAGCAGGTGACTGAGTGCAGGCTGTGGACTGGTGTGTGTGTGTGTGTGTGTGTGTGAGAGAGAGACAGAACAGAAGTGCGATTGTGCATGTCTAAACAAAAGCACATCTCGTTCCAGCTCCGGTGCCGGTGCATGTGCAGACACTCACTGTTGACGATGGCAGTGGGCAGGATGGAAGCCATGGCAGCCTGCTGCGGCAGGAGCTGGATGCTGTCCAGCAGCCTGGCTGGGTACATGCCCTCACTCAGAGACATGTGGTTCACCGGCTGCAGACGGGAGTCAAAGTCCACCGCAAACGCCACCAGCTCCTCGCCCTCCATCATGTTCTTGGTGGTAGTGCACCACAGTTGGCCACCTGGACAAAACAGGAGATAGAGGAGACGTTTAAACGCCTGCTGCGAGGGAGGAGAGAGCGCCGTTTCGTGCGCGCGCGACTAATTCTGGTCTTAAATGTCAGAGCATTACGCAGAAGGAGAAATGGTAATTGCTTGCGCACAAGTCAAACACTTGAATGGGTGTTGCGTAACTGCGGAGCTTGAATGAATCATCCTGAAGTCTTGATAGTATTCTTAAATAACAAATCGTCAGAAATACAAAGGGTCAGGTCATCAAAATGACAAAAAAATAAACCAGAACGGAAAGTTCTTAGCAGGAACATGTGTTTTCTAAAGTCAGCGCCAATATTACTCTTGATAACTGTCAGCAAGCTGGCAGCAGTTTTTAGTGCGACAGTTTTTCTTTCTTTCTGCTGTATCAATGAAAACACTGAGATGTGTAGATTCTTCGCACTCTCCTGAAAGACACTCGCTTTTTTTAAATGTCATTTTTCAGCACCGTGAGCAGGGTGACTGTTTACGTTGGCGTGAGGGCACAAATCTCGCGTACTTTTATTTTCTCGATAATTTTGGTGAATATCCTTCATCTTTTTTTTTACTGCCACTCAAATTTCTTTCAAGGCTCCTGGCACTCATATCCAGAAGCAAAGTGCACCTCAGCTGGGCTAAACTGTAGTCTAGAGTGCTGTAGTCAGCTAGAACACTGAGACAGGGCCTCCATAATATTAGATTGTTGTGTTTTGGGATTAAACATTCCTCTGAAATCTTCTGAACATATTCATTAAGTCGGAGAAAGGGTGGGGTGGGGCGGTGTGCAGGAGGAAGCAGGGAGGGAGGGTGGCAGAGGGAGAGAGTGAAGGTTTTAGCTTAGATAATATTTATCTCAGCACATGACAGGCTTTTCAGCTGCACTTCATTTTCCATTGAAGAGATTAAAGTTTTTAATATGACTATTTACAGAAATCTGGCTGGGGAGATAACAACAAACTATGATACGCCGCCGCTAAATGGCAGAATTAGGACATTGTTTCTGAGGAAAGCTGGACAATTAATTAAAGCGTGCTGTTAGCTTTCAAAGATGTGCAAACATACCGACGGAGTGTCAGGCTGAGAAGGGGGGAGGCGGCGACGGGAGACATGTGATTTGAGCCCTGGCTGATGCGGAATAAAGAGAGTCCTGAGGAGAGGTGTGAAGGCAGGGGGACACTGCTATAGAAAGCCCCGGCACATGGGCAACACTGATTACTCATGTTTACACAAAACCTGTGAATCACCAGGTTTAAAACCGCCCTGCAGACACGGCGAAGGTGCAAGAAGGAGCAATCCACTTTTCTGTCTGTTTATTAGAGGCACGGCCACAGAGACGGAGCCGCCAAGTCTTTACGCCGCCACGGCACGCGTTACGTCCAAATCGCTGTTAAGTCTGCAGAATGAGGTGCCCCGTTATTTCAACAGGAAATTGAATATTTAAGATTTCGCATCACTGTCCTGATTAAAACCTCTCTAGCCCTCTCCTATCTGCTGGTGAAGCACTGGAAATTAGACCAGCACAAATGTGTCAAAGGACTGAAATGGTATTAAAATATGCTATCTCTCAAAGTCCCATTTGTGTGCACACTTCCCCTTCCCCTTGAGTGTGTGTGTGCATGGGCGCGTGCGTCCCAGCGCCACTTTAAAGAGCAGTGCCTATCTGTCGTCCAATCTGCTGTGACGAGACACACACTTCAGGCCGCTCCACTTCATCGTTTTGATTCTGTCATACCACACACTGCCTGGAGAGGCCCTTTGAATTTTTATCTCCTAATTAAAATAACAAAACTCCTCTCCACTGTCTGCCCAAGTTACCATCAAGGTAGATACAAACTGCCACTGACAATGGCGGTGGAATATATCGCAGCCATAGCCACAAAAAAAAAAGTTTCTCTCCTCCGCGAGGATTCCTTAGTTCAAAAACGCGCTTACAAAGGGAATTACCAACGAGGCCTCGGCGCTCAGATACAAATCAGTGTTTTCTTGGGTGGGGTGGGGAAGATCAATCAAAATCAAAGATGCTGTATGCTCTCTCAGCTGAAAATGAAGCAGATTATGTGGAGTCTGATGGAAATCTTTCGCCTTTTTTTTTTTTTTAAACTGCATTTTCATGGAGGAATATGCGCTCAGATTGCATCCCTTCAGCCAAGAATGCTACAGATCCATCTGTTGTGTGTGAGAATGCTGGGAGTGAGTTTTTTAGGACTGCATGTCCCAGTTTTAGTGAGCCGCACAAAACACAGAGGCAGCACTCTGCTCGTTCCACTCACTCACTCAACCAAGACAGGCTAGTAAGGTACATGAGCTCAGGCTGCAGGATTATAAGTGTAGTTTAAAGCATATTGTCATCAGAATGAGAACTGGAAACAAGCAGCTGCTTCCCCTCTGATTTTTGATTATTACAGCTCTACACGTTACGCATCTACATTCAGACTTGACATGCATCCTTTGCGTAGCTTTGTGTCACAAATCTGAAATTGATATGATTAAGTGTGCAGCCATAGCATCCTCACATAAACAAACATGCATGCGTATGCGTGCCCACGGTGCGGGCGCGCAGAGATGTGTGCATTCACAGAACGAGTGTGCAGAAACATGTCCGTTTCATGCACATATGGAGATACAAGGCTCTGAAAAGCGACTGCGTGGAGGCGTCAGGTGGGCAACAGACAAAAAACAAATACCCCATGAAGGAGCGCTCTCGAAAAATCCGTCATGCCCGTTTGCCTCTGATGGCCCTTTTCCGTGACAGGTGATTTAAATCACAGAAACACGGGGCGGGCCACCTATGCCCATGGTGCAATGGGAAATGAAAGAAAGGAAAGGAAAGCAGGGGTGGGGGTATGTGTGCGAGGGGGGTGGGAGTGAGGGTCAAGAGTTAAGAGTGAAAGACCAAAAGCGTTAAGTTGTGAAACTGGGGGAAAAGGCTGGGAAAAGTGCAGCTTGTGATTTGCACTTGTTTGCCTGCTGTCTGCAGTGTGAGCTGCCTTTGTGCAGTGGCCAATGCAGTTGGAATGAAGGCTATTGTCTAAATCCTCCTGCAGAGCACCTGATAAAAGAATAAAGAACTATGACATATTCTAAAAACAATGGAGGAATTAAGGGAGACAATAGGCCAGCTGCCTCATTAAAACAATCAAAAACGGCATCCTGTACGTAGTCCAGATAATTAAAAACCACTGCTTCCTACAGTCTCTCAATACCATATCCACCAGCTCACTGAGGCCCCGAGACTGTGGCTCTGCTGGCTAAATGCCCTCTCCCTTCTCTTCTCCTCTGTTTGATTAATGGTTTATTTGAACGCGCAGCTGAAGATGAACATATGAAGGAATTCATGAAACAAAAATTATAATGCAAACCCTTCTCTCCCCCCCACCCCTCTATAAGCACTCATAAACTAATCAAACGTCTCAGGATGAATCGCAGGCACTGGGGGCGTCTGTCCCCTCCCCTTTGCCTAAAGCCCTGAGAGATTTCAAAGTGCACGCATCACAGGGGCATTTTTTAATTTTCTCACTTTAAATGACTTTATAAGAAAAACGGATGTGTACAGTATCTGTGTGGATGGGTGGGTGTGTGTGTTGGGGGGTGGTGTTGGTAGAAGAGAATATGAGATACTTGAGCAGGAATTTTTTCAAATATTTTTCTTCCCCCCCTTTATTTTTCTTTTTTTTTGTGCACCCTGCAAACCGCTACCACCACCACCAGCGCCATATCTTAATGAAGTTGCAAACAAATCTCTCATGCCTCGTGCGAAAAGCTGAGAGACAACAAAGCAGCAGAAATAACAGAAGGGCCCGGATAATTAAACTGGCCTGAAGACAGGTATTCAAATGTTGGTGTGTAAACAGCACAACTCTTTAATAGTTTAGCTGTAAAATGCGTAGTTAAGCACATCAGCACTTGCCTCTCCCATCTGTCCAAACACATTACCGTTGCAGAGGCCATTACGGCACTGGAGTACAGTCCCGCTGCATACCAGCCTGTGTGTTATGGGAGGGGTTGAACGGTGCTTCTGGGAACACTAACGCCGGCCCGTCGGCATTATCTGAATGCATCGTGGGGTCATGTGTTACAAAGAAACACTGCAGGTGAAGAAATGGCCGAGCTTGAAAGGGAGATCTGTGAGGTATACTTGTGCCGAAGTGCTTGCTGATCCCATTATGTTGTAGAAAAGAGCAAAAGGTTAAAATATCTAATTCTAGATAGCAAAAAAAGACAAGAAAAAAAGATGTTCCTTTGTCAAGAATGATGTTGTGGAGACTTCTTTTTTCTTTTTTTCCCTCGGCTTCTTAAAGTGCTCGTCTCCGTCTGTTGGCTCTGCGCTAACTGCTGGTCTTAATTGTGAAGTGAGGCCAGTGGTGCCTGAAGCCACAGAGAGGGTTGTAATTAAAGACCTCTACTCTTCTTGTCTTTAAATCAGCTCCGACTCCTCCTGGTCAAATGGGAACAAGCTGCTTGCACCTACGAATATCAAGTAGCTGTGCACCGTTAGTCACCGCTTCTTCTTCTTCTTTTTAGCTTTCACAAAGCTCCAATCAGAGAAGGAGTGAATTACAACCTGACACAATAAACAACTTCCTCCCTACCCGCCAACCCAACGGATCCGGTGGAAATACTAATACGTGGATGAATAATATCTGTATCTGCACCTGACGAGCGGACCCGATGGTGCCGTGACAAACGCTAAACACATCCTCCTCGTGAATACCAGAGGTGGGACCAAGTCATTGTTTTGCAAGTCTCAAGTAAGTCTCAAGTCTTTATCCTCAAGTCTCAAGTCAAGTCTCAAGTAATGTCAGGCAAGTCAGAGTCGAGTCTCAAGTCACTGGTGTAAAAGTCCGAGTCAAGTCACAAGTCTGAAACTTTGAATTTCAAGTCCTTTCGAGTCTTTAAAAAAAACAAACGAAAAAATAATGTTGCAGTTATATGCTAAATGTAAATATTAGACCATGTAATTTTTAAATCTGTGTTTTTCTCAACACATGACAAAATAGTGAACTTAGAAAATATACACAAATTGTGAAATTGCACCTCTTTAAAATGCAGCTCAATTAAACCTAGCTCCAAGAATAATTTTCACCGACAGTTCTGAGATAAGCTGCATGTCATTCTTGGATGCGGTTGTAGGACCAGCTTTAAAATCGCATGACAAAAATATCACACACATTAAAAAAAAACTGTATCACCAACGTAGCCTGGACAACATTTGCTAGTTAGATGAAGTCAGCTATCTCATCTTAGCATATTTATATGCATATTTATAATCATACGGTTCTTGGAGTGAGTGCATACACTCATGAAGTTTAGTAACTTCAGGTCACTGCAACAAGCCCAGGTACAGTTTACCGACGGATGGGTGCAGGACCTTGAAATGCACCGTGTAGAACGAAAGACCATCGTACGTATCATAAGTTTACCAGTCTCACAAATTGTTGTCATAAATACACATTCCTTAACCGTTTATTAATAGGACCTTTGAGCTCAATGGTAATTAATTAGTAGTGGAAATAATTTCTGGTAGCATCACAGAAATGTAGCAGTGACAATAATATTGTATGCTGTAATCGCACTGGGCAATTAGTGATACAAAAAACCTGTTTTATCCTGTGAATAAAAGTATATGTTTTTGTCAATGTACCATAATAACAGAAGCGAAACACAATATTGTGTCAGGACAATTCACTATTTATGCACAATAAACACAATAAATAAAGGAGCATAGCGCGACAATTTCTGTTCAGCGCCAGACTTGCTTGTAACCTATATCACCAATTATGTTATGAAAATGACGCATTAACTACAACAGCAGACTGACCTTTGTGGGAATGCTTGGAGCAGACTAACCTGTGAGCTGGAGTGTTCTGGGACGTTATATTTGGTCTTTGAATGGCTGCAATCCAGTCGCCTGTTTGTCACTTCGGAAACATGGCTCGAACAATTTCTCTTCAACGACGTAATCCGATAACAACCGATCTCTTTACCCGTCGGCTTCCCGTGGCTGTCATGCGACCGGCTATTGCAGTTAATAATACAACAGCTTCTTGCCATTTTTGTGTTTCTTTTTATCGCTGTGTGACTGATTTCAATTGAAAGCCTGCGTGCGCTAGTACCTCTTGCCACGAGTTCCCAGAATCATTTGCGGTTTTACCCGTGAATGACGTCACATTTTCAATCTCTATATAATATGTATGTTAAATTTTATATTTGGGGTGAAATATCAAGTCTTTTCAAGTAAACCGGTTCAAGTCCAATTCAAGTCCCAAGTCATTGGTGTAAAAGTCCAAGTCAAGTCACAAGTCTTAGAACATTTTTTCAAGTCAAGTCTAAAGTCATAAAATTAATGACTCGAGTCTGACTCGAGTCCAAGTCATGTGACTCGAGTCCACACCTCTGGTGAATACTGGTAAATATTTGGACTGTTTCTGGATCACCAGAGTCGAGCACATTAGGATGACTCACGGCTGTCAAACCAGCCGTCACAGTCCCCCGAGCCAGAGCGAGCCGGCGGCAAGAAAGGAAAGCGCTGAGCTTGGACCCGAGCTGGAACATCATTCGCGGGTCAAACAAGCTTACTATTATTGACGGTACACTAAACTAGAATTAGCTGACTCTACTATTATTTCACGAGGCTCTGACACAGATTGACTCTCCCTCCCTTTCACTCTCTGCTTCCTCCAATCCTGTTCATGCTTGCTCTCTGCCACTAGGAGGCACTCTTCTCCTGCTCAAGCTTGCAGTCCTTGGATGATTTTTTTTTTTTTTTTTTGCCACGATGATGCAGAGATGCCTCAGACATGGCAGGGCAAGCACAGATGCCAGTCTGCCTATACATCCTTGCAGGTAGGTGCTAAAGATTTTACTCTCACAAAGAAAAAAAAGGCGTTTGGCTCAAAAGGAATCCGCCCGACCTCATTTCTATTCGATCTGTGGCTGAATATTAGGTGTGCGCAGGGCTATGTTTCATGTTTCTCACTCTTTTCTTTATTTAAATGTGTGCGTGCGTGTGTTGTTGCCACATTTCTGCAATTGCATGAGTGGTTTAGTCACTTTTCAACATGTTTTATATTAAAATATATATTAAAATTCAGAAGTCTGGCAGGAAGACAGTGTCCTTTTTTCCAGGGTAATAATAAATGTTGTTCAGTAAATATGTGTTTACAGAGCCCTGACTTGAGCCTGACCCCCCCACCCCCACCAAACACACACCTCTCTGTCTGTCTCTCTCTCTTCCTCAAGATTTTTCCTCTCGTTCTGCACTACTACAGTGTCTGGACTAATTTTAGTATCAAGTGTTTTTTTTTTTTTCCAGATATAGCCGGTACCGAGAGCTCATGGATGGCCTTGAGCGAATGGCACGAGGGTCAGAATCCACAAATTAAAAAGTCCTCCCAGGGGAGCCTCACACACGCCGCTCTCTACTGTATACATTCACAGGCAACAAAGACATAAAAGCTGAAGAAGAAGGAGCAACGTCTTTCAACACACACGTTTATCAAGTCTTTGAAAAAAAATATATAAAAAAATGATGCAACGATGTGATTCAGCAAATGTTTCACAGAGCAAGAATTAAATGTTTCACTTTGAAATTAAAAGACATTTCCGTGGCTGGTCTCCGGAGATTTGTGTAGTTTTTCCCCTTTTTTTGTTAAGCACAGTGAGAACGATACTGGCTGGCAGGGGGATGTTTGCCTGGTAATGGTGTTGTAATCATTTTTGAGGGAGAAGAAAATAGAAATGTGAATTAGCAGCTATTTTTGCTCCATTAGGGTGCTATGACGGAGCCCGACTATTTCAATTTCAGATTTATTTATTTTCTAATGAAATGTATTAAATTATAGGAGGAATTACCCGCACATCAACCGCTTTGCTGTTCGCTCTCTCTTTTTTTGTTGTTTTTTATTTTAAAAAGAAAGATGCACAAAAACATTTGGATGCGTTTCTGTTTTTCCAAACAAATTAAACCTTCTCCCACGAGCACGAAATTTCTACTGAGGACGTTTTAAGCTTCCGGATCTCTGTGCTGTCAGTCTGAAACAATACACAGCCACATTCCTGCAGTACAAAGCTCGCTCTCTCCCTCATTAGCTGCCACACACACACACAGTCAGCTTTCTCCTCGTCCGCAGTAAAGTGGAGTAGACTATTAAAGGAAAAGCTCTGACTGGCTCCTCTCTCCGCTCTGCTTTATTCTTTATTTGGACAGGTTTGTCCCATTGAGCACTCTATTAGCTCTCCTTCTCTGCGGGTAGTGCTGCCTGTGTCCTGGTTGTGGCCAGTCGACATGTGTTTACTGCGGCCCCCGCTGCGGCGGCAGGCTGGTTGGGGGCCCGTCCTGACCAAGCCCTGCTAATGGGACCAGAAGACCCCTCGTGACAGGACACCGCGGCAGACTCTACCCCTCCCTTCCCTCCAGCTGCGGCCCCGTGGCCCGTGTCCCCCTACCCATCATGCCTCGGCGGGAGCAGGTGAACGGCGCGGGGCCAACGGCGACGCGTTTGGTTTTCCTGGGAGAGCAACGCGCCATCGCCATGCGCCTCAGTGGTTCCTCCAACATGGCTCCGGCCCTACGCCACATGGGCTGCCTGGCCAGTCTGCATTTGTGTGGGTGTATGTGTGTGCGCGCGTGATTGTGTGTGTGTATTTGTGGTGTATGGTGGATGCCAGCCCTAATGCAAATGCTTGCCGTTTAAAAAAATGGGAGCCTCTCTCCTCCTCTGTCTCTCCTATTTGGAAAGGTCTATTTTGGCCTTCTGGTGCTGGCAGTTATTTTTTTCCTCTCCAGAAGGACAGAGAGCCAGAAAGATGCACCTGTCATCCTTTTTGGAATTCAACATTTATTGATCTGGTCACGAGGAACGGAATTTATAGAGTTATGTGTTTTGTTTTTTTCTTCCTTTACGAACACCAACCGATTTCTGCCTTAAAAATGTGCTTGTTTTATTTGCAAAGCCAGCCTTATTTACAAGCACGCTCATTTGGTATTCACAGGACAAGCGATGCACGCGCGCACGCGCTCTGACACGCACACCAGTCACTCGTGCAGCATCCCAGCATGCCCTCCATCTCTGCACCCCGGTAATTCTACATATTGCTTAAAGTATGTGCTAATTAAATTTTCTGACGGTTTTTGCGAGAGAAATAAATAATCTGCGGCTAAAAGGCCTAATTGCGTTTGTCACATTGTGTCTCGGTGGCTAGTGCATCGGGAGCACAGCCGCTGCCCTTGCTCATTGCCATTCTGTCGTCCTGGCAAGCCCCCTCTCTGCCCCAGGTATCACCACGCGGCCATCTGGAGCCGACATCTGTCTCTCTATTGATCACAAGGGTTTAGCACTTGATCAAACAGACTGCGACAGGAAATTGCTCTTTTCCCCACAGAAAAGGCCAATCGCCTGCGTGAGGGTAATAGAGTGGAACTGAGATGCAGCACCGGCGCGGTGGGCAGGCAGGCACAGGCGCAGCCGGGCAGGCAGCGGCACGGCGGTGTCGGCCGCTGTGGAGGTGGCAGGGGATGGCACGGACACTAAAGTCCACTGCCACGCTTACCAGCGCCACGTTTCTAACCTCTCTGCTAATGCAACAGCAGCATTAAGAGAGCAAAAGAAATAGAACAGAACACGTGCACGCAGGCGATGACACCATCACCTCCGATTAAAAGAAGCCGCCGTACTGTGAGCGGAATCACTCAGGTAACCCAACAGCTGTCTGAAAGTGTTGGAAAAGCTGAAATATGCTATGTGATAAGTACGCCAGATGGTGAGAAATTAATGCATTTATTTCCCGAGGAGGAAAAAAAGCAAAACAGAAACTAACTCTGTTTACTTTGTCATTAACACCAGGGCTGTCAGTTTTCATTGGAATTAAAACGGACGACGAGCAGGGTGGCAATGTTCAAACACTGTGTGTTTAGCATGTAACCGAGCACCCCCGGTGGAAGGCTCCAACAGAGGGAAATCCCTGACAAGGACTGGAGTTGTCTCTTGCTCGCTGGTATCCCCGGTGGAGTTCAACACACTATTAGTGCCTGGAGGTGCACAGTTAGCTGAGGCTGTGGTCCACATCTAAAAAAAATTAAATAAATAAAATATTGTGGCTCCTCTCTTTTCGGGCATGCTTTCGAGGCACTCACTGTAACAACATGTTTAGCAAGTATGGACAATTTGATACTGAAGGTGACATTTATTCAGCATTGTAGGAAATATTTAATTGTTCCTGCAGAGAGCGAGATATGTTTCCCCTTGCCTACAGTGCTGGGATTGTCCTTTTGGAATATGATGCAAATTCGGGATGAAGCAACTAATTCCTTCCTTGCACCCCTGTGCACTCACCCCCTCCCAGCCACCCCCACCTCAACTCAATCCTCCGCCAGCCTCCATTCCTCCCCCAGACACGAGGATTCTGATTAATCGTGTGACCGCCCCTCGTTTTGCATTTTTTACACAATCTCACGGCGCCACGGTGAGATGTGCGAGGTGGTTTCGCCACTTTTTTGGCAAGCTGAAAAAAGACGTAGCCCAAGGAAGAACAAGTCGAAAGTATGAAGAGGGGGGGGGAGAAAAAAAAAATATGACCAGGGGACGTGATAAAAAATTATCAGCCAGTGTGTTTTCCTGTTTGGTTTTAATCTACATTTAATTAAATTCTTATCTGCTGTGTGCTTATGGCTGCATTTGAATGGCGAGGCTGCATTCATTATGAATGGTAAAATTGAACTCAGTACATTGTGTGTGGCCCAATAAAGAAACAAGACTCTTATTGCAGTGCATGCACAAGCTCCGACAGACATGCGGAAAAAATAAGTCAATTAAGATCGGTCTTTAAATTACCGCTGTATCAAAACAAGGGGCGGGAGTATGCTCCATAATAGAATCCTGACAGGGGGAGAGAGAGCACGGTCGACTGTTGTTAATATACATCCCATTTGATACAGCCAATTGTATTAGTCTGTTTATGGAATACACACAGTTGATGCGCAGTAGATTTACTACTCTATCATGATAGTTCATAATTGACGGGGGTGGGCGGGTCTGTGAATACAGAGGTCACTTTAAGAAAGAAACTGTGTCAGCAGTATGACGAGACTTCCTCGTAAAGATCCTGCTGGTTTATCTGAATGTGAGAGGTCAACAGCAAAGGTCAACGACAGAATATGTAGACAATATGTGGGACGCAGTAGATACCAAAGAGTCAAATCCAAGGCAATAGAGAGAGAAGATTGTAATACTACACAGGGCTTATAATGGGCGGGCGGCACTTTATAAGCTAAGAACAATATCCCAGCGGCAGCACCCCGGAAAAACACCCTGAGCCGATGCTACAAAGTTGGGCCCCGCAAAATCCCTAAATCTTCTCTTTTGCTTATTCCAAGCAGCGTGGGGGGTGGGCGGGTGGTTCAGGGAAGCTCCCTGCTGCCTGCCCGTGTTTACAGAGCCGTTCTCATCTCTAGGCCTTGCTCATCCATGGCACTGACACACGGTGTCGACATGATTAGGGGTCTGCCTTTGCGTAGGGCTGCGTTTGTACGTGTGTGTGCGCGCGGGGGGTGGTGGTGGTTGGAGGATCGGCAGATGAATGACTGGTGCATCGGAGAGGGATCACAGCAGATAATCGCTCCCGACTGCTGCGCCGGAGCTCTCAGATCTGGTCTTTAAAATAATGTTCGGAGTCAAGTCTCTCCAAAACCCCTCCCTCCCCGCCTCTCGCAGGTTATCTTACGCATTTTATGTTTGCTGTTTAAATCTTAACGGGGACACGAGCAGCAAGGGAGAGCAAATATGTCTGGAGTTGGAGGAAGCGGAGTGGAAATGTTATTGCGGGGGGTTGGGTGGGGTGGGGTTAAGATTAGCCTTAGCAAGGGGCCGAGGAGATGAAACTCCTCTCTCCATTCGGACGGCTTTCACACTTCTCGCGAAAAGCTCGGAATGTTTTGAATTTAACCTTGGAAGGGCCGGGGTGTCTGCGCGAAGCACGGCGAGGATAATGAATCTGACCTCTCGCTTAAGAGTGATATCATCCGAAGGCTTTCAGTCAAATGCGAAGACAAACACCAAATCTCCTTAAGTGCATTTAAATACAGACCACCAGCAGTACTCAAGACAGTGTGAACACAGCGCAACATAAATTCCAATATCATAAATACTCCTATCACACAAACAGAGGTGCCATAAAGCACGGCTGCCCGTGTCTGGGACTATAAACCTCTGGCGTTACTCATAGGGAGTAAACACACATGCACAATTTACTGCACAAGACCCCCCCCCCCCTCCACCCGCACCTCCCCACCTTTGTTTATCTTTTAAATAAGCACACTTTATCACCCTCCTGCATAAGCAAATTGCATGCAATGTGTGTTGTTTTAACATGTGATACGCTGTCCAGAAGATTCATTTCTCCCGACAAATTCAATTGTCTTTGCAATATCCTGCTGCCATAGGCATCAGGCCCCATCACCTGTTCGTTATCACTGGGCGTCCTGTTCGGGAGCTCTTGAAACGGTGCCATGGCATTGACTCTCAGTTTAAACAGCAGGTCTCTGAACTTCTCACGGTTGATGGCGGAGGCTGGAAAATTACGCTAACAACTAATTAACATCATAAAGAGCGTTTAAATGGACGGACGACACCTGCAACCTTCATTTGCACACGCTGACGCCGAATTACCTGTGTTTTTATTTTTTGCAGATAACGCGAGCGTTTTTTTTAAAAAACTACCTTTTCGAATATTCATTTTTTTTGTGTGCGGCTGGTTTTAGAGTTGGCACTGACATCCCTTTTTTGCTATGTACTGTAAAAAGAAAAGAAAAAAAAGCCACTGGGCCAAAAATAATAATTGTCAAAACAGAGTGTTGGCAGAATTACTAAAGCTGTTTTTATTCTTCTCCCTCTATGAGTTTGTGTGCACCTTAAAAAAAACCTGCCATATTCTGTGCCTGAAATAACACATTCCATTTCTAATTTCTATTTGAATATAAAATATTTCCAGGCAGCAGACATGGACCTCCAGTTACTGGTCCGAATAACAAAGTGCTGCCTGTCAGTCTGAGACACTTTGCTGGCTGGCTGAACTAAGCTGGTTTAGACTGACAAGGCTTCAACGGTGGCAGCCTCAGCTTCCACTGGCAGGCCTCTGGAGTCCCTCCTCACTCCGGCTCCCCAGCCTCAGAGTCTTTCACTGGCGGTGGCCACAATACAGTCAAGTATCCGTGTTCTTTGAAACCGCTCTCCCTGTGTCTTCCCTTCAAAGGTTTGAAGCAGGACGGTAATGCACTCACACCTCATTACAGAGCCACATTATGGACTACAGCAGTAATACGCCTTTAATCTTCTCCAAATCGTTATAAATGTCAAGTTGGGGCCAGGGACTTCCCAGTCTACTGCACCAATGGCTTAGCCTGCTATCCCCCTCTTTTCCGTATTAGCTATAGCCAGAGTATTACATTCACTGCCAGATCCCCTGAAACTTTCAACTCTTTTGTTCCAACATTCAATGCACCATTAACATACCCTTTGAAATTGTCTCTTACCACCCGCCTCCCCCCCCCCCCCCCCCAAAAAGGCCCCAAACAGCTAAATATGAAAACAGTCGCTACCCCTACCCCGCCACATACACCTCCCGTACCTCCCCCTTCTTTTCCTCAGCCTCTCCTAATGAGACGCAACATCCCCGTCTCTCCACTGAAGGATGCAGACTTTCCGTGTGATAGAGAGACTGCGGCTGTTTATTAATAATGAATTTGGATGTTTTGCGCGCGGAATGTTATCAGCGTGCACACAATCCCACCAATAGTTTGCCCTGATGGGGTAGCTGGGTTCCTCATTAGCAGAACATATTTAATCCAGAAGTTTCTTATCAAATGTCACACCTGCATCTCTAAATGGCATTTTCACATTCATTCGCCTGTATTTGGGAGATGAGGCTCCAAGGTGCTTTGCAGAGATTAAGAAGGAGAGAGAGTGCAAGCTTATTTTATCATTTAGCGGGTCTGGAAGGAATCCAAGGAGTTTTTGTCTTGTTGTTGTAATTAGAAAGCCTTTTAAGTGATAACGCCTGCATAGGAATATGAATATGTAGCGATCAGGCCAGTCCCCCCCCCCCCCCACACCTCCTCCCCCTCCCTCCTCCTCATTTCTCTCTCTCTCTCTCTCTCTTTTCCTGTGTCTCTCTCCCCCCACTCTCTTTCTTAGCTTTTTAAATTGTTGAATGCTGAGTTTTTGTTCTATGTACAGCACGGATTAACTCGGAGGCTTCAGAAGTTTAATGAAAGACTTGAAAGTGCACGCTTTTTCTTGTTTCTTGACTGCGACAGCGGTTCTTTTTCCTGTGCAAGAGCGGACATGACATTAGTGCATTTTTTGGTTTTGTTTTTATACCTAAAAGCGTAAAAAGGGTGGACATCGCTCTCCTTGAGGACACATTTCAGCAGCGGGACTTGAGAAAACCCCGCTGCATGGCAATATAAAAAGCCGAACCTGTATTTTCTGACATCCGTCCAGAATTAAAAGAGCATTTTAATAAAATGCGCTACAGTTCTGGTGAGTGTCAAGAGGAATAACGGCCCTCAGACCCGTTTTATTTTTCTTCAGTGGAGAATTGAACACTCCCTGTGAAAAAAGCTCAGATGTTTAACTTTTTTTTTTTGTTACAATGCTCCTCTGCAGCGTTACAAAAATGAAGCAGGTCGCTCAGTAGTGGCATTTTAGTCCCTGTGTATATCCAGAAAAGCTGCTGCAGCTAACCACTGGGCCAGAGATAAGTGCAAAACTGAGAAGTATTGATCCAGTAATAGTGGTTCACGCTTTGACTCTGACACCTTAACCCTGCAGACATAATGTCATAGCCTCTTATCCTTTCCTCTTAACACAACCTGTCTATCTCCCACAAGCTGTCAGCTCTAGTAATACGCTTCTCAAAAGCTCCCCTAAATCACTGAAATCATTGCACTTTCAGACATTATTTATTTTCCCGCCTCTTAAAAGTGAGGCATGATTTACAGTTCAGTAAAAGGTTGCCCCCCCCCCCCCCTCTCTCTCGTCCTCCATTTCCCATTAGACCTGCTAGCACTTTCTGTTGAGGTAATTCCATCTCTACCATTGTAAGAGCTGCTACATAGCAATTACTATGTTAGGTCTGTGTAATTGTGTTGGCTTACAGCGCATGACAAATACAGTGGAGCTAGACCCGGCATAGTGATCCCACATGTGTGCTGGTTTAGACGTTTTCATTAATTGAAAGCGTCACTGTGTAACAGTGCAGTATTACACTCTGGCAGGTATGAAAGTCTAATACAGCTTAATTACTCTGCAGCTGAATATGTATTTGTGGGGATCCCTTATGTGGGGCTTTTTATCTGTTACAAATCACAAGTTTAAACCACTGGAGGGTGGGAGAGATAATTAGTGAGGGTTTAAGCACCTAGAATTCTAATAGAAAAATGCTCGAATGAATCCAAACATCTCTCTGACATACAAAACGCTGGAAATAATCAGACGTTTTGCCTGAACTTTATTTATTTATTTTTATCGATATGTTTTATAAGCTTGCCATGAGAGCGGCCTCGGCCATCGCTGAAGGATGCCAAACGTTGACATTATATGCAAATTGTGTTTATTATCTCACAGGCAGCACAGATCCTGCCTTGGTTGGGGCTGGTGCAGCCCACAGCAACTTCCAAGCAAGGTTTATGCACAAGGGTTTCTAATTAGCTCTCTGAGGGCCGCAGCTAGAGCCACACTTTCCACAACAGCCGTTGGGAAGTTGAACACTAACTTGGAGGGCTCCATATGTTGCCCAGGAGGCCTGAGAGACAGACTGATTCTGTGTTTTTCACGTCAGGGAGCCACTACGTTCCAGAACAGAGCTTTTCTCTCTCCTGTACATAGAGATGGAAAAGTTGCCAAACCAATGAGCGGCATTCATCATTAGTTGCATGTCTTTGGGCAGTTATCATTTAAAATGAATCGCTTCAAATATGACGCCCTTAACACACAGGAAATCAATTCAAACAATGATAGCAGGAGACGCCAAACACATGCATGGAAACGTGATTTTTAGAAAAGCTCTCTAATGGTGGTTGTATAAAGGCTTTCATTCAGAACCGAACCCTGTATACACATGAATGAAGAAGTCACTGTATGCATCGTACGTATTACCTGCCGGTCACGAGGAAGGAGCTGGGACAAACCTTTTTAATATTAATCAAACACAATGGTGCATAAAATAACCATGAAATCATCGCAATATGCTTTAGATCTGGGGTGAGAAACATAAGGACCAGAGACCAAAGTCGGCCTGGCAAAGACTCCCTCTGGCCGACTTTTTTTTAACTTTAAATAAACAATTAAATGTATACTACTGTTTTTTACAGCAGTTCCACAGTAAAAAAAAAAAACCTAAATAAATCTGTGAATTAACAAATTTTTTTTGTTAATTCACAGATTTGTATTTACAGTCTGCACAATGAGCTACCAGAACTTTCTCTGTAATTTTAGGCATTTGTTTCTTACAAGTTAAATTCAAAGAGTGACGCTGACACATTTCTTTGATTTACTTTCTTTATCACACAAAAAAACTGATATATTCTGTTGAAATTGCACTTCTTTTTCTTATATTAAGACATTTCAGTGATTAAATGTGGAGTTAAACTTCTTCGCACTGACAGACTGGTCCGGCCCCTCTTAAGATTAATGGGTAAAATGAGTTTGACATGCCGGCTTTAGATGTTGCAGTTATAGCAGTATTACATTGCAAGCTCTTAAAATGATGGAAAACATCAGTGATCTGATACATTTTAACCTATTTTATTTATGTTGCCTTTTTATTTATGCATATGTGATTATAGCTGATTACTGTAAATAATTAAGAGCAAGCTACTGTAGATTTTACTGTATATTATGTGAATTTTCTTTGAGACACACTGATATAATTAATCAAGTGATTAATTTAGAGGCGTTATTATGAGGTTCACCTTTGTGCAACAAAGGTAATATTTTTTCCCCTTACGAATAAAAAGTATGAAAACTCTCCATTTGACAAACCTTAGAGATCTATTTTATGCTAACAGCTCACTCTGGATGTGCCCATTTAAAGGTGCAGTTAGAGTATATCCATTTAAAATCAGTATCTCATAAACTTTAGCCAATCTTCATCTCCAGGTACCCACTCAGCTTCCATTACAAGGCTCTGATGATCTTATATCTCCTTCAAAAGATGATTTTCAGCGAAGAGGACGGTTCGCCCTCCCTCCCTACTCTCTCTTTTCTGAATTGCCATCTCAGTTTTCTTCCCTTCACTCTCAATCAGCCTGCGTTGTGCTTTTGACCCCAGCGGTGCGCGCACACACATAAAAAAAGACGATGTGCCTCATTAACTGAGGCATCACACTGGCTTTTTCAACTTATTGTCTCTTGCACCTTATCCGGCCCTTCATCTTAAACTTGGAATAAATTAGAACGATAACGATCGCGCGTGTGCCATTAGTCACAAATGAAGTGGTTAACGTAGAAAGGGGGGGTGCAGATAGGGCTGAGATCTGATGCCGATTCATAAAAGGGAAGGCAGATTGTTGTAAAATGGCAGATAGACCGTGCAAATTGGGTGCCGACATTGCGTGGCAACGTTATTACCAAATTAGCTTGTGTGCTTTTGTGTTTTTCTTTTTTGCCCATCCTGATTATTACCTCAGGAGGAACGCCAGGGAAAGGGACACAGAGTGTGGGGCTCACAGACGTAATTCCTTTGAACAAATAGTTCAGATTATACAGGCGGTATAATGCTGATGCTGCCTTTACCTCCAAGGTGTATTTGCTTTTAATTTATACATTCGATTGTGACATTTTAAACAATTTCTCTATTGAGACTCAAGGCATTAAAGGCCAAATGACAGTCTTAAATAAACAGGGAATGAAAGGGGATGGGGTCTTGATAAGAGAATACAGTGTTTGTTCAAGTTGAGGCTACCGCTGGCTAAAGAGTGTCTTTTGTTCTGAGGTGTAGCTTGGCCTGTATCTTATGTTTAGTCATGGCCTTACAGCTTAATACTTCTAATATTCGGTAGCATACGTAATTTGTGCCAAAATGAAATTTTCAGAGGAGACTCTTTCAGCCAAACTTGGAAAGGAGAATGAGGAAGATAACCTAATTTACTGCAGAGGACAATTATCATGGAAAAAAGCAAACTGAGCGACACATCGCAGGCCGAGGTAGCATCGCTCCTTTCTGAAGAAGACAAACTGGTAGATTGAAGGTCTCTTGAATCCAGGCTGTCGCTGGGGGTAGGGGAGCTCTTGTAATTTGCAGAACTGAATCCATGGAGCGGGCATAAGGGAATAAGTTGGAAGGGGAAGAAGACAGAGAACAAACCTGGCAGGCACGTTGAGGCCATGCCAGTCCTGCCTGCGCCACGCGGTGTGGCAGGGGGGCAGTGCCAGGAAATGTGGCAAGAGGAGGAAAGATCAAACAACAAGGGCTGCAGATCTCCACCAATCTGCTCTGTATTAATGTCAGAGCCAAGGAGCAGCTGAACCAGACGTGATCCACAATGTGTGACAGCAATGTATGTGTGCGCGCGCTCGTGTGTGTCTATATGACCGTTTGCCATTCGCAAACTGGACCAAATTCATAACGGCCTGGTGGTATGAGCGACAGCTCTAAAACTGTCATAGAGTGTGAAACATTTTTCCAACTTGTCCTTAGAAACTTGAGGACAGCAAACGCCCAAGAGTTTGCTCTCAGATTGCTTTTGAAAATTTCCTTACTGTCACATTTCTAATGCATCCCAGCAGCGACTGAATCGGAGCTTTCATTCTGAGGTGTTCCGCATGTCTCTCTGGATGTCAGACACACAGTAGCCCATGATGGAGTGGTGGGAACCTGGTGCCTGCATCGACACGCCTCTCAGCTCCAGTGGGCTGCACACCCAGGCCTGCATCCTGCTCCAAAAACTTGTTCTGTATAGCCGCAATAAAGCAAGCAGACGGCAAATGAGCTCCACGCTGCCATCGCTCCCTCCCGGACAGATGGCAAAATTAGACAATATGCTTTCCAAAATTACACTGAAATCACATGGCCGCGTGTGTGTCTGCTCGCCTGTCTGTCGGTCCATTCTTCCACCCATCCGTCCGTCCCGGATGGCATCCCGGCCATCTTTTGCTTGGGTGTGGCGCCTGGGCAGGGGGCGAGGCGATGCTGTTTGGGACGGTGAGGAAGCTGGAGCCAGCCTCATTGCTGTTGATTGATATCGGAGCGCTGCAATGGGATGTAGGGCCAGCAGGAGCATCGGCGGACGAGATTGGGGGTGGAGGAGGGGGGGTTACATGGGCAGGGGGATTGTTGAGGGAGGGGTAGCTGGGGAATGAGCCTGCTCTATGACAATGCATGATGAACAGCCTGCTATTTGGAGTGCATCTGCAGGAGCTCACGTACTGCCGACTCCTTAGAGAGATGTGGGAGGAGAGCAAATGTTTGAGGAGCGGACTCTGCAACTACCGAATCTCCCAGTGCTCCATGTATTTTGGGAGTGACACAGAGCATCTTATGACAATATTAGCCTCAGCCTCTATCCCTCCTTGTCTTTTTGAAAAGAATCTTGAACTGCAGGCTGATAATAGTCTCTCCAACTGATATGGGAGTCTCTGCTGTGAACTGGGAAAAGGGGGAATCTCTGCCGGAAATCTTGTCTCAGGGAAATTACGTTATTCCTCTGCTATACACATTCTGAGATAGAATTGTAAAAGTTGGCAGCCTGACTATCTTGTCATGTAAATAATTTAGCACAGAGGCCTCCCTTCTATCTGTCATGAAAAAAACACAGCCTGTTTCGTTATTTATATGTATTTTCTTTATTTTGACACCATGTGCAGAAGTAGAATCACACTGCCCCCACAACTTAAAAAATAAAAGCACGAATAAAGCCTGTAAAGCTCAATACCCAACCAAGCAGCAATTTGAAAGTGAGAAATATCCTCTAATTAACTAAATAAACATAAACACAGTCGTTACTGGGCTGAATGTGGAGCTGCAGATGGCAGGACAGTCAGATTCTGGACTGACTCATGACAATAGTAGCCAGACAAAGTGAGTAAACACTAGGAAGTTGCACAGTGGCTGAAACAGTTGGGACTTTCCAAAGAGACTAATGGTATATATTCAGGAGAATGATCACAACCACAGGCTGCTCATTGCCAGCTTTGATTGGCCTCCCGGTCTGTCGCTTGGGAGAAACCCCGGTCCCCTCGGTGACGGCTCTGTCACTGTCTTTGTGCCCTGCTCAAGCAATTAAGCTCAACTACATGTTTTCATATGGGAAATGGACGACGGAGGGGAGGGTGGCATCGGATCGGGGGGTGCGGGAGGCGTTGTGTGAAAAAGTCATTTTAGAGCTGCACTCTTCAGTTCCGGTCATGCTCTGTACCGACGCAAATTAAAACCTCCCCAGTAGCCTATGTAAATATGCTGCCTACTGCGCTGCGCTTTAATGAGCCATGATATGAAAGACATCTAAAACCAATGGAAAATAACTGGCCACTTAAAGGTGGGGTGAGTCTGACAGGTGACAGGTAGAGCCACACTGAAGACAGTGTCGGGCTCGGTGAGGGGGGGTGTCAGGTTTGCAGGATGATGGGGGCAAACCGGCTCTGGCATTCAGAAATAATCTGGAGCTGTGAGCTGCAAGCCAGGGGAGAGTAACCAGCTTTTTAGCCCCAGGCATTTCAAAGAATTCTGGGTGGTGGTTGTGGAGAGGGAAAAGGGGGAGCAGGTGGGGATTGTGTGCACGGGGGGTACCTGGTGTGTGCTCATTTTTAAGGGGGTGGGATGTTGTTAGGTGAGAAGTGAAAGGAGACAGTTACTATGTCTCCTGCCTTGAGACACAGCTCATTGTCACCAACTTAAAAAATGTACATAATTTTTCTCCTGGCAGACACACACACACACACACACACACACAGGGAGACAGACACACTCAGCCCTCAATCCTCTAATAACCTGTCTTTTAAAAACCTTACAAGGATTACCTATCTGCAAATCTGCTTTGTATGCAGAATGTGATGGCGGAATGGAAATGAGCAACTGTTCAAGATGGCGCCCACCAAAAAAAAAGAGAAAAAGAAAAGGGGAGCCACATCTGCACAAACCGATTAATCCGAAACATTCAGAGGAATCTCAAGTCATTTACAATATCACAGAATCCATAATCAAGATTCACTGCCAGAGCCCGAGTCTGCGGCACAGAGTCAATGCCCAGTTCAATGAGGGCTGATGGAATGTATAATTTCATGACAGATGCACGCATTCACGGGGGAACACAGGGTCATTTTAACATTCACAGGCAAAAAAAATAACAACTTACCCCAGAAAGGAAATACACACCCAATTATTAATGTGCAAAAGGAGGCACAAGCAAATGAAATATGTAAAAATATTTGCTCACCGATAGCAGAGTATTCATAAAATGCAAATGTTGCACTCTCTCTCTCTCTCTCTATATATATATATGAATATGGGATGTTTTTAATAGAAACAAATCAATGTAGCTATTTCGAAAAACAGCATTATATAGAGAGAAATATGCATCTCTAATTGGTCAAATCCCCGTGTATGCATAACATTAATTAGGATGATCATGTTTGTTGTAAAGATTATGGGCTTATTTGTTCTAACAGGTGACTCACAGAGAAGACACATTAGGAACAAACCACTGTGGTCTTGGGCTCGTAGTGGGGAGGGGACAAATTTAGTGTGTGGCAACTTGTACGCAATGTATTTCAAATGGGAAAATGGGGCGAACAGATATGTAGATTTTTTTTTCCAAATCTGTGGCATGGTTTGTTGGTTTGAACCTTGCCAAGCCATGCTAAATCCAGCCTTTAAAGCCACGCAGTGAGCTATAAAGGTAAGAGCTGGCTGATAGGCTGGTGAGATCCACTGTTGTTGGGCCATCTGACAGTCAAACTCGTGAGGAAGACGGAAACAGAGGAACAGGCCAGCGGGGTGCCTTATGAATTTAGACTAAGTTGAGATTCAACATTTGCCCCCCCCCCAAAAAAAGCACATTCTCTCCTGTGAACTGTCAACAAATGCAAACCAAACCCAACAAGAACCACCCTGGTGAAAAGCAGTTTTTTGTAATCTCTCGTGTGGTTTTACACTTTGACAAGATGCAACAGAACTGCTTGGGGTTAATGAAAGTAACAATAGGCGGAGAAATAAGTAACAGTAACATTGGTATTGTAGCATAACAGCAAAATGCAGAAATCCAGTTATCGCTATTTTACATTAACTATAAAACATATCACAGCATAAGAATCATAATTTTCATGACAGTATGACACTTTTCAAAACACCAGTGATAGAAAGGTGCTTCACAGTATGAATACAAACACAGAGACACATAATTATCCACATGGTCAGATAATCATTCCAACATACTCACTTCAATACACGCAAATATAGATGTAAACTATGGGCCAAATAATGGGGGAAAGATTAAAGAAAAGACAGACTGTAAAAAAAGATAGTCAGTCATTTAAAACAAATCACAGATTGGGTTGACCTGATAGGCCGAGGAAGGCTGATCCAAAGCGACAGCCTCAAAAGCACGATCACCTCTAGTTTTAAAGAAAAAGGAACAATTAGGAGACCGTGATCAGATTATCTGAGAAGTCAGCTGCAGCGATAAGGTCTCAGTCATACTGATTTATAAGCAGGGGGCTGCCCATGTAGAGCTTTATATGTTAATAATAGCATTATTAAGGAGGATTCTGTATTTCACTGGGAGTAAGTGAAGGGAAGCAAGAATAGGTGTGATATGTGAGAGTCGGCTAGTTTTTGGTCAGTCTCACTGCTCAGTACTACACTGACTAAACGATAGCCTAAGGAGGACTAAGTGACACAAGTATAAAATTAATTACTATAATCAAGGGAGGAGAAAATGAGTGAACTAAAAGTTCCAAATAATTAAATGACAGCAAAAGCTTTGATTTTTGCAATATTTCTTAAATGAAGGACGAAAGACCGGATGAACTTACAGATGTGCGATTCAAAATTTAAATGTTGTTCAAAGATGAGTGTAAAAAAGATCACTCATAGTGATTAAAACTTATTTTTAATTTTCTTTTAGCTCACTCTTTTAACATCTGTCATCAACCCTGTTGGTCAGAATAATAAAAAATTGAGGCATGCTATCTAAAGCTAGCACCTAGCTAGTGACTACAGTTTAGCATTTAGCCTGATTAAAATCCTTGTTCAGTACAAGAGCCCAAAACTAAAATGCATGCCAAAATGCTTTGTGACTAGCTAATATAAGAGCCATGCAATGAAAGGACAGAGCCAAAAAGGAATACATGTTTTTTATTCCATTTAATATCTGTGTTTCCACTATGTGCTACCAGTGCTAACAGGTTAGCCATTTGCAATTTTACATGGCTTATTCAGCTGTTTTTCTACTTTTGAGTAATCAAAAACGAAATAACGCAACTTCTGAAAGAAAACTCAGCTTTATTAGGCACTGGTGAATGTGATGAAAGAGTTTTGTTTTTCCCACACGCTCCATCCCATGAGTAAAAAAAGTTAAAGTTAGCTGCTAGGTGAAGCCACGAAGACGTTTATCTGCCCAGTCTGGGTCGCTCTCTCTCCTGCTTCTCCTGGCCCTGATTGCAGAATGGCTTTTACAAGGAGCCATCTCTCGCCCTGGCAACTTTGTGTGACCTTGTGGGACTGAATAAGACTGTAAAATTGATTCAGCTCCCGTAATAAAAGAGCACACACATTATCAGCATTCTAATTATAATTAATATAGGCAGCAGCGGCAGACCCATTATTTACGATGGGGGCCCATGGTAAGCAAACACAATAATAATCTGCTTCATATTTTTATTGATATGTTGATGAATGGCTCTCTTTCACACAAAACACCAATGGAATGTTTCAGTGGCCGATCATACAAGTGCTGATTATTTCACTGCCAATTTCCTTCACCCCTGCTCACCTCCCGCCTCGCCTTTCCTTCAACCTCTCCTCTTCAGGCTTTCATTAGCCTTTTGTGTGTATCACCTTAAGTCCCTGACTCCAAACCTCATTACAGAGAGCTGGGTCAGGTGATAGAGTCGACTAACCTCAAGGAGGTGAATTACTGTCAGAAATAAACAGTCCAGCGGCAACATCACACAGATGTCCGCCTGCTTTTCAAAGAAATACCTGGCACATTGTTTGAAAAGAGACCTGTGTCTAAAGGAGTCTCAAGCAGCCAGAGATATTTCAAAAGATGTTGAATATTAAATTCTGTGTCAGTAATGGTTTCATTCTGCGGTTTTCAGTCGAGAGGCCAGACCACTATAAAGTTTTGGCTGATTTAATTTGTACAATAAAAAATTCTCATAAAAGGTCCCTCAGTGACTTTTAGACCCACTGACTGCACACGCCAGTGTTGTAACACTTCCTGAATCGTGTGCAAAAATAAAAAATAAGAATAGCAACAGTAACAATATTTATTCTTCTTATTTGATTGCTTGTTGGCTTTATCTTTCAGCTCCAAAGCATCTGTGTTTAAATACAGTTCCAGTGGTAGAAAAAGCTTTTTATGCGAGGTTAAAATCCCCCCTTTTCTCAGTGGATTATATACTAGTTACAGGATGGAGACTGTTGGCATAGAATAAGAGAATACTTCTATACTGAATAGTGTCTCAATATTTTCTATCCAGCGAATATCTGGTTTACTGAACACAAAGGACCCTACTGCCTCACAGTCAAAGTGTGTAAAATAAAAAGACAGCAACCTTCATATCTAGGTTATCCTTTATAATTAGGTGTCTATGTAGCTTATGCCATTTCCCCTGTTTGATAATTGTAGTCCATCCCTCCTAATTTTGCAGAGAGTCAGAAAAATGCTTATTTGTGCCTATCTTTCTTATTAATTCTCTTCACAAATCCTTGATTATTTTCCAATCCTTTCCTCTGATATCTCTGGCACTGTTTGTCTGTTTCACTCACTCCTCCACTGAGCAGTCTGCCTTCCTTCTCAATCGCCTGTTTTGTTTCCCGTTTTAATGAACAGTTGGATTCTTTTATTTCTCTACAAGTGCTGGATTTGCCTTATCACCCCCCGTCCCTTTGAGGGTTGCCAATTGGTTTTATCCATGGATGTATCATTTCTTAGGCTTCCTCTTTTTTTCTCCACAAAGAGAAAGAACCACTCCGTCAACAAGCCTCTCCGGAGCCAGAGATTAAAAACCTCAACATCACCTACCTTCCAGCGCTACTCCCAACTGGTTTGTGTAAAACTCAATTAAACTTGTCCCCACTGAATTTCACATTACAGTACATTAAAAGGAAATTCTTCAAGCGTGATGACAAAGCTCAAACCTAGCTTCAGAGCCGCTATTTAGGAGCTTTCCTAAACGCTCTAGTCTTCGGGGTTTTAGCCTCATGTCGGTGGAAAAGGCGCCAAAAGCACAAAGACAAAGAGAAGGTCTCTTTTGACTTGAGTGAAAAACAAACTTTATGATTTATTTATTTGCAGACACCCTGAAAGTCGCAGCCTCTGCTTGAGACGCTGCATACAAACGAGGTCTGAGTCTGTCAATTTAACTCCCGACAAAAGGCAAACTGCAGCCTTTTGATGATTAAAGGTAGCCGCGCTCACAAGTAAGCAGGGTGTAATGACGGTTGTCAGCCATGTGACGGTAGCCATCTTTCCTAAATACAGATGTTAATCTTTGGTGTAGATTTTTGATCTGGATTTCAGAGACGCTGCAATTCAATAACAAATTATTCCGCCACCTTCGTGCGATCTGCCTGGGTGGAAAGGGAGTGTTCAGCCGAGCGTCGCGCTGACAGAAAGAAACATCGCAGGTCGATATGCGAGTTAACTTCACTCACGTGTGATTATATGCACTTTCAACTACATGACTGCAAACCAGAGATTGAAACACAGGGGGAGGCGGATACCTGAGACGGTGTTCCTTTATGAATAGCATCTATTATTTTGCAGTTTGTGTCCTCCTACTGAGTGTAGCATGGGAGCGGCGTGGTTTCCTACAAGGCAGAACGAGAAGGAGCTTGGCTTTGCTTCAGCCAGGTCGGCTTTACAAGAGGGGAATCTGGAGACAGATTCCACTTCACTCGTTCTCTTGTTCTTCCCCCATGTAGACGTCCCTCCCTGCAGCCCAAGAATTTAAGGGCGGCTTTGAACCCATCGCGCTGTTCTTCAACGTCGCAACATGCGCGAGTGCTCGTCTTCACCCCTCCCCCACTCGTCAGCAACCCAAAAGGTGTTTTCGTGCTGAGATTAGTGGATGAGGTGCAGTCTGTGTTTTGGGCCAAACATGCCCATCCTTTGACACAAAGGCGGACTCTGACTTCGACTGGGCTACAGACCAAGATCACGCTCCCTTGTCTCCTCCGCTTCCTCCTCAATCCTGTCCAACACATGACATGTGTCACCGCCACAGATCTGCACTGGACGATACGAGCAGTTCAAGGTCAGGGCAAATCCCCAAAGCAGAGAAAAGAGAGGGGTTGGGGGTTGGGGGGGGATCTCATAGAACCCACCCCCTTTTTTTATTCCCAGTGATGAACTATTTAAAAAGTTCATTTCTCCTAAATGCTTAGCATATTTCATGGTGCTATAATGTGAGCACTATAATGTGAAATCTCCATTAGCCAAAGATGGGCACTGCAGTAATGCAATGGATATGTCAATTTTCTTGTTCTGGAAAAAAAAAGGAAGTTTTGTAGGGATTTAAACCCATGTAATATTCATATTTTCTATTTCAGAGCACAATAGCCGGCAAGGAACTAAAGTGATTATACATAGCCAGAGTCAAACTCTGGAGCCGTTATCTATTATGGTTTAATAAATCAACAGGGACAGAGCAGGGTGGACAAATATCCTGGTAACATTTTGCTGCCTTCTCCTCAACCAAACGTGTCTGATGAGATGAAAAATGGGATAAGAAATACTGAAATAAAGAAGTGTTTTCCATGGAATTACACGAGTGGGGACGTCCACAGATCTTGCATTTTCATGCATCAGTTTTGTGAATCTGCACTCGCAGGTCTCGAGCGACAAAACTTCAATTAACTCCAAGCTACACCAGTGACAAAATATTATTCAGTCCAAAATGCATTTCTGAGGCCAGGTTAACTCAGACAGGAAGGGAAAAGGGGCCACCGTGTAATTATTTGGTACTTACAATGTCCTACACTTCAGATTTGTGAGGATGGCGAGCAGAAAATCTGTTTACTATGGAGCCGAGTTGCTCACTCTCTTCTGTGAAGCCTTTGAATAATTCATGGTGAGAGCCATAGGCATATGCGGTGGAAAAGTGTTAGAGAATATCACACCAAAGATGGCATCCTCCATTATGTGCACTGTGCCCGGCGTGCCCACAGACCTCACATAATGTAATTGGATAAAAGTCAGATGCTGCATATTGAGAAGCTACATAAGGCAGTGATATTCTTCAGAGCCTCTGAAAAGTGCTAATTGACTCAAAAAGCAGCTACAGGAAAAGGACTGCATGCCTTATTGTCTTCATATATTTATCTCCAGCACCTCATTACTTTTTCGTGCAGTTACAAGAAATAAGTGGAATAAATTTACTTACTACAGCTTGTGTTCAAAAAGCATGACCTCTCCCAAATAGAACAAGAGAGGGGGGCGAAGAACAACACATCTTAATTTAAAGTGTCATTATTCCGACTTGGTCCAGCAAAGATGTTTTTGTTGTCATTTTACTTCTGTTGACAACTCGTCTCTTCGTGATGTTAGCGACTGAGACGATGTGACATGTGTTTTACATATCAAAACTGCCAAGCCTTTCATTTAAAGAGGCTTCATCTTCACTGACAATATGTTTATTGACAGGTAAAGCCCCAGAGATTAGACATGCCGGTCTAATTAGTCTCTCCCTCCGCTCCTGTATTTACACAGCTGAAGCCCCCTAGAGAGGAAGGTTGATCAGACAAAAACCAGCCAACCAGTGGTCAAAGTAGTATTCAGATCTTTTATCTGACTAAAAGTACCACTGCTGCACTGCAAAAGCTACTTTGGGTTGCTTCCTTATTCGCAAGGGGTCACCACGGGACAGCAGGTAGCTCCACATGTTTTGATTTGGCAGATGCCCTTCCTGACACAACCTCAAAAGGATTTTGTATCTCCTCCTGGAATCAAACCGTGGATCTTTTCAAACTCAGCCCGTGCAAAAAATACATAACAATACTTGAACTTCATCGTCAGTTCAGCGCCTGTGAAGCTTGATTTTTGCTGGTGCTGTACAACAAGGTAGAATTTGAAATAAACTCCCGGGTATTTAACAGCGTTGGGGAGAAGCCAGCTTAGATAATACTTGACAGCAATACTTGACAACCCTGCAATCCAACCAAAAACACTTGGAGACTTGTTTTTAATTGAAACCTGGTTCCTCTGGTGGGAGACCAGTTATGGTAGCTGCCTTCCAAAGTTTCACAACCCAAGCAGAAACACACGTCGTTAGATGTTTTAGGCATTTCAAGAACATATCAATTTGGATTCCATTCTAAAGTAAAAAATGTAGCAAAACTTCCAAAAATGTAATATTTTCAAATGTTTGGCGTATCGACAACAAATCAAAACCATTGCTTGAATGATTACTGGCTAAGCCACTAACTGAATTGTTTCATTTGAACAATATGCTTGAACACATTTTTTATATGTAGTCAGGTAGACATGTCAGGTACAATGAAACAGAAATATTGGATTGGAATATAAGTGCGAGTACCTTAAATCTGTATGTTAGTACAGTACTTGAGTAAATCCAGCACAGAAGCTAACACTAAAGGAAGAGGGGACGATGATGGATGCGGCAGCCATGTAACTGTAGAAAGGAGTCGGTGGGCAGGCTTGCTTAATTCGTGACATGAAATATTACCTGCAGCGTTCGACAGAGCGGACCCGCTTGGATGGCGGGAGAGATAGCATCCATCCTCTCAGTATAAGAAACAAACAAACAAACAAAAGCTCCAAAACCTCTGACCCGACAAAGGAAGTACAACTGATAAGTTAGTAGCAATTTCTCCCTCTTCTCCTGCTCCTCTCGCTTTTCTTTGAATAGCATTTCTCTGCCTTTGGCCCCAGTTTCACCTTGCTACGCCTGTGCCCTTCTATTAAAGGTGGTAATGGCTGCCAACTTCCCTCAGGCCTTCTTTTTAATATTTGTCACTCATGAAAGAAAAGGGGGGATTGGGAGATGATAAATCTTACTTTTGCCAGCTAAGGGCTTCTATCTCAGAAACAGAATAAAATCCAGTCCCAAAACACTGCTGTGCGCATTAGGAAGCTGTGGGTTTAAGCCTTGTCCGCCATGATCAAACTAGGATTTATGAAGCATCATAACTCCCGACAACATCCAGCGGCTTATTAATTTTATATATTTCTGTCCATTCCCTGATATTCCCAGCCTTGACAGTCACTCAAGATAAGCCAAAAGCGTTCTGACAGGATGGAGTGTGTGTATATTTTTCACTGTTCTGCCCGCTCCCCCTCCAGTTGAATAGCTTTAGTAGAAACCTTGAGGCTGCTGTGATGTGATTCGTCTCTGTTTTTTGTCTTCACTTGCAACCTTCCCATTTGTAAGGGCCCTTAAATCAGCCTTGCACTCTGCTGAGCCATGAGAAAGGGCCTGGCAGAGACGGGGAGGGAGGCGGGTGAAGCGGATTTTTGTGCACGCGTACGGGTTTTAACGTATGTTTACGCACACGCAAAGAAGGTGGGAGGGAGAGAAGGAGGCGACCGGCTCCACCAGAGTATCACACGTGTGGTTGAATTTTAATCAAAACACTCACTAATCACCATTTACAGGCCGTCTATATAAAGGCCTGTTCTCCGATATGAGAGGGCAACATGCTGATAGGGTTTAATTTAACTGGAGTCTAGGTCGGAGGCTTGATTTAATGCGACCCACAGGAAAACTGAGCAGGAGGGAGAGAGAGACAGGAATGGTAGCTCTTTGTGCAATGATCACATAAGTTCACATCAATAAAGCCCCAACCCATTACCAGAAACACTACATGAAAGAGGAGGGGCCCACGGTGGGCACTGGCTGCTCGTCACGTACTGTAACGACAGAACTGGCTCCAACTCTCCTGACAGCTGCTTCACTTTTCTGACGAGCTACGCAGAAGAATCGGGGGCAGGATCTCAACAGGCTGTGTTGAGATATAACTCCTTTAACCTCCTGAACCCTCATTTCCCTGTTAAATTTTGCCCTAAATTAGAAGAGGGCACATTCTGCCGTAACATGCATTTGTGCATGTTTGTTCCAACAACTATTTAAAGCCACATGATGTTGGTTTTATTTGAATTATTCCCTGGCAGGTGTTGGCAAACGAACGAAACGTTAAGACATTTCTTTACCTATAAATCTTCAAATGTGAGATCGGCGTCATCCTTTGGACAATAATTATTAACAACGCCTTCCATTATGTATGTGGTGGTTGTCATCTTTTTTAGGTTTGCATTTTTATATGATAAACCCGCAAGTCAACACGAAAGCAGAAATCTTGTGAACAACCCTGTTTATTGCAGTTGTTCTCAAACACTGACGGGGTCTCAAGTATGCCACCAATCTGGTTGGAACTATGTTGAATCAATATGACATTTTTTAGTGAGGAATAAACAAATAGTTTGCTAATGCTTGGCTCTATTTCACAAAAATTCAACTAGTATCCTTTTTTATTGGTAATATCTGCTTTTGAAGCGGGGGAGGCCCCCCCAAAAAAGTTTGAGTACCACTGCATTTCAGACTGATTAAAAAAAACACCCTCTTTCCTCCTCGTTAAGGGTTTGTCATCAGTAAGTTTCTTGTGCTTGTTAAAAAGCAAAAAATAGATTAACATTTTTTCATATCAAATGTAATGCAATCATTAACACTTAATTACTGTGAAAATAAATAAATAAAATAAGTAAATCCAGATGTCTCTGCATGTGTTCTGTGGTGTGGGAGAATCACACATTATCACTATTCATGTCTGGTGATGGGGTTGCTGCAGGTCACTTCCAATTTATTCCAAGCAGCTGAAGAAGTTATATTTCGCCTTGCTCGAGGACACTCTGGAGAAGTAACTAAAAGAATTAACAAAACAATGTTCTCATTCATTTACTCAAACTGCTCAAGATCTGAAACAAACTTTCTTCTGAAGCCAGAAGCTACCCGCTAATTCTCTAAGCCTCTGTTGCTTGTGCTCTGGCTACGACCCTGACCAAGCTAACTAGCCACAGTGGCTATCACACCCACCAGTGTCTGACTAAGACCCTAGCATGCACTAGCCAGCTACAGCCCCGGTGACTGAAGCACACAGTGGTGAGAAGGCAGGCAGGATGTAATCTCCAGGAGCTGTTGATACAGGGAAACACACAAGGTTTGGGTCAAAGGGATTAAAATGGTGGAGGTGCTGGCTGTATGAAGAAGAGGGGCTGCGAAATAGTGGCGGGAGCAGCGGGCGAGCCACCCCATAACAGAGAGGAGTGGGGAGATTACAGGGAAAATGGCGCAAGGGGGATTCCTGCAAGGAGAAGGGAAGCAGTGACTCCAAATGGCATTGGAACACAGCATTAGCGGCCGCTATTCAACAGTATGCAGGCTTAGCGGGCTCAGGGCATCGGGAGAGAGGTGGTCGTGTTGATGGTGAGTTTCTGTAGGTGACAGGTGCGAGGAAGTCATCTTCACAGCTCCACTTGAAGACTTTCTCTCATACTGCTCAGTCACCCCCTCTGTGACTGTGACTGTCTAAACATTGTCAATGCCAGAAACAAAAAGTTAAAAAAAGAAAAATCAAATCTTTAAACAAAGGAGGCCAGCTCTGCGGGGTGATATTGCACGAGGAGAGTTTTAACTGAGCCCTTCATGCCTATGCAAACCGCACATGGTTTGGATAGAGTTCCATCAACAAAACATGTCAATCACCCCTCCGTGAAAAAGGGAGAGATACGAGACTGAAACCTATCTCGCACAGACCCAAATACTGTACTCACGTCTTCCATTTCACAGTGTGTGGGAGAGCGGGGGTTCAAAAAAAAAAAAAAATCTTACATCGCTCATTTTTTTCCTCCTCAATCCAGCTATCCAAGGGCTCAGATTCCAGTTACATTTCACATTGAATAGACTTGTGTTTCCAGCAGTCTAGCCCTCTTCTAGTATGCTGGCTAGTGGAGCGATGACAGATTGGTTTCCACTCACTGCATGGGGGAGCACAATGGAGTGGCTTTGACAGAGTTAAGAGAAACAGTGCATCAGCACCCCCCCCCCCCCCAACAATCTCTCTTTTTCCTCACACGCGCACACACACACTCACACACGCCTCTTTCTTCCACTCTCTCTCCATTTCTTCTTTCTCCCTCTCTCTCTTCCCTGGGGCTTAGAGAATGGATGGCCCTGTCTGACCTGGACGACACTGATGTCTAGTCCTCTACACTACTGTACCTACAGCACGGCTGTCTGCCCGCTCGCCTCTCTGTCCACTCTTTCTCGCTTTTACACACATACACGGCGAACAGGGGCACCCATCTCTGTCACACGGCGCCGACAGGCAGAGGTCAGTAGAGCTCAGGTACTAAAGCAGCCTGGAGGAGGTAGGGATTTGCTCATAAGTGGCCAGTATCGCTGTCACGCTGAAGAAACAACAAGTACAACAGCCTTAAAAATGTAAAAAATTGGAACTATAATTGTAAGAAAAAAGAAATAGAGAACAATGCTAAATCAGTTTTGAAGGACCTAGCGCCATATCAGAAGCTGGGAATTATTTTCATCTTGGACGATTCTGGATTACGGCCTATACAAAGTGAGTGGCAAATCATAGTGTCATGTGTGGGTGGTTTCATGAAGAAGAGCAGAGTTTATGCCCATCGCTAGCATTCAATTAATATTTGCCTTTTGAGGTAACCTTAACCCTACCCTCACCTAACCCTGACTATCCTTAACCAGAGACTGTAACTTCACTGGCGTCCACTTTTACTAAAGAGAAAAAATACTGAAGAAAGATTTAATATCAGCTCAATATCTCTAAATTTGCACTAACGCTACTAGAAAGGGGATTTTTTTTCAGCATGTACGCACTGGACATGTTACAGAGCAAGAGAAACTTGTTATCTGGTTAAAGTCTGACAGCTAAAACTGCACGATTAAGGTTTGGAAAGGGAACGATTTGTGCCACAGGAGTTCAGTCTCTGTTGGTAAAGACAATCTCAATTCTTTTCTGACCGCAGAAACTCTCCATGTGAACTGTACTCGATGACCAAACACAACTTTGATTGCCAAATAAAGATAAAACGCTGACAATATGATCAAGTATGGCATTGATAGACTGTTGATGTCAATGTCCTCACCCATTGCATTAAACTTTTAGCTCAGACACTTGATCGCATGATAAAATAACCCACAGATAGGGGGCTAATACTGCAGGAGCCTTGCAGTTGTATTCCTCTGCAACAAGAAAAAAAATACTGTGATATCCCACTGATACGCTGCTCTAAAGACTATGGGACCATGTTTTGTTTTTTTTCTCAGCCAGGTGGATGTGCAATCAATAAAATGGATTAGCTGCAAAGGTATGTACAAAGGTTATCACCGAGCTCTCCTGCATGAACACAGTGGCGACCCCACAAAACAATTTTGTAATGTCTCATGCTATTTCTTCAGAGGAAATCTGATTATGTTTTGCCCAGGCTAAAAATTGATTTGCAGGGGAGTATACATTATCAAAGGAAAAATGGCTCCTGCAGCACCGGGCCTTATGGCTTGACTGAATTGTTATTTCTAACACTGTTTTATACGCCGACTGTATCACTGTAACACAGTCAGCGTTGCACACTTCCTTTTCTTTCTCAATAACAACTTTTCTTTCCCCGTCATGTCCCTCTTTCCTTCTCTGTGTGCTTTTTTTGTTCATAGCATGATCGTCTCCTCGTTCCCTTGGCACTTCAGAGTTTCACCCTGACTCATTTTCACTTGTTTAGTTCCACTTGCTGCGGTCCTGTGTCAACCCTCACACAGACTTTAACCAGGTGGCTTTCCATCACGCTGACTGACGATCTGAACACCCTTCCACCCAAGTGATTCCTCTATCTCTGTCCCTCCATCTCACTTTCTCTCTCTCTCTCTCTCACACACACATACAATGTGACCCCCCTTAAGTCTGATGAAACAACCCTCTCTGCCCATCTCCAAAAAAAAGAGAAGAAACTGTGTGGAGGAGCAGAAAGGCCCCTCACTCAAGCTCTCAGCTTTTGTCTCTGATTATCCCTGCACACACACACACACACACACACACACACACACACACACACACACACACACACACACACACTCCACCTCTCATCCTGCTCCTGGATCTTGTGTGTGTATGTGTGTTTAAGGTGGGGGGGGGACTCTGACCAATGGCATCCAACAGCAGGGCTTTATCCTGAAGCACACTGACAATGCTTTTCACACCTACTTACCACAGCAGAGATGGAGGCGGCGGGCTGGATCATGCCCAGGCCTAAAAGCAGGCTAAGGGCTTTTAGAAGACACACAGAATAGACTCTTTAATTACTGACTCAAGATCCCGCAGTAGATTAAAAAAAAAAGAAAAAGAAAAACCCTCACAGAGGCTTATTTTCATATCTGCAGAATTTTTCAATGAATATAAAAACGGTCATTGATTATGCCGTTAAGGGAGGGACGTTAAGCAGGGAAATAATAAAGTACATATAATCACATTAGCTTGCGGTGATTAATGTAATAAAATGTGATCTTTTTTTCCCCATCTGTATTGAACACATTCAATACTGAGGAGACATGCTGCAAATACTAAGAAGCAGCTTCCTTAATATCCACTTAACTAGCTCTGTGTGCAAAGACATCTGCGAAAGCACCGCAGATAACTCAAGGAACGTACTTGGCCTGATAGGAAGAGGAATGACGAGGGGGGGGGCAAAATCCTAAATAATGACTCATGTGTTCTTTTGATGCTCATACTTGCATTACTTGGAGCACAAACGATTGTGTGTGTGTGTGTGTGTGTGTGTGTGTGTGTGTGTGTGTGTGTGTGTGTGTGTCTTCCATCCCAGGGACACAATCCTTCCTACGTGATCAATACCAAAGCATTTCTGTTCATTGATTATATAATTATACAGAAATTAAATCTGTGACGCGCTCTCATGTAGCACCACTAGCTAATATAGCCAGCAGATGAGACTGAGAGGAGGGAAGAAGAGGCTTTCTCTCTACTTACTATTTTTTTCCCTTTTTTTTTTTAAAAGCACGGTGCTTAAAGCGAGCTCGGTGTAGTCCAGGTACTTCACTCAGATGATTATAATGCCACGAGGGTGCAATACATCACTCTTATTAGCCACACTGGAGCACAATGGTATCATAATTAATGGTCGCAGCAGGATTGAACGCTGCCCTGACATGGAAAAGTGGGCCTACTTAAGCTCTACAAGGCATTTAAATATGCAGAGTGAATGGCACAACCCAAACCCTCCTGCTCTAAGGACAGCCCACGCTCATTAGCCTGACACCCTCCATGGCATTGATACAAGGACGACTGGCTAAACTCTCAGGCAGGCGCACGCGTGCGCACGCACACACAAAACAAGAAATCACAAGCACACATACACAAACACAAAATGTGCAGCGACTACAGTGACAAAATGTTAAACAGCGAGATATGACTAGAACAATCTTGTCCCTCATCAGTGCCCATCACTTCTTTTACATTTCCCCCCTTGCATTGTTGTTTTTGTCTCAAGGCTTAGTCTGCACTGAATGCAGATGGACATATATGTGTCAGCAGCCATTATGTGAATTTTCGGTAATGGCGTTTGGTCTGCCTTTGTGTGTGTGTGTGTGTGTGTGTGTGTGTGTGTGTGTGTGTGTGTGTGTGTGTGTGTGTGTGTTTGTAGCGAATGTGCATGCTGTAGCAGAGTGTGTTGTCTGGTGCTTGTGCTATACTGTCTAGCATGGGCAAAACTGCCTGCTCGGTGGGAGAACAATGCACATAAAAGGCTGTCGGAGGAAGCGTCTGGAGCTGACGTCTTTCACGTGGCTCTGAGTGGAGCAGCGGTGGGAAGTGGCCGTGTGTGCGTGCGTGTACTTTATATGCTTACGACTGAGACAGAAGAAAAAAATCACAGAGAAAACGCCCTCTTCAATATGTCTCCTGACTATGTTTGTAAAAAATGAGACAAGAGAAAATAATAAAGAGTATGCGTTCCTGTTTCAGTCATGTGCGATGACATGTGCATGAATGCCTCCTAAAAGCAGGTGTGGGATGTTAAGTCCTCTCAGATTGGTGTATGATTTGGATTTTCCACTCCTCCTCTTCTCTTCCTATCCTGTTCGTAAAACCCGCTACATAACTTCTCCTAAAAGAAGAAGGAAAAAAAAAAAAAAAAACAGTGTAGACGCCACTCAGGAGCTGCCGCGTGCCTAAAACCAGCAGCTCCTCTCCACACGGCTCACTCCAGCCTGACCGTACCGAGTTATCGCGTGGCTCAGTGCAATCAATTATTGCTGCAGTGGAATCATTAATAATTTCCTAATGAAAACGATTCTGTTGATCTCTGTTGTCTTTTAATTAAACATAATTAGTCGGCTGCTTGGAGCTGTGGTGGGGACTCCTTTAGGGTACAATTTTGTTTTAATACACTGATAATGGAATTTTTACATTGTGTCAGTTGTTTAGTTATTATTCAGTCACACTATTTCGCTATGTTCCTAGATAACAGATAATAACCCTCGCACCTTCTATTCGCTGCAGTCATTTTGAAATAGGAGGGTCGAAATGAACAATTAAATTTTGAACTGTAAGAGTCCTCTCCTCTCACTGTTTCATGGCGCACGCTGCCAGGGTGCAGTGCGCGAAACGTTGCAAGTTTGACGCCTTCATTTCACAGGGGGGAAAAACTCAAAATGTCTTTGCATTTTTCTTTTCTTTTTTTTTTTAGAGAGAGTCTGATAGATACTACATCTGTCCTGTCAGGTCACGCAAGTTCACCATATTGCCTCAGCGGTCTGCTGCTCTGGATCAGTGGAAAGAGCAAATGAAGGCATAAAAAAGGATCTGATTGTGAGGACTTAGAGAATCTGAAATGACACAAAGACGCAGAGATTTAGCTAATTCCGCACCGTCCGAGCTTATGTAAAACGGCCTAGTTACACTGGTCAATTTCTACACGAACAATGTGGCCAAGTTGCTCTGGAGACTTATTGGACATGCTGTATCTGAATGTGGTCTGGCTTAAGAGGCTTACATTCCAAAAGTTTCGGTGACCTCTGAATAATGCCACGTAATGTGGTCACATTAACTGTGTATAGTTTCACCTGGCTTACCGTAGATATCAGGTATAAGCGCAATTGAGGTTCAAAGCAAGGATGAACCGAATCATCGTGCGTGGCACCTCACTCCTAAAAAATGTCGTGTTTTTATTCAAATTGATTTATTGTTATTTGTAAGTTCAAATGTGACTGTGTCTGATTGAACTTGGATGCCCTGCAGCAGAGGAAAGGCCTCACATAATGGGAACATAGTATGATTAAAATATGCCTGAATTATTTACCATACGCATGGGCACTGAAGTACACCTATCTGCTGCTGTAAGGGTTAAATGTGATCAAAAAGTCCCCCTACAAGAGGAGCATTTATTCCTGTTTGGGTAACATTTGTGGAAAAACTACACTTTAAAAATAAAAATAAAAAATTGAATGTATTCATGACTTCCTTAACCTCAGGGCAGAGAGGTCAAAAAGTTCCGAGAGGTGACTAAAGTGAGGAAATACAGCACAACACCTTATCATTAAGAAAGCTGTTTGACAGCATAAGCACATCGGTGGTCACGCTGGCTCTCTGAGCAGCTGCTGAAATCCACAATCAGGCGGGTTTGCGACATCTGAACCCCATCGCTAACACGTTCAGCCGAGAGACGTTGGACGATGAAAAGAAATCACAATGTGTCTGAATTTGTTTTCTCTGTTAAATCTCTCCCACTTTCCAGCTGCATTGTTTATCAATCTGTTGTTTATCTGTACAGAAAATTCTCCCCTGTCTCCCCTCCCTCCCTCCTGTCTGTCATTCGCTCCGTCTCCTCATTCTCCGGCGTTACTGTAACATATAATTACTCTGCAGACTTGCTGCCTGTTTCTAGAACTTCGGCGGTTCAAAGAAACTGTCGGAGTGTGGAGGAGAGCATTGTGGGAGTTCCAGGTGGATTTCTCGATAATGAGTTAGCGCAGTAGTAGGAATTGAGAGTTTTAGTAATGGCTGGCTGCTAAGGCTCTTCCTGGGAGTTTAATGTAAAACAAACAGGGCCATGCTGACAGCCTGGGAAAAACAGATATTGCACTTTTTCCCGCTTCCACTTCAGGGCTCGTGCTGTTCTCTCATTTTGAGGAAGGGGAATTCGAAGAAGAATTTATATTCATGAAACGAATGCGAATCTTAATTGGAGACATTTTAAATGACTCAAATATTACTCATGGTCTTCCACTTGTTTTTTTCCCCGCATTTTTTAAATATTCATGCTTTTCTGCTCGTCTCGATTAAGTGATACAGACGTGCAAACAGAGGGCAGGGAAAACATCATTTTGCTATAGCAACAGGAATTGCAGCATCTCAAAAACTGGGTCGAATATGTGACATTATAAGGTAAGTGTTTCTTGGTGCTGATGACCAGGGGCACCCTGTGGGGGGACCTGACTATGCCATCCTGCTGCTTGTTACACACTCCAGTGCATGTATTATACATAACACATTGCAGGGCTACAACTCTCAGAGGAATCATTTTTGCTGAATCCAGTCCTCCCTCGCTCTGCACATATCCCCCACGCCCCCCACACACACTTCCTGACAAGTTTCGGGGATAGAGGATGAGCATTTGTACGAAAAAAATAAAATAAAAAAGCAATGCAGAAATCATAGGACAGAGCGTCCAGCACTAAGCTACAGCCACTCAAACCAATCACCATCCCTTACTTAGAGATACTCCCCCATAGATTCACACTGGCAAGCATCCAAAGTGAACTGCTACTATCTTTGCATGCAGCCATAAAGAAAGCCGAGACCACTGAAACGTGAGCCAAAGCATATTCTGCAAGCATACTGTGTATTGAGATATTCACTGTTTTCCATAAATAACGCATCTCAGGGAGCAACGAAACAGCCAACAGACGGGAAACACAGCACAGGGGTGAAGATATAAACAATCTGGGCCTCAGCTTTTCAAGGTGGGAAGAAAGTTCTTGCCGGACTCCGAGAAGCCTTTTTTTCCCTTTAGTCGGTCCGCGCCAGCGTCAATGCGATAAACACAATTCCAGCACGGCTTCAAAAAAGAAACGACAGGCGAAAAAAAAAGAAAGGAAAAAAAGACCAAATTCAATATTAAATTTGACAAAGATTTGACATTCCCGCACGCCGGCACTCCATTTCAATGTCACCTCCAGAGGGTGCGCACGCATGCAGATTGGAATATTTGAAGGAAAGCGATGAAGAAGAATGAGCAGCATAAATCGAGTCACAGTCTGGACGTAAGAGTCAAACGGCCGCGCGGCATCAAACGCTTCATCACTTTCTCAACTTCCTCCCAAGTCCAGGTGGAGAAAAAAAAGGTTGCCATGAGCAAAAATGTGGAACAATTTTTTTTCTTTCTTTGGAAGAGAAAAAGCAAGAGAAACGGACACCCGACCCAATTTATGCAACTCGCTTTTGGTAAAGTTGCTGCAGACCAGTTCGAGTCAAGTGTGGAATAGCGCAGGCTGGATTTTGGTTTGAATCTTTGAAGTGCGCTAAAAGTTTGTTTCAAAGTCCAACACGTTGATCGCGTTCCTCCACAAGAGGTGACGAAATTTGTTTCGAGCCGAGTAATCGACTTACTGATTCTCTGAGGTGACAAGAGATATTTAACTCTGAGAATTGAATTAATTCTTTGTATTCAACATTCCCCCTATTATCGCTTATTATCAGTGGCAAGCATGTGCTGATGCTTGTGGAGGATTTAGAGTAATGAACTTATACAAGCAGAGCACAAGAGCGACTCACACAAGGGGTCGTCTGGAGATGTTATTGTGTTTTAATTTAATAAGGTCAAGTTGGAAGCGACAAACAAAGGCGCTCCCAGCTGAGGTGGCGATGATGCTGTGTGTGATGTTATCGCCAGGATACATGTATGAAGAGTGGCAGAGGAAATTCTCAAGAAGAAAAAAAAAAAAAGTGAGAAATCCTGTTATTGCCCTTCTTTTTGTTTCATACAGTCACTCTGTGAGCAAAAAGATTAGAAGATTTTAAAGAAGTGCATAATCTTCTTTAACAGCTTATCAAAACTTTAATGATTTGGTGATAAAGAGCACAAAGTTAAGTAGCCGGTTAAGAGGATAACTCCCCAGTGCAGTCTAGTGATTAGTAGATGAGAATTGGGAGACCGAAAATCCGGGTTGCAAATCCCACTCCTGCCACTTATTCACTTTGAGGGAGAAGAAGCTCCATTTCAGCTTTGGGGGTATTGTCACGGGGTAATCATTTTTGAAAAGTGATAAATAGAGGCCCCCCCTACCCACCCCTTCAGAAGCCCAAACACATCTTTATTTACGTATTTATTTCGCCGTGTCTCTTTGGTTAACACCCGTCAAGACCCAATTATAGCTGCAGAAGCCATGCGCTTTCATGAGGAGTGAAGCTCCACACTTTAGTGTCAGTGCTGTGTACAGTGCGAGCATCTTCTCGTGCAATCTGCAACAAACCCAGCTCTCCACAGATCAGTTTGCGGGGCTCCTTTAATGAGGCCCTGCTGGACACAATGCAGGGGATTGGGGAGTTTATCGTCGTGACAGTGGGTCGTGGGTTTTTGGTGGGGGTGGGGGGGGGGGGGGGGGGGGTTGCACGCTTTGGATTACTTTTGTATAACTAACATGGATTTTCTGACAGATAGCGGTGCTTTTCCTTTTTCTTTTCCTCAACACATGTTTACAGAAATCCACTTCTCATTGGGAAGTTGTATGAATGCAGCTGATTTATTAAAAGATGTACGACTAAAGCTTCGCCGAATTAGCCGAGAAGAACAAATGAAGCAAAGTGGCAAACACATCTCCACTCGTGCTTTTCCTCGCTATCTACCCCGAGATAGGGATTCACTTAGTATAAAAGAGTGTGGGGAGGAAAGGGGGGGGGGGGCATTAATTACCTTGTGAAATCTAAAGACCATTAACTTTGTGTGTCAAGTGATGTTTCTCAGTTCCCAATCAGAGTTTTAGAGATATAAACGACTCTTTGGATGAGGAAAACAGATATGGAGCGAGAGCGCGCCTTTCTGTGTGTCCTCGTGGGCTGTGTAGATGCAATTATTTGTGCTTGTTTGTGACTTTGAGAAGAAGAAGAGAAGGAAAGAGAGGAGGAAAAACTAAAAGAATGACAGAGGGAGAGAGACAGGCAGAGGAGGAGTGGATGGAGGATTGTGGCGTGGTGTGCTGCGCTGCAGAGAGATAACAGGATGCCGGCGCGGCTTGCTTACCTTTGCTGTACACCACACAGTTGTTTTTGTTGTCTTCCGCTCCCTGCCAAGTCACATCCAGCAGCCACCTGGGGCCGGCGCTCAACACCACCGGGACCGTGCTCTTCGTCTTCTGGTCGAGGACAGATAACAAACACTAATCATTTGCTTATTTTGGTGATTAAAGAAACATTAATAACCTCTGAGTTACGCTCTTCCGCTGCACTGAATGACCATAAAGAGGCAATTTCAGAAACTATACAGCGTGCAACTCAAGTCCAGCACAATCCCTTTTTTCTCTTTTTTTCCTACACTGCTGAGAAAATGTGAAATCAGGGCAGTTTTTATGAGTGTATGTGTGTGTGCGAGATGGCCAACAGACAAATGCAGTGCTTGGTGTGATGGCAAATGGGTGCAAGAGCCCGCACTGTATCTGTTTCATCCAGGATTCAACCCGGAGATCCAGAATCAGATCCACTAGATTAAATAAAACATCTCACGTGTCTGAGAATCATAAAAAAAATGAAAGGAAGAAAGGGGAAAAAAAGGACGGTGACTTTCAGAGAGAAGGAAGCAAGTGTTCGGCGGTGAACTTTGGGCGCATTGTGCCTCGCTATCACCAGGATCTCACTATTTCCTGAAACAAGCAGGGAAGAATTTAAAGAATCAGTATCCATTTCAAAGGCCGATTGAGGTCAGAGTTTTTATAATATACCGGGAAATTATTCCAAATGTGTAAGGTCATTTTTCTTCTTGGTCAGAGGTCAAACGTGGGGTTTCGTTCCACTGAAAGAATCAGAAATAAATAAATAAAACAGAGTGAGATAGAGAGCTACACCCTCTATAATAGATTCACATGCTGCGCTGTCACCACATTCGCCTGCGCTGTTCATCCTCACATGATTTTCTAGTCTGTTTTATTTTATGCTGGTTCTCCTTTTCTTTTGCTTCTTGTAAAGCGATGCGTTGGTGGTGTCGTGCATACGTTGCGTGTGTATGGAGGTGGTGGAGGGGCTGTTGCAACATCTCAGGCAGCTGGGTACAGTAGCCTATTACTCAAAGGCAGAATGTCACTATTTTAAGGCCATTTCTTTTGAACCCCGGGGCCTCCCCTTCATTAGGAGCCTACAGAAAACAGTTTAGCTAAGAGAAAATAGGTTGGGCTGCAATCTCGACACTTCATTTCTTTTTCCCCATCTGAGGCGGCCGGTGACAGGACACTGTCCATCTGCCTAATGCAAAAGCAAAATACCAGCCCTCTCGCGCACTTTTCACTTATTTCTCCCCCGCAAGAGGCAGCAACCTTCAAGGATAAATGCAAATGTCACTTGAGCATGTTAAAGGTCTGAATTGGCACAGATATGCACAAGAGATGAGCACTGTGTGTCTGCATGCCCCCTCCTCCTCCTCCTACTCGTCCACCCGCCCATTTCTCTTTCCATGAACTCATCTAGTCAGAGGCTGGAGGACATGGATTTCTATTTATTTATTTTTTATGTTTTTTTTTTTTTAGAGAGAGAGAGCATTATTTACAAATGGCAAATACATCTCAGAGAGAGCTGATAGGAATCTGTTTGGATCTTGTCTGCAAAATGACGAAGGCAAACGCAGACACTCAATAGAGACAGATTTTGAAATAGTCCCTCTCTCTTTATATATATAGCTTCGCACATTGGCAAACTACACCGGCAAAACTGATCAAACACAGACAGCAAATTGTGTCTGTTGATATTCTTATTCCTTCTCCTGGCATCTCCTTATCCCGTCCTGGCAGCAGATGAGAGAGAGAGACAGAGAGAGAGAGAGAGAGAGGACCTCTGTAATTTAAGTCGTCCGCAATTTCACATTTCAAATTAGCCTCACAATAAAGTCTTCTATCTGGCTAACCTGAAAATCTCACACCCCTGTCAAAGGAGCAGAGCAGACCAGGCCGATTGTTGCTAGGACGACTATCTGAAATGGAAATCAGATTAACCCTTTCTCAGATCTCCAGACTGGAGCCATCTCTTATTCAGCAGCGAGAGGCCTCTCTGCCATCCTCCTGCACCTCTGGGAATTCATGATATTCCAGCTGCTCTTAATGTAGCCAGCAGAGACAAAGCGGCCATATTAACGACACATCTTCCCATGTTACGTTAGAAATACCATCACAATTTGTTAAGACTTGTGGCAGTAATCGCAATTGTTCCTCTGGTTCCCGCTGTAATAGAAACTTACAATGCATTAGCTTTGATTTAATTGTCACTGTCAACTATTCGCTTTGGTTCCCCTTTTTCTTGCAAAGTGAGCAGCAACAAGCCCCTGACAGCCAGTCTCAGTGTAGATTTACATAAAGCATCTATAGTGACAATATGCGCTTTGTAAGCAGCCTGCGTGTAGCAACCCCCGCAAAGACAAAGAAGCGCACAAGAACGACCGCACGCACAACAAATTTAGGATTAAGACACAGCGGCGTCACCGCAGCGAGGAGCGTCTCTGCAAATGCAAATGAAAACATTGGTACAACTGGATCAGTTGGCCTAAGTGGCCGAGGCCAGAAGAGGGAAAAAAACACGCAGATTGACAGGCAGAAAATTGCGATTTTCCCTCGAGCTAGGGACTCAGAGATGGACTGGCTGTACGGAAACAAACTCCTCTCAGAGATGCCAGCCATAAAAAAAAAGAGAAAAAAGGGGGGGATGTGACGTAGGGAGGCTTTTTCCTGCCCAAAACAGCACACTGAGGGGGAACTGGAAAATATGCTGACCCCTGTTGGCAGTAAAAAAAAGAAAGAAAAGTTGCTGATCTTACTTTTTCCCCAATTCCTCTAAAGCATTTTTGTTATTTTCTGATATTTTTCATGCCTGGACTACACGTATTTTTGTAATTAAGACTAAATATTATTAACAGGGAAACGTTCGATGTGTTGTGTTTATACAGATACAATATCAGTTTACTGACTATCATCCCTGTCAGAGCCTGTAACCCACCCACCCCTCCCCAGCCTTCCTCTCTGTGTAGTGTGTTACGGTTTATCCACTGTCTGCTTTCACTCCAGTGGTTTCAATACTCTCTCGGTATTTTTATTTTTTTTTCTTCCTTCCTCTGAGCTCTGTTACCGTTCCTCGTGTAAGAGATACAGTGACCAAAACAGTGTAGTCAGCGAGGAAGTGATTACAAACTGATGCTCCAAATTCGCTATAAAATGAAAATCAATATTTCCACAAGTTGCTGCAACATAAAAGATAACCTTCATTGATTTTTCTAGACTTAGGCCCCTGTGATAAAATCTAATATAAATTTTCAGCCACACGGATTTGGATCAGAGCGGAGCAGGGGCTGAACGATAAGTTCCGCGCACATCTCTCAGACTTGGATTTTTTTCCTCCCCTCCTTCCCCTTTTTCCTTCTTCCAAGGCAGGGCTGTACTATTTATAATTGGCCCTGTGTGAGCAAAAGCTTCTATCGGGAATCTGTTCTAATTTTTATTACTGAGAAGCTAAAGCCTGTTCCAGATAATTTGGAAATTTCAGGGGAATTGTGATAGAGCTGATGGCACAGCCGGACTGACTCCAGAAAGGAGCTAACCTGTAATAGCCTCTGTGGCTGCGCTGATTAAATGTTGCCATAGATGAAAGACCTGCCATCACCGCAATAAATTAACCAATCACACAAATCCCAAGTCGCTACTAATCCCTCCTTGATACCATGATCCTCTGATCAGCTGAAGGAGGTGAAGAAGAAAGTGTCTTGTGACACTCAGCCTTCTAACTCCCTGCTTCCCTGTGTAAACAACAAGCTAATGATATCGCCGCTGACCATTTCACCACCACTGGCTACTCTTAACCCGTTTCATGGTCAGGGCAGGTGAAATCGATACAAACCGCGGTGGGAATGATTATTTTCCTCATCGCACTCGCACTCGCACGCCCACCCCCTCCACCACCACCACCTCCCTCCCTCCACCAAGGTCACCGACTGGCACTGTATCCGTCTTGATCCCACAGCTGCAGGATTTAGACAACTGAGAGATCAAAACCGCTCCGTCTGAATATCTCAAGACATATACCGGCTTTATGCATTCATCTTTCAACGCCCACTCGGTGCCAAAGTAGTGCCATTTCCAAATGAAAACACTAGTGGAAATATTCCAGTCAAATCACTCTGAGTATTTTTGAACCTTGCCCTCTTTTTCACAGTAAAAGCCTTGTTTCAACAATTGTTTTTTATTTCCATCTTTTTTTCCCTCTTTTGCTCCTGAATAGCTGATAACGGCATTTTCTCATCCCCACATTACATCTGACCACTGTTGACCTGGCAACGCGTGCCCAAATCATTTTAAAAGTGCCGTGTCCTTTGCGGTACTATATTTGCAGCCTAAATATATAAATATATATATATAAAGATACAAGCTTACGTATGGGTTATGTCGAGTTTATATGTTCTCTGTTTCTAACATGGGAGTGAGGATAAAGGATTTGTACCTGTTTTACCAGTCAGTTTACAGCAGACAGCACACTCACACCTTGATAACGTCCATTGCAATTAGTTGTTCACTGCGATGAAACAAATTGCATGTGGTCAACTGGAAATTTCATTAAGGGAGATTTTCCTCTAGCCCTCGTTATCGCTCTGCGTATTAATATTTTCTTAGCCTCAAGGATGGATGGGTTGCAAGGGTCTTTTTTTTGTTGAATTAAAAAAAAAAAAAAAAAACGTCCGGAGCTAACCTCACAGCCTGTGTTCGCCCGCCGCTATCCACGCTGGCAAAAAAGCTGTGTACATGCTTAGTTAGGTGCTGCATTTTTTTTCATTGCGCCCTGAAATAAGGTTCTCTGTCGACATCCACAATAAAGTGGGAAATACCTCCATTTCTCAAGTCTGCTTTTGTGTCATTCTCCCCCTCTTCCAAATGGCTATGGTTACATCTGCTGAAATGAAAAGATACCTACATACAGCTTTCATCCCCCCCACCCCTCCCTCTCAGGCTATAGCATCTTCTATTGGGAGGCTAAATAACAGAAATATGCAGGAATTGCACACTAATTCCCCTTAGAGATAGATCTTGGCTGGTGCCCTGTCATAAATCAGAGAATTTCGATATGAAATGAGGCAAGCTGCTCTAATCATTTCTGCATTTCAAATTGGATCACTGGCTCAATCGCCTGGCTTTTAAACTGCTTGCCTAAGAGCAAATGTGAGGTGGGAGATAATTCAGCTGAAATCTCTGCCTGCTCTGTGCAGCAGTTAGTTTACTGCTTGAGTGCAAGAGAATGCTTTTTTCTTCCCTTAGCCCATCTTTCTCTTTTCAACTTTGTTAAATTGACTTTTCATTTTAAAATCGATTAAACTGAGAGAGTCACTGCTGTTCCCGGAATCTTTAAAGGGACACCCATCACTGTGCGCATGTGCCTTTATTTGGCTGGCCGCTATCATGGCGCCGCTATGGGAAATAAATATTTTCTCATTTAAATCACCTTTTATCCTGCTGACTGGACTGTAAGCATCAAAGTTCATGTGCTGCATTAGCTATTACTTACGTCGCTCCATTGAAATGCACATGGGGTCTGTATTTATACTGACTATGGGTGGCATTGCATGATTACTGTATGTTCAGTTGCTTTTATTAAGCCACAATATGAAGAGACTGATGACTGGCTGCTCTGGATGTTGATTGGGAAGCAATGCTAAATTACAAATAGCACATCTACACCCTATTCTGTTTACTTTTAAACGAATCTGCGTCTTGCTCAATCAGAGGGGATAGGAGTGAAGAATAGAGATTCAGAAGGGTGGGTGGGGTAGAGGGGACACATCAATTCTCTATTCTTCAAGACCTTCAGGCATGTTGAGGTGCTTCAACTCTAAAGCCAAACAGTTTAGTGTAAGCTGTACCTGCCCTGAAGACAAGCAACCCCCTTTCTCCAGCCCTCCCTTCTGATCCATCATTTCTTTCATTACATTTTCTTTTCTTTCATGTCACTGGCTTCCTTTCCTTTCCTTTCCTTTCCTACCCCACTTTCCTTTAACATCAGCATGTCGCCCGCCCTCATCACATACTGTATATAAAACGTCTTCACTTCCCCAGCCCTTCAGCATCAAAACTACAATGTCTCCAACTTTCTTTGTAGTGGCGAACGTGTAATTCAACTTCACGAGTAAATGCGCGTGTGCTGCCGTAACTCCGTATTATGCATATGTCTCGAGAACTATTTGAAGATGTAAACAAGGAAAAGTGGAATTTGTAATGCATGTGCTCCGGGACTTAATCATGTCTTGGAGGTAGGGCTCACATATACACACACACGTGTACTCCTTGTGTTTGGCTTTGGTCAGGGGACAGAACAGCCCTGTCGCTTCACTACTCACTGTTTGAATTACTCAAAAATTTCCCATTTGAATTCACTTGGCAAGGACTTGTTTGATCTTTTGCATGTGAGTTAGGTCTGACTCCCCGAGCAGCAAGAAGCTGTGTGAGGGAACATAATAGAGAACCTGGAGCCAGTAATGTTCACCTGTATGGATATTACCAAGGCCCCTGGGGGTCAAGGTGGCAGGTGGCATATTCTCTGGACAGATCCACCTCTTTCTCTGTTGGGAATAAACATGCGGATGGGGGGATTTCTTCAAAGAGGAAGAAAAGGGGAACTCGGGAGTCAATCTGTCAATGGGGTCACAACAAATCCCTGCTCTCATAACCACACATGGAAGACTAGGATCAGTCAGAGGCAGCAAATAAAGACAAACAATAAAATAGTAGGCTTGAACGAAGCCCCTGACTTTAGATAAACCCTCGTGCCCCCCTTTAGGTACTGGATTTTAATATTCTTTTGAACTCCCCTCTCTTCTCTGGTGGAGTTATAAATTTCATGATGCATTAGCTTAGCATCTACAGTATGTGATTTTATATTTCAGAAGTCTCTTTCATTCTGTGCGGCCGAATCGCCTCCTGATTGGTAAAGTGAGGTTTCTCTATATCCAAGTGTACCAAATAATAACTATAATAAGCAGAAGGGAAAAGGCAATACATAAAAAATGAGCGAAGATTAAGAATCAACTGAAGAAACACAAGCCTCACTAACTTTGTTCTAACAGTGAACACAAAGAACAAAGGTATCTGAGATTTGCATACAACCTGATCACCTGCACGCTGCCGCAGCGTTCAATAGTTTGATCCTTACATGCACTCGAGAGAAACGGGGTCTCACTGTAAAAAAACAACAATATTTACACCAAGTTGAGTACATAAGATAAAGATGATGAACTTGCCCTTCACTAAATGCATTAGACGTGAACTCTCTTATCAGAGTCTCAGCACACGGACTGTTAAAAGAGAGGTTTCTCGAGCTGGAAATGGTCTTTGTTACCCAATTAGTTTGCTGACGACCCCGCGGTATAATATTTCTGCTTTGACAGCCTCATACGCGTCCATCTAATGAGGAGCTGCTGGACCAACAGGGAGAGAATGGACACTAGCCAGACCTTTATTTCCTCTACTACCTATCAGTTTTCCTATCTAACCTTTCATTGTCGGGTTTTTTTGCTCTTCTTTTCATTTTTTTGTCAGAAGAGTTGGATTTTTCTGCTTGGTTACTCATCCGCCCAGTCATTTTGACAGGGCTTCGTCTTTGGTAGGCCCCGAGCCAACCAGGCTGAAGATCAGAGGGCTAAGGCCAGGACAGGGGACGGCGAGGACTTATCAAGGTCTACCAGCAGGGGTTTGCCTCCCTGTAGGGTGTCCGTCTTTTCTCTAAAGGAGGTGAAGCAACTGAGCCTCTGTGTTTCCTCCACTTCCCCTGCCAATTTGACCAAGAGGAAAGAGAAGAGAAAGGAAGCAGTTTGTTTTGAATAATGTATGATTTCAGAGTCTCGTTATCCTCGCCTTCTAACAAGGAGCTCAAACTAAAACCTCCTTAAAAAGGGACAACAAGGATATAATTTCTACAATTATAACTGGCCAGCCATCAGCAACTGCCATCGAACCTCAATTTGAACTCACTTAGTATTGGAATACCAAGAGGACTATCAGGGGCTTGCAAATGGAAACAATCGAGGATTATCTCCAGCACTTCACAGGAAAGTTGTTTCAACATATCACAAGTTACAGCCATGACAGTGACAGATGGCAAAGCAGCTGGCACCACTCAACTTTGTTCCATGATTCTTTCTTTTTCCTCCTTCCTTCTTGTTCTTTGTCTTGCGCCTTTGCTGCAATGGAGGTCTGTTGTGTATTGAAGTGTTGGATAATCATTCATTTGGGAAGACATATTGCGCACTGTAAAACAAGACGATATGTGTGAAGCCAGGGACTTCTGAGCTTCACTGTCGATGCCTGGCCGACTATTCTGTAAAGCCTGGAAATCCGTCTTGTTTACTTGCTGGGTACTTGCTTTACAGCAGGGTACATCTCAGGTAAAGAAGCATCTCCCTAAATCTGCTACAAGCAGTCGTTCAAATTCAGAAAACTCTCGAGATAAGTGTGTAAATGATAGTGAATGACTTATGCTATCCCAAATGGAACAGTTGTTCATGAATGTTAATGTTCATATCAAGCTGTTTGTGTGTGGTTACGACATACAGACACCATAAGCATGCAGATACTACAACTCCACAGTGTGACAGTTTGATATCCAGACAGTGCCTCCCTGATGGGCCACTGGAAGACAGCAAACACCCAGAGAGCTGCGAGGAAGGACATGGATACCCAGCTCACCCCTGAGCCCTGCGGGTGTGAAAAGTGGCCCCCCAGGACCTGGAGCTTCACTGGTCCTTTGAGTATCACTGATGCCTGCTCTGCTGCACGGAACGGTGACCGAGCAGGCTCTTCGAGGATGACAGCTACCTGTCTATGCATTACAGCTGCAGTATGCAGTTATAGCAGAGCAATCACATCTGGATTGTCTGCGAGGATGAAGTCATGCCATTACGTAGAATGTAATGTTTTAAGCGTGAGACCTGGAGAACAGTCGAAATCAATTTCTGCTGTTTTAACTTTAAACCAAATACCAAAAAAAGACAGGACAGAATGAGGAATTTGTTTTGTGCAATGATCAAAACATGGATGTTCTTGAACCCACACATATACATCTACAGGTTAATAGTTTCAAAGAAACATTTATTAATGTGACAGCCACCATGCTGCTGCAGCACGAGACAGAGGAGACGGTATCTTAGTCCTTTGCTTGAAATAAAGCACCACTTCAGTTCATCATGCAACATCCTACTTAAATAATATCACTCAGTCAATATTAGCACATGGTCTTCTGAGTGATGAATCACTTAACATTACATATTGTTACTAGCAGAACAGCAAACAATAAAAAGTGCCTTTCAGAAGGAAATCCTGCACTTTTCCTGCTTTGTAAAATAGGTTTTATCAGCATGGACAGTAGAGATTGTTTCTACCTTCGTGTGTGTGCAAAATGTGCCCCTGGTTTTCTACTTTGCAAATAACAATTATAATGAGCTTGAAACAGTTTAAACTTTAACCCCAAGGTAATCGAAGCACTCAGGGCAGTGACCCCCGAAACTGGGCAAGTGGCTGCAGCACATCCCAGGAGCGACATCTGAGATCTCTGCCCAGAAGAGCGCAGTCCTAGGACCAGCAAATATACTGTGCAGGACCCTCAAGCTCCCAAGCCTCTGGTAGAAGACCTGAATTTGAAAGATTAAGACTGCGTAGCGTATGCGTGTACAGGGGTGTGAAATCACTTTTTCACACAGGGCCATGTAGGCTTGGATTTTTCCCCCGCTTAATAATAAACACCTTCATTTAGAAACTGCATTTTGTGTTTACTTGTGTTGTCTTTGCCTAAACACTTTATCGCGCCAATGTATGTCTGTTCCCTCTTAGATCCGATCAATCGATCTGTATAAAACTTGGATAAAACTGTAAAAACTGTCAATGGTACCAGAACTATCAAAATCCATAATGCTTTTTTGAACGATGAGTATTATGTGTAGAGGCTGATCTCAAAACAAATGGCAACATTACGTGTGTGTTATGTGTACACTGTTGTTGGGTCACTTTTAATGTGTTGTGATGCGTATCTGTAAATGAGTGTTCCAAAAAAAGTAACCCTAAAACTATGTGTTTATTAGCCATTTGTATGTCGTTCCGCCTTTTTTGCCATCTGACTTTTTACAGTGATACAATGAAGATTAAAAAGAATACAATGATCAATCAACACACTTGGCTGTGTTTTAATTCATAAGCAAAGCACACTGGGCCTGGCAAAAACTGCCCGCACAGTAGGTTTTTGCTAGCATATATAACTGCATTTCTTCCAATGAATCATTTTTTCTTAATTTTCTAAATTAGATTACATGCTAATAATACTTCTGTACTGTAATACCACTTGTAAGACTATTAAAAACAGATGCCTCCACTGTGTGGTGTAATAAAAAGTATGACTTTTCCCTCTGGAACAGTGGTAGTAACATAAAGGCACTCTTAATTTGCAAACTGAGGTGGTAGCTGATATTGAAGTTAAAGAATATGAGAAAAACATATTCCAGCAGCTTCTGCGGTAACTCCAACAAAGCAATAATCTATTCAGACATAAAAAAAAAGACTTTTTACCATTTCAAAACCTAAATATGCTATATTTGTCGAAATGCACCTCCACCAAAAGTAGAATAAATTATGCTGCAAATGGATCTGTGTTTTGAGGAAGTCGCAGTATCCTTGGCATGTTTGAGGGAGCCATGCAGCCATTAAAGCGAGCACAAAGCAAATCACCGAGTCCTGCTCTGCTTATCAGGGGACCTGCCATATCAGTTTGGGTAGTTGTGTTGTGATGTAAAGACAGCAAAATGTCAGGTTCACTTGTAGATCAAGTCAACCATGTATTATCTCGCAAACAGAGGAGCTCAGCTGTAGCCATAATAGCTCTGACTAGCTGACTGACTGAGTGCTTCACGGCTAATGCATGGAGCTGTGGGCGGCAATGAGTTCCAGCAAAGCACAAAGAAAGTTTGAAAGTAGAGCCTTGGAAACATATAAATAATAGGAAAAAAACCCACACCAAAAAACAATGGTTGTGTGTTTTTTCTGCCACTGCCTGCAACCAATTCTGCATTCTGCATTTGACTCACAAGCAGACATCAATGTCATGTTGATCTGTGTTAAAAAGCCCCGATTTAAAAAGCTACTTCAATGGAACGAGCTTGGATGTTTGGTCCTTTTCATGTAAGAACATGAAAACCATTGATAATGCCATCGATAAATATATGGATGACATTGAGCAAGGGAAAACAGGCCAGATAATTACCATTCTACCCATCTGAAGAGACCCCAGCCCTGATATTGGTTTAAACCCAAGAAATAATTGATGCATGCAATCACAAATTGGTTCTCCGCCTAAAATTTGGGCCCATTATTTCATTAGATGAAGCCACATTCTCCGTGCCAAAATTATTTGTGTGTCCAACACAGAAATTCAAATCCTGTTAGTCACGATAATGTCGGCCGTTTCACAAACCATATCCAAGACAGTGTGACTTTCAGATAGAAAGTGCCGGCCACCTTTAAATGCAAACATAAATGACTTCTGATTCTTTTTCTTATTTTTTTTTTTATAGTTTGTTTGTTTGTGTGCATGCATATCTGAGGCTGCGTGTGAATGTGTGTATGTGATTTAGCAGCTAAGCTACAGAGAGGTCCTATCCTGGGGTGCCTTCTTGCATATGTAATTGGATGTTACTGTAAATAATTGCCTGGGCATGTGCCAGTGTGATGATGGTGATGATTTGTATGTGTGTGTTTGTGTACGTGTGTCGGCTCATGTGTGACTGTATGTGTGTAGAACACGCGTGCATCATTCTGTATGTTTGTGGGACTTTGCACGTATGTGTGTGTGTGTGTGTGTGTGTGTGTGTGTGTGTGTGTGTGTGTGTGTGTGTGTGTGTGTGTGCGCGTCTGCATGCGTGTGTGTGCGAGCGCATCTGCCCCATCCGTACTCCACTCTCAAGTCCCACTGATTCTCCTTTCCAGCCATGTTGAATCCTCTTTTCCTTATCAGGCGAGCCCAGGCCTGCATCAGGCTCTCCTTGCTATGACAGAGGCTACAACAATAGGCCTGCGATACCGCTGCTTAGCGCTGCGTTTCGGAGGGGAAACCTGCCACGGGCGCAGATTAACTACAACACACACACACACACAAAATAGATTGCAGCCTCCAAAACAAAACATTTTTCAGAATGCCTCCTCTTGATTAATGAAGCAATGACAAGAAGAAAAATATAATTTCTGAAACAGAAAAATCCACCACCACTTGTTAAAGTTTAGGGGTAGCTAACAATAAACATATTGGAGGGAGAGGGTGGGCAAAAGGGGTGAGATAAATGGCTTGAGTGATGGGCTGAATAATTTCAGGAGCATTTTTTTTGCTTCTTTTTTTTTTGTTTGGTTGCACAGCCACATATTCCTACCCTTGTACTAAATTACACACCATCGGTTGACAGCCTCTGCCTCTCTCTGTCCCAGGTGAAAATTAGGACAGTATCTTGACATTTTTGCTCTTCTGTAGTTACAAGCTAAAGCTCTCTGTTCGTAGCCAAAAGTGGCGCGCAGTCTCCGGCGCATGCACGCGCCCTCCCACACACCAGCACATTCACAAACGCGCAAACGCTATGACCTAAACGCACACACACACACTCAAGTGCACTCAAACATGGCGCCATGTGTAAGCGCACAGGCATTAAACGCTATGTTCTCATACAATCTTTTTAAAACTAAAATATGATTTTTGACCCGGATTCAGTGTGAGACCTGACACCAGCGGAAATAAAAGAATTAATTAAGACTTCATTTTGTGCCTCTAACAGCTCTATATGACAGAATAAGGCAAAAGAAAGAGTAATAGAAGTTGTCTTGCTCGCACTTAATAGTTCTCCAATGCTAGCTGTTTCCTTGAGGTGCTTTTAATCTAGAGGTTAAAAAGAACAATTCCACCGAGGCTCAGATATTGTAGATATACATACGAAACACTGTATCAGAATGATTCCAATGATGTATGTTTCAAGGGTAACATTATAACATCGGGCTCTATTCTTGTTGTGCTTAATTAGCCTGTAGCGCTTATTGACTTTTATAATGTCCTTGTTGCCTGCAGTCTTTGAAATCGTTCTCTTTGTATTAAGGACCTTGTATGAAACAGAGATTACAGTAGCAGATATGTTTGTATCACAAACCTAAGCTCACAGCATACGACAATATTAAGATAGAAAGCAAGATTAAAAAGAAAAAAAAAACACAACTCCCCGACAGATCTTAAACTTTAATTAGGCAAGTCTTATGCATTTTAATTACTGTGTAATTTGTACTAAAAGGCCCTCAAAACACATAAAGAGCAGAATTCTATTGAATCCAGACTCATTACAGTTGCACCTTGACTAAGCCCCAGTAATTAGCATTGGTATGGCATTGTACAAGAGGCGGCAACACCCTCATCAACACACATTTACGACAGAGCTCTAAATCTGCTGCTCATTAATAGCCTGCCTCCCAATCAATTATTAACACCTACAATGGAAGCCAGGCTCACCGGGGCCAGGCCTCTTACTCCAGGCAAACCGTTGGCCACCTTCTCCTCCCGGTTCTGTCCAGCATAGGTAATTACCGCTTTTAAAGACACCTGCTACTCAATAGCTTCGACCCAGACTGTTAATTTAGCCCCCCGATTGCAGACATTTATGTCTGAGTGTCACTATTAATTTGCGTTAATTTGGAGAGTGTGAGAAAGCCGGGTGGAGGCGTTGTCGGCAGGCGGCTGAATGTGCTCGTCGCTCACCTGCACCAGGGCTGCGGCTGTAATTGGAGTCTAATGGTCTGATTGATCAGTGAGAGAAGTGAGGGATGAGACGGCGCTCTGGCAGCTTCATCAGTCAGAGAGAGAGGAGAGAGGAGGAGAGGAGGAGGAAGAGGAACAGAGCGGGCAAAGCAGCTAACAACAGGAGCTCTGAGCCAACTCTCGGGTGCTTTATTCTTTTTTTTATTATTTCTCCTGTTTTACTTTTTGTCCATTACTCAGTTTGACCCCTTCCGCTTCTGCCTTCACTTGCAATGGTGCAAATTTTGGTATCGATCTGATACCAAGCAAATACAGGGCCAGTATTTCCGAGACCAATACCAATACGGATACTTTTAACCTAAAAGACAGCTTGTAGAGGAGAGCAGCGTGTCATGATTTATAAGACGAATCATCATCAATTTGCAAATATTGAACACATTTCAATCACCACTCAATCACTGTCAATTTCCACAATGTTCACTTAGCACAACAACACACACCTTTCAGCTCTTCATGCATTCTGAAATGGAAATGAAATAGATGCAATTCAGGCGTGCTTCATACCTGATTTTTGAGGTATATCTTTATATATTTTTATTCCAAATAGCATTCAACACAATTCAGTGAGCTGCATACTGAACTTAGTGGAGAGACACAAAGTATTGATCGTATCGCGCATCGATCCAATATCAGTACCAACATTGGTATCGGTGCTATCGATATTTGGATCAATCCGTCCACCTCTACTTTGCAGTGTCCTGTCTGATGCTTAGTTTACAGGCCAGACTATCATCTGTCTTGCAGTGCAGTTGAACCATTATAATAAAACCATATGATATTTTTTAAAAATATCAAATAAAATAATAACTGGTTCTATATTTGGGTTCAACTTTATACAGCCTGCAAGTGATCTAAGAGTGATACAAGAAAACATTTAACAGTGTTTAACACAGTGCAGTGTGATTGTGTTAACAGGTCTGCAACAGCAATAACTACAACTCCAGTCCCTCATGCCAAGCTGAGCCCCTGGGGTCTACAAACCTGCCACGGCCGACCCATCAGCTGTGAAATCTGCTTTCCTCTTTGATAAACGGTCGAGATGTGACCCTATCTCTGTCCTGCAGATGCCCAGATTTCCTGTCACGCTTTTTCCCTTCTGTTTTTTCCTGCTATTTCTCCCTCTGACTCGCTCTCTTTCTCTCTCTCTCGCTCCCCCTTTCATTCTTTCTTTCTACCTCTCTTTCCTGGCGTGCCTGGACAACTGCATGAAACGCTCCACTCGCTGTTCTTCCTCAGCATCATCCATCACTCTGCTCAGCTATTGAGGCCTGTCGTGCACGAGCCGCCAAACGCACATAGACTCCCACGCCATAGGCACAGGCAGCTCGGCCAGCTCCAGCGCCAGTTCCCATGTGCGTCCACGAGGGACCATTACACCCCCCCCACGCCCCACTTAAATGACTCTTCATGTGCCCAAAGTGCTCATCGTTCTGTCCAGATTAATGCAAACACATCTTATATTCACTGTATTTTCATTATTTACTGTAAGCCACTTTAAGGAGTCATTGCACTTTAGTCCCGCTCTGGGCGTCGTGCCAAGGATTGAGAAACGGACCTACGAGCCCACCGTACGCTGCGGCTCGACAAAAATAGCTTGACCTCTAAAAAGTCATACCTTAAGTGACGCGTGTGGACGATGGAATAAAATATGTTTGATTTTAGAGCGGCTCTATCAATATCTCACTAGCGGGTCATGTGTTTCAAGCATCAGAGAGGTGTCACTGCTGCCACATACCTGACTGCCTTCGGGTAATTCATTCACCTCTATGGTTTCAGAAAAATCTAAGAGAGTAAAAGGAGATTTAATAGTGTATGGAGGTCACACTTCATGAGAATGACTGAGTGTGGCTTCTAGCTGCGGTAGAGATCCACGAAGCAATAAGGCTTTATTTCTACCTCAAACGCATTCTACCCCCTTCTGACCCTGCTTTGCAGCACTGGCCACTCTGACATGCATCAAAACTAGCCGGCCTCTTTTAACCCCTTTCTCTTCTCCCTCCCCTCACACTTACATTTGTTATTTCAACTTTTCTCGCTGGTGAGGCATCAGAGATTTGATCCTGTCTAGATGTTTTAAGATTTGCACAGCTCTCGTACCTCCTACTGAAATAACTGAGATAAATGCAGCCCTGCGTGCGGGGACGTTTCCAAAGGCTGCTCGTTTAACAATGCAGCGGCTCGATAAGTAGAAGCTTGAATTGAAAGTAAAGAAATAAACTTAGGGTACTGTAAATGAGACCAATCCCTTGTGAAGTGCAAAATACTACAATTTTTGAGTTTCTGGCTCATTCTGCACCAAGAAAAAAGAGAAAAAAAGGAAAATCTAAAGTAAAAAGTTACACTGAACCCTAAAAGGAGGCTTGGTAAAACAAAACATGCCAGCTGGGTTGACCTAGCCTTTAATGAGAGATAGTGAGAAGCTGCTAACAGCCAGTACCCCATTTGAGAGATGAAACTTAGCAGAGGAGGAGGGCAAGTAGCAAAAGCATTGAAAGGGCTCCCATGAGAATAGACACACATGAGATCCTTAAAGGCAACGCGCAAGAGCTTCTTCCTCTGCTTTTAATTGCGATAGAGGTTTGGCATATTCTGTAACCCCTCCACAGCCTATTACAGGTGATGACCAGCACCTGCTCGGTTGAAAAAAAACCCAACAACCTAAGGAGCGTCTGTACAGCAGTGATGAATTCCTCAGAGGGTAGTTCGTTAAGAACTTCTCATTCTAGCCAAGAGCAACAATCAGTTTATGCATCTTGCTCAGCAGCGAGTCTGATGAATGTGTAAAGTTTTTATCTGCTGGAAAAGCTCAACTAGCAAACAATTCAAGAAGATGCTTTATATGACGTCACTCGATGAGACAGTTGAAGGTTGATTTTGGATGCCTTTCAGTGAAATTCATGCAGCAGCTCATCGAGAAATATATGGAGTGTGTTACTTTGGAAGGCAACTTGAGGTGTTACTCTGTCAAATCACTTTTCCGCCCAAGGATAACTGGCTTTACCCTGAGAGAAGCCATATTTCATGGCTATAATACGGCCTGAGTTATTTAAAGCCACTGATGACTTCAAAACCATGAGGGGAGCTTAGAAAGCAGTCAAAAGTGTTCCGAAAATGATTTAATAAAGTTATGGGTTTAAGGAATCTGGGAGAATGGATGGCATGGCCTCTGAGTCTGAAATCCTCCTGGACTTATTCTTGTGTTTTTTTTCTCCTTTTAAACAAGATGAATGTAAGGCTGGTTTTGACTTTAATAGGAATTTCTTAATTAATCCAAATGCAGAATGGAATATCAAACCCACGGAGGGCTTGTCCCTCCACCAGAGCAGCAGGTCAACACGAGTCTCTGCTGGGATCTCCGAAACAAGAGATATAAAGCTGCTGTGCGCAGAGTAACATCAAACATAATGGCTGTGACTTCACTCAACTGAAGCCTGGACTGAGCTCCAAATCTACCAATTAAAATGTTTTGTCATAAAATATGCAGATTAAAGGGGTAAAACAGATGCACTTCAAAGGCTTATGTTGGGGGCCAGTTGGATCCCAAAAGAGTCACCTCGGTAGGTTCGAATGTCAGGGGAGATGCCATTAATACGGGCTTAGCTGTAAAACTTTCTAGTGATCAAGTCCCCATGGCTGCTAAGGGCAAAGTTTGACTAAATTTAGTGACCTAAGTTTAATCATGACATGACTCAACAATAAGAAAACAGGCTTTTACTGCAAACAAATAGCATTTGGGTTAAGGGTTAGTCGCTTTAGTTCACTATAGAGCCCTCAATGGATTTTTACAAAAATAACAATAATGCATTGTAAAGTATGCATCATTTTAAATGGCTCAGTAAGCCTATAAAATATATCATACAGTTTTGTTTAGCCAAATCTGGATATGAAATACAATTATTATTTAAGTCAGCATGACTATAGTGAAAATAGTTGGTTGTAGTCACTCATTCTTGGTAAAATTACATCTATTCTGCTAATCTTGGATAAACCATGTTCCAAAAAGGAGAAAAAGCCACTGCTCACTCGTTGGCTAATGACATGTCAATCATAAATCAAAGCTTCAAAAACAGAGAAACCAATGGGCGGCTACATCCAGCTTTTATACTGTCTGTGGTTGCAAAGCGGCTTGCAGATCACCTAATCTGCCTCCACTTCAGCTAAGCTTGACTTTGCGTCCTGACTAAATAAATGCTCTCTTCAATCTAATGTACAGCAAAATCTAGTAGGTAGCTAAAAATCTTGATTTTCAGATGACAACTGGCCCAGCTTTAATGTGGTACTGAAGCTCAGTCTTGTTTTTATCGCTTTCAACGACTGTTTTGTTTATATTTCAACGTAGGTACCAGAATGCCTTCGTTGCATCACTTTTTGATTATTAAAATGTTCCCTTTCCCTTCTAAACAAAAGCACACAAAGATCCCTGAAGTGTTGAGACACTGACATTTTGAATAGACAGCAGAGCTGACTCACTGTTTTCTTTTAGGACTCTGAAACAGTGGGCCTGATCACATTTAATTAAAATTTATTTGACACTTTATCTTCATTTCACTTCTTAAATCATACTTTTATTTTATAATATAGACTGTACTATCATTTTAGTGAGTTCTGCTCATATTTTAAGGATGCTTTATAGCTAAATGTTTAACGTTTTACAGTAGTTGGCCAAACGAGAACTTACCAGTGTAGAGTTTTCAGTGCTCATTTCAATCTTCCCCTCAAAGGGTCCCCATGTTGTCCCCAAAGGGAGCTGCTGCCGGCTGTGGATACGACGCTCACCATCTTTAAGGAATGCGTCCAGCTCTCCTGAAAAAACACACCAGACGCCAAAGCAGTCAGCCATAATGCTCTATATGGCGCACAAGTTCTACATCAAGTCACAGCTATGTTCATTCATTCTTATTTTGGCTTAAACCTACATGTGCAATCCTTTTACTCCCTCAAAAAAAAAAGAAAAAAAAAGTGGAGGTTAAAATCCAAGCAGCTTCAAAGTGGATAAGCAAATCAAGCGAGCATCCATCTGATGGTGTTCCTCAGACACATGGTGTGCTAACCCTACTTGAAAGGTGTCTTGTGTAGAGATAATCTCTGTGAGACAGTGCAGGCTTACTGGCTGGTGAGAGCAGCGAGTGGCAGCCCTATTCCTGTTGTTCCGGGAAGGCAGGACCCTTGTTAGTGCTGTGCAGATCTTCAGTTAATTAACAGTGGAAACGGATAGCACTGTTAGTACTATCAGCACTCATCCCCCCAACCACCCAGCTATCTTATCTCTTAGATTCAGTGTACTCTTTTTGACGTGGTGATTAATCAAACAGTTATGATAAAACTCATGGCAGGCTGTGACATAGTTTACAGAGAAGGATGTTTCTCTGAGTGTGTGTTGCAAAGAGAAAGTATGCAGCTCTTAACTAGTTGCCTTGACAATTCTGAGAAGTGCTGCTGGATTCAAACATCTGTAGCAACATTTGGTCTCGCTTTATAGTCTCCATGGACACGAGAAGTTCAAATAATGTTCTTATCAGGCGTGAGTCACGTTTCAGAACTTCTTTAAATAAGACTGAGGTGACCTTTGGGAAGTGCAAATTCAGGTCAGCTTCAGGCCATCAGCATGAAGCAAACCTGGTAAATATACCCCAGTGTGTCCGGACGAGTGATCATAATGCGTGTTATTAATATACAAACCGAACTCTACATGTGTTGTTAACACTGTGTCTCATAACCTGTTTGTTAACACATGAGGCTAAAAGGTATTCGGGGCATTTGGTTCACGATGAATGGGTTGAAATGATCAGTGAACTTTACGACGTGTATTTGGTATAATGACCTATTCAGCCCTGTTCTACTCTGTAAATATCAACCATGTATCAGTGGCCGGCTATTGTGCTCCACCGTTAGGGCTCTATGGAAATGTGTGCTTATGTGAAGCTTTGCATGCATAAACATGACTGAAACATCGGGCTCGTGTTACTGCCCACTAGAAAATCATGCCTTGGCGATCATATATTCATCAAGAACAGTCGCAGCTGTGGCATTAAAAAGCTAAACGTCACCTCTGATAAAAAAAAAAAAATCACTCCCCAGACCTGTTATAAGATTGAAACAGATGCCCTGGACATTTACTTATACTTATGAAATTGACCGTATAAAAACAAGATAATCTGGACTACATTATCTCATTCTCACCCTCCCTCTGTATCCTCTGCCCCCCCTCTCCTCCCTTGTTCCTGCTGTTGCATGCTGTCCTCCTGGTGCTGCAGTGGAAGGTGGGTAAGCTCATTACAGAGAAATAATTAAACATTGGTGCACAGCTGGTCGTCATCACTGAGAGCAACAGCCACCGCTTGATGCATTCTGTTTGTCCTCAGATAAGACCCACGGCCTTTAACCGCTTGGATGCAAGTTCCTGTTTAGCCCCGCTTGACACAGCTAAAGCCATCCCCAGCCAACAACTGATTCCTTTCTCCTTCTCTTTCTCTTCTCTGGGTGGATGGATGGGGGGGTGATTGGAGTAAAAAGAAAAAAGGGGGTAATGGGTAGCGTTAGGTGTGAGAAAGAGGAGGGGGGTAAAGAGGGTACGATTCAATTTGTGCGGTTTGTGGTCCACCATGTTTAGGTGCCAGTTGTGTGCATCTCACACCAAATGTTGCCTGAGGACCTTGGCTCACAGATGGCTTGTCACATCTGTTGCAGATACTAGTGGAAGATCTCCACAAAAACACCCATGGATGAATAATGAGTCCCCTTCATGGGCTGTCTGTGTCTCTATGGGCATTTACAGGTTTGTGAATGTTGCAAGGCAAAAAAAAAGAAAATAAACTAAAATAAATAAATAAATAAGTTATATTGACAGATGTGTTCTGTCATCAACTACTAGCTGCTGACAACTTTTGTAATTACGGTTGCATAAACTCTATGTCACAGTGATAATTCAATTTCTTACGAGCCCCCAAATCCCAACTCTATTACCTATACTCATTACAAATAAATTTAGAACAAATACAGAAGTCACACTGTTTAACCCGTCAAACTGCGAGCGGCAGACTGAACTAAGAGGAAAGCTCATAATGGGCTATTAGGAGATTTAACAAACCCAGCGTCTGTGTTCTCTCTCTTCAGTGTTTTCCTCATATCCAATTCTCAAATGCCACACACTTGGCAAAACACGAGCTCGTGATGTGGCTCGAGAGCCCCCCCCCCCTCCAAATCCCCAACCAAAACCTCACCACAACCTTTATCCACAACCACCACCACCCCCACCCAACCACCACCCCACCCTCGATAAGATCATCATCTGTCGCTAGACTCTAGGGTCTGTTCCTGCACTCCACAGATACTTGGCAGACCAATGAATGTCCCTTTGTGTGGAGAGATCTTCCTCAGATAGCACCCAAGATGCTCCACACTGGCATCTGTTTGTTTTTTTTTGTTTTTTTAATGTGTGCATTTGTGTCCTGTCTTTCTTTTCTGCTCTGGTGCAAAGAAATGGGGAACCTCGTCTCCCTCTCTCCCATCTCCGGTGTACGACTGAATGCTAATGAGTTTCTCAGTGGCAGGATGCCAGCCTGCTATGATGTGAAGAATAAATGGGTGTGGACCATTGACAGACAGAGGTGAACTGCCACTTTCTACTTTTGAATAATGTTATTACATCTAATGAAACTCTTTTCAACAATCCCTTAACATGCAATTCACCTTTTTTTTTATTTCTCCATTATGTTGGGGAGAATGATCTTATTCCACCACCTGACAATTTCACATTTGCATTACATTCTGCATTAGCTTGTTACAGATCTTTATTACAGCTATACGACGTTCACAGAGGTTAATACATTCGAAACGAAAGCTGTGTTTTATAGGGCTGCGCTAGGGGTGTGAGGATAAGCATGGACTGGCAGTAAGTGTTACGCTGAATATCCATGTGATAAATTTGTAAATTATTCTTTTTGTGTGGTTTTGTATAGTTATGGATTGTCTCATACCTTCTGTGTATCTGTATTTGGTTTTTAATCAATTTGACAAAAAAAGATAGAGATATGATTATTTTTGATTTTCTTTAAATTTGCTGACTATGATAACCTGATATAGTGACAGGCTTAGGGTGAACTGATTTCCACTAGTTTGTCCACTGCAGTCTTGGGTAGGCTATGTAATTCTTGCATATCACATTATAAATACTTCCTCCTACTATGTTTGATTGCATAGTGCTTATTTTATTTGATATGATATTTGTTATGTGAGTTTTACATGTTTAAAATTAATCTTTTTTTGTGTAATTCTACAAGATTACAACAGGTTTGACTTACAAATTACAGGAGTATTTCCCTAGAGTGATCTGGGCCCACTTGTCTCTTTGGAGGGAGGAGGATCTGAAATTCAATCCAAGTTTGTGTTTTTCATGATTACTTTTAAGAATTTCTTCCTAGATTGGAGGGGACACACTTCCATGATGGTCATGTGCACATCTACAGGGCAGGATGGAGAGGTTACCAGTCAAATGGGTGACTGGTTTACAGGGGGATTCTGGACCAACAGTGTTCGTGATTTTCTTTGTGAAAACACTAAAATAACTAAACTAAACGTTTACAGGGGGATTCTGGACCAACAGTGTTCGTGATTTTCTTTGTGAAAACACTAAAATAACTAAACATCCCTTAAGAAGAGCTACAGATAGTTCAAAAGACTTGAGGAATCACTGCGGCTGTGCTAGTGACCCAGTGTTTTTTTCCTTTAATTTGTCATCTGTCCGTAATTCAAGGCTCCAACTGAAATATTCGTCCACCCTATACTTTAAAATTCAATGACTGATTCGCATTTTAGTACAAATGTTTTTATTAATGCACAAGACGTTCAGACCTGAATTTTCTTAATATAATTTCTGGCCTGGAGTGGGGACTCTGCTAATGGTCAGAAATGACAAATGACATCATCATCATCTCGCTGAAGCATATTAACATTTGTTAAAGAACCGGGATCCGCTCGAGGTATTTTCCATGTGAATTTAACTTCTGTAACTAGTTCAAAGAACAAACTTACTTTGAGGAAAAGAAATTACCCGCAGCACTAAAATAGCCATTCCAGTCTGTGGTCTACTTCACCTTTATCCAGTTAGTGCGAGTATATTAACAGTAAAGGCAGATGTTGCGGGAAAAACAAGGAACGACAGAGTCGAAACAAGAGGGGAAACTGTGCTTGAGCGCCGCACAACAGGCGATCCTTCTTGATATCAAGCAGCGCCTCTGAATCAAGGCAAACAAATGTCTGCTGTTCAAAGTTCAATAACCTGTGCGTGGCAATTCACAGATGTCCCACTGAATCCAAGTCATCTCCACTGATAGGCCATGCTATAGAGCCAGCAAATGGGCTATAAATTAATATACCATGAGAGCGGCATATGGGGTGAAATGGAACGCAGTGTATCAGTTCAACAAAAGGTGCCACATCTTTAAAGCAGATATGTGATATGAAATTTTACAGCTGAAGGAGAAATGTCACAGAGCTTTGATAAGAGAGCAACGAACTTTCTCCCCCCTCCTACCCAAACCCTATTATCAGGTCCAAGTGAGCAAAATGCATCATTTATAACCCAGAGCCCACACTATTATCTTTGAAAAAGGCACTTGTGTTAACACAACTGCGGACCCCCACCACCAGCAGCACCACCACCTCGTCTTCCTCTGTCCTCACCCCGCCCCTCCGCCCTCCCCAAACCCGCCCTAACCCTGCCTACATGTGGCCGCGCTTGGCCTTGAGCAGCGGGGAGAACGTTTGCTGGGGAGCAAGTTTCCAGGCCACAGCGGGAGGGGGGGTGGGAGTGTGGAGGGGGTGAAGGAGAGAGGGCTTAGTAGGGGGGATTCACCCCTTCAGGTCAGGCTTGTTTTCAGGCAGTGGATGGCTTGAGGGGAAAGAGTTAAACAAGCCAAAGGGATTAGGGCATTTTAGCTGTGACACTCCACACAGGCTGAGCAGGGGGCTAGGGGGTGGCTATGGAGGTCGTTCGGATGGAAGTCTCCGAGCCTCTAGTTGTTGATACATGCAACAATGCCCATGAAGTACCGTTTTTTAAAAAGACAGATGTAATTATGGGTGTTTCAACTCAGTCTCCTGATAAGACGACTGATTGCACACATTATGCTTTTTACAATATCCGCTCTAAAACCTAACCTGACTTAGATTTAGGCTGCGCCAAATAATTATGTTTAAGGTGAGGCAGCTAGCACACATTGTTAAGGCTGGGGAGAGGTTTTGTTTAAAATAAAGAGAGCATCTTATCTGCTTTCTTACTGTTTTTGCCTTTTAGGGTAGACCGAGTTACAGATGAAAAAGAGGGACAGTCGAAAAACCTGAAATAACTGTACATGTGCAACAAGTCAGATTAGTAATTTTTGCCCTGCACATGAGCATGCTGTTTGAATGTGGGAAATCTGAAGTAGGCAAGCGTCCGTGTAAGTAAGGTAAGTATTTCATGTCACCATGTCATTTTCATGTGGTTTTTTCACTGTTTAACTTGAAGTGGGATCATTGTCATCTTCATTCTGTGCTTTAAAGGCTAACGTATGTCATGCCGTGGTGTCATTCAAGGTTAATGGACAATTAAGAGTAATGTGCAGTGTGGCCAGCAGGCTAAAAGCGAGATGCAATTTCTCAACTGTACCTGTGGTAGAATCCAGTTGCACTGAATAGTGTTTAGTTGAATTGTTTAACATTGCTGGTTAAAAGTCATACATGTGGTTGAATGTAAAAATCGCTGATTGAAGCCAGAACCACGTATGCCACCACTGTGAATGACAGCTTAATTCAGTAGATGAATGAACTACTGTTATTTTTAATGGTTTAGTAGGCTATTGTTATGTGGTTGTAGCCTCCAGTGTTATTATTACTGTTTGCAATTGCTCTTTAAATGAATAAGTTTAAAAAGTTGCTCAATAGAAAGAAAATAATGAATTGAAATACAATTAAATATTTGTGCGTATGCAATTCCTGTTCAGCATTTTACAAATTACTGTTGCTCAATAAATACAATTAATTAAAATCATATATTTTTTTGTTGACTTAAGTTTTTTAAAGTCAACAAAAAAAGTTTTTTGCGCTGAATTGCTTAGGTAGCATTGTGGATGGGTGTTTCAAGTGCACCATGCTACTGCTTTATGTATACCCAGCATGGATACACTTAAAACATCCATGCACTTTGGAAACCATAAACTACTTAAGGATATTGTTATTTAATATTACCTTTGTAGTGTAGGAAGGAAGGAAACATCATATGAAAATTAAACTTGTTTTCATTCGCTAGCTTTGGTGTGGTAGTACCAAAAGTAAAACGAGTACCAACTGCATTCAGTCTACCTCAAGTTTATGGCTATAGGTAGCATCCAGTTAGCATAGCTTGTCATAAAGATGGAAAGCAGAGCAAAACCTAGCCAGCTGCTTCAAGGTGGATTTAGTTTAGTTCAGTTTTCCCAAATATTTTTTTCCCTGTTTCCAGGCTCCATGGTAACCTGTAACCATAGACTGTATGTAAAAAGTGGACATAGACTTAGCTTGGTTAGCAATTGGCATCTGTAGACTTTCTAGCTGTATCGCACAGATACAGATACCTGCTAGTTAGTAAGTCACACTCAAAATAGCCTTTTGTTTGTGAGAATTTCACACAGCAAAATTGAAGCACGGGCCTCTTGGACAGGGTTAGTGCAGCTATTCATTTGTGTTCAAATTGCATGACAATGTGGTCTAGTTCGATGACTCGAAATAACTGAGGTGAAGCTTTCAGAACAGATACCAGCTGTATCCACCTATGTTGGCCCCTAGTACTGAAAACAGTTTTGTCTCTTTTACTGAGAGAAATATCTTTAAGTCTTAATATAAAAAAGTTAAGAAAAAAGTCTGGGGGATTGGTTTGATTTGGAGGTGGCCTCTAGTGGCCAAGTGAGGAAATGAACTCTGTTTGGAACTTAAATTAAGTGTGTTGAGCTTTCAGCCACGGAGGTAGCCACTTTATTGCAAGTTGTGGAAGTAATCCTAGGGATACCGGACATAGTGTTTATGTGGGGATCCAAGACTAAGGGTCTTTTCATACTCATGATTTTTGATATCGTTTTTAAACTGCAGCAATTAAAACAACAAAGAAAAAGGGAACGTTTAGAAAAGTATAGCGGCATGTGTGCACACACTCACTCACACATACAAAAGTTTCAGTCCTCTAGTACATTATCAACACAGAGACTGGTGTTTGGTGTCATTGAACAATTGAAATATACCAGCTGTCAAGCACGCCGTCTCATCAAAAGCCAGGCGAAGTTAGCAGGAGGCTGGCTGACAACAATCTCTGAGACATCCATCTTTAGAGAAGCAGTGCAATTTCTATTGATAGCATGTAAAGCGAGACGGGAAAACTTAAAGAATGACTGTCCTCGCGCAGAGATATCGCCGTATCGCCGACAACATCTAGAGGACACACACCACTCATGCTGGAATCTGATTATTTTAAATGCTTTTCTTTAAAATTTCAGAACCATCAAAAGGACATTACTCTACCTGAGTGTGTCAGGACGGATGAGTAAGTGATTGTATGTGAATAGGGAATGCACGCACTCGAGACAGAAGGATAACAAGATTTTAGGAGCAGAAGAAAGATGCTGTTCTGTTGGTTCAGTCTTGTCACAAACTGTGTCATAAAGAGTTATACTTTTCCATAACTATAGGTGGAGATTGCTTTCAAAAATATGGCCGTGTAAAAAAGTACTTTAACAACTTTTTTTGTTAGCAAGGAAAACAAGTAAACATTGCTACCTTCTTGATATTCTGCAGTTAATTGACAAGGATGCTATTTTTAAAGTACTCCTGAATCTCCTCCCAAGTCAATTACCAGCCTGCAACTTCCCCTGAGTAACAGGGAATTCAGTTTTTTCTTTTTCCTGGGTGACCTAGTTGTCTTTTGTGAGTAGGTTTTAGCCGGAGCAGTTTGACAGTCAACAGATAAGATGGATTAAGCTTTTTTTTTTTTTCATCCAGTTTTGATGTGAACAGCGTAAAAGCGGGTTAAATCATTGAGTTTCAGGAGTATTTTTAAATGCCTGGAGATAGCGCGATAAAGGAGCTAAACCTAAGACTTGGGCCGGGAAGGTCAAGGTCGCGGCTTTGGAGAGCAGCTACCCGGCGACGGGGGCCGGGTTTCGTCTCTCTCGGAGCGGGCTGAGCGCTGGAGCCGAGCCCACCTCTCATCACTCCCAGAAAAGCTACACGGAAAGGAGTGAAACAAAATCCGTCGAGAGCTCGACGGGCGGCATCAAAGAGCAGCGCACCCTTGCCTCGTGTGGGTGTGCAGAAGGGGAGCGTGTGTGTGAGTGAGAGTGGAGATGTGTGTATGTGTGAATGTGTGTGTTAGAGGGGTATGGGGAGGGGTAGCTCCTCTTTGCATTTTGTGTGCATGCATGAATGAGGTGTTATAGTGTGTGTCTGCCTGTGTCTGTGTGAGCACTGTAAAATATCATTCCTCCATGAGCAACTAGCTCCATAATTATGTTTTGATTATTTGCGAATGCTAAAATAAAACAGCAATTAATCTGCTGATGTAAAACAGAAAATAGAAGTGCGACGCACATATTAAACAACCCAGTTTACAGCGATATTAAAAACAAAATCACATTTTGTGAATATCATTTGTTCAACGTTCCCCCCCCCCCCACCAACACCCGCATCACCACCTCCACCACCACATCCTTCTCTTCCCACCTCCCCAAAGACCTGATCCGAGGCGTGCTTAACATGCGCATAGGAGCTGACAGCCGTACAGTCACGTGACGTAGCTCAGCCAATCCTGAATACATTTGAATTTTTAAGCCGCGCAGCGATGAAGCCACTTGAGCAAAAGAAAAGGTGAAGGGGCGACTGAAATAAACAAATCAGAGCGATACGCCCGGGTCGACGCGCCGGTGCAACATGCCCGTTTATCACGTGTGACACTGAGAGGTTTGTTGTTTTGTTTCTTCCTCTTCGGTTTGGAAAAATATTTCTGAGGGGACATATTTAGACACATTTTGTGGACGTCTATTCCCCCACTGCTCCTCATGTCGGTGACAGGGGAGAGTAATCCTATACACAGGCTGCTATTGTGAAATGAGAAACTAGCCTCCTTCACTGCCAGAGACCAGATGCACCTCTCTCTCTCTCTCCTTCTCTCTCTCTCTCTCTCTCTCTGTCCTAATCTGTAAACGACTTAAAGGAGCCTTATCTCCGGGCTCTTCTGCTTCATTTCATGCTTGATTTACTTTAATTTGTCTGATAGGGCACAAGGATTTGGAAATGGCCCATCTTTCGGTGGAAAATGTTCTGATTTTTCTCCGGCATTGTTATGTGGAGGTTTTTGACTTTTCTCTCCCCCTCTCTCTCTCGCTCTCTCTTCCTCCTCCTCTTTCTCCATCTCTCTCCCTCTCTGTCTCCCTCCCTCTCTTTCTCTCTCCATCACCTCTCTTTTTTTTTTCCTTTTGAGGGGTGGGGGGTGGGAGGGGGGGGTGGATCTTGCTCCAGTGCAACAGTCTGTTTGAGTGCATTTAGATTCGAGCTAGCACAGCACAAACAACTTTTCCATGTGGTGCGATTTTGTGATGGGCGACGGCGACACAGGAGTCGTGTTTGCCTTTCAGATCCACATTGGGCGCAGAGCAGCCGAGTGCTTCAAACCACAAAGATCTTATGTTTAAGTTAAGAGGCGACTGGCCCTCCAGTTTAGCAAGTGGGTGAGCGGCTGGCACTGATAAAGTTGCTCCACAATGAGGGACAGGGACAAGCGACATGTCTACAGATGCTTCGACTTCTTTTTTTTTTTCTTCTTCTCCTGGCGGAACTCAAGCGCTTGCTTGACTGTCTGGCTGCTCCCATCACGAAGACATTCTCCCCACTTCTATTTAGTGACTGAATGACAGTGGAGGCAGTGAGCTATGATTAGAGAGGAGCCCATATCTTACTAGATCCTGAATAATCTCCATCCCCTCCCACCAATGAGCAAGGCACAGAGGCGGCGGAGAAAGCCAGAGGAAAAATGAGACAAGAAGAATGGACAGAGCTGTTCTATGTATGCCAAGATGTCACATAGTTCCCCTGGACTCCTCTATATGCCCAGTGTGGACACAGTATAAAAAGAAAAATCAAAATTCATTCACTTTGAGTCGCTTTAACTAATCTGAGCAGTGGCAGACGTAATCAAAGAGAATTTTACATTGAAATCTGAACAGAAGAGAAAGAGACATTAACTGGAGACTTGCATTAAACAATTAAACTCATTCACAACTAGTGGTTAACTGATTGGCTTAAAAAAAAAAAAATCAATTTCCCAAACACAACGACATGAAACGTCACTAACTCCGCCTCCAACACATAAATAAATGGTTAACTACACACACAGAGGAAAAACAGAGAGGAAGAAACAGGGAAACAGGGGGGACCATTGAAATTCATCTCACAGCCTGAATTTACTTAACTGCGGGTCTGTGCGCGGTGATAAACGGAGTGATGATCCGGCAACACGTCTTTATCCATGCTTTGCTTTAATTAACGGCGGCTTGTTTGTTGAAAAGATGATTAATATGCCAATGAAAATTGCATAATTGAATACCACAACACTCGCACAATCAGGGAGGAACATGCCATTTTTTATTAACTTTTCAGTATCATTATTATTACTATTATTTGGTATTTTAATTCACTTGACAAGCGGCGCCCCTCCCCACCCCTCCCCACCACAACCACCGCCGTTAAACAGACAAAAAGACACCAAGGATGGTGGAATTGGCGTGACCGGTGGGCCACACTGGGCCCAGCTGTTCATCACCAATAGGAGGTCTTCACAGTCGGTGGTACTGCTGTGATATCAACACCTATCAGTGTGAATGCTGCACATGAGTCCGTGTGTTAGAGCAGGGACAGTGAGAGTAGAGCGGGGTTGGGGGTGGCTGGGTTGGATGCAGCTTGCATGGCACTGACTGAACTCCTGTGGCCAAGCAGAAATCTGTGAGGACACCAAAAGTAAAAGTTTGCACACGCATATGAAATGGCACACTATCTGAAGCACCGGGGACCAGATTTTTTTTCCCCTTCACAAAGCAAAATTCACGCATGAAGAAATAACTCCAAAGTCACTCGAATAAAAGTTAAAAAAAGAGGCCAAATGAAAACGACGAATTCCACAATTTGAACGAGTTTCACTTGAGCAACCCAGAGTTTACCCAGTGTTACATCCCCTGGCACAACTTGCACCAGCGTCTCCATACTAATACTAAATACACACATCAAATATTCAGCCAATTACAATGAGAGCTCTTGCAAAAAAGAAAAAAGAAAAACCTGCAATGCTATGGTGCCCGGGAGGGTAAGCATTACAGAACAAACACACTTTCAGAGAGCTAAAGAAAGACACCAGGGGTGTCGAGTCCCCCCTGGGGTGGAGGGTAGAAACAGCAACACCAACCTGCCCTTTAGGACTGTCACATTTAGCGACGATTTATGTTATTTGGACTTTTTCACATGAAGTGGAATCAAAAAGCAGCTAATTTGTGGACAAAACGCTTGGAAGTAAATGATCTTATTAAAGCCTTCTCCCACGTATCCACACAAAACTAGAACTGGATATAGTGACATCTCCCTCACATGATAAGAACAGTGATTGCATTTTTGTCCTATTTTAGATTATATAACTAACAGCCATGAAGTTCCTCCATAAAGCCTCTTAGTATAGCGGATCAGTGACTAAATTTGCATCGAGTCGATGCAGCACAGGAGTACAGTGATTTGTCTAATCTCTTGTTGCATATTTCATCGCTATAATCACACATTGTGCATTTGCGAGTGTGTACGTGGTGGTGATGGCGGTTGCGGTTGGGGGGGAAGTGGGCTGTTTTCTCCTTGCACAGGTGATGCATAGAGTACAAAGCCATCATCAACAATCTCTTAAGAAATAAATGTATTTGTTAAAAAAAGAAGAAGAAGCGGACAAATGTTTACACACAGCACTTTGATTGCAATTTAATTTTACATCACTCAGGGCCCTGAACTCACAGAGAAGCTGATGATGGACTTTCATCATCAGTATCAGCAATCTCAGTGTCATTCATGTTTTGTGAGACTTGTCAGAAGACTTTGAATAAACCCCTGGAGGAGCGAGATAAAACCTTCCTTTTCTGCGGGAGAATTGCCATGATGCACGTCCAAATTTCTTGATTACAAGACGAAGCGGGGGGAGAGAGAGGAAAAAAAAGTAAAAAAAAAAATAAAAATAAAAACCTTGAATGAAAGCCTGCGCTGAAAGTTTTCAGTTTGCTGATATAACAGTCAAGTGTGTCTATAAGTCTACTTAAAACGCTTAGGTATCAGTGGAGACAGCTGCGACACCCTCGTCTTATGATTCTGTCGAGACAGTACACTATCAAACCTTTCATACCGTTCCCAAGCTACATTTCCGGTGACAAAAGCTTTGCGAAAGCCTCCTGAAGGATTCATCTATATCCTAATATTTCCAATCCAATTTAACTGGAGCAGCCGGAGTGGTCTGAGCACTAGTTTACCAATCTTTGCTTTCCAAGACTCTGTGTGCTGAAGGCTTGAGGGGTTCAATCAATGGCGCTTTGATCTCGGCTGGAACCATAATTATTTAACATTGTTACAAGGATTTCTCTAATCCATCCTACCATTAAATCCCTTTTACACCCTCATCTTCTGCAGCCTAATCTGCATCTGGGTGCTCCGTTTGTCTCTCTCCCTCATTTCGGCTCGCCCCTCCCTCCTTGACGACACCCTGACTTTATAATGGACTTGGGTGTCGACTTAGAAAATGCCTTGTTTACTCAGAGCGACCTGATTGAACTGTGCTCAAACGGACTGTTGCTGTGTAAGAATTTAAAAGTTGTTTTTCTTAGTCGATCTGTACTTTTAAGTGCTACATAGTTTGGGTTTACTTTCAGTTCAGCTGGGACTGAATGGTGAAAGGATTCTGCAGCTATAATGCCAAGATCTGGTCACCGAGCTCAGTAATCTCAAACATTTCACATTGTGGTCCACACCACATATGACCCACTTTGACCTTAAGTGGGCTCGGCAAGTAAAAAAAATCCCCTTTCTATTAGCGTAAAGACTTAATGCCTAAATTTGTCAATATAAGAAAAAGAAGAGTAATTACTACACTTTCCTCAGTTCAACATGTTTCTGTTTTTCAATGTGATAAAGAAATGCTGTTCTAGTAAATGAAGAACGGCTCTTTGGGCTTAAACTGTAAGAAATAAACGTGCTTATATTCCAGACCATCCTGTAATTGGAGGAAAGTTTTTTTGTAAACCACAGAAATTGCCCCATATTTATTATTGATTTTATTGTGGACACGTTCTTAAAAAAACAGATATTCCTGTAGTACTTTTCTGCCATTTAACTGATTATCTATTATTTTATTACTACAGTATGAATGGCTCTAGGTGAGATCTTTATCAGCATGACAAGTTGTAAAATTTATAAATATAAAAGTCCAAAATTTATCCTTCCCTTTATCCAGAGCCAGAGTATTTGCCAGGCTGATTGTGGCCCCTGGGCCTTATGTTGGACACCCCTGGTCTAGATATAACTGTCACCGCTTCATCTTCATTTTATCTTTTTTTTTGGTCAATTTTTCCACTAAGTTTCTTCAGATGAACCAAGGGAATGTCCAAGTTCATGTGACTGATGCCCAAAAGGTTTCATCCCATCTGTTTATTTTCATGATCACTTTGTCTCCCAACAAAAAACGGCCCACTGTCCTTTTGCAAATATTTGCATGTCTGTGTTTCACCATGATATAAATAGCAGCACGGGCAATCGCAAACATTTGTTGAGGCACCTGCCACAGTATCGTGGCCATCTGGTCCTCCAATTCTCCTAGCATGACATATGTGCATTAAACCTGAAATGGTTATTGTTTTTTTTTTTCCTTTTTTTTCCTTTGGCGACTGGAAGAAGATGGATTGGCCACAGACCGTTCTAGGTTGGCTGGAGTCAAAAATGAGACTCGAGACTTTTTACATCTGAGTGAGGCTGCGTTTTCAGCATGTGCATGTTTGATGTCTTGAAAGGGGAAAAGAAGGGGGTGGATATAAATGGATATCTTTTTTCAGGGTGAAGTGTGTGTGTGTGTGTGTGTGTGTGTGTGTGTGTGTGTGTGTGTGTGTGTGTGTGTGTGTGTGTGTCCCACTGTCAGGTAGATTCTCAGATGGCCACTCCTTCAGCTGACCCCTGCCTCGCCCTGGCTGATGCCCAGCTGGCATCAGCAGCTGAGCAAGCTGGGCCATGCCGGCCGTCAGGGACAAGCCAAGAGAAGAGATTTGTGGACAAGGTGATCACATTACTTCTGTTACCACTCTGTCACACTCATCTGCCCCTTCTGCATCTCCTTCTTTACAGCGTGGCTCATTTTAAGTGTGTTTTAGGGCTGATATCTTAGATGTTGATGTCGCTGTATGCAAGTCACATCTACTTCAAATCCAGTTTAATCAGTTTTGGGAAATTGGGTGTTGACATTAGCTGCAAACTGACAGCTACAGTAGATCAGCTTAATTCAATTCAAAACACTAGCATGTTTAATGCTGCTTCTAAAGTTCTCTGAGGCATTCCAGTGATATAATGTTGCACTCTGGGACAGTTTATGGGCCTTTTTTTTTTTTAGAAAAAGGTTAAAATCTAAGCAGCTGCTAAGTCTTTCTTAGCCTTTTAAAACTCCATGTCATAATGCAGTGGAGATGATTTTTTTAGACCTTGACAGCTTGTTGTGCAGTTTCACTAATTATTCCGAGTGGAAAGTAAGCTATGCATCATTTGGCACAATGCTAGAATTGGCAAAACTATGGCAAACAATACAGTTATTTGGGGGGGGAAATGCACAAGTCTGAAACTCTTGCTAATTTTGTCGCTAATCAACGTGTTATAATCAGAGGATATCCACCTGTAGATGCTAAAATCAATCACGATCAGTTCAAAAGATGGCATTCATCATGCTTCAATCTGCAAAAAGATTGTGATCAATGGAAATGTTTTCCACTGTATCACTACAGAAATAAAATACAATAAAACTTGTTAGCACACACGTCACACTGCATGTGCACACTGTATTTATTTGCATTTGGGCAGCATAATAAACTGTGAAGGCAAACCACATCCTATTAGCAGTGGACAATACAGTGCCGTATCTGAGTATGTGCTGCTTCTTCAGCTACATATTAGCTTTAATTCTTAAATTTAGAGGTCCACAGCGTAACCTAACAAATGCACACACAGACTAGACACTTGAGCTGAAACTGCAGCGAACACAATTACAGCACTCTTAACGAACCCTGGATTTTCTTCACTTTCCAAAGCGGGGTGTGGTTTACATGAGAAGGCATTTAGATAAGGATGAGAACAAGTTCATTAGCAGAGTTAGCTAGCTAACACACACCATTCCCAATTAGCCTAGAGGAGAGCAAGCGGGAGAGAATCGAGAGAGACGGAGTCAGATTCCTATCACAGGCAGTCCATGAAAATGAATAGAATAGCATGACACGCTATCTGGCAAATCAGCGGCTGATTGCGAAACACCCGTGACGAGAAATGAACACGAGACAGAAGATCAGTGTGCAGATTTGCTTAAGGACATACTTGTAGAGATGAGGGGAGAGAAAGGGAACTCGCTGGGTGTTCCACATCAGAGACCCAGCACTCTGAACAACAGAGAAGAGCCAGCTATCAGATTAATAGTGAGTCATTCAGTACGCTTCTCTGCTGTTCCAGACAGAAAGACAATCAGAGAACAGGGGCCAATCGTGGACAGCACTTGACATGAGTTACTAAAGTGGAGATGAAATGCAGGGACAAAAAAAAAGAAAGAAAAAAGTTCAATTACAGGATGTAGATTGTAAAGGCTTTTGTTGTTACTCAGCAAAAGGGAAATGGTATGGAGGTGCTTCAATAGAATCACCAAAGCAGGTGGGCATGTTCCGAGTTAGCCCACCTCATTAAAAGGCTTCACTCTCTTTTTATGTAATGGCCATTACACGTCCTATTCAGATGCACACGCGCAGTGATTAAAAATTATCTGTTGGTGATCATAATCACAGCTGCTTAAACTTAAGCCAAAGAATAACAAAGAACTTTTGAATGCTCAACTATCTGAACATTTACAAAGAGATTAAAGGGGAGAGAGTCTACAAACTAAATAAATTTGCTTTTAATCGCTTCCAACAGGAAGTCATGTCATTTCGAATGTCCCTATCTGATTGTCTGATTCCCCCTCTTTATTCAAATTATAACATGCCCATCTGACTTTTCCAGCACAATGGGAAAAATTAAAAAGGGAAATGACCTTTCATGGCAGCCATGATGAAAGAGTGAATGGCATTATTATGCGCCAAGATTAATTTCGGTCTACTCCACAGTGCCCATTGAGAAAACACACGAGGGGGGCACGGGTGCCTTAGTCGCTCATTAATTGGTAGGTGTATCATAGAGATGTCAAAAACAAGATGATTATAAACCGATGACCCGGCTGCGAAGCGCACACAATACGCTACAATATGAAAGCTTGTTTGCTTAAAGTTGGGTGCAGCCAGGTGCTAAGTGTCATTTTTCCGGCAGCAATACAGCAGAGATTGGGCCACAAGTGTCCAAGTCCTCTGATAAGTTGGAACCACTCATGCTGCGGTTTAGCAAAACATGAAATGGGCATCATGTCTCACATCACTTCCCCTGCAGTTCAGCTGTCCTCGCTGTATGCAAAGAGAAAGTTTACTTCAAGTCCCCCTCCTCTCCCTCCCCACTGCCTGTCCAGCAGTGTGTTTCTGAGCCTCTAATTCTCATTCTGATGGCTAAGTAGAAGGGGGAAAGCATAATTACAGTCAGTCATACATCCAGTCATGCTACATCCATCCCTCCTTTTCAAAGCAGTATTTTTAAGCTCAGCATTTCTTGCCAAAAAAGGGGGCCTTTTTTTTCCCTCTGCATGTGATGCCTTCTTTTTGTCATGGCCCCCATAGTTCTGAGCTGACCCCCTCAGCCCTGTCTCCTGACTGATCACAGTGATGGTTTATTACTGTCGTCCCGGCGCTCTTATCTTTAGCCAGCAATGCTCATTTCCTTCCCCAGATTTAAATGCAAATGTGAAATTTAATGATAAATGCATTATCTGATAGGTGCGATAACACTGATTCACTGTCAGTATAAAATACACACCCCGGGGGGCTTCGAGCTAGCAAGCACAACTTGCCCAAATCCACTTTTTTCTCCCGCTCTCCCTTTCTTTTCTCTCCCCCCCCCAAAAACGCATGTACCTGCAATAAATTCTTGAGGTCATTTTATGCATTAAAAGGAATCACATTTTGTGTGTTCAGCAGTGCGGGCGCAGGCTATTGCTGAGCAGTAATTGCCGTGCAACTATCTTGTTCAATGTATTATCCATCATTTTGATGAAGTTACTTTTACTAAAAGGGCAAACAAGATAAAAAAAAAAGTGTTGTAAACTCTTCAAAAGCTGCGTCTGCATTGCATTATTCAGTTCTTTAAAAAAAATGTCTTTAAGGAAGCAGTTGTCGACAATTTAATTTACTGTTAACCGAATGGTGGCTTCACGTACATTTCAAGCGAGCAGCAGACTTCTGACACGATTGTGTAGCTATATAGTTACTATACAAGGCAATCATTTTTAGAAACAATAATATTTTATCCCCTTTATCACCTTCCCTCGAACTACACCGCATGCCTTTCAGTTACTCAACAATAACTTTATCAAATGACCCCCGAAAGCCTGTCTTGTAAAGTAATACTCATGCTTTTCTTACTTGGACCATCCCATTCCTCTGGCCCCATGGCAGCGTGCCTGCTCTTCTCCCCCTGCCCATCCATCTCCGACTCTCCTGCCTCTCGATTGCCATCTTCCTCTCCTGTAAGTAAAAGAGGGAAAAAAGCACTTTAAGTCCCACAATGCACACAAGACCCAAAGTGAACAGCACTCTCTCCAAATTTAATGTTTGGACACGTAATTTAATGAATCGTTGCATTATGCAGACTTTGGTTTTTTAACATCTTCTCCCTGTACCAGTTAAGTGTCACAATGTGACGTGTGTGTTTCCGTGTATGATTTTGTAAAAGTGCATTCACCACATGCAGCTGCACACTTTTATGTAAAAAGGAGTTCCCATGAGTGCTTGCAGGAACAGGAGGAAGCCCAATGGAACAGGAAGGAAAGCAATGTGTGGGAGAGAGGTGGCTATTTATTACCGTTTGATCTATTGTGGAGGGAGCTAGAATGTGTGTTATAGGATGTAGGGGCTGATTTACAGTCCCAAGGCTCACACAGACCATGCTAAGGGATATTTGGGTATCTCTCTCCAGGATGTAAGTGCTTAAAGACCTTGTTTTACAAAAAAAAGAAAAAGACTAGACGCTCTCACTGTAGACGCACTTACTGTAAAAGAAAATCTATTTTTGCATGTCTACGGTAAGCACAGTTTGTACTCAAAAGTTTATAGGCACATAAATCAGAGCTTAGTAGGTGCCCCAAGTGTGGTGCTCTAAATAAATCCAATGTGGCTGACACAGTGGTTGGTGTCTCTTCAGACTCGGGCAGGTAAGTTTCAGCAAACCTGCTTGGGGCTGATGGTTTGTGGAGGTACATTCCTCTCACTTTTGTCACCCCATCTTTTTCATTCCTTTGATGTTTTAAACCCAACAGTGAATGGTCAAGGACAGGCCTGGATTGCTCCAGTGGCTTACTACACGCCACCACAAGGGAAAAACAGGGGCGGGAGAGGGCATGTAGATTTAAATACAAATATATGACGACAGGACAACCTATACCTTATGCAGCAAACCTAAATATGAATATATTGTAACCACACCTGCCTCTGTTCTTCGCCCCCCACAGTTCCCAAAAAAACACATTTCTGAGTCTTAGTTATCAACCTTCAAGTGACAACTGCCACAGGACACACACTACGTCACTCCAGCGCCGGCCATCCTCAGTCGGGTTAATCTCCAGATCAAGCACATACTCTGTGCTTGTTTAGCTTTTTTCCCCTTTTTTTGACGTGGCTCACTTCAAAGAGAGCGGCAAACATTGCCAAAAGGATGTCAGCTTTCTATCTCCCACTAAAATAGAAGATGTGTGCACGAAGAAAAAAAAGCGATACTGTAGGGAAGTCTGCAGAAATGTCCTACTTACAGTACATGAGGTCATTATGACCCACTTTTGCTTATGCAAGTGTCTGCTTGGGCTGGCAATTTCTTCCCCCTGCTCCTCCTCTCTCCCAGTATATTATCACGGAGCCCACTCAACTAAATTCCCCCACTATTTATTGTTGGGCCTGGAGAACCTCTTTAGCATACCAGGCTCGTATTATGACGAGGATAACAAAGGCGTATATCAACAGTTCCTTCCAATGGAGCGCAGTTTGAAGAAAAAAAAAAAAAGCTGGTGAGATAACATTAAAGGCACTACCTTGATCTCAGGCGAACATGTTAAGCCCTGTAACGAAACGTATTGGAAGTGTTTAATTACAGCCCGGGAAATGAAGCTACAAGATGATTCCTTAATTAAGCAGTGATTAAGGATTTTCTGCCTTCTATCTAACACAGTTTGCAGTGCATTTTAAACACAATCGCCCAGGCAACCTCACAGGGAACAATGTCACAGGGCTTTGATGAAGTTTCCTGCACAAATGTCACTAGGAAGAAAAAAAAGGCGAGCAGAGGAAGCAGTGCTGGAGCAGCACTCCTTTGCTTACAGTACAGTCAGTGAGATAAAACCTGGAATACAGAGAAATGTCGAGATCCCCCCCCCCCCGCCCCGGATTTTAAAACAACATGGAAATGGATTGATTGAGGTGCTCCATTTCATTCACCGAGGTCCAATCTGAGTAATCGAGCCTCTGCTTTGTTTCATCATTTGAATTGAAACCCCTCTGCAGTCTTATCAAAGGGGACAGATTGTCAATGATCATCCTCTACATTATCGCCTAGATCATAATTTACATCTGGCTTAGGTTCCTTTCCCCGCACGCTCAGATGGATATACTTGAGGCTGAGTGAGAGAAAGCTGAGGAGAACAGAAGGGACGGGGAGGGCTGGGGAGGCGAGGCGGCCTGCTGGGTTCTGGGTTGGCGGGCATGCGAGAGGAGCCAGTGAGCTGTTAAAATCAGCTCTATCGCTGCTCTATCAAAGGACAGCTCTCTAGCCAAATCGCAGTCACATGCAGCGTGCCACACATTCAGGTCAATAAGCTTATAGGCGATTTACACAAACAATTCCTCGAGCAAGGTAGCAACAAAGTCATATTGGCTTTTTCCCTCCCTTTTAGCATTGTCTCTGCCGAGGAAGCCCTTGAAAATGTCAATCTCTCGCATGCGACTTTAAGGAGCTCAGGGCACTCTAATCCTGACCACTGAGTCCTGAGACAGGTTGCAATTTCTGCAAGATGGTGTATAAGTATTTTTAAGTATTCCTATGGGATTGCAGAGTTCTATAGGTTACCAAATCCCGGGCTCGATGACTTTAACCCAGTGTCGCATTTCTAAACCCATCACATGCTTCCTGGTGTTGGAGCTTGGCGATGATTTTCAAAATGTAATATCAGGAGGGCTATGCCTGCCCCCGTCAGCATCGTTGATATTGCATATTTGGCTGCTGATGCAGATTGCGTCACATATACAGATAAAGTCAATTCAAGGAAGCAACCTTTTTCACCAAAGTCAAGCATAGCTGTAAGACTTCTCTGCTATCTGAAAAATAGGTCTGAATTGCATGCAATTTGTGGCAGGCAGAGCACTCCAATGGAGGGAGGCTATTAGTGAAATGCCTTGCCACTGTCTCTTTAAATGCCAATAAATTCCCATCATTACAGAATCTGGCAGTTTTCCTCCCTGTCTGCAGCCTGGGTCTTTATCTCGCTCTGCCTCAGTCTCTGAGCATGTAGATCTGGCCCAGTTAGATTGTCATACTTAACAAACATTAATGATTAATTTCCTCCACTGAGTCAAATGGGGCTAAAGGGATGACTCGATTCATCTTATCGCACCACAAATTAGCATTTCCCCATATTCTCCAGCATCAACTGTGCATTAAAATTCCACATTTACCATTCTGGGCACTGGCAGCTGTGGTGAAAGAGCCAAGGAGATCTTCCTCCCGTGTTGCTGGAGATTCAGATTACTTCTGTGTCGCACAAAGAATAATTAATTGTGCCACTTTCTCCTTGTTACTGTACATCTGTGGCTGCCGCAAGTCAAATTACTCACCGAGAGGTTATTTGAAAGTTCAAGGTGTATTTTTTTTTTTAATTATTTACCGTGTTAAGTCCTTTGCTTTCACTTTTCACTTCAACTGTGATAGAATATTTCTGCCCCCATTGTTTCTGTAATTCGAGGAGAACGGCACAAAAGAGTGCAAATTTTCACGTTTAACTTGATGTATCTTGACACCCGCAACAACCTCAGAAACGAACTGAAAAAAAAAAAAAAACAACCCTCGTGTAATGTAACTTCAAGAAAAGCTGTTTTACGTCGAGGAAATGAGACACGTGAAATGACATGTAAATTTACTGTCAGTGCTAAGTAAGGAAGTCATTTGTCATCAGACAAACACTTGGAACGCTCAGAGGGAACAGCTTGTGGCAACACCCTGTGCTGAACTTCACAGATAGCCAACAATAAAAGAGGGGGTGAAACAGCAAGGTGAAATTTCACAATTTCAGTAAAAAAAGATGCCACTCAGTGTATATAAAAAAAAGGTATCTTTCTCACAATTATGGAGCCAGGTGTGTCAAGAGAGTATAAATCTTTTCTGTGGGAGCGAGCGTGTTCATCTGTGGGGTTCTTCACAAGCACAGCTCCATAAATGTGAAATTGACCGAGCAGGAGAGGTTGTTTGAGGTAAAAATTCTTGTTTAATAGCAAGGGAAAGCCAAGGTTATTTCTTTAGATGTGTGCCTTTCCCCCTTCCTCATAGAAGTCTTGAAAGGGAGGCAGACCCCCTCTAAAATGCCATGTATATTAAAAACAGTGTTCAATCTCTCTGGGGTGCTACTATTCCACCAAGCTTGTTCATTTTCAGAGACATTATTCTGAGCTGAACTGACAGGGGGCTGCTCATACCTGTAACCGTATATCCACACGATTCAGGGCTGCCCATTACTGACGATCATGACGCATTATGCGAGGGATTAAATTGTGTAGCTGGTCAAAATAGGTCTAACTTGAGTACTTCATGTGCAGCTGGATAGTCCCATCAGTGATAAAGCACTGTATTTTAATTCTTGATCACTGAATTGTGTATCCAAAATAAAACATTAACTTACAGAGTATTGAATGAAGCTGTCTAATAGAGGCATTGGATTGGAGTAATTACCTGGGATGATGTGAAACACATGTTATTGATATACAAATTTAGCTTTATTTTAATAGATTCTGTCTGTTTGAACTTTTTTTTGACTCCAAAAACAAAATAATAAAATCACTCCTTCCTTTGTTAAACTGGACATGTGCGACCACTGGTTAGGCCTAACAAAAGGACAATGCTGTGTTTAAATGGGTCATAAGTCAGAGGGCTTAGGAAGCACTGATGCAGGACTAATCATTTCTACTGTTTGTCTGAAGAAGAAAAAAAAAGATGATCCTAAAAGCATTTTTGTCATTTCTGTTGCCAATGTCAAGCTAACAGGCCCTTGTGTGTGTGTGTGTGTGTGTGTGTGTGTGTGTGTGTGTGAGAGAGAGATGCCAACAGCACCTTACAAGCTAAATCAATGAAAGGGCCAAAACCCAGTGAGAGCCACAGCACTATTAACTAAACAGGTCAGGGAGTCAACCGTCACCTAATTTTGAGGTTCCTGAGCCTCAGACCAAGATGGGACGTCAAGGTGCTCCACGCACTTATCTGGGGAGTCCCTTTTCTGCAAGGGTAAGGCAAATGGCTGAGTCTTTGGTGGCATTCAACTTCTTGACCTTTGCGCCTTTAAGCGGCTTTGCTACTTCACCGCACTCTGATCAAAGTTAATAAGTGCTTCATATGTTAATGAAAATTGGTACTCCTCTTTGTGTTCCTACAGCTTTTTAATACCTATTATAGACTGAAACTTTTAATGGAGGTTTTAGGTCCCCCTGACAAGCCCATTTCAGAGAGTGACTACACAGATACAAGGCTAAGCTAAGACCAGAGAGTCACTGCTCAGTGGAGGAACCTTACACGGGAGACCTTATTCTCCGGGAAGCAGCAGAAGATAAAGGCCATGGGATGAGTGGCTGCTTTAAAACCCACGTTCAAGTCCGCACAGGGCTAATTACAGCACGCCATCACATTTGAGAGGGTTTAGTTAATCAAGGGGGGCTCTCTTTTGCCTCCTATAGTCGAGGAATAACACACTTAAACCATTTAATGCCGCCAGGATTGCGTCCCGTTTAATTCAAGGCAGTTTCACATAAGTGGGGTAAATTTAAGCCACTCTGACATTAGTTTTAAACAGATCTAATTGAGGAAGGGATCATGGGAAAGTGGCTACACCTGATGATTGCACACAACTTGGCACTAGGAGAAAAGAAATTTGGATAGTACATCATTTGGGTCTTATGAGGCAATGGGAGACTTAGCTACTGTAAGCTGAGATAGCAAAGTCATACAAAATAAATCGGACTAGTAAGGCTTGTGCATGACAAGGAACAGATTAGAAGTGCTCAGGGAAAGTACTATTTGACATTATGGATTGGTATTTTGTGTTGTCTTTATTCATAAACAGGGAAAGGAGATTTGAGCCCCGGCTCCTTAAACAAAGGGAATACCAAATGGCACTGACAAGGTTCTTTGAAAATTTTCAGAAGTTGTACTACTTTTTTTTTTTCTTGTAACCACCAATACGCGCCATCTATTTCATAGCTGCTGGGTTATTAGAAGTATATGCCTCGCACTTTGAAGTTTGAGTGGGGACACATTACGGAGGAGACAAAGGGTGAAGCGGCCGAGGCGTCTCTGGTAATTGCAATTTCTGAACAATTGCGCCGTTCAACTTTTCCCGGAGAACAAAAGGAAAACATTATTGATACGATTACCGGGGCATAGCCTACCTGAAACATGAAAGATTTATTTTTTTTCCTTCAATAATGTAATCCCACGAGGCACATCAGTTTAGAAGTGTGGAGAAATAATTCTAAACAAATTTCCCTTTGAAAGGAGGGCGAGGAGGCAGACATTCAAAGCATCGGTTCTTCATTAAAAAGTCAAATTTGCGGCATCCGAGCGTCAGTAAGAGCGGGGACACCTGGGGTAGCGAACGCCACGCAACCGGAGGCTAGGAAGAGGCGGCGGCGGCGGCGGTGGGGTTGGGGGTGGAGGTTCTGGGCTGGGTTGCGGTGGTTGGGGGGAGGCGGGACAGGTCTGTCATCTTCACACTGTAACCTGAAGCAGGCCACAAATTAGCTCCTGTGATGGCACGGTGTGACCGAAATGAAACAAACACACAAAGAAGCAGTCTAATTGAATTGGAGTTCAAAGAGGACTCGGGCGCATTTGGCGACGCTGAGGCGCTTTATAGTGCTGGACCTCCGAGCAGTAGCAGGTGCTGCTGAGTGTTCACAGAGCTTTAGCGCCGGCTCAAAGGGAAGCGCTACGCTCTCCAGTGCATTGGTGCACCGTAGCACACCTTCACAGCACTATCACAGAGGGAGAGCCAGTGTTGCTGGTGCCATCTCCATCTCAGATCAAACCACTGCTCTTGGGTGGATTGCTGGGGATCAAATATCAAAAATGGATAGTCTCAACTCCAGGCAGTGATGCGGGAGAAATTCTCAGACGGACACAAGTTCTGCCAGGTTTGATTTGAACATGTTGAGGAATTTTATTAGACACAATTGGCAGGAGTTTAACTTACTTTTTGATGCTCAGCATTGGGGCGGGCACAGCGTATTGTCCCATATTAGGCGTTTAAAAAAAGGAAAAGATGGCTGAACGCTGCATGAGGAAGCCCGCCTGTGAAGTTTCGGTTTTGGCCGAGTGCGGGACGCTCACCTTTGTTGCAGAAGTACTCCATGTCTTCGCAGCTTATGTTCTCAGTCTCAAACTCGGCGGTGAAGTTCTCCTCCACCGAAAACTCATCTTTGGCCAGGAGCTCATTCTCCTCGGAGACGCACTCCTCCTCCTCTTCCTCCAGGCCATCCTCCAGAGGACCTGAGGGAACAGGCACACATATGTACACAGAGACACACACACAGACACACAAGGGAGATGTTCAGCAATTTCATCACACCCTTCAGGCTTTCAAGAATCAAAATCTTGTCTCTCCTTGTTTCCGGTGCTGCAATAATACAAATTCAAAGCACTGCGCAACATTGCATGGTCTAAGCGCCGTATGCATACACGTTCAGAGATTCGTACAGGCTAAAGATAAAGCCACCCCAATAAACACTATTATTTTACCACCGTGCTTCACATCAGTGTTTCCATTATTCCTATTGAAAAAAATCCCCTTGAGACTTTTTTTTTCCAGAAAAACAAGCTGACATGCAGCCAAGGTGAGCGCTGATGTTAATCCCGCTACCTGCAAAACAAAACCTCACACAGATGGAGAGAGGGAAGGAGAGAAGGGGGGCAAGAAAAAAAAGTTCCTTTGCAGACTTTTCACACAGGCATCAGCATGGGAGGAGGAAAGAAAATACTTTTATTAATTTGTTAGCCTTATCACAGGGTACAATGTTGATTTTCCATTTACATTCCATGCCTCCGGGTAATACACCAGTGCAATCTTAAAGGAGACACTTTTCCGTGTGATTAATTTTTTCCCCCCTCTGTGCAATATTATTTCTTTAAATCTAAATGATTTCAGAGGTTTTTTTTTTTTTTGCTTGTAGCTGTACATCTCTTTTGGTATTTGCATATTACCATTTTGCTTCAATCAAGGGTGTTGATGGAATTACTGTACTGCCACCTGAATTGTATTAGTTCTGAAAACATCTCACCCGGCATTTGAATGTTATTAAGATAATACGCATCGCGCACACCTCTCTCCTTTTTCTGCCAAAACATGCCCGCAAAGTCCCCGCATGACATACCAAAAGCGAAAAAGACTGGGGGAGCCCTTCTGGTTTAAGTTTAGTTTAATATTTGAGATGATGCACTCTGAGAAAAACCTGCATAAGCCCCATGAAAAAAACCCAAAAAACACTCCTTGCTCCTTCTCGAGTCGTGTATAAAGTGAACAATCATGTCGAAAGTGCTGCTGTCACTGCCAGCTAGATGAGGATGCTGTCTCTGTTTCTGCCTCTCGTGCATCCACCTAGAGCTCAAACAGAGCGCACTTACATCCTCTCCACACCTTTCAGTCTGTTTGTTCTATTGTAGCAGGAGCGAGCCCCCTCAGCTTTAATAAAGCAATAATTTCACTTCAGAAAGTGGGGCTGGTGTGCCTCTCCTGTTTCTCTTTCTTCTTGCGACGAGTCTCACAAAAGACCCCCCTGATGTCCACAAACTGCTTGCTCTTTTCATTAGTCTTATAAATTACTCCTTTGTAGAAGCCAACATCTGCAGGAGCCCCGGACATGAAAAGAATTAGCACGCGGATCTCTAATAGACACTGCAGAGGCAGAGTGCCGCTTTTAAATTAGGATACAGTTTTATGATCTTATCTGATGCCTTCTGCTGATTCGCTGAGGAGTGAAGTGAGGCGTGAAGTGACTCGATGAGTCTACCATCACTTAAGATGATACTGAGAGATAAATATCGCCGTATCAAGGGGAGATTGTATGACTGGCGGTAAAAGCTCCTGCCAAGGCAATTGAAGACAGTGTGAAAGAAAGCGGGGAAATACATTTCTATACACACAGTGTGTACACATTCCATTACACAGCTGAATAAGAACTGTGTGTACAACTAAACGATTCTTCCTCTGTTGCTGGCAAATACAGCAGCGCCATTGCACCGCGGAAAATAGACCTACAGTGTTGTGTGATAATAAGGGTAAAGGGAGATTAAAGATAAACTTCATGGTCAATAAAACACAAAGATTAGGTAGATAAGATGAGATAGAATTGAGGTTTAATAGACTCAGAATAAGGGCATCTCACTTCCCCACTCCAACAGATAGTAACTAAATGGAGCATTTTCAAACTGATAGAGATACTGGAGGCCTTGCTGAATATGGAAAAATGAAATATTACACCCAGCCTGAGACATTAAAGGGGGTCCGATGGCTACTTCTTTTGGGACTGCGCAGATTGACCAAAGTTTGCTCGCATTCTCATGTGTTTAGTTTATTATACAGTATTCATTGCATGGAGAGACCTGAAATTATTTCAGAGACAGCAATGATAAGAATAATGACTTTCTAAACGACCAGCAGCACACTCCTAACTCATTTTCTGATAGTGGCGTTCCTGCTATATTTAGTTGTGTACTGTTTAAAATCCTGTCACATTCGCTGTGTGACCCACGCTTGTTGGTGCATTTCTATAGGCTCTGCTGACGAACTGGGCCAGAGGAATGTCGGCTGCTTCGCCCTCTTATCGAGCCTCCTCTGGAGTTCAGATGGCCAATGACACCGCGGAGAAAGTGTCTGCGCTTCACTTTGCCGCAGAAAACAACACAGCCGGCTTTAAGTGGTGCGCTCATTACGGCTGATCTAAGCCTGCTAGAGATGCATGTTAACTTTATAGTAACAAGCGATCTTTACCCAACGACAAAATCATCTACCGGTTGACGTAATTAGCGAAGCAGCTTAATTTTAAAGAGTGATCAATCAGAAAATATCACCCCATTTTCTTCCTTTCTCTGTTTTATATCATTTTAAGTTGCACATTTAAGACAAAACATGTCATTTAAAGATATGAAGTCACAGGTTTGTTCCTCTGTAAATATTTGACACGTGGCGACGGGTTACAGGAAGGCTTCCTAACAGGTTGAGAGCCACTCGACTCAACAGTTAATTAGTTTATCATTAAAAATGATCGTTAAAATAATTAGCAGCTGAAGCCCTGCGCTAATTATCTGTAACCTGAAGTGTGGCAGCCTTTCAGAGCACACTTTCAAGTTTGCAGACAAAAGGCTTGGATCGTGAGATAATCGTAGCACAAACGCTGCTATCTGCTCACTTTTAACAGGATCTTTCAGGAGGCTGCACTCTGTCTCAACTTCCTCTCAATCAGGGTCAGTGTCCAGGTATCCCAGCACCCTCCACATCCGCCCTGACACATGCGCACCCTCCAGCCTCGACTGTATCATCCGCATTCATCAAGACTCTTCTTCTGCCGAGAGAGACCGAAAGAAATCTCAGCTCTGTTCAAACAGTCATGCAGCAGGAGCAGCCAATGCTAATAGAGACATTGGTAGCTGAATGCAGGCTTGATCACAGTGGCTCTTTTGTTCATGGCGTGGCCTCTGTCTGATAGGGATCGGCCATGCGGAGTGGAGCTCCGAAGAGGGATATGGTAATGCCCCCACTGAGTCTATAAAATGGGGTGATACTCTGAGACCATATGATGGACAGAGGATTAATGAGTCACAGAGGAAGAGGGGAACAGAGGAGTACGGACTGAGGTGGTGGAATGAGCATATCTTTCAGGAAAATATACTCTGTACTCAAGTCTGTGCCTCAGTGGACTAAAACAGAAAATAGGAAAGAAAAAACACACACACATGTGCCAACCTTGTTCCAAAGCTCACACTCAAAAAAAAAGGAAGACGAAGAAAAAGAGGAGCTCTGAAGAAATATGTGTGTATGTGCAAAACTGTATGAGTGACTGCTAATTTCATGGCATGCTTTTTCAAGCATCCGCAATGTGGGGAGCTTGTGGCCGGGCTGTGATAGCGATACCTCACATTATCAGCAGGCTCCACAGTGTGATGTGTGGATCACAAACCCAGCCTCCTCTATAGCTCCCTAATTAGAGGTGAGGTAATTGAATCTGACAGAACAAAGCGGCAGATCTCTATAAGCATGGAAATCATTTTTGCTCCCACCTATACAGTTTTTCATCCAAACGGTCCATTGAAAATGTGTCCAAGCTGGCCTGGGGATAAAACGTAGCACCTGAGACTAAACATGAATGCATAATGCAGCCCTAAAATCCAACAGGGCCACACAGCTCAACCTCTGCCAGCTCTGCTCCTCCTCGTGACTGGCCCTTTGTGCCAAAACTGATACTGGGCCTTCCTCACTTCCGGGTGAACACGCACACACACATGCAAACTTTTGCGTGGGAGGAAATACAGGAATACACTTTGCCAAGCAGGTTTAGATTCCTGTGATCCTAACCCTCCACAGCTGGAGAAAAAGGAAACGACAACCGTGTGCGAAAACATAAAAACACGACTGTGTCTCATCTTGGAGGATAGGTCGGGAAGGTTGAGAGAGAGAAACGAGAAAGAGAAGGAGGAGGAGGTAGTGGAGAGAGGCAAAGGGAGACTGGGGGCCATCCTCTCTCCTCAGCTCTAATGACCTTTGGGAAGCAGAGGGCTCCCTCAGCCTTGGAGGAGACTTAGTGTATATGTTACAGGGCTCAAGCCACTAATTTAATCCTTGATCACTGTAATGAAATAGATACCATTTACGCAGCTCTTAATAGCTTCATATGCTACAGGAACCCTCAAAGGAATTTTTCATTTCAAGCATCTTTTTTTTTTGTACTGCATAAATGTTACAAAAAAAAAGCGCTTCCTTTTTTTTCCTCCAAGTTGTACACTCTGTGATCAAACTAAATGTGGAGCTAATGCTGTAACACAAGTCAAAAAGTAAATTAGCATTTGCATATTGTCTGTGAATGGCTGCTTGTGTGTAAATGCGTGTGTGTGTGTGTGTGCTGGGAGGAGCGTGGAACAGCTTCAGTGGAGACTGATGTGTTCTCAGAGCCGCAGTCTGTGACCAAGAATAAGCAATGCTATTGTTTAACTTGATTTTCCGGTCGCTAAGCAGTGTAATTCTCGTGATTAGAAATGGCTGCCTTCCTAAATTCGGGCACTTACAATCAACAGTCAACAAACTGCTCGAAAACGCAGCACCCAAAAAAAAAACAACAACGACAACAAAAAAAAGGATATTGTGTGGTGAAAAGGGGAGGGAGGGAGGCTGGGTTTGTTCTAAAGTGGGGGTGGAGGGGGGTGAATGTATTCACATCCTCGTATGACACACGCACAGAGGAAGAGCACACACACTCGTTTGCGAGGCTGCAGCAAAAGATGACAAGGCATCTAAATGTGATCTGATGACATCATGTGTTTAGATGGCCCGCCGAGTTTACATTACTGTACATTTAAGCTTCGTGCAGCAACACTAAGGCACAGCCGCTGGCTAGGAAAGTATCTCCGTCCACAGATTTCTCATGACATCCTGTGAAATCCACATATAAAAAATCTAATAAATAATAATAACAATAAAAGAGAAGGGGTGTGTGTGTATTTTTTTTTCTCAAATACTGTTAACATAATTCCAGTCGAGTATCTTATTCCAATCAGACACAGCTTTGGATCCACGGCATGTTTGCGGAGTTTCTAAGTTCTGTGTTGTTGCGCCCAGTGTTTCTGTCTGGACCGTTGAAGAGGAATAACACGCTCTTACTTCTTTATCCAATGAATTTGAATTGGAATGGCATGAAAACATGCTGGCATTTGACTATGCCATTAAAATGCTGGAGGCACCTCTGAGCGTGCCCGAGGGCTTCAGAAGATGCCAGCCAGTTTCTCTGTGGAGTTAGCTGGGTCCTGCTACACTCTACTGACTTTACTTGCCTCTCTAGAGCTTACAGAGGGACGCGCACATGTCCAAGTGGACACTGGTACAACGTTTGGTCCATAAAAGTCACTGAGCTTGTCTTCCAAGTAATATGGGCTTAGTTAATGCCTCTTTTTGCAGGGTAACATTTGCTTTGTAGGTGCAACGAAGGGATTAAAATGCTGTTAAAGTGGCCAGTGTGCTGGATTTAAGTCCTTCCTGTTACACACTTGCTTCCCTCTCTGGCTGAGTGATTTATTAGTGTCATTCTGTTACTTATAAGGAAATAAAAGTTAACCATGTGCCTGTACACTGCATGTGACAGCTGAAACAAAGCAGGTAAAATATGTGTGGTCTTAATTACTGGTTTATAAGCGAGCTTTTCACTAGAACGTTCACTTTTAATGAAGCCATTGAGTGAGGCTCCTCCAGGGAGCTATCATGGTTAAGTGGGGGCATCCATCTTCAGCCATTGGCTCGTCTGCAGACGAGTGGAGGCTCTGTCTACAGCACGCTCACCTCATATTGGCTCACTTTATCTCCACTAAGTAAAGTCTGTTGGAAGGTGCTAACAGTGGCGAGAAAAAGACTTTTGTCGAGCAGCTCTGATGAGACTCGGGGAGTTTTCATTCTGCAGAGGCACCGGGCACTTGACTGTCTGTTAAGTGCTTAATAAGATGCCTTCGTCTGACGTGGAAAGCATCATATTCATCACATTCAGTGGCCTGCAAGCCCGTTGGGGCTAAAATACTGTAGCGATATTTTAAAATGCTAAAACTGCCTCCGCAACAATTAGCTTTCAGTCGAGCATCGTTTCAAAGAATTTAATGGGGCGCCTTCAGAAAAAGAAAAATGATTACCGTATCAAAAAAGTGTAGATAAAACAATATTTTCTCATCAAGGAATTTCTATGAAATGGATATATCTAAGATGTCAATTTCATTCCAGTGCTATGAAGCATGGGGGGGTGGGGGGGGTGGGGGGGTGGGGGGGGTTCTTTTGCAATAAATTCTTCATTAATTCAATTCTAATTTGCCTCTGGTTCCTATTTCTACTATTGATAGTTCCACTTCTTAATACCTCGGATAAGGGGGGTAGAAAATCATTCCAATAACTCAGTGGAGGCTGTGAGCAGCAGATAGGATCTAAATATTACCAATGCCAAAAGAAGTGTGAAGTCTGATGAACATTTCAAAAGAACAATTCTTTATGGATCAGCTAAATCTTTTCCACTTTTTAATTAAAAGTAAAGAAAATAGAAGTTAATTATCCTGTAAAGATTAGCTGGTGGGCATCTTTCTGTAAATTAGTTCTAATTAAAAGGAAATTGTCAAATGACATTCAAAGCACTGTCCTTTAAAACACAGACCGAGATGGGCTTTTTCTCCCCCTCCTCCTCCTCCTCCTCCTCCTCCCCTTCCTCCCCCACTCTGCCTCCCTCCTAATTCTTGATCTGGCCATGTGAAGCTTCTTGCTGGAAGATTAGGATTCTGCCAGTGCTTCAGACAGCACACACACACACACACACACACACACACACACACACACACACACACACACACACACACACAGGCACACACACACACACACACATACTTTGTGCTCCCTGGATAGCAGGCCTCTAGCACACTGTGAAAAACTACTGCATCAATGAGGAGCTAGGTTGCTGGAGATAAATACTCCTCATTGATAAATGATTGCACTGATTAGCTTCCTTGGAAACAGGCGTAAACTCTTACACTGTATCGGGCTGATATTGGGTTCTAGTAAATTATCAGGCGCTAGCCACCGTCCAGCCCAGTGTAAAAATGGCCAATTTACAGATTTATAGTGATGCAAAAGTTTCCCATATTACCATCAGAGGGATCAAGACATGAACAGCCTTATATATCCAATAGAAGACCAGAAAATTGTGAGAAAAAAGCCTCGACAAAAGGTTTCCCATGTACAAAGTGCAATCCAAAACATTTTTATTTACTATAATATAAAGTCTCCAAATCTTCCAACTGTAAAAATATTGAATGTTTTCATTTTTCAAAACAGTTACATTCCTTCTCTGATCTAGATCACCAGCATCACTATCAGAGCCCCATCTTCCATGTTTCTTCTCTGCCACCGACATAAAAGTGCGCAAACATCTGCACAGAAACGCCACTTAACCAAACCTCCGCTATCATCGCTTCACAAATAAATGATAAATAAATCTCCTGGGGTACATATGTGTGTATGTACGCGTGTACTGTAGCTTTCATCTGATTTCATGTGGATTTCATCATTCATTGTCTGGGCTCGGCTGTTGCTCCTCATGCGCTCGCTGCATTGTATCAAACCGGGGGGGGGGGGGATTCCAGCATACAGTCCGACAGCAAAGAGGGAGGAAAACAGCGCTGAAGCCCCTCCATCTGCTCCGGCTAATGATGATGCTCTCCTTGGCCTGGAGCAGAACTGTGTGAGGGAGATTTACACCCATAATACCCCCGAGGGCTCTGGAGCCGCCACCGCACTCCAAAACACCGTCACTCCATCACTTTCTATATGATAGCTGGCAGAGCAGGTAACAATGGACCAGCAACAATGTCTTTTTGTATTACTGACAAGTGCCTTATTTGGTTGACATAACCTGCCTCTGTGTCTGCGAAGTGGCACTGAGCACACAGGAAAATGGATGACAGCTACACCATTGAGACATTGTGCACTTGCAACAATCACACCACACTATGTTTCTTACAAAAAAAGAAGAACGTAGCAGCGTGTGTGATATGAGGCAGGCAAGACCAGCGCTGACTGAGGGAGCGGTGGCTGTCTTTACGAAACTCTAATTGGAGAGATGGCAGTAAGGGAAATCAGGCATCACAGTGAGGTAAACTGAACAGAGCTGCCTTTTTCCATTTACTCTATTATAAAGGTTTATAAGTTGTAATTGGCCTTCAATTTGGGAGCTTCAGACCCACTATAAACCCCTGTGTGGGCCTAGCCCTGACATCTATCTCCTAAAACAAGTGAGTTAAATGGTGAGAGGCAGAAAGAACGACTACGTGCGAGTGTGTGTTTGTCAGACTGAGAGAGAGAGGGAGAAGTGGAGCGCTGCACTCCTCAGGGATTGTGTTCACACACAGTAAATGGAAGTGGCACAGCTCTGACCTTTGAGCCGCAGCGTACGAGCAAAGTGAAGGCGCTGTCAAAATATTGCTTCAGAAATGACAATCCACCTCGCCAGTCCCGAGCCTTGACATGGCAGGCAAGTGGAGAGGCGTAACCTGCTGATCCCAACATTACAAATGAGGGGATTATCATGACAACAAACCGCAGCTCGACACACTGCATACCCTAAAGATATTCTAGCGTTGCCCCTTATTATCAGCAAAGTCCCACACAGATAGCCAGAGATGACACTCGGGGCAGGCACCCAAAAAAATCGTCACGTGTCAGGATCCCCCCCCCCTCCCATAAATAAAATTTCAAATCGGGCTTTTGCAAAATGACTTCCTCCCATCAGCATCGGCTTGGCTGCCTCGATATTAAACTTAGACTTTCCTAACTTTGGAATTTGGCAGGAGAGCAAGTTCTTTGCATCTTCATTTACACCCGTGTAATACTCGAGTCCACGGAGAATAACTCAATCGTAAAGAATAGCAAAATATCACAAGCAAATTACGAGTGCTCTGAGAGGAAGCTTGGGAGGAACAAAGACAGGCAGCCATAATTATATCTTGGCGTGTATAGCATGTCAATGGGCCACCTTTCGTTCTGGAGGCCATTCCCCTGGGCCCCTCAGGCATCAAAATGATGTCCAAATTATTTTGTGCTCTATTGCAGGATCGCGTGATTATCATATTTACTGCGGGTGCATTATGACAACATCGATGTTTACACCTGTCTCCGTGAGAAGGCAAGGTTTACACTCTGTAATTTAGCAAATGTACAGTATGCATATGAGCTTGTTGGCAGGGATTTAAATTAGGTCAGAAATGGAATACATCAATAGCAACCCATATGTGCATCTTTCTCTTTCTTTTCCCCCCCTCGTCCCTCCCCTCCCCAGCCTTCTTTGCTCAGAAGCTTGGCGATGAAGCAGCTTGACGACTGCAGAAGTGTGATATGTGCAAATCACATTTGCAGATGAGCTTGAAACTCCCTTTTAATATTCAGATATCAGACATTCTGCACTGAGAAGCCCGCTAAGACGCGATTCGGGGGAGAAAAGCGAGATCCGCGTCATTAAGGGAATCGTTAGAGGCTCGGTTTACGTTTTACATATTTCACAAAAATGTACAACCAAGTAAAAACATCACCAGTTATCTGCGATAACAATGCAAATTTTTGTCAGAGAGCACATGAAGATTCTGTCAAAATCCAAAGTCGCTCAGGTCTTTCTTTTCTTTTTTTCTCCCCCCCCCCACCCTTCCTCTCTGGCTTAACACCCCTCAGCTTATTGGCGCTTTGATTTCTTTCATATTTTTTTTCCCCGAGAAGTCACACAGGCTGGTGGAGTCAAAGACGGTGAAAGGTATGTTTGCCACGAGGCACGGGAACACGTGTCCCCACAGCCTGCCAATAGCTCATCAAACACACAGGCCCGTGGATGGATGCGAGCCCGGCTGGCGTTTAGGACGTCTGAACAGCATCAGCTCTGCCATACAAACTAACCGCCGACTCCTGTTTGCTCGCTTCAGTCAAACCCACTGGAGAGCAGCCTCGTTCCCTGACCGCTCCCTCCACGCAATCGCACGGCGGCGACAAAAACGCCACAGCAAGGCTGCGTTTCTTCTCTCCTACCTGCTCCTTTGTGGCATACTGTAGTGCCCTCAATGGCAATTTCGCTACTTTGCACATCCTCAACTTTTTCCCAACCGGATGACAGAACGTAGCCCCTGCAATTCCACCCCCTCCCCACCCTCTTACCTCCTTCATTTCCCCATGTCTTTAGCCCTGCGCCAAATTTGTCTCTGTGCCATTTTAATTACAGCCAAGGCAATCTTTATGGTGGTATTCTGCAAGAACACCAATCTGCAAAAAAGGTGATAAGTAGAACCGCCACCCAGCTTTGGTATCAGTAATAAACAGACACTTAATTGAATAATTTGACCTAAGAGGCTGATCCTGGGAAATAGCATGTTGGAAAAATTATTTTGAATATTGAAGACAAGTTCAGTGTTTTGCATGACGCCTGCAGTGGGGAGGTTGGGGGGGGCACAGTGGTTTTGGCCGGATGCCCGCACAACTCACCAATGTGGGACATGGTAAGTCTTTGCGGAACAGATAAGTGAGCCTTTGGTATCCTGGAAGCACTCAGATGTGTGTGTGTTTTGGAAATAGCGGTGTTGGTGTTGGTGGGGGTGACACGTGTACACACGAGCCCCGCGTGCAGGCGTGTGCGTGCATGTGTCCGATATGTATGAGACGGTTTTGGGGTAGGGGGAGGAGGTGGGGGTGAGGAGTGTGAAGTGTGCCCACTCGAGGTCTGTCTCTAGCTAGCAGCCACATGGGCACATCCTCTGTGCCCCCACCCCCCAACCCATACCTTCCCCACACACACACACACACACAAAAACACACACAGAGCAGCTTTCCGCAGAGCCTTAGAGACAATGACTCGCGGCACCTTCCTGTTTAAGGATAGCTGTCAGAGGATGATGGCTCCGATTCAACACTGCAGCAGGTTTGCACTGAGCTCCCTGATAAAACGAAAAAAGCAAAAGCCTCCACTCTCCTCTCTCTCTTGCTCTCTTTCTGTCTCTCCCCCCTCTCCATCCATGTGTGTCTCTCTCTCTCTCCATCACTCTCCCTCTCCCTCCACAGTTCAGCACTGATTTGACTGCTAGCATAATTTTGCAGAGGAGACTATTTGCAGATGCAGCAGAGTTATCAATCCGAACAGACACACAATCCGGGTCCAATGTCACTTCTCCTCATTATGTTAATGGTTAATACATGCAAATGAAAACATTCCAGCAATTTGATTTCTTTGAAGATAGTTTGCATATTGTCTTAGCCATAATGATGGTACACTTTCTCCCCAGCTTCGATTTATGCAAGGCTAGTTAGTTCATTTTTATCAGCTCTGAGTTCATTTCTAGGGCTACTGGAATGTGTTTTCCCCTTCCCCTCACTATTTAACTAATTAGGATTCAGGTACCATAAGCAGATTTTTCACGCTATTGGTGTTTTTCTTAATTAAGAAACAAATGAATTCTCCCCAGCAAAATAGATGGAACAACGGGATAGGGTGCCAGGGGCCAGATGCGGCGCTTCTTAATTAGAAGTCACTCCATTGTCTGAGGTTTTTTAATGAAGCCCCAATCTAAATGGATATCAAACACACACACACACCGGCCATTTAAAATAATAAGGAAAAAAAGATAATGAAAGACAAAAGATATGTACTGGCAGCCCCGGCTCACACCTCCAGTTCAGTGCATGCAGTGCTCTCGTCACCTCTGGATGAGCCCTATTAAAACGGCTCGATCCCTCGTCGGCCTCTGCCTGCCTCGCAGCCATGTCTAATGTTCTGCCAAGCCAACAGTGAAACAGTCTCGTTTCAACTTCTCATCAAAGGTGGAAGTTTCATTACCCCGTGGATGGTTATCAACTAACTATTTCTGAAAACTGTTGCAGCTGTCAACTTCCTGTCTTGGCTTGAAAAGCAGCGGCAGCCAGTGGAATCCATGTTTATCACATCAGTGTCATTCATGATAGGCTGATGCTCGGCGCAGGCAGGGCCCACGCAACATTTCCAATTAGCTGGAACAAATTGTCACCTGAACACAACGTGTAGGGCGGAAATGGTGGCACACAATTAGATTTGAGCACCTAAGATTTAAAAGCAGTGCAGGTGGAACAAAGGGAAAAAGTTTCTATTTTCAAGTTAATCCCCAGCAGGATGGGTTTTCTTTAATTTCTTGCGATGCCCCATCGTTTCTCTAAGCTTCGGTGATACCGCTGCACTGGTGACTGAAGGCGATAACATCGGGCTGTTTTTGACTGAAATAAACCCCGATCACCTGCTCCAAAGAAAGCTTGATGAAGCTGAAGAAAAAAATAAAGACCTTCTTCAAGAGAAGGAGCAACAGCAAGAAAGACTGTCAGAAGAAAAGTGCACTATCAAGGACTTTGAGAGTAAAAATCAAAAGTTGCAAGGATTCTGTAATGAACTGAAGGTCAAAACAGACTGGATCCCACCCAGCAATCCATTTCAAAGGCTTTTTTTTTATGGATCAGGTATGCAGTGTGATTTTCCTTTCCCTTTGTAATGCGCCGTGTCAAAGGCGAGCTAGGCTGACTTTAAAGTCATATACTAGTTTTTTTTCCGCCTTTCATTTGGGAAGGAGACATAATTGATTTCTGACTTTCCAAATGTCAAGTTGGAAGAGATTAGAAGAAAAAAAAGAGCAAAGTCCGAAAATCAATCTGCAATATGGTCACGTTGATTTGGAAGGTATTTGCGGTTTAGTGCTTTTATTTACAGTAGAACTTTAAATCAGTGGCGAGCAAACGCTTGGAAATCGAGATCATCTAAATAATTCCCAGGGGAATTCGACATTCACGAAGGCAAACCTTATTGAGAAGTAAATGAAAACGTCATCGCTTCATCGTGCAGAATACAATTTACTGATTGATTTCTCCGGGTTTACTGGGCTGAAAACAGATTATTTCTTTAAAGAAGCAACTTTTCTAATAAAGAAAAGTCACTTTAAAAAAAACCCACCTCTGTTTATCCACAAATTACCATAATCCTCTGGATGCTCACTCGTGTGCTCTCTCTCATTTAGAGCATTACTTGTTTATTTATATCTGTGAAAGAGATTAGAGGGGAAGATTACTTAGCACAGACAAACGGAAAAGCGATCAAAGACCGCAGGATAATGTAAGTCTTTCAGTGATTGCTCAGCTCTTTTCAAATCTACCGCTGGTGTATTAGAACAATGCGAGTGGCTGCGCTCCATACAGTGTGACAACAATAATACGAAATCCTCGGGGAGTGAACTGCATGTAAACACCGCTGATCGGCACACAGCACACTGGCACAAAGTGTCCTCTAATGCAGCAAAAATGAGCTTTGATCCTGACGAGGACACAGCAAAGGAGCAATCAGTTCAGTCAGATGACATCACTTGTTAGACATAAATGTGCTTTGAGTATCTGCACAAAGCAAAGTGTTTCACACCCCACTCTCTTCCTTCATTTTTTTTAGAAGCTCAACTAGGCAACATCAGACCTGAGTAAACAAGCAACATTATGTCCTTCTGATTAGCCCAAGAAAAAAGTGGACACGAATATGACACTCTCTCATCCAGATGATTTATGAAGTATGCTATGACAGCTGAATAGACCTTTTTTTTTTGCTTGTTTGTCTGTGCCTCACACATTTAGAGGAGCCACTGGTCCAAGCCAATTATCAATGGCAAGGCAGAAGGAACCCCGTCACTCAGACACATGTGAAAAATGAAGGTGGGAGGACGCAGAAAAATCGACAACATCTGGATCTTAAAAAAAGCAAACATGCATATAACCACAGCTAACAGCATCAGGCTAGTTCTCACACACACACAAAACTTTGCATGTGGGTATTTATTTGCAGCTGCAAATGAAGGGATGGATCTCAGGACCAGTTGGCTAATTATTTATCCTGCTAGTTTTATGGCTCTCATTAATTTCCCTCCTCTCTCTCTTTACCTTCCATTGAAAGTCTGAAGTCAACCTGCATCTGGTGCTGATAACGCCGGGGGTCTCAGCAGCCTCGCAGGCTCCCCCCTCTAACCCACCCACACGCACCTCCACTGGAGAGAAGGAGCGGCTTTCATACACGCAACCGCTGGATAATGCCATTAGAAATAGCACTCTGTGCTTCAAATCCACAAAGGATGTAATTTCTCAAGCAGGAAAACAGTATGTACAGTGTACTGGAAATGAACTGCTCCTCTAAATTCTGCGGCTTAATGGCAGAGCATAGAGGGAGCTTGATTAAGGGGAAGCACAGGAGAAGAAGCATAGATTGAGCACCAGATGCTGGTGCTTCCATAGTGATTGACTATTAACAGCTGTCAATAAACGATTGGTCAGATGTTTTATTTGTTACATGTTCTTCCTCCTTCATCAAATTGGAAAAAGGAGGACCCTGAACTGGATAAGCAGAAGACAGTGGATGCATGGATGGATGCTGTGCCCAGGGTAAAAAAAAAGACAAGGGGGGGAAGACTTCTTAACACAAACGTGTTTGCATTCCTGGCGCTGTCTGGACTTTCCTCTTTTCTCTATCTGTCAAACCCTCTGCTCAGTCTCTCTAACTTTCTTTTCTTTGGTGGTTGAGAGTTATGACAGAGATTGGCCCGTTCTGGTTTCTTTGGTGAGATCACACCCCAGCAGGTCTGAGCTGAGGCTATCTGCCACTCCCTAATAGGCCAGTCTGGCTTCCCTGCACCATCCAACTCCCTCCCCCCCTTTTACTGCCCGTCTCCTCCTCCTCCTCCTCCTCCCCCTGCTCCGCCACCATCACCTGTAGCTGTCCATCACATTCTCCCCCAGCACAACAATGAGCCCTTCATATGCAAGGACCTCATCATCAATCCACCAGCGAACCAAACGCCCAATTTGAGCCATTTCTTCCAAGAAGTGAACTGATAGAGACTCCATACTGGTCACACTTTCAAAAGCAACAGAGAGACACAGTGGGCGAGAATTGCTGAAAAGCAAATATTGTCGACTTTCTGCTGACTTCAAATGGCAGTCAGATGGCAGAGACTACCTAGGCAGTAAAGAAGTTGCATTACACACAACACAAGAGAAAGGGCCTAAAGAACTCTTGGTGATTCCTTTCATGTTTGTCTTTACAGGCAACCCAGAGCATTCATTTCTCTTCTTCTGTGCGAAGAAAAGTAAACACGGCCCTCTCTGCGGGCTCATGAAATTGAACAGTTCTGAGCGTTAACGGCCGGCCCTTTCTTTCTTCTGTTTTAGAATTAGATGTGTTAGCTCCACCGCAGCTTTTGGCATATTCTATATGTTGTTTTTTTTCCTTAAAAAGCTTCAAATATAAATTTGCATTTCATTCATGATACATATTTCATGCTAAATCTGTCACCATTCATGTTCCCTTCCAGTAAACTCTGTTTGAAGTTTTCAAACTGAACTTTTCTCAGACAGTTCAAGAGACACATGCAGGTCAGCAAATCAATGCACCAGCACGCACACACGCACATGCAAACACAACACACACTAAATTTAATGGGAGAGAAAACTTAACCCAGTTAAGTTCTGTTTGAGTCTCCACAATGCCCCGGTGATGCTCTCTTGCACTGTTATTGGACTATCAGTGCTCAGGGGTCACGGGCCTGGGCAGTCAAGATAAAAGAGACCCTGATGAAATGAACCGTGTGGGAGCAACGAGGGCTGCTTTCTGCTGATGGAAGAAACCCAGTCACTCTGAGAGGTGAGACTGTAGCAGTGTGGTATTGACCCGAGTGACCTGGCTCACTGCTTGAACTCCAGCACACTTCGCAGCAAGACAATGGGCTTCTCCTGATGTTGGCGGCTGGCAGCCAAAGCTAATAATTATTGTAACAGCAGCTCTCTACAAACACAAATAAAGTCACTTCTTTGCATTGAAATGACTAAATTTAACCAGTTACATGATTAAATAAAAATTCTGAAAATTTGTACCAAAGCAAACATCTCCTGTGGTGGAACACAGCTAACCTTTACTCAGACTGCAGTGGCTATTATTAGCATGCCAGCCTTCCTCTCTATAGCATCACACTTAAACCTCCAGTTACTTGATAAGCACAGCGACACACTGTTAAAGAAACTGTGCCATCCCAATATGTTTGTGCTGATGACCACAACGTCCAGCTCACGTGGTACTGCTCAGGGTGATATAAGACCACAGTGTAATGATTTTTAAAATCCCCACTTTCTGTTCGAGTTTGACTTCTAATAGCAGCTTTATTATTCCTGATTGCATTTTAATGCAAGACTGTAAACACTGTATCTTCCTCCATTGTGAAATTAAACATATTTTGAAGTTACTTTCTAAGGATGTCTAAAAAAAAAATCTGCAAAATTAGACCCATTTACATTTGACAAGGAAGGTTTCTGCAGTTATGTTGTCTAAAGCTGTTTCACCACCGGTGTGTAAACAATGTAGGGCCTAATAGGAGGGGGAAAAGAGGATAATCAACTTATAGCTGAATCCAGTTTGTTTATGCTGTAAAGTCAAAATACACACAGGCAGTTCTGATGAAGTGATGTTTTCTGGTCTTGTCAGACAGCCATCCCTCCCTGAGTCTGGTTCTGTGGGATGTTTATTCTTGTTAAAACGGAGTTTTTCCTTCCCACTGTCACCAAGTGCTTCCTCATAAGGGGCTGTCTATATGCTGGGGTTTTCTCTGTATTACTATAGGGGCTTTACATTACAATATGAAGCAACTGATGTTATGATTTTGTGCTATATATATAAAATTGAGTTAAATTGAACTGAACAGAAAAGTTTCTGAAAACTACCTTTATAATGGATTTGTGTAAAATGTGAATTCTTCTTCCACCTTGTCAGCAGACAACATGTGAGCAAATCTCTGCACCAGTGCAGCACCTACCCACCATAGCTTTCTACATTCCTTGAAATATTCAGGCAAAGTTGGAAACTGACAAAAATAAGGAGAGTTTTCAATATTCCTCCACATATGATTGAGCCGATGACACAAATCGTTATTTACCACTTTCACATCAGAGACATGCACTGTATCGCTATCATTGAGCTGGTCAATATACATCACTTCGCCCCAAAGGATTACACCTCTTATCTGAAATGATATTCAATAAAGTGTAACTGCAAGAAATACCGAGTGGAGTGTTCTTGCTTGGATCTGGCTTATGCTGTGAAAAAAAATAACACTTTATTGGAATTAAGATCCAAGTCAAGATTACCTGAAGAAACAGCAGTTAGATTTCTGTTCCAGTGCCACGTCCTACACTTTATTCTCAGCTGCCTGGGGACTAGACCACAGTGTACCATTCCCCACGAGCCATGGGGGTGTAATAGAATGCCTTTATGAAATATATAGCGACGCCCCAGCACCTTCAGATCATAGCATGGGCTAAAGCATTTGGTGAGACTAGCTGGAGAGTCTGTGAGTGTGTGAGGCAGAGAGAGGGGGTAAACTAGGTGTTGTTGGCGCCTGACTAATACAGTCTTCCAAAAAAAAACCCTGCAGCCCAAAAAGCCAGTGAGGCGACGGCAAAACTTTCCCTGTAAAAACTCTAATATCATCAAGGTGCACAGAATGATACCACTCACTAATTTGTGAAGCCTAATTAGCTGCTGCAACTTCCCTCCTACTGCTGTGCCATCCATTTAGGGCTTCTAGCAAAGCGGCCATCAATAACTACAGTGAGATGAAGTTAACTCCAGTATGTTCGACTTGGGCTGGAACAGTAGGAGGAAGGTTTCTTCTCTTACATACTCATCTTTTTATAGCTTACATACAGCAGCTGTCATTAGATTTTCCTTGTACTTGCTGTATATAAAGAGGCTTTTAAAGTCGAATTTACTGCAATAACTCCTGTCATTGTGCAGTCTCTTTTCATTTTTAGTGTTTTGTTTTTCTCTGACATGAAAACCCACAGACACAGACACACACGCGTGCGCACACAACCCTCACCCCCACATGGCCAAGCCCCAGCTCTGCACTGTATAGCTTTTCTTTTGAATTTGATAAAGGCTTCATCGAGTGTGGTTAGAGCACTTGGGCTGAGGATCTGATGACAATTGTGGGGGTCTGTCACACAAAAAGCACACACACTGTAAGTACATTCTAATTAGCTGATGTATGCAGGACCTCATCCACATTGGAGGGGTATCAAAAAGCAATCAACGCCCCATCCCTGATGAGCTCAGAGAAACACAGAGATCCACATTGTCTATGGAAAGATGATGCGTGGCTGGACCTCCGCTCGGCTTTCCAAAACCACCATAATGCCATGCAATCATAAGACATTATGCACAGATCTGAACCCCAAAGTCACAGGATAGAGGAAAAAAATGAGTAAAGGGAATATTGAGTTCATAATTCAAAAGCCTGATTATGATGGGCGCTCTTGTGAAAAGCTGGTGCTGAGAGCCAGAAGTGGGAGAATTGGCCTGTGAGTGCCACAAAATGTGGTTATAAATGCAGAGGAGAAGCATGTTTAAAAAACTGTCATGATCAAGAGCAATACAGCACCAGATAGCAGAGAAATCAGCAGAGTTAAGATGACAACTAGTTGCCATGGAAAACTGAAAAAAAAAAATAAAAATTAAGTCAGCGGCAGAGAGTATGGGGACAATTCTGAAAGTGATTCTTCTCAGTGGAGGGAAATCAAATAGAAATACAATATCAGCCACAGCAGAACTGTACCTTATCAGCATGAAAATGGTGAAAAAAAATGGAATATCCTAAACATATGATCTAGGATTCTGTCAGCCATTCATAATCTAATTTGACCCCAGGCCGTGCGGCCAATTCGTTTCAGTAAAGACCATAGGTGTTTTAGCTGCAGGCTCCAACGGAGAGAGGCATGTGTGTCGCACAAAGACCATCGGTTAGCGACGTACCGAAAGGGACTCTGTATCACCATCTTATCTTCAAAGGACTGGGCAGGGGCTCAGGGGAGCTGTGCCACCACCTCGCCTCCACACAGACACACACAGAGGGGGGATTTGGACCTGCAAGCAGGAACCAGAGATCTCTCGGCCGGCACCCAGGCCTGGACCCTCCTCCAACTCGCCTGCGGAGAACAGGCAGGGTTCCTGCACACGCGGCACGACATCAGTGAGCTGATCCCCCCCAGCACCACCACCACCAGCCTCCTCCTCCTACTCATCCCCACCAAACCCACCCGCCCACCCGCAAAACCCCCTCCGCCGACTGCCTGCCCATTTGCTTCCTGGCCTCAGCTTGACGGAGGGGATGGGATCTGAACTCAACTTAGACACAGAGTTTCCACATTTCACAGATGGCTGGGAGAGGCTTTGCATGGAGGTGAGGAAACAGAGAGGGAGAAAAGAGAGAGTGAGAGAGAGAGAGAGTCTCGGCGGCGAAGCGGGGCCGATTTCACACCGCGGTAGAGTGCGCTAAAGCAGGCCGCCGTTAATCCACTCACTGAAGGGAAGGCCTGGAGCTATTCCGCCGCCCGACCGCCATCTCCCTCCACAAAGCCATAAATGGTGCATTATACAACTGGGCTTCAGAGACACTGCTGATATGCTGATAGGTGGCAGACAAAGACCAAAGCAACCACAGGAGCGGAGCCACATGCAGGACTGAGGGGCCTTAGTGCCGGAGCAGAACAGCACACACGTATTCCGCCATGGTCTCTCAAACACTGTACCTGCTGAGGTGTGCACGGTTAAGAGCGCTATATCTGTACTGCAGATCAGAGTTAGTTCAACCTCTGGATTCAGGCCTCGAGACAGAGACGGACATGCACTAACACTCCTCCCTCTTCTTCTGCTCTCCATCAAAATAGCCCCCCATCCCACCCCTTCTTTATCCCTACTGTGAATTCATATCTGTAAAGTTACCAAATGTCTTGAAGATGAGCCTTTGAGCTTATGAAAGGCAATCATTCGGAATGAAAAGAGACAGGAAATATATAAACATGGGGGAATTTAAATAAATTGCCACAAAGAAGAATCACGGAGAGGGCAGCGAATTATGTAACGATAAGACAGCCACCAGCCTAAGCCACAAAATGAGATGTTTTACATGAAACGAACAGCGGTCTAGATTAGAGAGCCATCCTGTTTAGACATGAAGCCAATTGGGTTGATATCACATGTAGAGAAAATTTGAAAGATAAGTGGGAACTATGAGAATTGTTATAATCCAACTGTAACAAAAAGCTGAAGTATATTGGCTTTTCGCCCCAGAAGCACTGCATGATAAACATCTGCGATGAAAGAAGTTCATTACTTGTGCGCTGTGAAATGTAACATGCTGTATTATGAGTCTATGCCAACCTACAGCAAGGCAGCCTCTAAATGAAGCCTCAGCCATTTAATGGACATCATTAGGTGAAAACATATAAGAGATAATTATGGTAATTACAAATCCCTTTTATTCACCCTGAGTCTTTGACAAGAAGGTTGTCATATCAACCACTTCAAACAAACAAAGAGTTGTTGTCTCTTCCCCTAAATGATGTCCGGTTCCATTTGGATGGGAATTGTCTTCGGATTATCCTTTTTTTATTGTTTGGTTAGTGGCTCTGAATGGGCCCCGCGTTTCTTTCAGTGAAAACTTGATTAAAACAAGTGATTCTCAATAGTAGAATTTGACTTGCATTTGCATAGCCACTTCATTACAAGTGAGACCTTGATCTTGAAAGCAGACCCACACAAAGCTTATGGACATGTCTGTTATGACTATTAGAGAAGGGCCCTCGCAGGAACTGAGGCCTCCTATTAAATATCACAGACATCACCGAGGGCTCCCAACTCCCGCCTTATTAAATTTCAGCTCGGTAACAATGGCTAAAAGGAAGAAGATGACAAACACTGGCGATATTACGGCCTATTCTGGGTTTGTCTTGGTTAAATCTGATCCAAGTGTTACTGTTCTTTTGCCGCAAAGGGGTCAACTCCAGAGCAACCCGAGTGATATGTGATCTAAACAGCAAGAGTGGATGAAATATTGGATGGAACATCTTTAGAGAGTGTCTGAGAATGAGGTTGGGGTAGGGGGTTGGTTTGGGAGGGGGGTAGTGAAAGACTTGGGTGTTTATTTACAATATGCATCCAATCATCCTTTGTCACCGTTCCATGTTCGCCTTTTTTCCCCCCGAAACCACAAAGAAGAACACTCGCCGGCGATTCCATTTTTGGCCTCTTTGCTATACAAACTGGTAATATGGTGCCACCTTATCAGATCCCGCTTACAATAACAGATTCACTTCGAGTCAAAGCTGTTGTTTAACTTATTCAATCCCATGGAAAAATTCAGTTCAAACAAGTCAGGAGACATGTGCCAGTCCACAGCAGTTGATGATGTCAACGGGTCTCTGCTAGTACCAGATTCCTCCAGCACTTTCAATCATTCCTTGTGAGATTACTGGCAATAGGATATTACTGTACAAACTACGACCATGTGTCCTGCTGCCACAAAGCTTAGCAACATATTACAGTTTGTCAAAGCAAGCTATTGCAAGGGAGAGATAGATACAGAGAGGAGGAGAGAAGCCATTGACCTTTGTGTCCTTCATATTTGCCTAGCTTCCCCTCAACCCCAATCTTAAGAGTGAAATCATCTGATCCCAAAACTAACTGTCAACTGGCTTGTGATGGTGGCAAAGCCAGCAGACATCAATCAATCAGATTTTCTCCTCGTCTATCACAGGAGGATTTTTTTTCCCCTTCCCTGTTTTGCTGGAGCTTATCATCTGACCCAGTTGTTATCCTGTTTCTGAAGCTTAAAAAAAACTTGATTATGGTCAAATGTATGTCTCGGAGATTCACAGACACATCCCAGAAGCAAGGAGGGAAAAAAAAAATATTATCGCCACAGAAATGAACACAGGATGTAATGATTGTAGCTTTTCAAAATGAGCCTCTTAATTCGACACTCATGCTGGAAATAAGGAGTTTGAGGCAGTTATCTTTGGTTTTCAGGGATGCGTGATTGTGTGAACCCGAGATAAAAATCCAATCTGATATCATAAGACAAAAAAGGCATTTGAGTTGGCTACAGCACTTGCTCAGTGTCAACAGTTTTTAGTAATTACTAGATAAGCGCTCTCTGAAATACACAGAAAAAGAAAATTGGCTGATTGTGAAATAATAGCAGCTGCATTTCTCTCTGGGTGTTTACTCTGTCACTTTCACAAAGCCCGCTTTGGAGATAATAAGAGACGCGCATTTTGCGGCGTGGCGTCCCTTCCGTCACTGGCCGGTGTCGCGCGGCCTCGCTCTTAAAACTGATTTTACAGTAAAACGCGATCGATCGTCATCAACCTGCTCCAGCCGCAGCGTATCGCCCCGTCCTGCCCGCTTCTGCTGCGGCGCTCCCCGCTAATCACACGCCGGCAGATGCGGCCCTCTGATCACATGATGTGTAAGCTGCGCTGTCAACAGCTTTAACCAGCTTTGCGATGGTGCAAATCAAAACACAGCCTCTTTAAAGTATTAACATGTTTTGAAGTTTGCTTTATATTTTCAGCATATTTGACACAAATTGTTTATCTATTTACAAAGCTTTGTCATTAGCGATTTTCCACCGAACCCTTAAGATGCTGCGCGTCTTGTGCCGTCCGTCTGGGGGAAAATGCTGATGTACAAATTGAACTGAAAAGCTTGTTACTTAATCCCCTGTTGCCACCTATCCCTTAACTATACAGCCTGGTGCATTTCAACCCGATGCAAAGTTCTGCATCGCACTAACCCCCCTCCTTTGCTTCTTTTCCCAACACATCCCCGGTAATTCCTGCCAAGCTAGAGATTTAGACTGAACAGCTATTAGGGTGTCACTTTCTGGTGTGCCAGCTACTATCCTTCTCTGGAAATGGTGTTCACCAAATCATCCCCTTTCATTATGCGCTCTCTTTTCTCTTTGTTTAATTCTTTTTACCCCCTTTTTGTTTTAATTAAATCACCATTCATTTATGTTTTATTTCCTGAAAGAATTTTTTTGTTACATAATGGCAAGTCAAACTCACAGCTTTGGCTAATAATTTTACTGTATATTGCTGACGACATGCTGTGACAATGCCTGCTGCAAAAAAAGAGTGAGTCACATTTCCAAGCGCACTCTCTTTCCCTTCCCTCATCCAAGATTCAGTCAAAAACCCAGCTATCAATTTTGACATATTCCATGAAAATGTTTTGATTCGCTGTAGCTAATTAAATTAAAACAAACAAAAAGAATCTTAATAGACACATAAAAGTTATTTATGTGCCCGGAATTGAAGACTGACAGGTTTCCACCCTTGGACTTTATTTCTCGCATGTGGCAAGAAGGCAAGTTCCTGCTGCTGTGGCAGAGTTGCTTCTCTTCCAGCTCTGGAGATGTCAAAGCATCACATGAATGTGACGAACCCAATATCCATATCAATGGTACATCAAAACCTCGGCACGGCGCAAAAATAACTGCGATACCTCAGAAGCAACCTCGGAAATCCCCTTAATTGAGCAGTATCTTCATTCCTGATCCATGTGCATCTCCAAGGTGAAAAGGGACCGTGCAAGTTAAATGAAAGAAGAATTCATGATGTGTGGTGGCCTCTCTTACTCACCCTGGCTATTTCCCCTCTTGGCTGGGGCCAAATGGAGAATGTTAAATGAGGCAATTGTGTCCTGGAGGCAAAAAAAGAGGAAGAAAAAAAAAAAAAAGCAAGAAGCAGACAGTGTCCCTGCTCTCTGCTCCAACCCTGAGGAGCATTTTGCAGCATGATGAGGTACATCCAAGCACCCAAGCTGTCGCTACCTAAATAGCTCAAGCCAGACCTAACTTCCTATACAAACAAGGCCACTCAAGTCTCCGCAGTCTGTATGTACACTGCAAATGTCTAACCAGGCTCGTACTTCACTGCAGGTTGAAAATAATGTTAAGGTCCTTACTGGAAAAATATGAACCAAGATAAAATATTGCAGATTTCAGGTAAGACCCTCAGACAAGCTCAAGCTGACTCGGTTACTCGTTACTATCCACATTACATCCAAAACACATGTTACAATGTGTCCTATAATGTAGGCAACATTAAAGCATCACATGCTTAAAAAAAGGAAAAGAAAGTTCCACCCTCCCCGTCCGACAGATAGTAAACACATTCTTACACAAGGATCCATGAGTAAAACATAAAGTATGGAACAACCATGTAGAACAATTCCTGAAAATATTGCTTCTTCAAAGATTATAATACTTCTTCCTCTACTGGTTATGGCCTAATCTACATAACTTGTAAATCTCAGTCTTTCCAGTGGAAACAGACGAAAATGGCAGTCACAAAAAGTACACATTTACATCCTCATAAGTCCTGTTTTGGCTGCACCAACAATCTAAAATCAAAAATTATTCACATGACAGAGAAAGTCTGAAACTATTCACATTTGAGAATATTTTGAGAACGTTCATATTTTATCTGAACAAATGCTCTTAAGACTAAATCAGTCATCAACACCGCTTCACTAATACAGCTTTACATTATTGCAATATAATGAGCCTCACATACAGCAATTTCCCCAAAACACACTGTATGCTGAGGCCTGTAGAAACACCAGGATGTGGAGTGAGATCTGTTAGCATTCTGCGGTCGTGGCTGCAGGAAACTGATCTCCGCTGCAGTCCCACACTGTCAGCTATACAGACATACTCCACGGTGACACCTCTGATAATCAAAGCTTTGTCTGGGTCTTAAAAGGACGTACTTGAACAACAGCGAGACCAGAGGCCCTCTTTGCTGTAATGGCCTTTGGACATCAATATTTAAATCTTACATCTCTGTTGTGATTAGAATGCTGCCTTTCTCTTGTTGTTGTTGGGTTTTTTCACCACCCTCTCTCCTGAAACAAAAAGGCGGCGGTGAAAAGGGAAAAAAACGAAGAAGCTTAAATCGATGATCTTTGAGTCTAAACTAGATTCCTGAGCAGTTTGCCACTCTCAGCAGCAAGATAAGATAAACTCTCTTTGACCTAAGAGATGAAGTTGCCATGACGATCAGGGAGTCCACTTTCTCTATTGATATTTTGCTGATGTAACAACAAATGGAACTAGATCCTGCTCTTGATAATGGTGATTAATTAATACCAATATTGATCCCTACAAGGTAGAGACAAGGCTATTAACTTAAAGCAGGCTGAAAGTCAATTGTTACCCGAGGGCTCAGTGGGCATCATTGATATAAAATCTAAATAACCGGAGAGCAACACGGTTAAGGAGTGAAATGTGAAGTTAAAAGAAAAAAAGGAAATCCAAGAACGGCAGGAGCGTTAGTGCAACGTGGTTCCGATTTGGACATTTCTAAAATTAACGTCTCGCTCACATCAGGGACCGTCAGTGTGCCTGGATAAAAACACAATGGTGACAGTTTGAACCAGCGCTTATTGGAATAATAGCAGTGGAATTCAGGAAAGAGGAAGATAAAGAGGAAACTGTGTGAGGAAGTGACCTCCACCTTCGCAGCAACCCTGCCCACATTTCACACTGCTGTCCAGGCACCGCGGGCTACAGCCACAGAGACGGCAGGATTAGGCACCGGCAGTCCATCGGCTGCCAACCCCGGCTCATCCGACACATCACAGGGCAATGCTTTCAACATAAAGGAAGCTGCTACGCGTTCCTCTCCCTGTAGCCGTAGCATAAGCAGCAACAGCAGTGCTGTGAGCACAAAGACTTTCTCGAGCTACAAGAAGCAATTTTACTTTAGAGACAATGAGTGCGGGGAGAGAGAAAAAAAAGCATTAAAAGGAGATGACATTCATCTGCATTGTTGTTTTGTGTCAAAAGTGAGGAGGCAATTGGGGATCCTTCAGCTAAGACGAGGCAACGGCGCAAGCTGTTATTGGCAGGGAACAGATGTTTGAGGGAAAGTTGGCATTCAACAACCATTCTTCTTCTGACAGAAATCAACAAGAGAAACACGAGAGACACGCCGTGATTGTCACCCAATGAAAGGGAGACCCTTAAATATACAGGGAGGCTGGCATGCAAACATTTTTTGATTTTTACACCCCCAAAACATCTGACTGCTAGAGCTGCCAGCATTTGCGGGCCAAGGGTGAAAATGCAGCGTATACTACAACTTCCACAGCTTTCCATATACAAGAAAGCAAAGCTGAGCTCAGTTGTGGGAAATATGGATGAGGAGTCTGTACTAGTGCGAGAGAGACAGAAAAAAAAGCAACCCAAATACATCAAGCTAACAGCTCCAATCCTTCTGCTAGAGCGCGTAACCACATGCTCGTCAAGCATACTGTACATGCACCGATGTATACACAAGCAAACATACACACATACGCATAAATCCAGATACAGGATGTTGGCAGACAATTCAGTAAACACTCCCCTTATCCCTTACTAGTGTAATCTGCCTCTGATAAATGCCCCTCAAAGATAGAAATGTCACCTGATATGATAAACAGCATGCTGACGTTACATAAAGTGGCCTTATGCTAAGGAGTTGGAGAGATTAACTGTAGAGCAGAGATGGGAAAAAATGCTTTCTGTGATAAAAAGCAGACTGCTAGCTCTAGCAGAGAACCTGTGGTTCAGTTTCAAGCCGACTAGCTGAGAAAAGCAGGCGTTATGTTAAGAGTACTCCAAAAAGCTCTGTGCACAGTGTGTTGGATTTGCAGTAAGTTAAAGGTCAGGAACAATTGCAACCAAATTGCACACAAGCGGGTAAATGAAATATGTTTAGTCTCACAGCTCAGAAAAATGACAAATACGCTATATCAGTAAGACAATGCATGGAAGAAAATAGGCCAGGAGAGCAATATGTAGCACTGCATCACTAATCCCTATTCCAACTTTATCCATGAGGAATTATGGGTAAAAAGAAAAACAAAAGAGGAAAAAAGAAAAATATATTACAACCATTATTGCAGAGTGCAGCTTTATGGGTGTAAGATTACTATCGCATGAGTAGATTAAGCATCATGACAGTATAACATAGTGGTAAGCTCTGGGGACTTGTGCACTTGCCACTCAGGTGCTATACAAGCTTACAGTAATCACTACAGTACGGTGCTTCATTCTGGTCGTGTGCTGAGCAAAAGAGCACAGAGGGAAGGCAACATGAATTCTCAGACGGTCCATACAGAGGAAGACAGCAGTAAAAAGGGAGAACACTAAGTCAGTTTAATAAGCACATTTGACATTAGATGTCCACGCGTGGCCTCAGAGGGTGCTTCAATATGTTCCCATAAACAGTGGTTGGAGGCACGCTCCCTACATCATCCAGATTCCTCTTTAACGCCGTGAAACTTTGGGGGGCAATTTTACAGAAAAATTACTCTGAGGGGGCCTGGTTTCAATTCAGCCTCTTCATATCTTTCCTTCCTATTAAGCATCAAAATGTTTCTCCTCTCACTACGAATAGAGGTATGGACACCAGCGGCAGCCGGGGAGAGCTGAGGGTGGGGGGCGGGGGGGGGGGGGGGGGGGGGGGTGAGGGTTGGGGGATGTTGGAGAGGAGGAGGAGGAAGACATAGAGGGAAAAGGAGGGAGGGAGAAGAGAGGACAGAGGAAGAAGCTTGGTGGAATTCACACATCATATTACAGCAGCTAATCGCAATCCGCAGAGCATCAGCGATATTTTCATCATTCCTGTCATATTCTCCTGACCCGCCTCGGAACGACTAACAATCCGGGCAATTTATTGGCATATTGGCACGGGGTGATAAGGCTAAAAACAACAGCAGCTAGCAGCTGGCCCCAGGAGATGAGCTGATAACATTGATATGTGCTCCCACACAAAACACCTTCACCACTATCTCCTCTTTCTATCAAACTATTATTACAATAAAAGTATAGAGGCCTTTTTTTCCCTCTTTCTTGGAAAGCCAACAAGGGGAGGGGGATACAGAAAGAGGAATATATATATATATAAATCAGATGTAACATTTCAGAGAAAAAAAAACAAGAGGAGAAAATACATAATTTATCACTGTATTATCGGGATATCCAGGCAGCCTAATCAAGGAGCACTGAGTGACTATTTTTTGCCTTATCATCCAAAGTGGTGGAAACGGAGAAGGAATTATCAGCCAGCTGCAGATTGCTGGGCTGGAATTTTAATGGTAATAATCGGGTTTCTGATGGTATATCTTCTCTGCTTATCTTTCCCATTATCTGGCCTTATCTCCCCAGTCATCGGAGCAAATTAATGGTGCTCTTTCAGCATCGCCTTTTTATCACCGCTCAGAGAGCACCCAAGGGGAAAGAATAAGCAAAATATTAAAATACTGCATAAATCACAATTTTAGATAACAGTCCAATGTATGCAGGAAGGGGGTGGGTGGGTAGGTGGTGTGTGTGTGTGTGTGTGTGTGTGTGTGTGTGTGTGTGTGTGTGTGTGTGTGGAGGGGGGGTACTGCGCCCAACAACCTTTTTGTCCTTTAGAATGACTGTCTGTGCTGACTTTCCGTGCAGTGCCTCCTCGGCCTTTTTTTTTTTTTTTCCCAGAGTTCCCGCGGTGGGAGAGAGGATCTATGCTCCTCGTGACCTTTTCTGCTTTCAAACCAAAAGCTTGATTATACGCCTGCACTCTGGCTCCATATTAACAAGATCTTACACATGACATACTAATTCGCCCAAAAAAAAGAAAAGAAAAAAAAAGGCCAGGTCACAGTGACGAAAGCGGAACACACTTGGCGTTTGGGCTTCCTTCGCTCGACAACAAAAAAACATTCGGATGCCACGATGGGATTGGTCCAAAAACTGAGTGGGCCAGTCACGTCACACGCTGTCGTGCCTCTTTGTTGATTTGAAATGGTTCTGGTTAATTTTTTTATGTTAATTTTTTATTTTGTGGCGCATGCCGACAAAAACACAACCACCACCACTGCGATGTTGAAGACAGTTTGAAAATGTAAATGATGTCACTGCAAAATGCTTATTTTCCATGGAAAGTTAATGATATAGCGAAGCTGATGTATTCTGAACATTAAAGAGGAGAAACTAGGTCCATACGTCAAAACAATTAAAAGAACACACTTTAAAGTACAAACTGAAATATTTAACACGTTAAACTGGTCAATTTTTCATTAACTGATGTGACGTAAGTGTTCAGGAATTAAATGAACAATCCAGAATTAGAGTTGCTTATAAATCCCAGATCCCTTTGTCTATTTTTTTAATATATGTTTTAATTTATTTTTGCATTTAACCCAAAAATATTTAAAAGGTCAACAGAAAACAAGACGACACAAAATCTCTTCTGTTGCTGAATCTGTGTTGTACAAATGTCAGAAAACGCTCGTGTATACCAACAGGCACATGCCCTCATGAATTCATGCATATGAGCTCTGTCTTCTCTGTCTTTCACACACACACACAAACACACACACTTACATATGGGCACACAACCATTGTTTCTTATAGTCTAACCGTCGACAAAACAGTATCCTACTTCCATGTTACAAACTACAGCATGTAGTCTGCTGCCATTTCAACAGCAGCATACACTGGAGAAATTGAACACACACACACACACACACACACTACTGTATTTCACAGGTGAACATGTGTTTAAGTCCATGTACCCGCCTATGTGTGTGTGTGTGTGTGTGTGTGTGTGTATAAATGGATGATTTTAGGCGCTTTAAAATCATCTAAGAAATTCAGAAAATATATGACAGAAAACTCTTAATTAAAAATATCTTAAATAGCTAAAATTACACATTGTAAATACGACACACTTTTCAAAATTCATGCAGGCCATGAAGTTCCACAGCGCTATTAAAATCCCCTCAGGTAAATGCAAACACAAATAAAAGCTGTACACAATTTCATCAAAAGCTGAAATGTGTGTAAAGCGCGCTGCACACTTTCCTCAGAGCAAAGAAAACAGTTCTGTTTAGTTAAAACAGAAAGTTGCTCTTTTGCAGCACTGCCACAATGCACACTTATCAATACTGCTGGCTGATATCTAAGTCTGACAATTTATTTACACACACCTGCAAATAAATGTGTGTGACAAGTGCACTTTTTTTTTTTTTAAATATGAAGAATGTATATGAATATGAAGTAAACTTTGTTATAAATATATATATATATATTAGTAATGCAATTCAAAAGCATTTTGGCCTTTTACACCAGTCTGGTGGTGCACCTTCATTCTTTCTGGCCTATAATTTTGAATTACTAAAGCTTAGGAGAGTCTCAACATTTAGCCAAAGTGATGCACACACATTTCTTGAGTAGGGGGCTGAATAACGGGATGCAATAACATCAAGCAGTTAACTCAATTTTTCTACAACTTTGCTTTGCAAGCGCTGAAACTTTTCGGCGAGAAGCAAACCGTTGGTTTGGGATTGGAAATCATCTCCTCTGAAAAAAACTAACAATAAAAAAAACACACACACACAGCGGAGGGAGACCGGAGCGTATGGACCGTGACAAGGCAACACATGGGTGTCGATAGTTGAGCGCTGCTGAATCAGCTCCAGTGTGGTCACTATCACAGCGATATTCTGCGAAGTCTAATAAGCCCGGAGACGCGCCGTGGCGGCTGCAGCACACCGGAGAGAGGGAAGGAAATAAAAAGAAACTTACGTTTGATCTGCCTGGGGTTGCTCTGCTTCCTTCGGGACATGCCTGCTGTGCGGCTGGTCAGTGAATCCAGGTGTAGTGCTGACAGATCGATAGGTTTTGGTTCATCCAAGCAGCCGGTTTGGATTTTTTTTCTTTTTGTCTGATGGAAATTTAGAAAGAAAAAAAAGAAGAAGAAGAAGAAGAAGCAGAAGGGGGGCACCAGTACTTTTTACGCACAAGTCTATCGTTCCGTCTGTCTTTCCTTTATCTTTCTCGTCTCTCTGGCTTTCTCTCTCTCACACACACACACCCTCCCTCTCTCTCTCTCTCGCTCCCCCCTCTCTCTCTCTCTCTCTTTCTCAGCACCGTTCTCCGTGATGAGGCTGCGCTTCGCCGCGATCCGCACGGACTGACTGGGGAGGTGAAAGCGTGTTCGCGCTTTTGTTTGAAGATAAGGTTTGTTCCTCCCCGGGTACCGTAGCCGCGGCTTCGTGAACTTCACTTGATCCACAATTACTTTAACTTCCCCTTATTAATTAGCGTCACCGTTAATTAGCGCCCTGCTTTTTGTTTTGGTTTTTTAAGGGGGTAAATAAAAATCAGAGATGGAGACAAGCGGGGCTCCGGTCCCCTCCACAGTGTGGCTTTACAGGTTCAAATATAAGCAAAACACTAATCATTTGATTCAGACAAACACAATTTTTACCGCTTTATCTGAAGGAGGACATTTCTGTTACTTACCGCTTTACACGAGCTTTATTTAAGTGCCCTTTATCCTTTTTTTTTTTTTACATTTCTTTTGGTCATCTTAAAGACTGACACTCTAAAGATTATTTTTAGGGGAGAGCCATGCATTTATAATTTAATAATGAGCCTGAAACACACCAGGATTAACTCCGACTCAGTTTGGCCGCTCATTCTCCCATGATGCACTTGGATGCTCTGACCTTAATATGTTGACCTTTTGGCCAAGAGTTTAAAGAAGTTACATACAGTGCAGTTTTTGTTTGTTTGGGTTTTTAAACACACTTATATTTGTTATCAAAATTGCTAAACAACATATGAAGTGCTCGTGGTGAATTACTTAAAAAAATATAAGCAACTTTTTTCAATTATTTTTTTTCTTTTCTTTTTTTTATTGTAAATATATTCAAATGGACTCTGGAACAGAGCTCCCCCACTGATAAATAAACAGTTGATAAACTGTCAGTCAGAATGTGAGCGGCTTCTCATGCCTACAATTACTCTACCTGTTTGAGAGAAGAAGAAAAAAAAAAATATATATATATATATATATATATATATATATTCTGAATATTTAAAAAGAGCGAGACAGACAGAAAAGGGAAGAGCCTTGAAATCATTCCGATTTTGACTGCCATGTTCTGAATAGTTGCCCAAACTGGAAATCACTCTCTTCAATTAGCCAGTTGGACTGCCAAGGAAGACAAGCAAGTGGCCTGTGAAATTATCTTGTAACCCAATTCCACAACTTTGGAATGGAGTCTGAAACTACAGAATAATTTATGTGGCAGACGGGTCAGCGGTGGTTCACCTTGAGAAGAGCATCTGTCTCACGAGCCTCTGTGATTTGTCTCTTCCTCCTTTGGTGGCTAAAGTTTTTTTTCTTTTCTTTAATTTACCCCCCTTCTTTCTGTCTTCCTTATATGTGGCGTTGGTCATGATCCAAACGCAGTGATGTCACGGTACAGTGCTAGTCACAAACAGGGATCTTTATCCCAGCTTTGTAACACTGTACGCACTCCGATAGTCTCTCTTAAAATTCTCATCTTTTCAAAACAAAGACCGAGTGTTAAACAGATAAACAAGCAGCCATTATTTTTTATGTCAAACACGTTTAAAGACACACAATAAACTCACAAGTAAAATCCCACTGAAACCTTTTACAAGATTAAAAATGAAGCAGTCGCCCCCCATCCACACACACACTCTCTCTCACACACACACACTCTGTAAAATTACCATGTTAAACATCCATAAATAGCGTTTACAGGCCATATTAGGAACCCAGCACCAAAATCAATAGTGATTTGTGGTAAGTGCAACAACACAGTGAGACAGGAGAGTCAAATTGCCAGCTGAAGATTAATTTAACGCTACTCCTAAATCCTCTGAGACTGGAGCTTGGTTCTTCTGTGCTGTTTCTGAGCCCCAGTGGCTTGTTTGAAGCAGACTTTGATTGACAGGTACAAATCTGCGAGAGGAAGAGAAAGCTTTTTTTTTTTTCCTCGCTGCTCAGACCAGATGGTTGTGATAATTAACATGATACTGTTTCCATCGCAAGGGAAATCACTGACACAAGGTTGGTCATATTAATAGGTTAAGGTATACTGTAGGCTGTGGAGATGCAGTGCAGTGCACTCACATAATCAGATTACGGGGGGAAAGGTTGATTTAATGTGCTAAATCATTTGATTAAAACTGCCAAGTCACATTTGGGGGATGCCATTCAGTGTCAGGGGCAGTGGAGGTGGGCTTTCTGGTGGTTTCATCATGTTCATTAAAAAAAAAAGGAAAAAGAATAATTACATTTTAGCATGTCTAGTACCTGCAAGCTTAAAAAATTGTTTTTAGGTAACAATTAAAAACATGTTAGGTTAGCAGTGAGTGTTATTGGAAGTTATTGGCAGAACTGTCACAAGCCATCCCTGGCATTTTATTTTAAACCCAAGTAAATGTGTATCTACAAGCATGCTGCTGTTTCCCAAAAAAAGAAAAGAAAAAAATCACACTTCAAAGCCTTTAAAAAGTGAGAAGTTGAATAGTGATATATATATGGTTAATTACAAAAATACAACTATCTTGTCACCATAAAGGATCACCATAAGTAAAGTAGGTTTCTAATCTTCAAATGAAGAAACTCTGACATGAGTAAGTTCAGGGCTACCCCACTCAAAAAACAAGTGTGACCACCTTCCTGCAAAAGCAAACGTCCAAAAATGCATAAAGGTGACCCCTTACTGAACCTCCCACCCCTTTTAATTTTCATACACTCCCTAAACGCATGTGACTGCATCATAACACAGCTACAAAACAGCAGTTAAGTTTTAGGTGATATCAGAGTTCAGTAACATGACGAGGTGCTTGAAGTTGTTTAATAAATAATCATAAAATCAATGTTATCTGCGTATTGTGTTAATTTTATGACGGCCTTCAATGGAGTTATTGCCTCAATAACAGCTGCAGTCTTATACTGTTTAAGTGAGCTGCTCTAGTAACTGAGTAATATCACAGGGAGTCTGGCATGACAAATTACTAGGTTGATTTCTTTATGGGATCACACATGTCCGGTGGCAGTGGGAGTGACAGCCATCGTGCGGATAGGAACCTGCTCCTTAAAGAGCGAGCCTCAGCAGCTCAACTTGGACATCGGTGTTATGAGTTTGCTGCGGTGTCACCCTCTGGCTGTTGGGGATTGGTTTGTCTCGCGAGGAAGTGAGCTCTGTGTATGTGTATGTGTGTGCGGTTTTAGAATGATGTGGGATGGAGGGTTGGTTTGGCATGTACATAATAACTGTTTATGTCCTTGATTTATAGATATGCTTTATAAGAGAGGCGGCAGGGAGAAGAATGAGCTGTTCAGGACCAAATGAAGGCAGTTTTCATATTGTTTTTGCACAATATTCCAGAACAGCTTTTCCTTGCTTTCCTTTTTCCTTAAAATGACCTGGCATGCAGCTCTGCAACGCTGACATCTACCCTCTAGAAAACTTTAATCTGCCAGTATCACAGTATAAATCTAACAGCTGTTTTCTGTTGCACTTTCACTACAGTGTGAGTGCAGTAGTGAAGCACAGCATGAGCTGCAGGTGAAAGTGCATGTGGACGTACTGTGATACTGCCTCATTTCCAGTTCTTTTGGACACTTCTTTAGTAACTATGACCTTTTCATCATGTATTCCATCATTTTAGTGGATTTGTCAAAGCATGTGATGAATAAAAGTCAAAACGAACTTTGATTGTTTAGCAGTGTGTGGCTGGGTTAGCAAAAGCTCATCTCATCGCTTTGTCCTCTTTTCAAAGCAGCGGGATTCTCTAAAGCTTCTTGTTTATCACAGCGATACACACTGAAGTGATGTTTAAATGTTAGCCGGTGCATATAATAACTGTCTAGACAGTATTGTGCATCTGGTTTGCAGTTCAAGACCAGTGTTGTTGGATCATCGCAGCTAAGTGCTGGCAACCTCAAATCAGCTGTGTATTTGCTGACACTTCCCATTCCCCCCGCCCCGTGACAGATGACTTCAATCACTCACTCGTGCTGTGAGACGGAGTCAGCCTGTTCTGAACGGGCGCTGCTCGAGCTGTGATACTGGGTTGTTGTTGTTGTTGTTGTCTTTCCTGAGTAAGATGTTGGTGCTGATGCAGGTTTGTGGCTGAATGCTCCAGCTCTCCAACCACCCCCACCGCCACCACCAGCCCACCTCACCCCACCCCACATCTATCCAGCCAGCAGCTCCAGCAGCAGTGAGCAAACAGATGTCTGAGAGAGTGCCCACTCCGCTGGCCGAGCTGCCAAAACCACCCGCAGCCCTGGAGGCCTTTGCGCCAACACTTTCCAGGGAGGCTTCACTCTTCTTACCTCTATCCAGTGCCCCCCCTTCCCCCTTTATCATCTTTCGTTAACCGAGGGAGATATGCTGTAATGTACAGTGTGCTTTGAAACGGAGCAGCAAACAAATACAAAACAACAACGACAAAAAGACGGAAGCTTCAGAAAGAAAAAAAGAGTGAAAGAGGGGGAAAAAAACAGCAATCAAAATGCCACACAACCCTAAAGCATTTTTAGAGTACACCAAAACATGCAAGTCTAGAGAAGTGATGAAAATACTAAAGAGGGCGGGATGAACAAACTTTGCTCCTCCCATTGGGAGTGTGTAAATCTGTAAATAAAAAGGGTTTTTTTGTAAAAGAGGAGGAGGACAAGGAGAAGGAGGAGGGGAGAGAACCACAGGGCAGCATATTCTTCCTGCTAATCTCAGTGTCTTTTTTTATGTGGTCAAAAGCTGAGATCGTGACACCTCCAGGGGATAACCGGCAAGTCTTTTTATGGATTAAAATCATAAATATCCCTTCTTGTTTAAAGGAGGTTCACTTCTAAAAATATATAAATAATAATAATAGGGTTGCATTATTAAGAGAGTAGGAAAAGTGATCTGACATTAGAAGGAAAGCAGCCTGTGGAATGAATCAATGAGGGAATGAATGAATGAGACTCTCACATCAACCCAAAATGACCGTTAATAATCTCTTACGATATCCATGAGAAGTTATAGTGTCTCATTTTCTACTGCAAAATTGTATTTTTTAAAATGATCTTCATAAATATATATTATCCAAATTAAACACGAGGGGAAACCGATTCAAGGTCACTGGAAATACGTTTAAGTCTGAAAGTTTGAATCAAATTTACTCTGAAGTAATATTTTTCAAATTTTTAGACACAAAAAGACTTAAAAATAAATTTTTAATAACAAACCTGTTATTCCAGCAAACTAGATCAAGTATTTTCTTCTTCTTGGCCAAATAAATAATAATAAATAAAGGCAAAAAATTTCCACAGTCACGTCTTGAGGAACTTCTTTTCTGGAGCCACATTCATAAACCTGTGACACACACACGTACTGTATGATACTGGAGAAATTAGAGAGAAAACTAATAAATCATGCCCAGGTTACACACATCTAAATTTAACAGCCGCTGTCATTTTTGATCATCTGTGTGCCAGAGCATTTCAGGACTTCCCTTTGAGTCGTTTCATGAAAAATGACCCTCTCTTAAATACCCACATCCCCGACTTTCCCCTCAGCTCACACATTTATTTCTTCTCTTGAATATTTTTAAATCCGTCGACCTCGGTGTCCAGAGGAAGCGCACCAGCTCTCAGCTGTGCAGCTGAAAAGTCTTCAGCTCCTAGATCAGACAGGGGCTGAAGACTTGTATTTTCATTTTCAGCTGAATCTAAAAAAAAGGCCATTCATGAGTGTGTGCTGATGTTTAAAAGTCCATCATAGTATTCTTTAATATTAGAGGAAACCAGGGGCGTAAACATCTTCCCTAGTGCTCGCATCAGTCAATATGTGCTCTACGTTATAGTTCACTGTAGTGATTTTGTCCATGCTTCAATACAGCATTGTTTGTAAGGCAGAGGTTTGTACACCAAAACGTCCAAATGACAAATTTCCTGCTTCACACGCGAGCCCCTCGTGTTTTGACATCTTGTGATTTAGCGTTATTCATTTTTATGAGGTCAAGTAAATTATATTTGATGTGTGTAGTCGACCCCCTCCACCCCCTCCATATATACACAAGTAACTGAAGACTCACAGCTGAACGCAGCACTATAATACAGTCTGTTGATGTATTTTATAAGTGTGTCTGCTGGTTTATTACATATGCAGAGGCATCAGTGCACAGCAAAACGGGGGGAAAAAAAATGCATCAGTATACTCACAGAAAGGCAGGCCGTAGACAGCTCAGGAAATAAATCTACATCTGCCAGGCTCCATGCAAACAGCAGAGCCACCCTTAATGGTGAAACCATCGATGAAAAAACAGATAAAAATATTAAATATTCAGACATTCCTTTCAGGCAGTATCAAAAGCGTCCAGATGTGGGAAGCTGAAGTTGTTATCATGAAGCCAACGACAGGCATTGAAAGGAATTCCTCTGAATTTTCAACCATATAAAAGTATTTTATGGCATGCAAATAAATGGTAATTTTTTTTGACTATGGAGGGGGAAAAAACATGCCAATAAACCCTATCATTTGGGACTATAACTCCACAAACAGGAGACACTTTCAATTTGCTTTGCCTGTCTCCCCGCGTTAGATGCTTGCGATTGCCGCGAAATTAATCCATTTAACAATCTGTGGCTTAAATTTGAGGATTTCCAGTTTTTTTAGAATATCAATAAGTTCCAATTGAAGAGAGGATTCTTTTGCAATTCAGGCATGTGCGGGCGATAACGGCAGAGTTGGCATGAAGAGAGGCAAAGATGGATTAATTATGCAGAGAACATGGAAATTCTGCTTATCATCGCTTAGCAAAGGAGCCCAGCTCACATAATCAGAAAACGAGGATGAAGAAAAAAAAAAAATAACAATGCAATGGCACCTTCCAGCCCATCATCTTACAAGTTAGATTTTTCCTGTAATTAAAAAGTAACATACAATTAAATTCATATCTCATATACAGACTATGAGTGGGTGTATACGAGTATTAAATAATTGCATTGGGATATAAGTAGTGAAGTTAAAAAAAAGGGGAAGGAAAAAGAATATTTAAAAAAAATCTTGTTTCACTGGGGGATGGCTCCCCTGGGTTGGATTGAACTACTTAGAAACTGCAAACTTAAATTATCTCTGGAAAGCAAACAAAGACAAAGGCTAAAGAGGGAAGACAGAAACTGCTGTGTATTTACTCACTTGTGTGGTTTTTTTTGAGACATGCTCTCGGTGCATTTTGCAAACAAGAATAATAATGTCTAAAGGCAGTTCTGGCAAATCCCCTCTGAGGATGCATGATATGGAAAGATATATGCTGCATTTTTGTTTCTCATTTCATGTCGTCTCCAGATTTCGCCATCGAGCGTTTCGGGATGTCGAGGAGCTGTGTTCAGCCTGCCAGCCTCTGTGAGAAGCAGCTAATGTGTGCTGAGCTTAGGCTCACATTTTCTCTTATTTCTTAAAGATTAAACTGTTAATGTCGTACGGTGGTTACAAACAGATGAGAGGCTTAAAACCTTCTTTTCTGGGACACCTCTGATTTTAAGGAAAGCATGAAGGTTAAAGGTTAATAGTGTAGCACATCAGGGTGGGCAGACTGGCAGCTGCCGTTGTCCCTCACATGACCGATCTTATCCGATCTAAGATTCCACCAGTGAGTGTTACATGCTCTTTTAGCTCGTTTCTCATGTTGCATTTGATATAAAAACGCATCTCATCTCATAAGATGGCATAAGAGCGCTGAAAATCCTACTTGACACATTCTTCAGACGTGCCTGCTTTATTTTCAGGTCAGTGCGATGCCAGAAGTTAGATCTCAGAAGTAAGTAAGTATATAAAACGATTCAGGCTCACGCCAGCCTTTGTTCAATAATTGTTCTGTCAAGGGCTTTTAGTAAAATCATAAACTCCAGCTCCTGCAGCATCTCGCCCCATCATGACTTTTTCGGCTGATCCCGAGAAGCCAATCCCTTGAAACTTCTCGAATCGGGCTTTTATTTTTCTTTATCCGAGATAGCTTTCCAGTTCACTTGCAGATTGCGGCAGCCTTTCAGATGGCACACCTGTTGCTTGAGCCTTGATTTCGCTTTTTGATCAGAGGGCCCTTTGACAAAAGCGGGAAAGAAGAGGCTGAAGAAGAGGGAGAGGCAAGAGAAAAGATCCTTATCGAATGCTCTCCACCGGACAATGAATTTTCCCCCACCATTCAAATGTATCTCCAGAATGCTTGAGTGATTCATTACAGCAGATTCTGTAGTGTGACAATGGACCTCAGAAATGAGTGATGCTATCTTTTTGCTGATTTCATTTCCCTGATCCTCCTTATCCCTCTGGCCTGTGTACCTCTATTAATTAGAAAGTAGGGATTTCCACTCATCAACTGATGGGTTTCATGCTCCGCTCTGTCACAAATCTCCTGTCCACGCTATCTCTCTCCTTCCAACCCATGGCTGCCTTGGAATGTACATACTCCAGCTCAGGCTTCAATCTCAGCAGCAAGTCAGGGTGGCTTTGGCGATTCATAAATATTTATAAACCGATTAAGAACGAATAATAAAGTTATAAGACAGTGGTTGGTTACCCTTGAACAGTACAACGGATGACTTCCTTAGAAGGGGAAATGTGATTAAACGTGCCGGAAACGGTTCTTTCTCGCTATCTTGAGTGCAGAAACCATGTGTTTGTTATTGTATTTCTCACTCGAGCGACCTCATAAAGCAATTAGCAATGTGAAATTTATAATGATTAGCTGCCCAGTGATCAGAATGCTTCTAAATATGCAAAGCGCAGCAGTATTGAGCAGTTAAAGCAAAGCAGAATTAAGATGACAGACAAGGACATTTTAACCCCTGTGCTTTGTTGACAGTGACCTCATTGTTTGTGGGATAATTACAATTGAAAAATTAGGGGTATGTTTCCTGCAAGATATAGGAACACACTGAACTGCACGGTAACGCTACAGTTTGCAACAAAAACAAAGGTCATGGAAGTGAGCATAAATCATTGTTGTTAAATCAGGTAGACTTTCTATATTTTACAGGCTCTGCTGGATCAAGCATGTGTTGCTTTTACTGTCCTACAACAAGTGCCTGAATTTAACTTTTTGACTCACTGGCCAAGGGGTCTTGTAGATGAAAAAGTTTACCAGCCATGCAAATATTTAACCAGCTAAACTGATGAGTAGGCTCTCTGTGGTGTGTACACTTTAATTTGAGTACATGAAATAAAACACAATTAAAGTCGAAGCTCAAAAATTTAAGCTAAATATTTTCAAAATTGTTTGAAGGCTAACTGATTTAAACCTGAATGCATGAATTCCTGATCTGAAAATTGTAAATGTGCAGAATAATAAAACATAAAATATAAAGGTTTCATACACATTAAATGTTTTTGATCATTTTAAATTAACTTATCCCTGCTCTTCATACTCCGCGGGTCTTAATCAAAGGACAAAAGCAGGTCGTGAATGACACCAAAATGCAGTAGAGACTTTAAGCATACATTTTTTTCACATAACTATTTCAGTACAAACATTTACCTGCCAGTGCATATCCTCACCTTCATGCATCCAGTGGGGAATCTATCTCCATTTGCTAATTTTGGACCCTCCAAGTTACAACCCTTCCTGAGTTTGGACAGCGTGACCTGGAGAGGCCCAACTCCCTGTTATACCTCTAAGGAACAAACTCTTACTGAAAACAGAAATCAACCCTGGCATACTTCTAAACCTGCAGGGGAATGGTGCTGTTTTGCTTTTTTGTTTTTTAAAAAAACATCACAAGATTAGGAACAGTTTTAGCAAAACAGTGTTTTCTGAGCTGTTTAATATAAGAATGTCTCCAGAATCCCAAATAGAAAATTAGAGGTGATTCACGGCAGCCTTATTGGTTTTAACACTGTGTTGGTTATTATAACAGAGATGTGTGTCTCAGCGGTGGCTGTTATCTAGAATTATAGGAAACATACCCCAGTGTATGATACACATTCCATTTGAGCTTGTCAGTCTTAAATGGTTAATTGGGATTTTGAAAATGTGACAAATCTCATGACAGTGGTCATCTCTTATTATAAAACACCTGATAAAATAAAAGCAGCAGTCGCGAGAGAAGAAAAATAAAAAAGTTTGAACCTGAAAACTATAAAGGCTTTTTACCATCAAAGCGAAAGACACATTGCATAGCTCTCAAAGTACCTTTTGCTAAGGTTTTTAGGGACAGTCTGACTCTTGAAAGTGCCATTAATTATTAATGATACCCAGCACAGCTGAAATGGCCAATTTCCCTGTTGTCTCTATGACTAGGAGGGTGCTTGAGGGCGAAGACCTGCAATTAGCTGTTATATGTGGGTGGCCATTCTAGACAGCATCAAGTCTTGTTAGTAGCATGACTGCAGAGGAAAGGAGAATGAACCCCAAGACTAATTATCCTTTCCCTCTCCCTTAAATATGAAGACATTAAAGTTGATTAGTCTTTCTAATTAGGTTATGCTTTTTGATACCACTTGTGTTTTTTGCTTCTGGCTTTTAAGTATGATAATCTCTTTATTTTTTTTTATTTTTTTTGCATACTTGCCTGTAAAGTTATTCTATTGTACTGGCATCATAAAAGTAGGTGCACATATGAGACATGTCTATTCTCTCTTGTCTTCCTACCAGTCTGTTTATCTAAGTAATAAACTATTTTGTTGGAAAGAAAAATCAGCTTTTTAGGTTTATTTCCGCATGCAAAGTGTATGCCACGTCTCTCTGGAACAAAGGAACAGTGGGTCGACTTGTACATGCATCGTGTACGCTGAGAAATGAAACCACAAGAACCACTTAACCCAAGATGGTGCTTTCAAATAAGAGCTAAATCTGATATGCCAACTCCTCCCCGCCTTTTGCTACAGCACACAAGGACATGACTGGGCAGAAAAAGGAGAGTCCTCATCTGTAAGATTAGGTTTGGCAACTCTACGCCTCTCCTCTGGATGTCAGATCAGCAGAGTAAATTATATTGAGATCCTCTCAGAGATGACAGATGAAATCTGTCTCTTTGGGCTTGACGTGGAGCTGCAGGTGATACATGATATGTGATAAGGCGATGATGTCACGGCCGCAGGTGGCTCCCTCTTCCCTTCTCCCTCCCCCCGCCTCCTCCTCCTCCTCCCCCCGCGTCCCTTCTACTTGTGTGTAAAATGGCAGCACTGTGAGCGGCTCACAGAGAACTTTTATCTCTCCCCATCTGTGTGGTCTCAGGCGCGATGATCTTGGACTCCAGCCATCTCAACCTTCATGCCATTTAAGAAGAAAAAAAAAGACGGGGGTGGGGGGGCAACAGGAGGATGGGAATATATAGAGGGGGGAGGCTGTGTGATGCGGCTTTTGAGTTTCAGGGCAAGCAAGCAGCTGTCTGATATGTTTTTGTGTTGCATAAAGCCATACACTGTGTCTAATTTAAACTGAGTTTATGTGTCACTTTGCATTATACCATTCATTACTTTGCAATAATGTTTGGTATTCGGAATATTTTCTTTTGGTTGTAAGTGCATTTGTTTGGCACATTAGTTTGTCAAAATAAAATATATGACATAATGGGAATGAAAACAAAACTAAACCCATAACCTAAAGATTAGTTTGTGGCACATAATATGAAAAAGAGAAAAGTATTGCCCCCTTTTTTCTGACATATCAATACAACCTTTCCATATGACCACCAGTAATCCTTCCATTAGCTTTAGCTAACTATTTGAAATGTTTATTCAATTTATTTAGCCTACATCTAGTTAATTACCTTAAATGTTTACATTTGGCTATTTCAGCTGTTTAACTTGACTGCTGTTTCATGACGAGACAGATATAAGTTGGTTTCTGAAAACAGGCATTTATCACATTTTTTCTTTGCTGTATCCAGCGCCAGAAATATCACAACAGCAACATTTGCAAATTAAAATACTACAAAGGTACACCATATAGTTATCCAGGGAATGACAACAAATGAATTGAACAAACATGAAACATTTCTACAAACAGAAAATTCACTTTGTTGGCAACATAATAAAAGAGTCTCTAGTTTTTAAAGGTTCTTTTTTCAGCAGTGACTTTAGATATATACAAATATATTAGATAGATATAAATAACTCTAAATAGATATAAAAAAGCATGATGCCACATGGAGGACCAGCTGTCCATTTATGTGATAAGTGTCAGTCTGAGACTTACTGTATTTTTACTGTAACAAATAAATATAAGCCTACTATAAATCACATTTAACCCTGCATTACATAAATTCTGTACATGCAATATAAAGTTAAACTGCTGCCACCAGTTACTGAGAGCACTGACCTATAACTCTATTTTGTGATTTCCTCATTTATACACAGTTGTTAAATTTCGATTTGGTAAGATTGCCGTGCATCTGAGAGATTGACTGGCCAGATATTTACAGACAGAAAAATCTAAATTTGAATGAAAAACAGTTTATTGATGTGAAAGCGTCACCTATGATTTACAGGTCTTGATGAACTACATAAACTGTAACATGATCTGCGCAGACAGTTGATGAAGTCTGAAGTCTGTAAGTGAATTCTCCTGTTTGTCAGTATCAAATAAAGCAATGGTGGTGTTAGGCCACGGCTAATGGACAAGACAGTATTAATGCAATGAATTAATTAAAATGCATGTGTCAGTCAGTAATTTAATAAAAAGGAAATTATTTAGAAAATTATAGAGCATTTAAGTATGATATTAATATCAGACATTAATAATGCAGTAATTGATTAAACTATTATATTGCGTAATATTGAAACTATGTTAACTAGTTAAACAGTTCAACAGTTCTAAACATGTATGTCAGAAGCTCCAAAGTTCGAAAAACAAAGCTTATGGGAGAAATGTTTTTCATGTTTTACATTATGTTGTTTCATTACATTTATAGTTCAGCTGTTCGTGTTGTCTTTTACTAAACTCCATGCTATATTAACAAAGCTGTGACACCAAGAGTGCAGTAGGCTGTGGCCATCTTGATGAAGAAGCCTTTGTCGGTTTAGACATGTGTCTTACCAGTGGTGCACTGTTCTAACTGTGCAGAGGAACATAAACATGAATGATTAAACCATTCAGCCCCAATTGAGCTGTAAGCTGCAAAGACAAATTTTTAGCTGATCTATGTTAGTTCGATTGCGTTAATTAATTGAGATGTCCACATACCACCTAGCAACTCCCCCCCCACTCCAGATGTAAACGTTTGATTCCCAAACTGGGTAACCCGTGCCCCCCCCCCCCACCAATAAATAAATAAATCAAACAATATAATTTGAAAAAAATAGTCAAGTTAAGTTCTTAATGGGTTCACTCAGAGCTAGAATACAAGGGAGGCTATTTTCTTGCCAAGCCTTCCTGAACAAACAGGTATGCCTGTAGTTTTTTGATAGGGACATCTTCACACTGCAGACACTGAGTAGAGCTTCAAGGAGTTATCGTTTTGAAATGAGGAAAAGTAAATATATGTTGCTTGTCAATAATTAAGATTGCCTTGCCTTTTGTTTCTATGCAGCAACTACGTATGTTGTTGTCAATGTGCCATTTTGGACTCAGCTGCACTTCAGAGATATAGAGGCTGGGCATGCTGTCTTCCCTGTATTGTGATATTTGAGCTTGGCACTGTTCTTTCATGTTAATGGATAAACAGCGACTAACAGTATATCGACTCTCAGGTTCTGAATGCTTATACATAAAATGCCTTTAATATGGACTATAACATCAAATATTGTTTAAAGGTTACTCCATACAGTAATGCTAGAATTTAATTAAATTCTACGATTGTCTAAGCAATATGAGACAGGAGGGCAGCTCTAAAGCACAACATTCAGCTAAATAGCTTTGAACTACAGATCGTTTACATTAATTAAACTGGATTGAAAGTTGTTTAATCAATTTCAGAGCCCTAAACGGTAACAATCAGCCGCCTGCAGTTCATGTGTGTTTGTGTGCACGTGCACGTGTGACGAGTGTGCACGTGACAGAGTGTGGTCAAAAAGAGATGAAAACGAAAGCATTTGTCTGTTTGCAATGCTACCAGTGGTGCAGGCGTATAGGGTCTCACTAATTAACCTCGACGTTGATAATGTGCTTAATTACTTTATATTGTGATTTAGTTCCTTCCTAGAGGTTATTCTCTCTTTCAGATTGCAGAAATAATCTTACATGCCTCAAAGGTGTTGAGTGGAGAATGCAATGCCCCAGTGAAACGCCGGTGCGAGCCGGCATCTGCGGATAGACTTTGTGATTACCACCACATTGACATCAATGGAAAGCGTTTGACACCTGGCCCAGAGAGAGGGCAGCATCAGGGCTGCAAGAACTTTGATTAAATGGAAAAAAAAAAAAAAAAGATGACAAGCATAGTCGAGGGGGGAAAACTTGATGTAATTTTGTCTGATCACCACACTGGCCCTGTGTCCTATCAGGCAGAGGACCTCTCATCACCTTTAAATTTCTCTGGGCTCATGAAAAGACCAGACACAGGTTTGATAAAAAATGAAAGAAAAAAAAACTATGGCAACACAAAATGGGGTGAAATGAGACTCTGATCCTCTGCCTTTTGATATCTGGTGGAGTCACTATGCAACAATTTACTTAGTAGTACAATTTTAAGTCCTTTGAATTTGGATTCATGCAGACCTGCAGAGAAGAAGGAGGTGAGAGAAGGGATACAGTACGCTGAACTACAGTGTACCAAACTAAAAGTGAAAAATAAAAAGCAAGTATGCAATTTTATATTTTACATCCACTTTCCATAAAGGCTTTACACCTTCCAAAAGGAAACTATTGCCAATAAGGACAAATACAAATTGCAGTAGTGTCGTATTATGATGACAGTGGAGCGGCACTAAATGTAAAGAAAACACGAGTTCATTTCAGTGTGGTTTAATTACGGGAGAGGACATTAAAAATTATCACAGTACTGAAACTGAGGAAAATCTGCTGAATACACCTTCCCTTCGTAATGACATGGGATTGTTCGTAGATAACAGCGCACACCTGCATCTCCTCCTCCCTCCGTGTGCACACACGCACACATTCACACACTGACATATACACACCCGCTCACCTCCCCCTTTTTGTTTGTTTTGTTTTGGGCAGTGAGGATAACACCTGCCTCTTCCCAGTTAATGGTCTTTTTTAATTCATGGCTCAAACCCATTTAAAGGCAAACCCTTTCACAATTTGCTTAATTTCTGATGTCATTTCCACCCTATAATTACTGTTCTCTCCCTCATATTTATCAGTCAGTGTACCTGCAATGAAAATATAAGACCTTGACACCACTTTTGCAGAATCAAAATACTATTTAATTTGATGTCTTTGGCCGTCAAACAACATTGTTCGAGGGACGTAATTAGGACAAATTTATCTTCTTTTTTTTTATTTTGGGGATATTGCCAAGACATGTGGGACCTTTATGATAAGAAGGGGGAAGAAAACGTTTGAACACCGCTGCCCAGTATCTCGTGGTTATTGTGAATGGCTTTCTGTAAAATTAATGGTGTGTGTTGGGTGGGGGGTGGTGGGGTGGGGGACTGCAGTGTGGCCATGGTAAAACAGGATGCAGATGTGGTTACAGGGCATCCAGGTAAGGAAGCAGTCATTTCCTAAACACACTGCGGATACAGACCCTGCGCACACATTCACACACACATGCACGGTGTAAATGCAAGAGACAAAATAGGAATTTGGATCATTGTCGTTGTTCCCTCTTTTGTCATTTTTGTATTTTGACCCACTTCACTCTTCCCTCAACACGTAGAATTTATTTTTTTGTAAGGGTTTTTTGGAATATGAGCTCTGTTTGCTTGATGCCTAATGTCACTCTTTTACTGAATCAGAGGAGGGAAAAAAGAGCAACATGAAATGTCCTGTATTGCATGTAACACAATTATTAATCAAGCCTTGACAAAAAGAATTATTATATCCACGACCGTAATGTGAAACCTCTTTACATGCTCCTAACACTTGCACTTGTTTACTTCCCGTGGACTTCGATTGGACTGCACTGATCTATATGCACATGAGGAGGAATATGTGCAAGACAACTGCTCCCAGCAGAGTGAAAAATTACTCTAGGGGGACAAACAGATTTTTGTGAGGTTGTTCTGCTTCTGTGTACAGCCAGATTTCCTGTACACAACCTGCTATATGTTATGTTGTCAAGACTGATATTTTTTTTTCTGCCGCAAAGGAAAATTAATTGCGAAGAGGGCCGAGAATTTGTTTTCATATCGGCTTGGTAGAGCTGAGTGCCAGGATGGAGGAGGACAGCTGTGGGGGAAGGCTGGCCGACCCGCTGCCTTCTGCCTCTCCCATGCCTAGCTGCACAGAGTCTGTGACAAAACAAGCCTCCAGGAATACTGGGCAAACACAGAGCCTCTCAGTGGGATCTGCACTATTTCCTGAGAGTACCACAGCCAAAAAGCTTCACACTTCCTACTGCCTTCTCTTCTTTTTCCTAAATTGAATTGTTGCTTCCATATCACATCAAAGATATGGGAAAGTCATGATCAGAAAATGCCTGTTCAGTCAGCGCCTTGCAAATAGGAGCATCACTCAGGCAAGGAGGTGAAATTGCAAACAAACATGTTCTTTTAAAACGCTTTGGCAACTTGCAACAAGAAATAAGGTCAAGCATGTTGTAAGTGATTCCACCTCTTCTCAATCTCCGTGTGCTCTCACTGTACGAGGCTGTTGAGGCTCAGCCAGGAGAGATGAGTGAGATAGTGGAGGCTGAGGTAGGAACCATTTTCACACTGCCACAATTACAGCAACCGTCATTACATTGCTCACTCTTACTCAAATACAGATAGAAGCCCCAAAAAATTATGCGCAGGCTAGGAGGAGAAAGTGGCTCACTTCTGTTTGCTAAATTAATCGCTTCCTAAATGGCTCCAGGCCAGGCAAAGTTAACATTTGCAGTTTCAAAGGTTTTCAGCGCTTGCAATGAGCCATGAAATTACTGCATGCCGTCGAAAATGGCAGCTGATGAAAAGCCCAAGGAGCAGGTCCCACAGGCAGAGAGAGCTTGGAAGTGAAATCTTAAACACAAAGTCTCATTTCTGATTTGGATCATGGTGAAATTCAGAACCAAAACTCGGAGAATGAGTGAGTCCATGTCCGAAAGCAGGACAAGGTTGTGACAAGACAGATGATGAGCAGCTGTTTGCGGCCCGGCAGGCTTGTCCAGTAGTCCGAGGAGGCAAAGCGGAACGCAAAAGGTTGGGTTGAAGGAGCGTAATGATGATGTTGAGGTGCTCAGCTGCAGCCAAAATGGACTGACCCAAATTAGGTTTGATTAAATCACAGGAGTGACGCTGCAGTTCTGCAGACATCATTAACATCAAAAATGATTATGGCGGAACAGTTTGGCTCAGCTGCTAGAACACTTCCATTTGCATACTGACTGAAATAAGCTATAAGCATGTCCAATTACATCTGAAACACAAAAGAGCTACTTCAGAACCCATCACTTCTCTGCTTTACCTTTGTTACATTTACATCTTTTAGGATTTGCTCAAAAATAGGAGACACTTCAGTGGGATAATTTTACCTGAAACAGCCCATGGGACAGGTTTAATAACAGCATTTCCTTCCATATAATGAGATTTAAGTGTAGCGAAAAATAAATATTATCTCATCACTAACACATTATAATCAGATTTGCCAATTTCTTGACTTTTGATTCCACAAATTCCTCTGTAGCTGGGTAAAAACATACCTCTGCTCCTACTGTGCCTGGGATTTCTAGCTTTTTCCTTGCCAGCAAAAAAACCCTCCCCCACATATCAATCTGCAATCATAGAGCCTAGCGGACACTTTGGATTGGAGAAACTTTGACCTATTTTTCAATATTGGAGTGACCAACCAATTTAGGAGCCAATTTGATTTTTTTTCATTAAGCATGTGTGACATGAAATTAGATCCTCAGTTAGTTGATATCTGGAAGAGTTGGAAGATAATCATTTGATGTCCTGTGTGTATCTCCTTAAAGAGTGATAGTCTGCATACTCTCAGGCTAAAAATACTCACCTCAGAATATTTCTTATTTAAGTCAAATCCAAGCACTGGCATGCCAGCTGTAATGTTAAATTAATTTTGTATGATTTGGTTAAAAACAGGGGGGAAACTCTTTGCGAAGACATCACTTATTACCGCTAATAGAATTTTTGAGTATGTTTATCTTGCTGTTCATGTATTAATGACATTTAAATATGTTATGCCTCCACCATGAAACATTAAATACTCTATTGTTGGGTCAAATTTGGAGTGAGAGAGAAGAGGTTGGTGTTTATAAATGAGAGCTTAATTAATTAAAGAATGCATTACATTTTAATGGTGAATTGTTAACACGCGCTGTAGCCTCATTAATATGTGCCCCATGGGGATTTCAGTGCCATCGTTTCACCAGCAACCTGCTGGCTGCAGGTCCTGTGGCTATTTTATGGCGGTGGAGATTGATAGTTGACAAAGCAATTAATCACACGGAGGAGCAACCATCCTCACAGTGGGTGCAGCAGCAGGAGGAAAGCTTGCTTACATTCTTTAACAGCGATGAGCTAATGCTGTATTTTATACAGTTTGAAGTAACTTTGCTAAGATTTGAAACTGATGTTTACATAAGAAAAGCTCTGACTGTTTTAAATCCCTTTTTTTCCTCCGCTTGAATCTACTGAGCAGATCCTCTTGCTATTATTTATAAGGCTTGTTTTGAAGTGAATGTGGGGTTTTTTTTGTGCTTACAACATTTAAAATATGTATTCAAAATTCAACAACTTTCCATTGGAGAAGCCACGTTCCAGTTACAACCACCAAAAACACAGTGCCTAGAAAATCTGTTTACAATAAGGTGAGTGTATCTGGCAGAGTACATGTGAAACTGTTTTGTAGCAATGGCACAGATGAGTTTTGATCTATTTGATCAAAATAATAGTTTCAGTTGTATTGGCTTTTGTAATCTAGGTAAACTGTGAATCGACACTAAATTGTAAATTTCTAAGGTAATAAATCTGTTGAGTCAAATTATTGGTGATGTGATTCCACTTCATCATAAAATATGTATTTTAAATATATACCCGAATAATTTTGTACCTGCTAGAGCTCTGTTAACAATTGGACTTTTGGAAGCCAAGCGCTGTATTGCTATGTGTTGGAAAAATCAAAAAATATGTGGACTATCTCAATGGCTTAATGGACTGACATCTATACTATCTATGGAGAAAATAACTTATACATTAAGGAATAAAGTGGAGAAATTTTGGGCTATATGGTCAAAATTCTACAACTTTCTGGAGAGCTGCAACATATACACTGTGGACTTAACAGCCTGAAACTCTAACTTGATTTGTATATCTGTCCTTCCCTTTTGTTATGGTTTGCTTTATTTTTGTTTCTATTATTATGTTGTTTCTGTTGTTGTTGTGGTTTTGTTTTTATTTATTTATTTTATTTTATTTTATTTTTTTTTGCTCACGGTGCATCATGTAAAACCGCTTAAAACCAATAAATAAATGTTTAAAAAATAAATAAAATTGTAAATTTCTTTAAAAAACAAAAAGATTTTTATCTACTGCCGGATATATTAACACATAATAAAAAGCATGCTAACATTAACAAAATAAACCAGCAGATATTTAATAGCATAATAAACGTTGCTGTGATAGAAACAAAAAAATAATGAAACGGCATGCTTGATTACCCCCATATAACCTTTTTATTTTTCTTCATCTATAATTTCTATTTTAATATCTATAAGATACTTCATATATATTACTATCGAGATGTATATATTGTATACACTGTAAATACCATATATTCTGTATGACTGTGCTGTTTGCACTATGACACCAAGACCATTTCTTGGTTTGTGTACAAACTTGGCAATAAATAATATTATTTCTGATTCTGAAGCGACCAGCACCAAATTCAGTTTACTTCCAATGCACTTGGGCAGAGGCACATTTATAGATAACATTGTGTAATATGAATATACAGCAGTAACATATAAATAAAAACGTTCAGTGCCTATAATAATTGCCATTTGTGCAATTTGTCTAATAGATTCTATAATTTTTCCAAGTCTATCAAAAACAGTTTTGTAAGACAGCCGAATGCTGCGAGGACAACCTCACAGCATGTGCAAACATGTTAACATGAACTTAACAATGCCATGCTGACTGGCCAAAGGGCTTACTAGTCCCTGTGCCTCTTGAATTGTTTAAAACTTGTCCCTGAACCCAGTTGCTCTGTAGACGCCATTTTCTCTCCTTTCACTCCTAATTACCATAGCCTCTCCAGAAAGTCCTCTGTTGCTCCATCTGTCCCCTCAGCCACTGACAGAGATACTCTAATCACCTCACATAGCAGGGCTCACATGGGAAAAGACTACACCAACCACCATACTGTCTCAGATATAGAGGCTCCGCTAGATGCCAACACCTCACGGGGGGTAAGCTATAAACACTGGCCGCAGCCTTGTATGGGATATGTTCAGTGATGTGTGCTGAAATGGAACCATTTCATGTTACAGATCTCCCACACAGCCCGACAACACTGATGCCAAATGGGATTTTGTATGAAGTATATGTGACATATGTCGAGTGCATTGACAGTCCATCAGTAGCTTACATCAAAATGACATTCAAGGGATGAATCTCTGTTTTTGGAAGGATGTGGCAAGTTTACATTAAGCTACATACTGACATGAAATATGACTTGTGAGGGAAAACACATTTTAATGTTCAAGACTATCAGAAAAATGGATCAAATTGAGAGAGAGGAAGAGAGAAGAGCGGCTTGTAATTGGAAAAAACTTTATTTTCAACCCTGCATGTGTTCTAAAGCCATGCCTCCACAGATCCATGTATTATTTAATCTTATTCTGCATGCCCTGCAGCTTCATATCTCGCCCTCCTTGTATTTGATTCTGTTATTCTCACCCAGGTTGACACTTCCTGACTTCTCATTTTTGCTTCTCGATGACTTTCATGTGTTCTTTTGTGGGCTGCTGCAAGTTTTTCCAGAACTTCTCCTAAAGCAAAAAAGAGAAACTTTCCGGTTCAGCTAGAAAGCCTTCTCATCTTGGCGGAGGAGCAGCCGAGGCAACTCTCAAATGATGACAGCCATCGTGAAAGGGCAGATAAGCCCGTGTGGCTTTGCCTCTGATTGTATGTTCATCTCATTCTGATCCGGCCGCGATTCTAAGCCCCTGTCTTGCAGTCCTCACTCTCCCAACAGTTGATCTTCTGCATGTCATTGAAATCGTCTTATAGCTGATCCAGGAGACAGGGGGAAAGTGGCTGTTTGTCACCAAACTTCAGTCTTGGCAAGTAACTTCTGCTATGTTCTTTTCTTTTCTTTACAGTGTGACTGACTGGTCAGTTAGACAAAGTGTTTTCTTGTGGTTTCAGTAGAGATTCTGGTTTCAGAATACACAAGCTCCAAAGAAAAACAAACCCTTACACACTCGTTATTTACAAAAGATCACTATGGCTTGCATTCAAGGGCTTCTTTTGGTTTGACATGTCTTTTTTTATTGACCAATGATAATGTGATGGCATCAGCCACACAGGGGTAAATTAGTCCATTTTTCACTTTATTAGTTTGCTTTGCAGTTTTCTTCATTAATCATTTGGTTAAACCTAACACTGGTATTATGAGGCGTGCACATAGTAACATTGTGTGGTTTTTCTAAAATGTTTTGTTATATTAATTATGTTTCTCTTTCTTTGAGTTACCTGGGTTTGGGCAGTGGCTGTTTCCTGTCTGGGCAAAAGGCGTGGCTGAGGACTCTGGGGACAAAATGCCTGCTCAGCAGGACCAACCATGGGCTTACCAGGAGCAGGGGTGTTTTAGGTTTAGTTAGGTTATTCTGTGCTTAGTTAATATTAGTGTGTGTTTTTGTTTTTCCCCCCTATTGTGTTCAAATGGTTTGGCCAAATCATTATAAAAGCTACCCTCGTGTCTTTGTAATTAGGTCAGTTTGTCAGTTAAGTTGTGTCTCACTTTGTTTTGTTTAAGTTTCTGGAAATTACTTTTTGTAGAGTTACAGTATATTTAGTTGACCTGTTTTATGGGCCTGCTAAGTATGGTTTTGAATTTTGTTAATTTTGGACTTTTTGAGGGTTAAAATAAAGAAAACCCTTTTTGAAGATATTTTTTTGCCTGTGTCCTCTTTGCTTTGGCTGCTTGGTCCCTCACAGATAATAACCGACCAAATGTATGATGCTGTTTTAGTGTTAACTTGTTATCCTGGGTCTTGGATGCAGGGTTTGAAGGGTTATTTATTTATTTATTGCTTGCTTATTAGAGATTTTATGTGTGGTTTCTTTGTCAGTTTATGTTCTTAGTTCATTGATTATAGGTTGAGGACTTATTGCTGTTTTGATTTCTCTCTTCATTCAGGTACCTTGTGCTTTCGTTCCTCTCATTTCTGAATTCTTTTTTAATGTGTTTTCAGTTGAAATTCTCACAGATTAAATATTCTAACATGTATTTTATATCCTTGGTTTCTTACTTTTATTTTGGGGTTGTTATTTGTTCCTTCAGTGTTCCTCTTTGTCTCACCCTCTTGTGGCTCCCTGCTCTTTTAGGTTCAGTCATGTCTTTTATTTCCCTGTTTATTGTTATCCACTTCCCATTTTACTTTGCTAGTTAGCTGTCTTCTGTGTCTTGTGCTCAGTTTTACTGTTGTCTGTCCACACACTCTGTTCTTGTCTTTTATCTCGACCTGTGAATCCCGTTGTTGTCTTCTACGTTTTTCTTGCACTGTCCACTTTTAAAGGTAAAGTAATTTTTTAGGTTATTTAACAGAAAAAAATAATGTTGTATTCATAAATATACATTTATTTTTGTGTAATTATGTCTTCCAATAAACTGTTGTTTTCTCATAAATGTAATTAATCCATTAAAAATACATAGGGGGAGTGGGGTCCGCTATGTTGCAGCCAAAATGAACATCCTTTCCGCCAAATCGGGTTTTAAGTATGTGCCTAGAGACTGGTATGCCTTATAAACTACTTTTAATTTAAAGAATGCAAATAGCTCTTTCAAAACACATACAGACATTCATCATTTGTATGTGTATATTTTCATCATCTCTTTCTCATTATGTCTCTTTCCATTCCCTTTTTATCGGTGTCCTCCATCACTGTTCTCCTCCCTAATTTCCACCTCATACTGTTCCTCCTCACCTCAAGCCTCATCTCCTAAGCTGAAGTTATAATTTTAACAAATTAAAACAATGAACAAAACTGCATATCTATTTTCAATATTGTCACAATTACTGATTGCTAGCAGATTATACACACGACCCTGCCATCTCTGGACAGCTGACAATGAGCTGAATAAACAACTACAACAGCTGGTTATAAGCTAATATTATGCTGCTAAAATTAGGGTTGAGTATCCTGAGAATCATACTTTCCCTCTGAAAAACTGTTTGATTACACTGTCATACTTTATGAGACTTTATTCATTAAGTGTCTGATCCAACAATGTTAGCTCCAATTCAAAGAAAACTTCACTAACGCCAGCTAACAGCAGCTAACGGCAAAAAAACCACAGCACTTACCAACAGAAAAGTTCATCATATCATCAGCAAGTCACCTCAGTATCACTGTCATTAAACAGAGGTGAGCTTCACTCAAAGTTTAACAGCCTCCTCCAGAGTAAACAGACGTGGACACATATTGATACCCAGTGATGGGAGTAACGGCGTTACTTTTTTCAGTAACAAGTAATCTAACTAATTACTAGTTCTATCGTTACAATCTCTCTGCTTATGACAAAAACAAACAAAAACAGCCCTTTGTGTTGGTGGAAAAATGCACCATGTCGACCAATCAAAAAATTATATGGCAACATGACATTTGGTTGTTTAGGAAGAGGGGGAAGTTTTAGGAGTGAGTGAGAGAGAGAGAGAAAGAACGACAGTAGAAAAAGAGAGAGAGTTTAGAGATGTGAGATATTTGTGACGTTTAGCGTCTTTGGAGTGTGAAGTTAATTTTTTGTCTTGTGTAGTTAGTGTGTAGTGTTGTGGATAGTTTTGTGTTGCGTGTCAGAACAATCAGGCGACTGATGAATTAAAACAGGAGGAGTGACACACCTCCTGCTGTCAGACCTGCAGGTATTAGGTTGTGATGTTCTCCTTTATAGTGGACAGAAATTATTTTTTTTGGAGTGGCACAAATAATTTGTGTGGCATCTTATTGAATGCAGAACAGCTGATGGTTATGTGGTAAATGGCTGCAAATAACTTTGATGTTTGCAAAACTTGTGCATATGATCTTAAAATTTACAATTTATATTTACATTTAAAGTTATGAAATATGATTCAATAAACATATTTGTGGTTGTTACAGTAAAAATCTAACCTTTTCTACTCTGATTTTATGTTTTTTTTGTCTGATTTTAGATCAGTTGTGTTAGTACAGTGTGTCAAAATGAAAACACAACTGTAAATTCAGACACGTGAGGTTGTGCTAAAAAGAATGATACCAAACAAGGCAAAGAAAATAGTTTTTAAAGGTGTAATGTAGAGGTTAAATTAAAAGTAGTTAAAAATGCCCAATTAAACATTTTTTTAAAAGTAATGCAATAGTTACTTTTCAAGTAATTAATTACTTTTAGAATCTTGTAACTCAGTAACTAACTCAGTTACTTTTTTTGAAGAAGTAACTAGCAACTATAATTAATTACTTTTTCAAAGTAACTTGCCCAACATTCTTGACAGGTAAAAAGCGAACTGACAGCAGATAAGCTACAGTTGTTTCTCCTGCAGTGGCCACCGCAGGTAAGATTATCCACTTGAATTGGTAGAGTGAAGAAAATGAAATTCAGCTGACTGTGATCTTTAATCTACTGACACGTAATGGTGTGATGTTCAAACGCTACCCTGGGTCCTCAAATAAAACAAACTCTGAGGCACTGCTGAAAATTGTAAATAGTCCCAATTCTTTTAGCTCCAACAAAATGGTCATTGTAGCTGTTCTCACATGTGTTACAAAATCGCATGAAGAAGAGGATTTAAAAGGGTCATCGTTTGTAGAGTTTGCCAGGTAGATAGCTAGCTAGTTTATATCTAATGATGAAATACCATATTATGAGTATTTACTCTGACTCTATTCTAAGTATTTCTAAAAAAAACTAAATGTAAATGCTCCTATAACTTAGGCTGGAAACAAAGATGGAAAATTAAACAGTAGCAACAAATGTTATTATATACAGTATCAGGAAACGGATGCTTAAAATTGACCAAACCTTAGCCAAGAGAATGTCTTAGATGATCCATTCACACCACTAGGTTATATGTTGCTTGGTGGTTTGGATTACTTGCTATGAAATAGTTCTGATCCTACGCTTAATTTCCAGACTGAAATTTAGTTGGCCTGAGAGTAATTCTTTTCTGAATTATTTAAAGTTTTGGGAGATTTAAATCCAGAAATAGGGTAGATACTACTTTGTTGTTGGATTTCAAGTCTGTGCATCACACAGCCTACATTTGGGTCATCCTGCCTGCATCTCAACACAGAACGATCACCTTTATAACTGCATCTTCAGCTAATCAAGCAGCTCTGCTCTTTCGCACATTAGCATGTTTGGCTAATTGCAAATGTTATCATGCTAACATGCGCACAATGAGAAGAATACAGAGCATTTGACTTTTTAGACTTTACCATGTTTTCTGCTAAAGTCTGATGATTAGCATTAACCAAAAAACAACAACAACAACAACGAACAATATTTGGGATCAATTTAAAACATGACCTGCTGCTGGTCTAAATGTAAAAATGATAAATAATTCAAGGAAAAACTTGATGAACCTGAAGCTGATAAAAAGCAATGGGCAACCCCCAGCCAATAAAGAAATGAAGCCAGTGGTTCATCCCCAATGTCAAGCTGTCTATTAAGTAGGCTATATTGTGTTTTAGGCATGTTTTAGCATTACAGTGAATTTGTCTCTTGCTAAGCTAGCTAGCCAACACTAGCATTTGCTGATAACGAGCCCTCTCATCCTAATATCATCATGTTCATCCCTGTTTCTAAAAGCTCTAAACATGGATGTAGCTTCTGGGTCAGAAAAATAAAGCCAGTGCCAAAGTGCCTTAAACTTCCATTTTCTGTCCAGGTCACCAGAAGGTAATAGTTTTGGTTGCAAAGACTCTTTTAGTCCTATAGAGGTCTATGAGCAAATAGCTCTCCGTCTTCAGCTCTGTAAGCATTTTCCTGTTGAGTTTATGGGTTCGGTCACTCATTTTGGCTCATACTGAATACAAAATTAGGTCTATTTTGTAAATTCTAGTCATATTATCTGTGGTATGAATTGATTAACCACTGAGATGGTGAGGGTGGAATTTCAAGCCCTCAAAATGGGATTTCAGAAAACAGTGGCTGACATCTTGGCAGCTATACCCATGTCTTATACTTTCTATTGTCAAATTGTCTCGTTTAACAGTGGTGAAAATGCCAGAATCAAGGCTTAAAAGCAGTAGCTTCCAAAAAGCTGTGTGGCTATGTCCACTTTTATATACAGTGAGCTAAACTATGAGCAAGAGAAGGTAAAACAAAAAATTAAATCACCTAAGAAGTAACAGTTTAGTCAGAAGAAGCGACCGCGATGCACTTAAAAACACAGATTGATGAGATCCAACAGTGTAAGTATCCAAGGGCTGAATTTATCTTTAAGGCAAGTGAAGCAAACAGGACTCTGGAAGCAACTTGAAGCTCCTGAGTTGGTGTAAAGTGATACAGTATAAAGAAAGCTGAAAGGTTGTTTCCACTTCAAAAGGCACTGCTCTTCCACCATGGTTATCAAAGCTTAATATTTGATTTTAGTTGACCATTTTCCATTAAAAACATGATAGCCACTGTAAGAGTGACAGACCCAGGCAGAGGGGGCACACACCCACACACAGACACCCCCGCATACACACAGGGAAGTACATACCCTGCTTACTAGAGTGTGTAGGCCGAACAGTTTCCTTCACTTAACTTGACATTTCAGGCTGCACTGTCTCTGGCGGGTCCTGTGTGGTGTCACATCTATAGCCCCTGCTGTATGCACTGCTGAACGCCGTGGGTCTTAAATGAGATCCCAAAGGGAAAGCAGAGCTGAAGGTGAGCTGTGGAGGAGTTGAAGAGTCGGGGAGGGGGGGCATTATCTTAGCCACTAATGAACAATTGTATAATTTCTATCAAAAGCAGTCATAAGGCCTGTTCAGTCTTATGGTATCTCCTCTAAATACTGTCATGATAAAGGGACTGTTAAAAGAAGAGAGCTGGTGGGGGAGTTGGGGAGGAGGGGCTTTGGAGCTGTCAAGAGGGGCCACTGTGGTCAGGAGGAGCGCTAGAAAGGAAAGTCTCTCCGCCTTTATCTGCCATTTCCTGCTCCCTTCCTGGCTACATTAATAATCTGTAAGAGCAGAGAATCACGCACGGCTGTGAGAGATAAAACACGAATGACAAAATATCAACTTCCTGCTACAAAACTCAAAGCCGTTATTAGAATATCAGGCACAGACGGTAATTAATTTAAACTTTAATTACTTCCACTGTTCCTGTAGATTAGATCACAGGTTTGAGATGGGTTATTAAAACAACTAGGGAAATCTGCAATGTAAAAAAAAAATGTTAATTTCTCCAACCCCATCTCTTAACCTGCTTGTTGAGTGATGCAATTACATCTTTGTGGTGCAGACAAGGGTTGATATGATGTAGATGAAAAAGACACTCAATCACTTTGGGTGCTGGAAGGTTTTTCACATTCAACTCACAGATATCTAATCAGTGATTGTAACACCTGAAGATGAAGTTATGATGATTTCATGTTTTTCAGATATATTAAAAACTGATGCAAATCACAAAATCTTAAGTGGATCTTAAAATTAGGCTTTCGGTTGTTCCAAAAGAAAAATCCTACTGTCATTTTTTGCTTTATCTATCATGATAATATAAAATTGGTTTTGGATTTTAATTAGCATTCACAGAAACATAATTTAGACCCCTTAGGCTTTTATTTCAATATCCATTTCATTATGTCATTTCACCAATGTGCTGTTTTTAAATGAAGGAAAAAATCTGAGGCTCTATATGTGACTGTAATCAGGGCTTTTTGCCTTTAGTTACAATGACTCGTTTCAATGGCTTTTCACCAAAGCTGTAGGAGAATCCTTAGTGCTCCTGAATGAGATGATGTTCAATATTTTTATTAATGGGTATAGCTAAGTTTATCCATCCATTCACTTCCGCTTATCCTTTTCAGGGTCGCGGGGGGTGCTGGAGCCTATCCCAGCTGTCATAGGGCGAGAGGCAGGGTACACCTTGGACAGGTCGCCAGTCTGTCGCAGGGCTAACACACAAGGACAGACAACCATTCACACTCACATTCACACCTAGTGGCAATTTGGATTATCCAATTAACCTATCCCCACAAGCTGCATGTCTTTGGACGGTGGGAGGAAGCCGGAGTACCCGGAGAAAACCCACGCAAACACGAGGAGAACATGCAAACTCCACACAGAAAGACCCCGGCCTGACGGTGGAATTGAACTCAGGACCTTCTTGCTGTGAGGCAACAGTGCTAACCACCGTGCCACCGTGCTGCCCTAGCTAAGTTTAAATTTGTGTAAAAAAAAATCATTAAGCCTTTAATGTTTCCATGTAACTTTGAACAACGAGCCAAATAACTGCTTGGATATATATTGGATGTTCACACTCACGCTTCTCCAGCCACTTTCTTTATAGTACACATGCATGCACACATACAGTATATATAGATATTTTTATATTTGATACATAATTTTCAACTATGCATTCATGTACTGCATTAGAACTGAGTTTCATTAGTGACACAGCCTTAACCATGGAGTAAACATCGTGGGGGACCAACTCTAGGTCTACCTGTTGAGAGCCTGAGTTCTGCAGCCTGATGGGAACAACAGATTCCTACTTAGGGCAGGAGGGTGGCTGGAATACACTTTTAAAAAGATGCGCATATTAATAATGAAATAGAGAGACAGTAGCCTAAAATTTTTGACAATGATTACGATAACCCACAGCACTCGAGGCATGTCTTCCACTTCCAAAAATGATGCACAGAAATACAGGACTGTAGTACTGTAGTTGTTATAGTTGTATTCAGCAACCAGTTGTTGTTGGGGTTTTTTTGTTCATCTAGTGTCATCACCACTGCTGTAGTGGAATGAATAGATGTCTGATGCTGACACTAGCACATCAACAATGGCTAGCTACCCAGTGTTAAAGTGTTACCTGTATGACTGTGAAATACTAAAACTTTATGAAGATACTTTATTATGTAGACTGGAGCAACCAGGTATCAAACCACCAACCTTTCAATTAATGGGAGACTTTCTGAGCTATGAAGTTGCCTTACACAGAAACTGTAAAGAAAAGTTAGAATAGGGCATTGTCCAGATCTTTGGAGAGCTTTTACTCAAACAACACCGTTATCATCCTGACTTGTTGACTTTTGGCGGCCCATGACGAGTCTGTAAAACCTTTCGCCCACTTTTGAGTGATTTTATCAAGTTCTAAAGATTTCCGAAACATATGTTGTGTTTGTGTCCATAGGGTTTAATATGATGTCGTCCCACCCTTGACAACTATAACAGCATCAACTTTCCAAAAGGTTTAGGAGTGTGTTTATGGGAATTTGTGACCATTCCTCCATAAACACATTTACGAGGTCAGACACTGATGTTGGACAGGCGGGCCTGGCTCAAAGGCTCTACTCTAACATCAAAGATGTTCAGGTTGAGGTCAGGACTCTGTGCAGGCCAGTCAAGTTCTTCCACACCAAACTCATTCATCCATGTCATAATGTGAGCAAATACTTTTGGCAATACAGTGCAAATAATCCTTATGACCCAAAAGTTCAGGCTTCAGACTGCTTGAAACACTCAATTTCAGGCAGTTTTCTTCTGTCTTTGGCACTGTATGATGTCAACAAGAGTGGATATCTTAATATGGTAATCTTAAGATTTGTGCACAGAAGCTCCATCTCACTCACATTTAAACTTTTTTTTTATTACAAGCAACTAATCAGAAGAAAGTTAGGATGGGAAGGGAGCTAAAACCGCTTATTTCAGATAGTGAATGAAGTAGGGAGCTGCACTAGTATAAAATAATTATGCTGAACTGTGAATCATAAAAAGCTACTTTAGTGGAGTCAAAGAATACAAATGTAGAGCTGGAAATGAGAATAGTAAGCCCAGTTTAAATGAACCTCTAAATTCATAAAGGGGCCATTACCATTAATGTGCAATCCATAGATATCAGCACAAGATATGGCAAGACGTGTGTGCAGCTACAGCGACCATGATGAGCCCTTGATTTTTATTATTTTTTTGGCAGTTAATAGCTATTTGCATTCAACCATGTGCCTTAAATCCAGCTTCGTATTAGTAAGATGACTCCATATCAGTTGATTCAGTGCACAGTTTCTTCATCAATCAGAAACACATCAAACGCCCTTTCATACTTTGCAACCTATATGCAAATAATCGGCTGCGAATGGCAATATCATATGGAGCAGACGGCATATTTGCTGTGGGATTATAGAATGGAAAAAAAAAATGCATTGCAGATATGCCATTTCAAATTAAACATGCAGCATTTTCCCAGTATCTTTTTTCCCCCCAGATAGTCTAATTAATTTACTTCAACTATAAATAAATATTTAGTTCCCTCATAGCACAGCACACAGGGAAGAACCGGTTTGGTGCATCAAGTCTTCATTATACAGTAGTGTTCAGGGGTGTGTGGGAACAGCTAATCTTAAAATCCTTGCCACACAATAAACAGAGTGACAGAAAGGCAGGATGTATGAGATAAGTCGCCAGTAATGAAACTAGATGCCAAGAGGAGAGGACAGTAGACAGAGCAGAGGGGAATGTTTAAAATAAGTTCAAGAACAAAGATAAAGCCCAAGGATGATGTTATCTGCAGGATTGAAGAAAGCGTTTCAGTAACAGAATGGTCACAATCACTTAATCGGCCTGACTCCACCCAGAACCATCGCTGTATTCCATCATATCTTATTTCCCCTGCACCAAACAGTCAATTTTCACTTCGGGGAGTGTTTGCGTGTGTGGGGGTAACATCTGAGTAAAAGGGTTACAGAAAGCCTTGATGACTCTGTCATCACGGAGGGTGGCCTTGCATTACCAACTCTCAGCTCTTCAGTTCCGCTCCAGTCGCACTGAAAAAGTGTCCAATCTGAAATATGACATGTTATAGGCCAAGACTGAAGCATTAAAAATGTTTGGTCTCGGCTAAAATAAATAAGTATTTTAACAAAACCCACAGCAACAAGAACCCATTCTGTTATTCTCGCCACACTGATGCACAGTTATTACGTTTAAAAAGCCCCCCAAAAATCAGCAAAATTTATTTATGGCCTTAATTTTTATGTATTGTCCTGAGAAGGAATACATCTCATTTAATCACATCTAAACTTCCACCTGGAGTTTCCATTTTTGCTCTAGTTGTTTCAGTAACCAACTTTTCATATACCTTGGGAAAGTTCCAGCTGCTGGGGAGGGGAGAAAAGTGCAAAATTTTCCATGCAGTGCAATCATGTCGTTATTTTTCTGGGAGATTTCCTAACTAGTGTTATATGGACTAGCATACTAAAAGTTGCACTTATAGGCACCCAGTCTACAAGCCAATGGTGTCATTATTCTATAGACTCCACACTGTGCAAGCTATATTTACATCATCATATTCATATTGAAAAGTAATTGCCGTCACCCTGTAAAGTAAAACTTTCACATTGCTTTTTTTTTTTTTTTTTTTACTAATTTGAATATTACCGCAGTCACTGTGTGAAATATCACTAAAAACACTCAAGAAAATCTGTTTTAGTCTGACCCAGACTACAGACTTTAGACTCAAACACCACATGAATAGAACAAACAAAATATGTAATAATATATTGTGGTTACCTTATCAACACAACAAACATACACTATCTTATGCTGATAAAACGGCGACATATATTCTGTGTTGTGTCGCTCCCTTTAAACTTCCTTCCTTGCACTCTGATCTACCGCTGTACTGTACAGCATCGTCTCCCCCAACAAGCTTATTTCTAAAAGCTGCCGAAGCTCTACTCAAATCCTCTAGATCCCCGTCCCTGCTGGGGCCAGACCGCTGGCCAAACTGAGATCCTCAGACAAAGACTGGCCTGAAACTCCTCCTGATTTGGACGGGCACATGGCTGCCACGCTCCGCAAACACCATAACACCATCTCTGCGCTCATTTGTGAGGCCTTTAGCTATTCATGAGTTTGCGATTAGCAGGGCTTTGGTCTGATGGCAGCTCACCAGTTGTAAAAGTCGGCCTGGACAGTGGCCCCCCTCTGAGAGTGGCTGGTAACTTGGCCTCTAATGTGCCGACCTCACATGTACCAGGCGAGGCCCTGTCGGCGTTGCAGGACCAGGCTCCAGTAATGCTGCTTGACAAGCATTTTGAAAAGATAATAACGCCACAGGCTGCACAAATGTTGAAAACCCGTGTAAACATGGCACCAGAATGGAAGTTAAGGCGACATCTGCAGTCATCCATCGCTGATACCTGCATTCTTTCATGAAATCAAATCACTTTCAGAACTACTCTCTCATTTCTTTGTATGAAAATGTGTTCCTGTTTTGAGCCGACCTTAAACTTGATGACAGAGAATAGCACTGGATAAAAAAAACACCCTGCTGATGTCATCACAGTTCTGAATATTGTTTTGTTTGATAAAATTCAACTTACTCACCAGTCTATGAACCAGGGAAAGATGTCCAGTCTGGTTTTCTTGGAAGACTTAGATCTAACAAAGGGGCAGGTTCATCTGCATCAGTCATTGGTCTCATTCTCTAACCAGTGTAATGATAAAACACACTGGCCTGCTTAAATATATAAACATAAAAATATCTAATTCAACAGTGTGAACTTACAGAGCTTGTGGCAACATAAACCAAACACTAAAGCTTAACAGCCTCTTACAGAAATAACACACACACAGACGAATAGGAATTTCATATCAAAATGGGAAATGGTTCATTATGCTTGTACCATAAAACTTTATTAGGTGCTACAAGAAACACTTGAGGTTCATTATAGCACAAAGTGCTTAAATGGTTTGTCATAGAATGCATATATGGAAAAAGCTCATGAAATATATGCTCTGAAAATGGTCAAAGGCTGTCTGTTCTGACAAGCTTTTTAGTTCAGGTTATGCTATCGATTTTGGTTATTTCATACTATCTTCAACAGTGTGTATGTCAGTATAGAAAGATCAAGCATAAAACTATTACCATCAAGTCAACACCTCAAACTTGTTGTTGTGTTCCTCAAACCATTCCTGAACCATTTCTGCTTAGTGGCAGGGCACATTATCCAGCTGAAAGAGGCGACAGCCATCAGGGAATACCGCTGAATACCATGATTTCTCAACAGAACATTGCCCAAAGCATTACACTGTCTCTGCCGGCTTGCCTTCTTCCCATAATGCATCCTGGTGCCAGATGTTCCCCGAGTAAGCAATACACACAAGAGGTTGCAAAAGTACAGACATTTTTTACTTAATTAGAAATATAGATAACTGTGTTACAAATTCTCTGGTAAAAGCTGAAGTATTGATTCAACTTCTTTACTCAAATAAAAGGAAAGAGTAGACGCTCTGATATGCACTCAAAGTAAGTAAAAGTAAAAAGTAACTCTTCTGAGGATGTTTCTACCAGGTAAAATCAGCAAAATCATATTAATAAATTGAAATACAAACTTTATATCAGTCTAATTTTTTAACTCTAATAAATGTACTTAGCTTGAATCAGCTATGTAGAACATGAGCAGAGAAAACGGATTCAAACAAATTCAGCAAGATGTACGCAGTTGTTCTGGATGATTTCCATCCCTACACTGTCAGTATACTCTTTATTGAATCTCTATACTAATTGGTATAATGTTGTTATACAGGTAGGGGTCAGCATGGGCAACCTGACTGATCTGCAACTATGCAGCCCCATATTCAACAAACTGAGAAGCACTGTGTATTCTGGGACCTATTTCAGCTATAGTAACTCTGTTGGATGGGACCACATGGGCAAACCTTCGCTCATCACGTGCATCAATGAGCCTCATCCACCCATGACCCTGTTGCTGGTTCCCCATTGTTTCTTCCTTGGGCCACTTTTGATACTGACCACTGCAGACCAGTAACACCCCACAAGAGCTGCAGTTTATGGAGATGCTCAGACCCAGGCGTTTAGACATCTCAATCTGAACCTTATTAAACTTGCTTTAATTCTTATCCATTTCTTCTGCTTCTAACACATCAGATTTGAGGACAAAATGTTCTCTCCCTAATATATCCCACCCATTAACATGTGCCATGATGTCAGTCACAGTGTTACGCCTGATCAGTGCATGCATGTATGGAAGACACAAGGAAATATGCAAACCCCACACTTAAAGGCATGAGTCAGTGAAGAGGTTCAAACCCAGAACCTTTTTGCTGTGAAGTGACAATGTTAACAACTGGAACACCGTGCTGCCCGCAAGTAGACAAGAAAATTGAAAAACACAAGAAAACAAAAACACATTTCTCTTTCCATTTAAGATTAAAATGATCCTTCCTTGAATTTTTAAAAGCTCATAATACTTTTGTTACTTTGACTGATAATAGTTAAGATGTGTATTTAGGCTGTACTTACAAATGACATATTCAGTGCCCGAAACTATTTAAGTTAAAGTAAAATGAATAGATGAGTATGAGGCTACGTGCAAGGGTAGCAACTAGAATCACTGTGTATTGGTAGAAATCAGAAGTTGAACACACTGCAGAAGTCATTGCACATGCTTTTTGTAATACGTTTTGTGTGTGTGCGCAATTTTAAAAAACGTTTAAAGAAACATATGATTACAAAAAATAAAGTGGGTTTATGGTTCCAGTAACATGAAGTGAAACAAAGAGAGATTTTAGAGTTCACTGGCTGGACAAACAGTCAATGGCTGAGCACAGTGTGGGCCAAAGCAGAGCAGAAGACAGTAGATCATCGTGTTTACAGCTAGTTAACAGCTCTGGACTGGCTCTGTCAGGCCCCGTGGAGAGATTGGAGGCCACTACCATCCAGGCAGCTTTCAGGGCTGTGTGCCTGAGGTTGGGCAAATTGAAACATGAGCTGTGGTGAAGACAATGTCTGCAGTAATGTGTATGTACGTTACTTCTGCTATAGCCATAAACAAGTTCACACCTGCCAGATAAGCTTCTTTTTTTTTTTTTAACACCACATATTGTGTTCGTTTTGATCAAATATGTTCATGATGTGTTGATAGCAGCACAGTTTGACACAACATGTGCTGCTGTTCACAGAAAATCAAAAGTCCTTCCTGATTTATAGTCACAGATTTGGTGCCCTGTTCTAAATTTCAGAATCAGTCCTTAAACCTATTTAAAAAGATAGAAGATGTAGATTTTTTATTTTTTCATCATCAGCGATCCAAATTTCCTCATCTTCGGTTTGAAAGCGAGGCTGCTGATTATATGAATGCTGCTCACTGGATCTTCAGAGCTGGGCCTAGTGGAATGTCTCCCCTCCTCTGTTTAAACAAAGCCTGAGATAAGATTTAAGGAGAATCCTTAAGGTGATCCAGCTGCCCTCCTCCAAGCTGCAGCAGGCATAGAGCCATAATGAAGACTGAGGAGAAAGGCTCAAAGACCCACCTCCAGAAGGCAGGGCAGCAGATGAAAACATTCCCTCTCTCATTTCCTTGCAGCTTATTCCCTCTTCAAGAAAAAAAAGACAGCCAAAGAGAGATGAGAAGTGGAAGGATGACTCTGTTTTAGTTTTGTCACACTCCTTTGCAGTCGTTTCCCTCGGTTTTGTTTCAGAATAGCCAGTGCTGTTGTCATTGTCATTTCACTGGCATTTTCAGTTTTTTTAAATTTACACGTGAAATAGTTGCAAATGATTTATGCGTCGCATCCGTTCCTTACAGCAACATTTTAATGATTACTGTGTTTGAATTTTTTTCCCAATTATTCCTCATCTCCTTCTCTCCCACAACCAAAATGCATTTTGCCTTTTAATTGCATATAAAAAAAAACAAACCTGAAAAAAAATGTTAACCAGCCAATTGCACCAAAATTGCAGAACATGCATATAAATTACGATTACGTTACATCAAAAGAATGGTTAACATTTTGTCGCATCAGGCTGTAATGAACACAGACATATTTGCAAGACCAAGAATTTAAATGCAAAAAAAACAACAACATATATATATATAAATATATATATATATATATATATATGCATACATATATGTAAACATATTAAATCATCATTCGGACTAATGCTGTGTGTTGTTCAGGATAATCCAGTGTGAGGGAGGCAGAGTGAGAGAGAGGGAGGAAATAATTAGCAGAGAGAAGCGATTGCACTAATGAGAGGAGAATTTGACTAGGATACTTTACTTGACCCCCAGTGTTCCTTGGCTGTCCAAGAAAAAAAAGACTGATTTATAATTATACTCTGCAATGCACCATGAAATTGTTATTGTGGAATACCTTTTTGAAAATGTTATCAAACAATTACTTTAATTTTTTCCCCCTGGAAACTGTTGCACATGTCTACCTAAAATGAGATGGTGGTGCAGAGTCTCCTGCCTGTCATCCACTGCTGTTCATGCAGATGAGCTCTTTTCCCCCCCTTCTTCTTCCCTTCCCCAGAGTCTCTGTTCCGAGGGATGCAGTGGCAAATAAAATAATACTCTGATAAAACTGAAATATTTTATGACAGAATGATAATCATTGCAAGCATACGTGCCACTGATATGGGGCTGTTTCGGTTGGGGGAGGAGAGGAAATAATCCTTTTTGTGGGCTTTAAAAAATGAATCTCAGTTGAATCACATCAGAGGGAAAAAAACTCAAAGACAGTTCCAAGATGAGCCAACTCCAGGAGAAAATGACCTCCTCGTTTTGGTGATAAAGTTCTAGCCAAAATATGATATCAGCCTGCGACGTGACTCATTAGAAATGTGTGTATGGCGTGGAGGCAGCTCTCCCTATCTGCCAGTGCCTGGCTTGCCGACTGATAAGAGGCAAATGCAAATGTCCTGATAAGAACTGAATGCAAATATTTATGATATGATATTCCCTGGGAATTATGTGTGGATAAAACAAAGTGTATTATTTCCCTGTAATTCTTTCAGGTTTGCCAAAATGTCCTTTTTTTTGCTTTCGGAATTTGCATTTCTTCAGAATTGATTGGGCCTGCGTATTATGTTAAGCTATTTGTTTGCTGAGGATGGTAATTAGTTACTGTAATTACAGCGATGACAGTTGCTAAATTGTTTTTAAAGCATTACAGTGTGTCTGTGCCAGAAGATTGCAGTACTTATTTTAGGATTTAAGCATTTGCTGGAAACACTCCCACTCTAAGGCCAAAGTGGGAATTTTTTGAACTACAAAGCAGCCATTTTCTAAGCAAAGACGTTTTTGAAAATGTCTGTTAATTTGCACTAATTGCTGGTTTGACTGTGTTGTGGAGTTTCTTCTCCGATCAGGGACTTGTCACTGATACGATGTCTTCGGGGATCAAAATGGGCTTGAAATAGTTTAAATACATGTGTTTGTTAGCTTTGTACTCTCATTTAAGTCAGACTTTTAATGTTCTCTGTCACCCAAGAAACAAATTGCTGTTGAAGGCACATTTGTAATTATGGTTCCCAGTGTAGCCTATACAGTCTTTCAAGTTTAGTAAACATTAATTAGTGTGGACTCAGACAGTTGGGTGTTTTAGAGGGCGTTTCATGTACAGCATAAACAACAAATGTCTAAATCACATGGATCGGGTATGCTAGAAGTGAATGTGCATATTTCTAATGAAGAAATATAAACAAGGCAGACAGACTGTGGACCATAATGTTGAAGCAAGATCTGTTCGAATAAGACTCAGGGACTATGAAGGCAGAGCAGGTGTGGGTCAGAATAATCTGTAGTGCCACAATAAATTGGTGCTGAGGGTTGTGATTATATTTATGCAATGTAGAATTTGCATAGTTATTCCTGTTTAGGTACAAAACATACCAAGGTTCGACACTCGTCACTCCCCAGACACTCGTTGCATTCAATTCAAATATATAATTCCAAATCACAGCAACAGTTGCCTCAAGGTGTTTGATATTACAAGGTACAGACTCTATGATAATGCAGAGAAAACAGAAAATTCTAACAATCAGACAATCGCCAATGAGCAAGCACTTGGTGAACGTGGGAAAGAAAAACTCCCTTTTAACAGGAAGGAGTCTCCAGCAGAACCAGTCAGGTGACCATATGCCCAACCAATATTTGCTGTTGTTCCACTGGCGAATGCATTAGACAACTGTGTTTTTAAATTGAAATAATAATAATTTTACTTGGTCACATGTGAGTGGATTGGTGGATATATATATTTTCCCCTCACCCCCAACCACTTGCAGCAGATTGCTGCCTCCCTGAGCCCTGTGAAACCTCATGCCAGAGATTCCTTCCTTCTAAAATGGAGTCCCCCCCGTGCTTGGGTGTTAACCTTACAATATAAAATGCCTTGAGGCAACTGTTATAAGAGTATAAATAAAATTGAATTGACTTGAACACATATAATTGGTTGTTTTACGTTTTTCCAATCAGAAACGTTTCTTTACTCTAACACGTATCCTACTTAAAGTGTCGGCTGCAATATCATTTTTGATGACACTGATGAAGACTACAGACTGTTCTTCATGCTGCAGGTGTTGCTGGAGCTTCGACCTCTTTAGACCCTTGTTCTTCTCTATGCACCTTGCAAATAGGTAAAATCTCTATTTTGTTCCTCAAAAATGTAAAATAAAAATGTGCATGACATTCAACCAGAAACACGATACCGTCTTTATGTTTTATTCTAAAAAAAAATTAAAAGAAATTAAAAGTTATTCAGTTTAATAAGAGAAGTGAATGATATTTAGACTTGCAAATATGTAAAAAACAAAACAACCAAAATTATCTCTTTTTTTTTTTTTTTTTTTTTTTTTTACAAAAAAAGGCTAGATTTAAATATTAAGAACTTGCTAGTCATATTTTGGTCAGTTAATTAACTAATTCAGTCAACTGTTATCTGTTATGACTCGTGCAGATTTTTGTCCTGTCATTCTAATTAGTTGAATTACCATTGCTGGTATGGATTCCAAAATAAAAAATAAAAAATAAAGTGTGCGTATGTATGTACATATATGTACTTGTGTGTGTAGATATATATGTATGTATATGTATGTGTGTCTGTTACTTGTAGTTATTACTGCCTGTTACCTGTGGTAATGCAATTTATAATTTATATATTCTGTATTCAGTTATGAGGGCTCTAATTGTTGGTTGCGAGCTGCCGCTTAGATGCTTGTATCTGCCCGGGGCTGTTGATGGGTCTGTATGCAATGATGGGCGTAGCTGCGGGAAGTTTATTGTTTTTTTTTTTGTTGATGAGTGAGTATAGGGGTGGGATTTAATAAGTTTTCTTCGTCCCACTCCTTTTTCAGGCAAGTTTTGTTTTTTGTTTTGTGTATTTTATGTTCAATATAGGTATTTGTTGTGCCTGAAAATGAATAAATAAATGAAATGAATGAAATGAAATGAAGGTAAGAGGTATGACTTTGATACAGCAAACAAAAACATTCAGGTGATGACTGTGAGCATTTAATGTGTCTTGAACACAAAAAAAGAAACAAACGATTGATTCCACCCCTTCTGGAAATGAAAAACACTCTGGTCCCACTTCTCAGGGACCCCATGGGCAACAAGCCTAGTTTACTTCTCAAGCATTATGCTAGAAGTGCATAATTGGATTTACTATTAACATAATCGGACAGCGTGCATGTTGACTTGGATATTCCCCTGTGAGCTGCACTGCTCTTCTAAACCTTAACGGAAGAAGATGGTGAATGTACACCCAGGTCCCTTGAGCTGCTCTTTGTCTCTCTAACTTTAGGCCCACTATTGGAGGAGGTTCCATACAAGGGCTTAAAGTGAAAACATTTCTCTAAGAAATGTGTCAAAGGGAAATTACTACAGCTGGGTTGTGATCACCTCTAGCATCAGAGACAAACCTCTTTTAATTTATATAACATCCGTACAATAGATATTTAGTAATAGACTTGCACATCTTGGCATTTTCCTTATTTAAAAGTAATAGTCACCTTTTAATTTGTAGCCTTGACTGCATGAAAAAAAATCTACCACCTTATTGCACTGGTAAGAAAAGCATTCAGCCATGAACAAGGGGCCTCAGCAACTGCGATTCAGCATGAGGACACTGATTCTTACTGCCTGAAGCCCAGTGGAAACTCTGCCTCAAAGACACGGATTCAACAGGAGCAAGAAGATAAAGCAAGAGGAACAGTGCAGATAGAAACACAACTCAAACAACAGCATAAGTCGGTGCAGTTCTGTCAGTGAAAATGCTTGCTAGTGGAACAGAAGCGCGGCCTTGGTGCAAAGGGTGAATTTCTCATGATTTGTCTCTATTGCATAAATACCCCAGCATCCCACAAACCCAGCCTGAACCCATCCTTGCCCACACACACACACACACACACACACACACACACACACACACACACACACACACACACACACACACAGCATCCATATTAGATGCACCCGCTAGTTCTTAATTAACACCTACTGCAACCATAATAATAGAATCGTTTCCCCCTTTCTGAAATCCCTTTGAAATTAGGCAGGATTAAGGAAAGTTGGTTGCTAAATTGCTGTGTGCATCTGTAATTTAATTGCATCTGAGGCCATTAATTAATAAGGTGCCTCCTTTAATAGTTAATGTATAATTGCTATTAATTAACAGCCAGTCTTGATAAAGTGTCACCAAAATCAAACAAAAACAATTAGCTTTTTGAGGTAAGTGTCTTTTAAAAGCCTCATTATTAGTACTAGAGGTAATATACAGTAGTTAGAATGATAAAGAAGGCAGCGTAGATTTTAATTTGGATGGGGACAGAACTGGGGGAAAAAACACAGTTGACATCCATAAGGGAATTACCATGCGGTAATTATGGGATAAGCTCATTGTAACATGATAAATAATGCTGCGAATCTGTCCCCTCCAGTTAGGTTGCCTCCTCCTTTTATTAGGGTGGACTTTAATTCCACATCTTGTGCTGTAGCAGCTGAGAAAAAAAAGTTGCTTATTTTTGTCAGTGTGGTAAAGTCTGAACGCAAATAGCAGGTACTATGATAGCTTTTAAGGCATCCGTTGTTAAGATATGTGTCTGTTCTAAATGCCACTCCTTGATAAAAGCAGTCGTGTGAAGTCCTTGTTTGGGTCTCCCCTTGATCACAGTGTCACATGGGATAAATATAACAAGTAATAACTCAGACAACAGTGCATACGCATGACCACTATTTCACATATTTGGTGTGACTAGCAGCATTTCTGTTTGAACTAATGTCACATGAGCCATAGTCAAGGAGAAATAGCACCAAAACAAGATGTTAGCTTTGTTCTGCTTATCTGGTATAAATCAGTAGGTTGTGGTTTTAGGCAAGATTTACAAGCAGAGTGTTCGCTGGTGCAAAATGAATTGGGTGCCAGGTTGAGAGGCATAAATATACATCCGAGCACGGAACTTTAAACAAACCCGACTATTATTTGCAGTGCCATATTACCATGAATACAAATGACAGCATGACCTCAATTTTCTGCACCGTGTGAGAGTGGAGGAAACCAATGGTTTAAGTGCCGTTCCATCCCAAAGTGCTTGTTTGGTCTCACTTTCACTCCTATCACAGAGTCAACAATCACACTGCTTAGCATTGGATTTGTAGAAATAATATTCAGGGTCCCTGTCCACAGGCGACTATTATAACCCATTTCTCCCTGCAATGTGGTTTATTGATAGAAATACATCTCCAACATACACAGAGCAGTCTGAGCATGCTTTAGCCTTTATTTAATGAGGCACCAGCAGCAGAAAAGAATCTGCAGAGGAACAAACGCTTAGCCTCGGAAGTCATTTTCACCTTGGTTCACTGTGGAGAGAACCTCCAATCCGCCCGCTAAACAATTACAGCATATTAGCTACTTGTCAGTCAGACCTTTTGGAGACGATACATCTCCATTTATTTCCTCTCAACATTTTCTCCCACTGCTCGCTCGCCTCCTCTGCTCTCCTTTCCCCAGACAGGCAGGGATGTGCGGGGAGTCCACAGGGAGCTGTGGAATATTTCACTCCGCCAGTGAGGCACCCAGTGGGAATAGGGGTTGAAACTGTGTGAGTATGTATCTCATTAGTTCAGTTATGTAATTTGGAGCACTGATAATCCTCCAGGACTGCCAAGTTGCGCACCTCAGAAACAAGAGTCTGAGTCGTCAACATGCAGCCAAGTACAGACTAAGCTGCTAATTGCTGGGTGTGGTAATGTGACTGGTAATGTAAGCTACAGTCCTCTGTGGTATTATGGGTAAACACTGTGGTAGACTGCTAACTGGTGAAATGTTTTGACACCTGCTTAGGTGTTGGCTAATACATTCTGAATTTGAAAGCAATGAAATGCTAATGTGTGCAACAAAGCTGATCATCTGTTATCAGAGGGTCAATAAGCATGTAATGATAAAGATGAGGTTTTTTTTTTCCATTGGTACCTAAATGAAATTTGAAGCTGCACAGTTAATATTTTATATTAACAGTGGCTCAAATGATTAATTGTACATTTGCATATTCCAGGGACAGCGCAAATGTTTAACTTGAATATTTACAGACCACTCCCAATTTTTCCAATGATTCCAACAATAGATAAATGCTCTAATACGATGCACTTCTCCCAAGTTCTATTATGCTTTTTTAACATTTGTGATTCTGTAGTCTCACAGCACCACTCTCACAGCAGCAAGCAGATGAAAAAGCTTTGATAAATTCACTTTACCAGGCACTTAGCAGCAAAGAGACAAAGCTACTAGCTGGAGAAGACAGAGACAAAAAGATGAGCCAAAAGAAGAATGACTACTGAACTTCGATTAGTCTAATAGCCAGAGGGCCAACTCACTACAAATCCCTGCTAATGCTTCTCTGTGCTTGTCTGATATTTAAATAAACAACTGTTTGTTAAAATGTTCACTGCACTTCTTCTTTCGGCCGTCCCCTTATTCACAATGGGTCACCACCGTAGATGGATCCACATATTAGACTGACACTTATTTTACTGCATCTCTCCCAGGGGTTTGTGCCTCCTCCTGGTCTCAAACCAGGCATTTTGAGTTAATCTAATGTGTTAGCTACTCCTGTTTTATAAAGTAATAATATATTGGATGTGCACTAACTTGCTTTGCTCCCCTAAGTGATCAAAAGTTAGCTAATCTTGCTTTAACCTTGTAACTAAAATTTGAATTTTTAAATGTTCATCCTTTGCTTTGCTATAAATACACACACACACACACACACACACACACACACACACACACACACACACACACACACACACACACACACACACACATATATAACATATATAAATATAAATGTTTATCAAATCTTCTCTGATAAACAGGCTGAATTCAACCACATTATGTCCAATATCTTGATCAAACTTTAGCTCGACCCACTTTCAACATGAGCACCTAATGACCCAGAATTCAAAGCACCCTTTCGGGTTGTCAGGGCTTTCAAATAAATAGCAGTGAACTTTAACCCAGTGCTATTTGAGCCTGGTCTGCTGTGCCCAGAGCTGCTGGTTGTGTTTCCGGCCTGCTAATCAGTGAGTGATGTACAGCTGGGGCACTAGGTGAATACACTTAACAAGGTGCTGGGATGGATGTGGGATCTGAGGGAAGACGTGCAAATCAAACAGGCATACCTACCCATATATCTTATTCAAATCTTAACCTGACCTTTGTGTGTGTGTGTGTGTGTGTGTAATGTTTTTGTTTATTTGTTTTTTGCAAATCAGTGAAAATCCCTGGCATTCTTTTAAAGCAGCGGTCCCCAAACCCGGTACCGGTCCGTGAGTCGTTTGGTACCGGGCCGCGGGAGTTGAGGCTCAGGTGTGAAATGTATAGTTTTCAGGGTTTATATCGGTTTTCAGTGTTATTTTGTTATCGTTTTTATTGTTAACTCTGTTGTCCTGGGTCTTTTCACGTGTGTTATGAATAAATCTTCTTTTTTTCGGTACCGGCACTAGTTTTATTTTGTTGTATTTATCCGCGACACCTTAAACGCCGGTCCGTGAAAATATTGTCGGGCATAAACTGGTCCGTGGCGCAAAAAAGGTTGGGGACCGCTGTTTTAAAGGACTGCCTGCATGTCTGCATCTCAGCATATATTTTAGCGTAACCACTTGGTGGCACTGAACTGAAATTTCTAACGCAGCACATAGTTGCCTTCACGATGCTGAAATGTAAAATTTTGGCCAACACAGAAGTGTAATAAATAAATCACTTATTTTAATTTCATTATGGTTTGAAATGATGAAATATGAGAGGTGTGGCTGCTTCTGCTGACCAGTGGGTGTTTTCACAAAATTGATTTCAAATCACAGAAGTAGGCCTTTCAACCATGTTGGTGCTTGTGGCACCTGTTCTAGCGGTTATTTCATAACTCGTGCATCTTTCTGTGCAGGTTACTGACCAGACTGTTCAAGAAGTCTGGGCTCGAGTTGGTGAGTAAAATTCTAGCATTTTATTACTGATAGCTTTGTCTGCTATGTATTCAGTGGATGCATTGTGAAAGCGTGAGCTGAGCTGGTACTCTATACTTTTAACTAAATACGATCAGCTCGGGCCCCACAAAACTAAAATGGCAATGGCCAGGATTGAGGCCCCGAACTAGTGGCTGGCATCCAGTTTTTATATGCATGGCTGCCTATGATATCACTCAGTTACATGCAAGGCATTGTGATCAGCGCATAAACAGTTGTAGTGTATAAAATACTGCATTGCTGGCATATGCTAATTTTGTCCTTAATAAAAATGTACAAAAAGTAGAAAACAACATTTAGTTGGATGAGCTTTTGTTTAGCTAGAAAGTGTAGTGGGTTTGGTAACTAATTCATCCAGATCTATGATGATCATTTTGATATTAAGGTAGATAAAATGTACCTTATTGGAGCTTCAGGCTTGTGGTCAGCTGGGACGGTTCACTGGCTGAATGGGTGAAGCTTTCAACACTTGACCCTCTCCTTGGGATCACTGCAGGGTCTTCAACTCCAGGAAGGGCAGGGAAAAAAACGGTGTCAGTATCATGTAGTGTGAGATGCCATGTCCAATAACAACGAACAACATAACATCATTTAACCTTTACAACACTTGTATTGATCCATCTGGTTGTTATCACACTGCGATCACAGCTCAGGGCTTGGCTCAGCTCAGCTTCAGGGGCTGTTTGAATCCACCTCACAATATTACTAGAAGACAAAGAGATCTAGCCCTTCTGTTTTTTTAACCCTGTCCTTGGACCATCCTTCTCCCCAGACCACTTTGTCTGTGGAACAGCGGGAAGATGTGTAACTGGCTGTTTCTCTGCGATGACTAAATATACAATGGGAGGTATGAGATAAAATCTTGGCACACTGGAGCAGCATGATTAAGAAAACACCCACACAATCCCCCTGATGATTTTCCAGTGATGCAAGAGAGTCTCTACAGTCATTGTGAACATGCAAAGATGCATTTATTTACTTCTGGGAAGATATGATTCACAATAACTTAATCAAGTGTTTTTCATCTATATTATAATATTCCCATAATAGATGCAGCTTTAGAGCGTGTATTAATGAAGATGCTGATTGATATTTGGACACTTTACCCGTTTAAACATGCAGTCTCAATTAAAACAGAAAGTAGAGCAAAAAAGCACTGATTTGCTTTGAAGTATAGCATTATAACATAGGCTAGAGCTGAGAGAAGTTGACTCCCTGCCTCAGGAGACACGCACCCAGATGGATTCACATACACCCAGATGGCCTGAGTTGTCAGGCTGTTCTGTTGAAAGCTGTTGCTCAGTTCACCTTACTGGATTTATCTTCTACTTGTAAAATCTGAGCCCTGTACTGCATCAGTGAATGTTTTGTTGTTTCTCATGTACAGTAGCTTACAGTCATGATTGTCAATATCAAAGAAAAAAATCAGTGGGTTTGATTGCGCTAACACTGACAGTAGCGATATCTTTAGTTTGTACGGCTTGACTCATTTCCAGAAGCAAATAGAAATATAGAAGGTGACTGCTGTGAAGATGATTATCATGCATATAAAACAATGGAATAAGACAACATACAGAATTATTCCTTTACTTGAAATGAAAACAGTACGAGAGGGATAGTGCCTAAAGCTAACTATCATTTCTCATGTGGCATGTGTCAAACTAACCGTATATACACAAACCAATCAGAGGCACTGCAGGGTGAGCAATAACGCCAGTGTCCCGTGGAGTCTTTTCAAAGTAAAAGCTATCTGGAGCATCACATATTGACTCACAGCTATTTTCACTTTCGGCTTGAAAAAAAAAAGAGAGGTCCAGTGCTTTGTGACCTTATTGTTGTTGATGGCCTGAAGTGACCCTGTTTGGATAAGAAGGTGGAGTGGACAGAACGTGAGAAACAGCTACTGACCATGAGATTTTTTTACTGGGCTTTAGTTTACTTGGGCATTTCCCACAGAAGCAACTGTAGGGACTAACTGTATATAGAGAATGACATGGCTACATTACCCACTACATAGCTACATTACCAACATTACCCACTGGTTTGGGGCTCAGAATCCAGAGGTGATCATATCTGGATGAGAGGATGGAGTGGTAAGTTATCAAGTAATTCTAGCAGGCATGGTTAGGAAGCTTATAACACAAACATTGTAGCTGTAGATGAGAGGTCCACTTCATAGGTTTGAATTAACAGACAGCCATGAATCTGTTTGAAATCAAGAACCATTTTAAAGATAAACTGCTTCCATACTGTTTGAGAGCAGAAAGTCATGCAGATGTAACTACGGAGGATAAGGCTTAGACAGTGGTCAACAATAGCTAGAGAGATATTGATTTCAGCTGTGATTTTTATGCTATAATGATGGCTTTATTAAAAGGAACAAATATTAACGGCAAGTTGTTAACAGGCTGGAAAAAATATGTTCAAGCAGCATCTTGTAGCCTGCAGTCAAACCTTTTCCAATTAGTGTGAGAAAGAGAGCAGCAGGCATAAAAAGAGCGCAATGACATAGCCACAGCCAAAGTTATCAAATTTGCTGTGAACGCTGATAATAGATATGTATGCTTAGGAAAATGGTGCTTTAATAGAGTTTTTAACTGTAGATCTAGAATAGAAAATTGGACATACATTCTAATTGAATACCTGGTTGAAAATGCACCCAGCACACTGTTATAAATCATCTGGAATCAGTTTTCTCAAACTCCTCTCTCCCTCTCGCCCACTTTACAAACACAGAGCAAGGCTTTTTCAGCCTCTGATAAGTGTTAATAAATTACCTGAATTTGAAAATTAATGGCTAGCCGCCTGCTTCAGGGAGATATCATTGTGTTTCATGAATATTTTGATTTTGTGATTAGATCAAAATGCTGTGAATTCCTAAACAGCCCCTATGCACAAGCTCCACTGATCATAAACTCTTCCCTTCTTAAAAAATAATTCATTCCATGGAAATGTGCTGATATGGAATAATTAGACCGAGTTTTGCCAGTATTTTTCTGCTGTAACATTTGCATGACTTTAGATCTCACCTGACTGATCTGCTCCAAGCTGAGGGAAAATATATGTTTTTGTGTGCGGCTCCCCCCAAAATTTACCTTGCCAGGCGAGATAATGGCTTATATTGTGATGTTAAAGAGGCTTGTATTTACAAAAAGAAACAAAGGCAAGCCGGTTGCCAGTCCTGGAGGACGTTGATTAGGCTCTTCCTGTCATTTCCCATTCATACTCTGTATCAGTGGCATTCCCGCTCATCTGCGTTTGTGCACGATAGGGATCAAATAGATCTTCGCACAGGTATGGCTATGTGAAGGAGGGAAAACGTGAACAGCAGCGGAAACTTTGCCTTAATACTGTTCTTGGGCTTGCTTCTATTTCTGCACATGAAGATCCTGAATCTGTTTGCCTGGATCGCTCTCTCTCGTGCACACATCATTACTGCTGAGAAACATGAAAACACATGCCCATAATCATATACCAAGGCACACAGAAACAGAAGGTACAAGATTAAATAATTTATCTCTGCAAAAAAAAGGGAAAAAAAGGCAGTCAACAGTTGTATTACACTCCTGCCACAACCAAAGCATAATGTGCAGCATTCGCATTTTGTTTGGATACTCTTCTTCCTCCCCCCTTTCTCTTTTACTCTGGTGTTGGCTCTTTTACTCTCCCTCGCTGGCACATGGGAATGTGTGTGGTGCAAGAAAAATAACAGATACTCCACGTGAAGTTGCACAACTTCAGATCTTAGTTAGCCAAAAGTGTGCTTTCAAGCGCAGAGGGATGCTGGTGGCTGCATGTGTTTGTGTTTGTGTGTGTGTGTGTCTGTGGTGGAGGTGGTGGTGGACGGGGGGGGGCATGCATGCACATGAGTGTGTGTGTGCCCGGCAGCTGCACGGGGCCCCAGGGACAGGGCTGTGTAGATTGGGTCTCCTCAACCCACAGCTCATTAGTGGAGAGTGAAAGGAATCCACACAGATGGCTGTCAACGTTCAAAAAAGTCGGCTGCGTGAGACATGTCAATTGAGGTTTAAGTTCCTTCTGCTCGTTTCTGTGACACTGCAGTATTCAAGCGATATTTGTTTATTCTCCCCAAAAAGTACAAAAACACAGAAGCCTGGTGACATCTGAAAATGTGTTTTCTAATGAGCGCTCAGACTACTGAACAGGAGCCTGCACTTGTCATTCATCACCACAAATTACTCGTTCTAACTTGACATGTTTTCGGTGCTACAGATGACGGGCTTGTCTGTTCTGCAAACACCGAGAATGGTCGGCGTTTAAACTGGAAATATGGCATTGAACAGTCCGGCAAGACGCCATGGAAAATCAATTAGATTGTTTACCTGTCAAAGTTGGAATGGAGGCCGCGCCACTAATGGTCGCTCATCATTTTCACTCCAGCACTGTCACCTTCTCTCCTCCTGTTATTCAATTAATGCAATTGAATACACAGTTGTGATATAGCGTCTTCTCACAGCAGGGGGGTTTATTTGACCGCGCACACTCTGCCAATATGCTATACTGGACCCGTATGGAAATGGCTTTGAACCTCATGAAAGTACTGTAAAAGGTTTGAACCGGCAAGATAAAAGCACTCAAGATTGTGTGATATTTGCTGCTGTGACCGTGGGTCAGCGGTAAACGGAAAATACAACAGCCTTTAAAAAGAAACCCTGCATACTTGAAAGTGAAATATAGCTTGTAATTCAAATTAACCCTGTTTATGGCTCTGTCTTTGTAACACATCTATTACTGAAAAACAAGGAGGAAAAAAAACAGAGGTTGAACGAGGATGTTTAGACAGCCAATGTAAAGCTCGCTCTGCCTAAACACGCACATGCAGTAGCTGCAGGAAACTATTACATCGATTGTATGAAATTTATCCTCAGCTGGTGACAAAAGCTGAAGCTACAGAGCAAATTTACAGCAGCTGGGGGGGTTTTTTGGGTTTGTTTCTTTTTTCTTAATAAACCTCTCACGTCAGGTACGTCAACAAAACTGACTTGTAGAACAAACTGCATGCGGATTAGGAAAGATTCAGGAAGCTGGTCGGGGAGAAAGTTGACTTGCTCATTCACTGTGCAGTGTGGATTAAAAGTTGCTCTTGGACCGGAGATGCTACTTTTCTAGTAAATTGTACATAACAGCAATGTGAACACCACTTGAGCTGACCTACTTATGGGGTTCAGAAACTTTTTATCCTGCAGCCAAGTCTAAAAATAACCCTGTGGCCAGTTTTAGATTCATCTCAATGGTAACCCTGACAGTTTTGCAGAGTGCCAGTGACAGAGTCCTGTTAAGCAGCAGCAGCAGAAGCAGTCGGCAGCAGCTTAAACACTGTTCACCGCATCAGTGGTCTCTCCTCTTAGAAATCTTTTTCCTCTACTTGGAAATTGGAGCACAATTAAAGAGCATAAATTGCACTGAACATGCATTTTCAGCTCTAAATACATACAATGGTGGGTACAATATCACAATTTTATGCATCTGTGAGTTCAATAAACTGTACTCTACTACGATTGTTGCTATGAATGCAAAATCTTTTTTTTCCTCCCCTTTTCATTTTCTTGTTTGCTTATTGAGCTCTGCGCCAGAGATCAATGTGAAGTAGCGCCCTTTTAATCATTTACTGTGAATGGCAGCAAAAAATGATCCTGGGAACAAATTGGTTTCATGTCCAAGCAAAAATCACATGGAGTTTTTGTGTTCTCTTTTCTTTCCCCTCCTTTTCTTTTCTTTCCTCTTTTTCTGCGTCTGTGTGTCATTGTGAAGACATTCTGTCTCTGGCTGTACGCATCGCTCCTTTAAGATGATTTTGGAATTAGAGGCTTTTCATACAGCACATATTATGTAGCTTGGTGGGACTCCATTAGCCTGAATCAAAGAGGACAGCAGCCTGCGTGGAGCTACACAATAATGTGGCAAGCCTGTGTTTCAGCAAATAAATAACAAATCCACTGCTTACAGTAGCAGCCAATGCAAACTAACTAATTAAAAGATGAAAGGGGGACGTCTTCCTTGCAGTTTTGATGATGCCTCTTTTTGCGTCGAATGGTAACACGGGGAGTGCTGAATGCTCGGCCAAAATGAGCTAATAAGGATCTCGAGCAACTAATGCTTCCGATTTGCAGGGTTCCCAGCAGTAACCTGCTCTAAGTGGAGAGAGTGCAATTAGGACAAAGAAATGCTGTCCCTGAACTGACACTGGCCTGTGGGAAAACTGACTTCCCCCACTCCCCCCTTTTGAATCTATGGTGCCTTTCCTCCTCTCACCACCTCCTCTCTCATCCAGTCTTCCTTCTCTCCTCTCAGAGCATCTTGGGAGCATTGAGCTCAGACAGCGGGATTAGTCAGGGATCCATCTTGAGACGCAGATAATGTTTTTTGCACGCAGACTCCCCTGCTCTGCACTGGCTTCTGCTTCACTGATTAGAACTCAAAACTCCAACAGAAATGGCTATTTGTTCTTAAGCTGTTTTGCCCCCCAACCCCCTTCCACACCGCTTCTCTTCTCTTTGTTGAGCTGTTTTTGTCAACCATCCCTCTTAAATTCAGCGCAATAACGAGTCACAAGTAGGTCAGGCTAGCACCGCAACCCGGCAGTGTCTTGGCCTCCAAGTGGACTGACAGCGACATCAAAGAGCCACAGGGCTGTTTAAATACGCCCTCTGGTCTTTCCGTCTCGCGCCCATCCGAATGGCTGAAAGCGGGTGGCGCTGCTGCTACGTTTTCTTCTAAGATTTCTTCCTTCACAATGTAAACCAATTTCAGGGTTTGTTTGAGTAGCAGAGCCTTTACCTTAATGTGAGCAACTTTTTTTTTCTCCCCCAACACTGCAAGTAGCATAAGTTGAGTCTTTGAGTAACACACACCTTAACAGTTGCGCACCTGTAGTTGATGTGTGTGTGTATGTGTCTCTGTGTGTGTGTGTGTGTGTGTGTGTGTGTGTGTGTGTGTGTGTGTGTGTGTGTGTGCGCTCGCAGCCTTACCTGCCTGTCACCATGAGTGACAGGAGAAGTGGGGGGGTGTTCGGGAGCCCAGCAGCTGGCGTCACACCTGCACAGTCGCACACGCACTTCCATTGGGGACCATCGCGTTCCCTCCTTCTTTGTTAGCAAGCAGAGACACTTTACAAATAATTTATTTGTTTCGCGCTTGTTTTTCTTTCGGTTTCCTTCTGGCAATTTGTTGTTGAAATAATTTATATTCAAAACAACAGCGATGGAAATATACAGAAGAAAAACACTGACAAAGTCTCACATGACAGGCAACTTGTCTGTGCACTTCAGTGGGAGCGAAAGTTGAGAAGTAAAGATAAAGCACGCTAACGCAGATTTGAAAAGGCAGGTTTTTGGCCCAAACTGACTCACCAGTTTAGTCTCCACTTTAACTTTTGCAATTATTTAAATCAAGCAAGCTGACATTTGAATATTAATAGACTTCACTTACGCACATGAAACAATTACATGTTTTGTGTGATTGTCAAGAGGGGTGAAAAAGAGCCTCAGTCCCTGCTGTTATACACCCACCCACACACACACACACACACACAAATACACAGCACTGAGGCAGGGCCCGAACAAATTTAATTTAGAGACATTCTCTCCTTCCCTCCACATCCTGGGCTTTTAAGACACTGAAGTGACTGTTCTTCGCCCGTGTAAAAGAACCCCATTATCAAAGCATTAAGATATGATTAAACTGACATTTTCTTAAGAAAACGAAAAGAGTTGGGAATAAAGGGAAAGAGAGAACTACATACTCCAGATCTTATCAGTGGGAAGGTGGGAGGAGGGGGTGCGGGTGTACATACTGATCTTTGAAGGAGCTTATTACAGAGCAAGCTAAGAAGACAAGCGCAGTGGTGTACTGATCAGAGGTATGCAAGCCAAATGCACCTGCTAGATTTCGCTATCATCCACAGAGTGTCAGTCAGTGCTGAGGCCCCTGACTGACGCTGGGTGCAACCGGAACGCTTCTCGGGGCACACTGCAAGAAATATCCAGCTTAGTCCAGCACTGGAGGCTTGCAGAAGAGCTGATAACAGTGTCCTTTAAGGAAAAAGGGGTGAGAAATTAAAGTGGTTTTTACTTGTTCTGAGATTTTTTTTCAAACCATGAAACATATCTGTATGATGTTATCACCCATTGTGAAGTATAAATCTGAGATGCAAATGGTTTTATGCTTCCAGATTTTCACATTATACATTTCAGGCCACAGAAAGTTTTTTTTCTGACTCAAAAACATTTGTTTGAGCATTTTGACAGAAAGCGTCGATTTGCTTCTCAGCAATAGATGCAAAAGCCTTTGATCATATTATAAGTTCTGCTAAATGTACAGTTCAAGAGAAGAGTGGATTTTGACAGTGTGTTTCTGCCATCCTGTTGTTGTTGGTCTTTCTTGTACTTGTCTGCTATATTTTTTCAGCGTGTTTGTACTTTGTTGCTTAAACAAATCATCACTGTCAGTGTCTCAATTCTTAATATAGTCACCTTATGTGTGTATATATATATATATATATTAGGGGTGCTACAACTACACATGTTTCTTTTCCAACTATTTATTTATGAGTGACTTATGTATGTATGTATGTATATATATGTATATATTGTACTATTCTTAGTTAGTGTATTGTCTGTCTTGTCTTAATGTTGGTTTAAAATGGAGCACTGTAACAAAAAATAATTTCCCCCAGGGATCAATAAAGTATTCTGATTCTGATTCTGATATATATATATATATATATTAGGGGTGCAACAATAATCCTATCGATATTGAACCGTTCAATACAGTGCTTTCAGTTTAGTACGCATATGTATCGAACCATACAAAAAATTTTATTTACTTTATCAACTTTTCTTCTGACGATGCTGTCTGTGTTGAGCGCTCAGTGGATCTGCGTTCGACTACTCCGCCTAGGCTGCACTGTCGAGTGCAGATCCACTGGGCGCAGTGCAAGCTAGCAAGACAGAAGCTAAGCTCGTTGCAACATGGCAACTGCCTGAACGCTACCCGAAATTGAACCTCTCCCACCCTCATTCAGCTCTGGCATTTGGAACTATCTTGGTGTTCATGTGAAGCATGACCCTGATGGTAAGCGCTTCATGGACAAAAGTAAAACAGTATGTCGGATGTGCCACGCAATGCTCAATTGGTGGGAACTAGTGCGTTAGCGCAGTTAGCTTGTTAACGCCTTCCAGCCCCACGCACGGGGCAATCCGTGGTAACTCGTTAACGGAGATTTGCCGCGTTATGGCGTTAATGTCATTTTAACGAGATTAACGCTGATAGCACTAGCGGGAACACAACGAATATGACTGCACATTTACACCGACATCATCCTAGTGCAAAGACAAGTGGAAGCAGACAAAAACAACAAGCATGCATGCTACAAACTTTACCCAAGTCATTTAGACAGCCGTTAGCACATGATTCTCCTTATGGGGACCTGATATGTTTAATATGCTGCTGAGAATATAGCCCAGAAGAAGAGTAGTATAGCTTTTATTTTGGAAAGAGACATTTCTCTGTAATAAACTATTTTTCCAAAGATGAGTGATTTCTCAATCAGATGGATTTTTTAAATTATTATTATTTTGTTGTTTCAGCAACATTAAATTTAAAAACTGTACTTTTGAGTTAAAATATATATTTATAATTTTAATAAATGACAAATTAAAAAGGCATGAACATTTTTTTGTATCGAAAAAATATCTAACCGTGACACCAAAGTATCCAACTGCACAGTGAATTTTGTGGATATGAGATGTGTATATATATATATATATATATATATATATATATATATATATATATATATATATATATATATATATATATATCAGCACACAAGTAAGTGAGGCTATTATAGTGATAAAGTAAAATGTGGGTAAACTCAGATTAGGTCTGTATGATCTTTACTACACGTCAGCATTTGGAATATGGGGCAATCAGTGGTTTCTGCAACCCTTACTGACATTTATTAGAAAGCTATGAAAGTAATAATAATAGTAATTCTCTCTTTACTAAATGATGTGCGAGGTATTTTAGCAGGTTCCAGTCTTGTGTTTTAAATTAGTTTCAACATAAAATTTTATTATATTATTTTATAGTTCACTACATGTGTCTCGATCAGCTGACATCACATTTTAGTGCATCCACAAGCCTACTTTATGTAAGTTTAAGATTAACAGCTCAGTATGGAGGGAATACAGGTTAAGGAGCTAATGGCTAAACCTAATGCCTTCTTAGAGGCTCATTCTACTTAGTCTGTGGACTTTAACTTCACCGGTCACTATTTTTAATATTTTGTCTTTACACTGAATTCTGAATCAGTTTTATCCCTTTTAAAACCGTCCCTGCTAGCTTTAGCGCAAACAGAATATTTCTTTAAAGCCCTCATAAGAAGTGTTACACCTTGAAAGAATGTCCTGCAACAACCAAGAGGAAGCCTTATTTTAGCTCATTAACACGTGTCAAATTTAAATGCTATACAGAGAATTATCTCTTATCTGATTAGTTGTTTAGCCTTGTCTATTGCCAAGCTAAACAAATACCTGAATCAAGAGGCAACTGCAGGATTAAAAAATAATATATTAGTTTAAAAAGCTGTACTTACCTCCACCTGAAACACATCTACCTGGGGTAAATAGCCATGTTATGTGTGTGCTTTTTTTAAATTTTTTATTTTTAGGTTAAATATACCTTACATTCTGCTGCAAATTATGGTTCCACATCACCTAGCTAGCCAGCCAGTGCTACATTAGCTGGCTATGACCAGGATGCCAAGGTCCCCAAACCATGCAGTATATTATTTAAAAGGGTTGTACACAAACCAGTGCTTGACATTTTTATTGCAGTAGATTAGTTGTTATTTCAACCATAATTAGTTGGTTAGTTTGCATTTGCTTTATGTATTTTATGTAAGTTCTCTGTGTAATGTGAGCGAGTTATTGGATTGTGTATACAGATTAGCTTGGCTAGTTGGGCCAGATAACTGATATCAATTGTGCAAAAAAAAAAAAAAAAAGAAGCTAGATAAGCTTAACCCTCTAGTTAAATTGACTGTCAAGGACCTCATGGGTATTAGCTTTCTTTTTTTTCATTAAAAAAACTGTATTGTGAATTGTGTCTATGAATAAAAATCACCTTATTAGCCGAAAAAAGGCAGCCATTTTTATGAAATTTACCAGTATGTAAATGTTTTTTTTCTCATTTTTTCAAAAATATTTTGAACAAATTTTATGCATCAAATCACTCAAGTGGTTAACAGGTGGCATAGTACCATTTTTCTGTTCTATCCCTTTGAGGTTATCATAACTTACTTTGTTCATAAATACAAACAACTTACTAGATCGCTGTCTTAACCAGAGGTAAGTTATTAAAATTAATTATTTAATTTGGCGTTTGTAGCAATGTCTTTCATGAAGTTTTTAAAAGCTATTCAGCTCGGATACAAGGCTACAGATCAGCCTTGCTACAATTTTGTCCTAAGTCACTCACAGTATTGATATAAAAAAACAAAACAATTAAAAAATAATATTTACGTACATAAACCACCATTTAAAAAAATTGACAAAACTTTTGACAGGACTACGCCAGCTGCAAATAAAATTATTTTTCTTTTTTTAAATTAAAGTGAATGAGTAAGACCTATTAAACACTTAAGTGCTGTCTCTCAATCATATTCACGACATAATTTCTTTAAAAAAAATCCACAGCTGAAATAAACAGTAGTGTTTGTAGCCTGTGGACTAACAAAGACACCATATTTTTTAGCCACTCTGTGAACAAGTGACCAACAATAGACTACTTTTTCATTCTCTAATCTAGTTATTTTTTTTCAGGAAACTTTAATTGTGGTATTTTTGCCAGGAGTGATTATTTTAGCCCCTTAGTGCATAAAAATGAACGAATGTACACAAACTGTAAATAAGCTGTGGAATAATTTACCATGTAAGTAACATATGGAATTTTCTGTTTAAAATGTACATTGAAATCATAACTACACTAAATGGCATGTTGAGTAGGACATTTTTTGCAGTGCTGACCAGGGAGTGGAAGTAGCACCCCCTTCGATTTTTCTTTCATCACCCCCACAGACAATATAAAGCCTGCATTAGATACAGGGGGCTCGGGGGTAGCGCGCATGAATGTCAGGATTTTCTTCTGAGGCTCCCAACTACAGCCGAGGTATGCTCAGCATGTGATTTGAAATCTGTGTAATTTTTTGAAAGGCATCACATAATCAAGAGGAGTCAAAAGCTTTCTGGCAGTAATTGCCTTGTGGCCACAGACAGAATGTACAACACTTTGCAATCTTTCCCTGGAGAGATTTCTAACAAATAAAACCCAAGATTGAACCCTGTTCTGTGCTCTTGAAATTTGCATTCAGCTCTCTGTATTTACATATTAACTGAGTCACTGTTAAAAAAGTCAAATAAAAATCAAGCCACTCTTTTCCTTATACTCTGTCTCCCATGCATCGTATTTTTAAATCTGAGTTTGCCCAGAATGAAGCCATCTGCAAGAACAAAGCCCTCCTTTTGGTGAAAGTTTTTGCGGGCAAAGCACTGAATGAAATCGACTGGCTCTGCAACATTTTTTTTTTAGATTTCACCATAAGAGAAGATTGAAAATCTTTATTTACTGTACATCTATCCGCTTGATGTGACGCCAGCTGCCAAGATGCACGAGGAAAACAAGTAATATACTGTCAAAAGATCTGAACGGAGATATAACAGAGACATTTTGATTTATAGTCTGATCAGCTCTTTTTCTGCGTGAGCTGCATGAAACTTCCTCTCTCGCTCTTCTTTAATTATCCTATCTTTTTTCCCTTCTCTTTCAGAGCCCACTTCTATTTTTCCCCCCCATTTCTTTCACACAATTTTATCTCTTTCCTTCTCATCGTTTTCAACTTTCCTTCCTGTACCACACCCAACCTCTAAGCCCAGTGGATGCTCCCACCGAGGGGTCTGGTTTGAGCTGTATCATCATCTAACCACTGGGAAGAACAGACGGAGGTGGAGGGGAAGAGGGGGGGGGGGGGGGGGGGGGGCAGCATCAAAAAAAGGTAATCAAAAGGAATCAGTGAGCAACATAAGATAAAACAAAAACTCCCCTTTCTCCTCTTCCTGCCTTGTTTCGCAGTTTGGAGAAAAAGGAAGGAGACATGAAATGAGCATCGGTGTGTGGAGAAAAAGATTGTTGCTGATTTCCACAGTTTCACTCAACACACTCCTGCTGAGTTAATAAATCTGACCTCTGCTTAATTAAAATAACAAACCATCCTCCACTGAGGGGGGATGGAAAAAAAAGGACAAGCAGTTTGAGAATTATTCTAACTAATCGCTAATTAAGATTTTGCAAAAACAACAAGAAACCTGTCAAGGAGGATGTCTCTATTTTTAGAGTATATAATATATGAAGAAAGAGCAGCTGTGTGTAGGCACCTCCCTCCAAAGTTACAGCTCCTGTGGAGGGAGCGGTGTTACTGTTGCTTCAGTAAGCTAGAAGAAATCTAATTGAGCAGTGCATTTAATACTTTAGTTAAAACTACTGAAGAGAAAAAGAAAAAAAAATCTCCTAGAACAAGCAACCCAGCAGGAAAACCATCACATTTACAAGTGGTTATTTAGGATGTTAGGCTACTGCGCCCTTTTCTGAGGAAAGAATCAGTTGCTTCGTTAATTGCTAATTTTGTAGTGTTGATCTTTTGACCAAGCAAGGTGAACGAGGCCAGGAACACAGTCACAACATAATGATTGCGCTGTAATAACTGCGTCTTCTCTCTAGTCTTGAATCTTGGCCCCTGCTACCGTGAGGGCTGTAATTCTGCAGCAAGGAGTGTTAAGAGGATATCATTATCCTGTGTTTTCCGACTAAGCTGCAGATTTGGTTAAATATAGTAGCCTTTTTTTCTCCCTCTCTCTCTCTGGTTGTTGTTTCCTCTCTCTTTTTCAGTTTTGCATTAAAGCTGGGTCAAGTCGACCCCTCCCATGGCAATTCTTTTTCAAACAGAGCTGCCAAAGCGCCTCCTCCTCCTCCTCTGCCACAAATGTAGCCAATATCGATGCCATGCTCAAAAAACTGATTGAAAGGAGACTTACATGTTTCAAAGCATGCTGGGAGCTGGGGGCCAGGCGAAAGCCCAAAGAATTAGGGCTGAGACAGTCACCAGTATGCTATAAAAAGGCAACATATGCCCCACAAGTCCAGCAGTGCACCGCCGATGCAGGCTGTGTTTCTGAAGGGAGTTTTGAATGAAAATGTACATATATTTTTACATTTTTATGTTATAATTGAAAAAAAAATCCCTCTTTTTCTTTGGATTAAATTGAAAAGTATTAAAAAATACACGTAAGCGAGGGAATAAAACCTGTGGTCAGTTGCAATAAAATTTCAAAAGAAATGCTGTTTCTTATTTTTGAATGTCACGTTTTACTAATGATCTTATTTGACAGTGGGCACTAATCCATTCAGTTCCTCCAAAACCTCCCTTGGAATTAGGTCAGGGCAATGAAAACATGAGTGACGCGTTCACTTGGTCTTTATTTTGGAGCAGATTCTTTTTTCTTTTCTTTTTTTTTTGAAGGACACAGCAGAGAGACATGACACCACTGACTGAAAGTTAATTAATGAAAGTGTGATTTTATGAATCCCGTTTTATTCTCTGACATTCAAAGATCTCTTCAGAAATTATCAACAGCAGATTTGTGAAAAGAGATTTTTAATTAGTCCAAAGCCAATGAGTGAGGAGTGTCTCGATTTTTTCCGCTGATAGCCGCAGTTTATCAGAAGATGATAAAGGAGGAAAAAAAAATATAACCCATTCATCCAAATCCCCCAAAGAGTCCCATTGTTATATAGTGTTCGTCTCTAAAATCTGAGAACATAATAGAAATTCTGTGGCGAAGTGTGGAGCTGCACACTAACGTTTGCATATTTATTCAGCTGTCATATCTATCTGAGCAGATCATCAGAGGAGATAAACTAAAGAGATGAGGGAATAATGGCTCTCGCTGAGAGGCTGCCGAATGATACAAGCATATTCCTGAAAAACACCAGGAACTGGGTAAACAAGAATGTACTCTACAAAGCCCATGCAATGCAGAAATGAGCTGCGGTTAATGATGGTGATGATGGCGACGATAATGATGATGAAGATGCGGTGAATAAAATTTGAATGATGGAAAAGTTCTGAGGGGTAACAATGCAAACAAAAAGCGAAACTTCTCCTCCGTCGCTTGAAACTGGCTACTTCAACGAGGCAAACCAGACACTGACAGCATGCATTATTCACTCCGTTATTTTTACCCTCCTGTGTCCAGCAGTGATACAAACCTGTGTGCACGAAGCAGCTAATGTCTTCATTCCCATATAGATGCAGTGGAATGGGTGCTCGCAGCACACTGAGTAACCTTTGTGGAAAATGTTCCTGAAAAGAACACAGCCTCTGACATTTAGTGAAAGAAGCCTCTAAGGTCATGCTGTTGATACCTCTTGTGAAAACTCAAATGAAACATTATCAGGGGGCAGGGAGGCATGCACAAAATGTTCCCTGTGATTTGCACTAGATACATGCAGAATGCCCCTTTTTTCTCCTCTCTTTTTTTTTTAAACAGCACGCGTTTGCACGAGTTGGAGAGGTTGACCTCTCGTTTCGCTGCTGCGGCACTTTGATAGGCATTCGTCTGTGAGCGAGGCTATCACGGGTAGCCTCGTGTCATCTATCCCTCAATGCATATGTGCACCCACTCAGTGAGGACAGTATAGAACAGCTAATTGAACAATATCAAGGATGTGACAAGAGGACCAGAGGAGAAACTCTGCTCAATGGTGCCATCTAGTGCTTTAACAGAATGAGCTCTACAGTACAGTAAGAGCTCTCACCCCCTGCTACTGCTGCTGCTACTGCTGCTGCTGCTGCCGAGGAAGTTTGGATAACAATTATCTGTTGTATTTGCATTAATGTGATTGCTTTGTCTGCAGACTCATCTGACTGCAATTATAAAGAGTAGCATTAAAACACTAATTAATTAACTCAATTGTGGGTAGATTGATTAATTCTAAACAAACATGAGATCGCAGCAAGCAAATGAGCTCTGGAGTGCCGATGCATCTGGGAGTGCTGCTGCAGAAGACATTTTGATTATCTGCAGACACATGTAGTTGCAAATCTTTTAATTAACATAAATAGATAGTGGGAGTGAGTCGGTTGTACAACTCTCCTACTTGTTACTTGTAATCATAATTTGGTCAGTTTTTTTTTTTTTTTAAAGGCTGAGGGTGTAAATGTGCTGCAGTTGCTTTGAGGGGTGGCTCAATTATTCCAAAGTTTGCTGCGCATGTGCGCGGGCGTGCACACGTGCACATGCGCAGCCCGTAGCGTAAGTGTGAGTTTTGAGAGCGGAGCAAAATGAGTCTTGACATGGAAAGTCATCCCCACAAAAAGAGATGATCAAATTATGATCGAAACAAAACAGATGGCCACATAAATCACCCATTCACGTGTTGGACTGGTGCCTCCGTTGCAAAACTATGAATCACTGCCTATCGATGGGAGGATCAAAACAGAAGGGCTGCGATGAATGCAAACAAATCCAAAAGATATTACTGAGATGAGGAGCATTCATCCTCATCCTCATTCATGGAGGTTTTTGTTCAGATATCATATTGTTTTTGGTAAAATGTCCACAAAAACCCAAAACCGAATAATTTGACAGCGCAGTTTAAATAGAGAAAGATGAAATGTTGACAGTGAGATTGAATGATTTTCATTTTCTGTTAATGTGATTTTTCTGTGTGTGTACACGTGTTTTATGTTTAAAATGATGAGCCTTCAGAGAGAATTTCTTACAGATTGGTGATTTTGATGCAAAAATATCTCTTTTTTTTTTCATTGCACATTTTTCATGCATGCACACACCTTCATTATCCAGAAAAAATCCTGGGCTCCTGAACTAGATTTAAAAGGGAGCAGTCAGTCAGAGCTCCCTTTCTCAGTGTGCTGTCAGCATCTGCACATGCAGAAAAGCCTAATCAGAGAGATACCAGTAAAGTGCATGTAATACTTTAGAGATTTAATGCAGTTTTTAATTGGATAGAGGCCCATTATTTTTCAATACAGAAGGGGCACTGAGGCACATAAAGCTCTTGAATATTTTTGCAAATCGTGTTCAACAGCATAGTGATTAACCATGGCACTAAATTTGCCTCACAAAATGAAAAGCAAACTTCATGCAAGGCGTAATTTAATTGTTTCCCTTCACATTTTCTGCCTCCCATTGTTGGAAGCTTAACATTTTTAGAGTCTGCTTAACAGCTGCCTTGTGATGCTTGAGCTCCAACATTGTGACTGACAAATGTTTTGAAGTAGCTGCAGACTTCCTAGTGTCTTTGCAGGCAACGTGTCAGGGAATCTGACTTCACTTAATGTCACATTTGAAGCCTTCTTACATGGATTTAAAAAATAATAATAATAATTTAAGGCTCCAAATTACCACTAAATGTATAATTCAATATTTGTAATGCATCTGCTATTTTTTTTAAAAAATTTGTTTCTTTTTTAAAAAAATTGTCAGCACAACTCAGCTGCACATTCATGATCCACATTTTTACACAGAGGCAGCAAATAAAAAAGGACAGATATTTCCAAAATGTCCCTGCACCTGGAATTGCATAAATGTTTTTCTTTAAACCACTGCCTACTCTCAGATAATATAAATATCTGCTTTGCGTGCAAATGTATATTATTTTTGTTCCAACATATCACATAATTGTGTTGAGCATTTTTTTTAATTGTACCATAAAAGATTTGAGCAGTCAGAACATCAGGTCACGTTTTCATTGCAACCTGAGGAGAACACTGCCATCTGGGCTGCAATTAGTGGAAATGCAATTCTGGGCCATTTGCTTGTTTGCATGAATATCCAGAGTCAGAAGCAGAATCGTGTTAATTACTGGTTATGAATTTTCAAATATAATACATTATTTAATTTAAAAATAAGAGCAGGATTATTGAAATGTGTATTCCAATGAAACTGTTACAAATACAGTGTATCGGCTATAGAGAAAAACACTTGAAACAATAATGCTGTGGCTATAAATTGATTACAAGCAGCACGCGAGTGTTGTTGGTTACTGTGTGCAAGGCGTGAAAGGACTCGCAGAGGGTGAAACTTATGCACAGCCTGTGTTGTGAATGAAAGTGTGCAGATGGTTATGCTACATTTCTGTTGAATCAAAAATGCCAAGTAGTGGTTACGTTTAAAAACTGTAGTAGCACGCTGATGGATGAGTGGGTTAGTCATCAGTGGGATGCACCCTCTTCTTTAGCATGATCCATTTCAGCGTATCCCATATAAGAGAGGAGGTGATATAAATTACAGGACATGGGTGGGGATGCTGCGCACTGATTATCTGTGTTTTCTTTATTTACTTTGCAGGTGTGTTACAGTACTGGAGCATGGACATGGTGGCAGTAACAAGAGACGGTGTGCTGTTTCTTCTGCTGGGATTTTTAATGATCATCTTCCTGAAGATGGAAGCTCTAAAAACATGGAAGGCCGCATGAACCTGAAAGCTTCCACTTTGGGAGGGTTGTTTCTACCGGGTAAAGCCCAATAAAAACTGAAGCACAGTAAAGCAGGTCTTTCACGTAGCTCCACTTAGCAACTCTGATTTTGTTTGACAAACTACCTCTTAGAAATGCATTTAAGTTAACAGCAAAACTACAAATAAAAGTCTGGCAGATTTAAATAAAATGATTTTAGATAAGCAAGGAGACGATTTTCATTTCCTTTGCATTAAAATCTACTGTGATTATTCAGCAGAAATTCAATAAATCATTTACAGGAATTCCAGTCTAACCGCTGCGTGATCTTCTTTTCTTCTTCCTCACATCTGCAGTATCTTTAACGCACATTTGCTGTAGCTGCAATGTGATATGTGGATTTGTGCTACAAACGCAGTAAACAAGCCTCTCGCTGCCTGAGCGGAGAGCACTGATAATCTGCCTGAGCATTATCTTATGTCACTTTTTTGTGCATGCTATGCCCTTCTAATGCCAGAGTTTTTACCATGTCAACACTCAAAGCCGCGCTCGCTGAATTTCAATTCAGTCATAAAAGAAAGTGACATCTGTGTTGGTTTGTAGTGCCGGTGGAGGAAATAAAATGATAACAACAGCCTTGCTCTAAATCCAGCAGAATGGCAACTTCCCTCATTCAGCAACACAGAGACTTTTGAGGAGATGCCATTGCTGCCTCATTGCTTTTTCACTCCCTCTGATTACTCCTCTCATCTTATGTAAATCCTCTTAAGTCACATGTTATTGTTTATTGCAACTGTGAAGGTTAGGTGTTCCTAAGCCTTGTGCGTGCTCTTATCTCGCCAGTGCATGCATCTTTGTCTCTCCGATGTGTCTTGTTTTCGTAATACACTAATGGATGGGAAAAAGTTGTCTGGACTGATGCGGCGAAGACAACCAATCCACTGCAGTAAAATATTAATCTCTCCCGGTGGCTAACAACTCTTCATGAAAGAGAGGCAGTTGCATGCTCTAGGGATATCACGGCATTATCAGCAGCCTGCTGTGTTTGGGTTTTTTTCCTTTATATTAAATATAAACAGTTCCAACAGATGTGTTTATTTATTGGTGGTGGAAGTCAAAGGCTTTCTTAGCAAATGACCACGCTCTTCCAAAGGATATGCTCTTCAGGTGTTCCACTAATACTGATTTAATATATGTGTTGCTGCCACTGTTTCCACAAGTCAAAATGTGTGCCTTCAAACAGTTATCTAGAAACAGAGGTGACATACTTGCTTTTAATACTGAAGCTGAAGTCTCTTTTTCTGGTAGCAGGAAGTGAAAAATGAACTTTTGCCAGTGGATTGTTCAACATTTCTTGATATATGATCTTTTGTAATGCGGTGTTATTTTTTTTTAAATATGTATTCATATTTACAAACTGTGGTATTATAAGACATGATAATATTTATACATTTTTATTGTATATTTGTTTTGAATTCTCTGTATGTTTCTCAGATCCTTAAACTCCATGTTTGTAGTCCACAACTGCTTTAAAACTACATTTCCCTTGAATATTGTGTCAGGGAAACAAACATCCTTAATTAGGTTTTCATGGGTTTGCTTTTTGTTTGCTTAAAGGAAGCTTGTACAGTATAACACAAAACTACAAACACTAAACACTAAAATAATATTTTCATATTCAGAAATGTTTTGTAAAGTGCAAAGACTTGAGATTGTACATCTACTATGTCTAAGTAAACAGTGCCGTTGCTTTACACGGGATCTTTCTAGAAAAAGACGCCACTCATACACATCTCACAGTTTTTACAATATGAGGTAACTAATATTTCTATTCAGCTGCTTGAGTATCTTGGAAAATTTTGGCAATAGTAATGTGTGCGATGTAAAGGGCATTGATCTCTGAGATAATGGAACCACAAAAAGTACACTTTTCCCCATGATACCTTGAAACATATATTTTTTTAAAGCACTATAATGTCAGTGACCACAGTGTGTTTGGTGATTTGATGAAACGTTACTCTAGAATTTGTTCCTTCTACAGGAATCTGTTTTCCTTTTCTGTTTCTGAATCAAGTGTAGTTATAAATTAGTGAGGAGATGGAAATAAAGTAGATTTTTGGCTTTCGAAATCAAACTTTAGGTTTAATATCTGAAAAGGTTTCATAGATACATAGAATCCTAATATAAAAGGACTATCATAGTGACGGATTCCAAATTTCTACCCAAATACTCAGTAAATTTTGACTGTGAAAGTTAAAATACAATGGTCTAAATCATCTCATATGTTTCTATGCAGGGCTTTTTCTGCAAATATAGAGTTTAGATAAGTATTATATCAATTTATGACGTCTTCATGAGTGCAAGGCAACAACAGTATTCCGTTACTGGAAATAACTGATATACAATATCATATTCAGAGTGCAGCTAGATTTCCTTCCTGAGGGCCCCTGAGACTGTGCCTTACAGTTTCATTATTTCTGCAAGCAAAAGGAAATTAATCTGTGAACTGAACGTATGATTTAATTACGTTTACTGACACAAAATTGATTAAACTGAACTGATTAATAACAATTCAGAAAAAATAACCGTTTTAGTGATTTTCTCAGCTTTTCACTATGAGAAAATTTATGCTACACATTTCAATATTTTACATATGGAACAGTTACTTATTTATTAGTTATTAAAGACATCGGCTCAGTTTTGGCACACAGTGAGTCAGTCCATCCAAGACTTCTATGATATTCTCCACATTCTTATGCATACCGAGTTAGTGTAAATCATTATTAGGAAGGCCAAATCTTTTTGGATTACTGACCTGGGGCGTTTCTGTCCTTTGACATCTCATATGAACTTTGGAGTTGACCTGCGTAGCTTCTTTGGCACAGCTTCTGGGTTCCACTGCACACAGACGATCTCAGCGTCAGAGTGCAGAGATCGGTTCAGTTTGCGCAAATTGTGTCCTTACGCAGTCCTAACACTCTGAGTTGCGCGGAGCAGGAATGGAAGAGCCCAGCGGGATCCTGATTAAAGGAGGCAAAGTTGTGAACGAGGACTGCTCCGTGATCGGCGACGTTTACATCGAAAATGGGAAAATAGTTGAGGTTGGACTGAATCTTCAGATTCCAAAAAGAGTGCGAGTCATTGATGCCACCGATAAACTGGTGATCCCCGGTGGCATCGACACGCACACGCACATGGAACTGGCGTTCATGGGAACCAGAGCTGTGGACGACTTCCATATTGGAACCAAAGTAGAGTTTCATTTAAAATGAATCTGTCATATTAATTTCATGTTGCTTGGCAAGATATGTTTGGCTATGTTTAGCAAATCAAAAAAGCTGGTAGTAAGAGTAATCACCTTCACCTATTATGAGTGGAAGTGGAAGTGCATGCGATGGATGCAAGTCCTATTTTTCTTTTTTAATCAAAAGCTGAATTTGGAATTTGAGAGTAGAATCAAATGAATATTGGATAAAATATGAATAAAACACTACAGCGACTTGAGAATCACCTCTGTCTTAAAATAGCATCAGTATGCAGTTTTGCGTCATAAGTATTTGACAACAGCTTTAATTCAGGGAATTTAAGCAAAATATTGCATAATTTTTTGGGAAGGAAAATACATAGACAGACACTTTTAGAAGCTCAAAAATAATTGGACAAACAAAAATAATTTCATATATTAAGTTGTTTTGAATACTTGGATGAAAATCCTTAAGTCAGTGACTGCCTGAAGTCTAGAAGCTGTGGAAATCACTGAATGCTGTGTTTCCTCTCTTGAGATGCTCTGCCAGGCCTTTACTGCAGTCAAGTTCGGTTGTTTGTGTGTCTCTCTCTACCTTCAGTTTTGTGTTTAATAACTGAAAAGTATGCTCTGTTGGGTTGATATCAGGTGACTGATTTAGCCACTGAAGAACATCCCCTTCCTTTACCTCGAGCAGTGGGAAGTGCAAATCCATTTTGCAACATTTGGTTGAATCTGATCAGAGATTATAGCCCTGAACGCTTCAGAATTCATCCTGCTGCTTCTATCAGCAGTCACAAAAACACAAATCAATAAACACTTTGACTAGTTCCACTGGCAGCTGTACATACCTATGCAATAATATTGCCTCCACCATGTTTGGCAGATGGTGAGGTGTGCTTTGGCTCATGAGCTGTTTCTCTCCTTCTCCACAGTTTTCTCTTCCCATCATGTCTCCATTCCTCTCTTGATTGTATTCTTTGACACTGATATATCTACCTCCTCGAGACGTTGGTTAGATGTTGGGAAATTGTTTTTCTTAACAGTGGGGGTAACTCTGTTGTCAGAGTTAGCCTTCTTCTCAATGCAGTTTGATTCAGTTTCATTTATGTGGCTCCAAATCTTCTTGATCCCGCAAAGAATTAATCTGCAGGACAAAATCAGATCAGAGGTCATTGTAAAGCTGATGCCCACGACTTCTCAACATTTGTATCAGGTGTTATTTTAATGGGAGTGACAATAAGAAATCTGTCAATCATTGTTTATTCAGGCACCATTCACAAAGATGATTGTTTTTAACATCTGGACTAGTAGCCACACTCAAATCACTTTTTTCCCAGCATTTTCTACTTCACAGGTTAATCATTTGCTTACTTCTCTGTGGTAATGTGTGTATTTCACCAGGCTGCTCTGGCAGGAGGGACCACAATGATCCTGGACTTTGTCATCCCCCAGAAGGGCAAGTCTCTTCTGGAGGCTCATGACCGATGGCGTGAGACGGCTGATCCCAAAGTTTGCTGCGACTACTCGTTGCACGTTGCGGTCACATGGTGGAGTGACAAGGTGAATGAGAGTGAATCCTTTTGTTTTAGTAGACTACTAGTATTTACTGTCTAGACACTAAAACTAATGACACTAGGTCAAGTAGGTTTGCCCAGTCCAAATATTGCTGCCCCCTTTTCCCCAGAGCTCCATACATGTCTCCCTTATTACAATCATTTTTCTTTTTTAGGTCAAGAAAGAGATGGAGACTCTGGCCAGAGAGAAAGGAGTAAATTCCTTCAAGATGTTTATGGCCTATAAAGATGTGTTTATGCTGCAGGATTCTGAGCTATATGCTGCTTTTGCTCAGTGTAAGGAGGTCGGAGCCATAGCTCAGGTTCATGCTGAGAATGGAGATTTGATTGCAGAGGTTGGTGTGAACCACACGAAACAAATGAAAACAGATTTTGAAAAAGAAGTTGCTTGTATTAATGAGCTACAATTTTTGTTTTTTTCTTACAGCTACTTATTGCCTATACTGTACAGGGGGGGGAAAGTTGCTAATAGTAAAGTAGATCTGATATTTGACATTCCAAACTTAAGCAATATGGTTATTTTTTGTAAAATATCAAGAGTTTAACTTGAGAAATGAAACAACCTAAGCGTGGTGAGATACTAAAGCTAAACAACACAAGCCTATATGCTGTTTTTGATTTTCTGTCAGTGAAGGTTTTGTAAGTGCAGCTCAGGTAATCAGTGTCAGAGTATAAACACACCAGAGCCCACAAGGAATGCTAAGTTAATGTTTCACCCTGATGGCAGCTAAGCTTCACTTTGTGTCCAAAGAATAACAAACACTGTGGCTGTGAGGAACAGAGAGGAACTGTGGTGCTGAATGAGGAAGACAGGAGCGGCAGAGAAGCATGTGAGAGTTGTGCAGGACATGTATGAGGACAGGGAATAGTGGTGAGAAGCGCAGTGACAGAAGGGTTCAAGGTGGCAGTGGGATTACGTCAGGGATGGGCTCTGAGCCCCTTCTTGTTTGCAGTGGTGATGGATAGACTGACAGATGAGGTCAGCCAGGAGTCTATGTCTAGACTATGATGTTTGCACACAACATTGTGATCTATAGTGAGCATGCAGTAGGTATGTTCTGGAAAAGTATTAAAAGTTAGTTGAAGCAACACACATTACATTTGTGTGAATGAGAGGGAGACAGGTGGAAAGGAGAACATCCAAGGAGTAGTGGTAGTGGAGACAAGATGAGTCTATGGATGGTCAGTGATTCAAAGCAACGGCATGAGAAGTATGGAAGAGAGTCGAGGCTGGATTAAGACTAATGTCAGTCATAATTTATGACAGAAGGACAGAAGCATGAGTGAAAGGGAAGGTTTACAAGATGGTAGTGAGACCTGCTATGATTTATGGTTTGAAGAAGGTAAAGCTAACAAAAAGACACGAGGTTGAGCCGGAGGTGTGCAGGGCTGAAGATTTTCATTGGCAGTGACCCGAAAGGACAAGATTAGAAACGAGTACATCAGAGGGACAGCTCAGGTTGAGCAGTTTGGAGACAAAGATAGAGAGACAGGTCTGAGATGGTTTGGACACGCGCTGAGGAGGGATAGTGGATATACTGGAACTTTGTGGAGCTACCAGGCAGGAGGGAAAGAGGAAGACCTCAGAGGAGGTTTATGGGTGTAATAAAGGAAGCATTCAGAGGACTGATTTGACAGAAGAGGATAGGGATATGTTGGGATGGAGGCAGATGGTCCGCTGTTACCCCTGAAAGAAGAAGATGAAGAAGGTTGGTTGAAAGCCTCGTGACACGCGATGTTGGAGCAATGCCAAGGAAAAAAGATGAAATCTGTCATTATCTGTCACCAGAAACCTTCCCCACAGATATTTTGACAAGTTATGTCAGGATAAGCATAGGTATAATTAATAGCATATATCCAGTTAAGGTGTTCAAGTTTCAGAGGGATAGGAATAGTCATGGTGGCTCACTGAATTGACATGAATTGGAAATTAACGATGTAATTTCTATTAATATTAGACAGAACTGCAGCTACATTCAGACAGTCAAAATCCCCACTATGAGAAAGATCTGTTATTTCTTATGTGCATTTTCCAGCATTTTTTCAAGTGTCATGGCAAAAAACTACCACCAGGGGGTAGCAAATACTCAACAACAACTCGTGGATCTGTTGTTGCTCAGAGCAACATGAATACTGTATTATTGCTGCTTGGAAGTGTGTTAAATGTCTTTCCAGCACTACAGTAAGGCACTCACATGTTATTATTCATAGTAGCAAATTTTAATTCAATCGAATCAATATAGATTCATCAAGTATAAATCTGACTGTCTGGTCAGTCCGTCTCTGCCTTGAAGTGCCACCGTGCCGTGTTAACCTTCCATCTCCTTTAACCTTTAATCCTGACTTGTTGTCCCTGCTGTGAACTGACAGGGGGCTAAGAAGATGCTGTCCATGGGCATCACAGGACCAGAGGGCCATGAACTGTGTCGGCCAGAAGAGGTGGAGGCCGAAGCCACCCAGCGAGCTATCACCATCGCCCATGCTGTCAACTGCCCGCTCTATGTGGTTCATGTCATGAGTAAATCTGCCGCCAAGGTTGTGTCTAACGCACGCAGAGATGGTGAGTGTGGACTCCTCCCTCCTGCTGTTTAAAGAGGGTGAGGCTGAGAGCTGATGAGCTTCAGAACTGGTTTCAGTTTTCTTTGTTTTATGTTTTAGTCAAATATTGAGTTATACAGTGTTTGCACATTTTGTTTTTTGTTGCTATGGCAAAAAATAAAGCCACTGAGAATTTTATCTCAGCATGAGGTTTCTGATTGCTCTCGAGCAGATAAAGTATACTCGGTTTTAGTAAACATCCGACACAGGTTTTTTCTTTCTTTCTTTCTGAACAGGGCGTGTAGTGTTTGGGGAGCCAATTGCTGCCGGTTTGGGCACTGATGGTACCCACTGTTGGCACAAAGACTGGGCCCATGCTGCTGGTTTTGTCATGGGTCCTCCGCTTAGACCTGACCCCAGCACACCTGGGTACCTTATGGACCTACTAGCTAAGTAGGTAGAACTGAAAGTCCAGCAATATTGCTTGCTGGTGGTTTTTATTCAGTGCAGTGTGTGTTTTTTCCTGTCTCTCTCCCCGTACCCCCAACCAGTCGTGACAGATGGCTGCCCCTCCCTGGGCCTGGTTTTGCTGGAGGTTTATTCCTGTTAAAAGGGAGTTTTTCCTTCCCACCTTCACCAAGTGGTTTCTCATAGGGTACAGTCTGATGGTTGGAATTCTTTTTCTATTGTTGTAGGGTCTTTACTTATATAAAGTGCCTTGAAGCAACTGTTGTTGGGATTTGGTGCTATATAAATGAAACTGAGTTGAATTGAAATTCAATTCGGTTTGTATTTTGGCTACAGCTACAGATTTTTTTAGGCTATGGGAGTTTAGAAGTTCAGAATCCCATGTGATCCCACGCAGAATCAGCTAATACAGATTTATCCAAATCAGACAAAATGTATCTGGATCAATTGTACTATGTTTTTGCTGGTTTTTTGCTGCTACAGTTTTTGTTTGTGCTGGTATCATTTTGAAAATATTAATAAAAGAACATTTCTGAAGTAATTTAAAAGCATGCCACTTGGTGCGTATTAGTTGGACCTGAATCAGAGGTTCTGTTGACGAGTTAGGTCCAGCAGGCCTCAGGTTGGAGCACCAAACCCTAAACAGCTTGAAAAATACATAGTTTGTATCTGTCATTGTTCCATGTGATAAAAATAGCCCAAACATTGTTTGGTCAAATTGTTCATCCAAGGTCAACCACATTGACCTTTGAGAAACTTTTATTAATATCTTTAAAATGATAGAGGCACAAAGAGCCATTTTTGCAGCACAAACATTGAATACCACGTCTGTTGGATTTAAAGAAGGTGGGGATTTTAGCATTTTAGGATCATGTTCACATATGACATCTTTGCATGACAGAACTTTCACTTGCAATTTTGAATCGTACGACAGACTGTGTTAACAACAGTGATTTCTGGAAGTGTTTCTGAGGCTGTGCAGCTATTCCTATGACTAAATCATTCAGTCTGAAGGCCTATAGATCAGGGACAACTAATATTCATTTTGAGCCTTATCGATTGTGCACTGAGATTTCTCCAGATTCTCAGAATCTTTTAGTTATATTTTTTTCTGTAGATGATGAAATATTCAAAGCTTTAGCAATGTTATGTTAAGGAAAATTATTCACAAATTGTTCCACAATTCGTACAGTTTTTTTTTTTCAGATTGGTGAACCTCTGCCCATCTTTACTAATGAGAAACTCAGCCTCTCTAAGATGCTCTTTCTATACCCAGTCTCATTATTGACTTTTGTCAATTAACTTAATTAGTTGCAAAATACGTTAGCTCCAAATTAGCTCAAAATGAACTAAGATTTTCCATGAAATAGTAAAAATGTCTCAGTTTAAAAATTTGATGAGCTTTCTATATTCTATTGTGAATAAAATGAAGGTTTATAAGATTTGATAATTTGACATGCTGTCGCAACTTTTTTGGGAGTGAGGATTTAGAATTGACCAAAGTGACCCTCAAGGTTACTGATACATTTTTTAGGTTATTCCATCATCAGTTTGGACATAACAGTCATTTTCCTTCTGTTCATTGTGCCAGTGATGATCTAAGCGTGACAGGGACGGACAACTGCACCTTCTCTGTGTGCCAGAAAGCCCTGGGCAAGGACGACTTCACCAAGATCCCTAACGGTGTGAACGGTGTCGAGGACAGAATGTCTGTCATCTGGGAAAAAGGAGTGGTTAGTACTAAGGATATACTCACTTTTTTAGTTGTCTTTTTTTAAAGCACCGGTTTCTTGACAACAAGTTTTAAAGATGCCATGTGGTTAATGTTCGCATAACAAAAAGTAGCAAATACACATTTTTGACTCTGTACCGGCCCATTTGCATTCATGACGGCGTGCCATGATGTTTAATGTTGGGTTACTGTTTTTACTATCAAATATTAATAATTCTACTTTTCTCACAATTATTTGGATGATATGCGTATTTCTTTTTTCCTGCAACACACAATAAACTCCCAGAGGTGCAGATGGCTGCACGATTGCAAGCACTGCATTTTCTGGCCATTGTTGTGGGGACTGTGTATCAGCTCAGCTGCCCCAAGGCCACTGGAAAGATTTACTTTGTGCAACAGTGCTTACAAATCACACATTAGATGATATTTTGGCTGAAATGAGTTGCTTGCACTGACCTTTTGTCTGCTAATTCTGTGTATTGTTGTCATCCAGTGTGGCCCCCTAACTCAAACTGGGTGCTTTGTGCATTTTCTTCTCCCCTCAGCATAGTGGCAAAATGGACGAGAATCGATTTGTGGCTGTCACCAGCAGCAACGCAGCAAAAATCTTCAACTTCTACCCGCAGAAAGGCCGAATCGCCAAGAACTCGGATGCTGATGTGGTTATATGGGACCCAAGGATGACCAGGTGAGAACTCCAGCTCAGGTCATTCAGCAGTCTGGAAGAAATCTTTAGAAATCGAGCAGTGAAAGAAAGCCTTCAGCTGGTGTACGTAAAGTTTTAAAAGTGCATGATGAATGCAAATCCTGATGTTAAAAATGGTAACGTCGCCACTGTCTCCATCAGAACTCCATCACACGGTGATGCTGATCCATTTGGCACACTTGAGAGCGTGTCTTAAGTGTGCCAGGCACTTCACTAACTAAGATAAGGTTTTTAAGTTTAGCTGTAAAGCATGTAGGCGACAGATACAGGCACCTAAAAAGAGAAGAGCTATATCTTTCATCCTGTGCCACGTCAACACTAACGCACTCACTAACCCTCCACATAAGCTGATTACGTCTATGCTCCATCCAAAAGTCGGTGTATGTCATCACTTATCTATAGCTGCAAATTAAAGCATAACACAATTTACATATGAATGAAATTCATCACTCTATTAAAAAAAAATTTAAATTGCTGTTTGGTAATTTTATATTTTTAGGAAAAGATTTTAACACACTTACATAAAGCATGAGTGAGACGATGCTGATGGGTCATGGTAAGAATTTTGAAACTGACGAATATTTCATGTGGGAGCTAAACCAATTTCCTTCGTGCAGAATACACGGCGTTATGGCTGCTTTCAGGAATGTGCTCAGAATATCGCAAAACTGGTCATGTGATTGTGTTGTATTATTTGAGCTGTTGTGTGAAGCACAAGCACAAACAAAGACAGTTTGCGTTCCAGCATCATGTGTACTGTAGCACAATCTTATATGACCTGGAAATAGCAATGCACCGCTCTGTTTGCTGAAGGATCTGGGCTGCGTCCCTCAGGGATCTAACCCACTGTGGATGTGAGTTGATGAAGAGCATAAACCCCAGTGTAATTTTCTGTAAATGAATTTACTGATAATAATACAAAAACAACAAAAAAAGATTATGTCAGGACCAATAAACTCCACAGTTGTTACTATGACGTGCTTTCCAGTTTGTCTTTCCTCTCAGACCTGTCACTCCTGGACATCAGCTGTTGTCCATTTAAGTTGTGTCTTTACCATATGCGCATGTCTGTGGAAGTCATAATGCCTTTCAAGCATGAGAGCGCATTGTATTTGATTGCTGCACAGTGAATTCATCTGTGAAACTGTGTAATTAATTTGCCGTCAGCACAAGTGTCACTTCATAACATCCGGGACCAGGGGCCACAAACAGTTGCATAACCGCCTCCCCCCCACAAAAAAACCCAAATCCCTAGGAAGCTCACTCAGTTGACTTGTTTCTCATAATTGGGTGAGCTGAATAATGAGGACACATCTTGTTTTCGTCAGTGCACACTAGGCATGGTGTCTGGCTTCACAAATCCACAGGAAACATGTTTGTGAATGGAGAGTAAAAGGGGTCAATGAAAAAAGAAAGAAAGACATCCGGTGCATTTCATGGAAGCAGCTGAGTCACACTTACTTTGCTGTTCCCTGCTGACTTGGTCTTTCACTCAAATGTGATTTATTTGTTCGACATCATCAGTTTGTACTGTGCAGAGCATTTCATACATTTATTATGAAGAGATTTTCTACAGTCCTAATCAACTTACTTCACGTAGTTGTGCAAATATACATGTTGTAACTTAAAGCTGCTGTGATCAGTCATTTTCTGCAGATTGCCCACTCCTCTCTCTCTCTTATATTTTTGTTTGTTGGTCCAGTCAATTCCAACTTTGGTTTCAGTTTTTGATTGAATGGGCTCGAGTTAGTAATTATATGGAATCTGTCTGTGATAATACAGCCACAAATTCACATTAACTCCCATTAATTTGATGCTGTATACATCAGAAATTCAGACGTTTGTCAACATGCATAAATACATTGGGTGACTTTCATGTGTTTGGCTGATCATATACACCTGTTCAGCTGTTGGTTGAACAGGTGTACCTTTTTTACATTTTAATCCAGAAACTAAAACCTAAGAAACGAAGAAATTCTATCATTTCTTTATAAATCAAACCTGGCAAGCCCGTGTGAACTAAAGCCCCAGTTTCCTGTCCTTAGCTCACAGGTGTGGCACCCAATATGGTCTTCTGTTGCTGTAGGCCATCTGTTTCAAAGTTCGACATGTGTACATTTAACAGCAGTATTGTCATTGTACACCATTTAAATTACTTTAATAATTTCTGCTACTAAACTCCATCACAGCTATGCTAAATTTATTTTGCTGAGAACTGAAAAATGTTGCCGCTCTTGTGTTTCTTTGTTCATATTTCCCATCAGGTTCCAGCTTGCACAGTCTTTTTTTATATCTGGATACTGGCTATGCTGCAATATTATGTGGCTGTGCTCACGCAGCAGCCTTTGGATAGATGCCACAATAATGTAATAGGCAGCAGTGAAAATGTTGAGGTGCCTTTTTATTGTCTGAAAGAAGCTTAGTGTATGTGCTTAGTGAGCATTTAAGAGCCTCACATGAGCAAAAGTTTTGAATAATACATTATATTACTGCTGCACAGTGAACCAACTGCAAGTACATCTTGGCCTGATTCAATCAGTTTCAGATGAGGATGGACTGCATTAAGTTTTCACAATAGATTTATCCTTTTCTTTGGTATTCAGAAAGCATCCAGCAATTATCTAACGCAGGCTACATGTGACCAATGAGTTTAGCTCATAAAAAGCCTCCACTGACTGTTTTTAAAGCTGCCAATGTATCTTTATGTAGGAAAATATCTGCCAAGACTCATCACCAGGCTGTGGACTACAACATCTTTGAGGGTATGGAGTGTCATGGGGTACCTGTCATTACCATCTCCAGAGGCAAAGTGGTGTATGAGGATGGGCAGCTGAAGGTGTCACCAGGACATGGCCAGTTCATCCACAGAAAACCATTTTCTGAGTTTGTTTACAAAAGAATCAAGCAGCGGGAGCAGGTTAGTAAAGTCTTAGCGTCAGAAGTGTCACTGAAGTTCCACATTTTTTGGATGTGAACTTAATGGGTAGTGCATACACATACATATACAAAAGTGTTGCGATTTTGCAAAAAAAATTTGCTCTTGAAAAAATGCACTCAAAAAAATCAAGTTGACATCAAGCGATGATTAGCTGGCCCTGAAACAGAGATTCTGGGTTCATCCAGTTCTCGTGAGAGGGCAGCATCAGGGAGAATTTCAGGGTTTGGTCCAAGAGTTCAGGCTGTATCACGATAGCTTTCATAGGTGAGTCTGAAAAATATCTTTAACACACAAAATATTCACACCATTTTTACACATCTGGTGTGTAAAAGCCTTTAGCCTAACTGTTCCCTCTTTTATTTACTATTTATGGTCAGTTGAGGTAAGCAAACTGGATGCTGGTTGTAGCGTCATATATGCTGTAAGCATATAAATTTGGATTAAATTACCCAGAATATTGCAAATAAGTATATCTCAATAAGATGAACTATACAGGAGACTACAGACTACAGACTCAGGTGTGATTTTGACTCAGTCTACTTCTGATATTTGCTAAAACTGATATTTTCCTGTGTCCATTCCAAGTGCAGATCATGAATTGCACAGAGGACATACATTGGCAGGACCGCTTAGCTGTAAAACACTTTTCATAGTTAATTCAGAATTATGAACTTGAAGCAACCAGACTGGGAGTAGGTACCACGCACAGGATGACCTAATGTTTCTGTCTGCTTTGTATTTGACCTGCAGGTGAGGAAACCTACAGCTGTGACCAGAAAGCCATATGAAGGCAAAGTCATTTCTGTCTGAACACATACCTGGGAACTTAAAGGGCACCTTAAATCTCCAACAATGCAACCCAGAAGCTACCCATTGCACAAACAACAAGTGTTTTCTCAAAGACAACCTTCATTGGAGTAGCTTTTTGCATTTCAAGCATATGAGGGTTATAACATGTTGAATTTCTGCCTGAGTCAATGCTCCGCTGGAAGAGGAAACTGAGTCACATACAGCTGTATCTGCAGCCAGCTCTGTTCAGTACACAGATCACAAAAACCAACTCTGCTGCTGCAAACTATACATTTATTACTAACACCATTATGTAATAACGCAACTGTCAAGGGTTGACAATTTGTTCAAACACAGTAAGAGAGAAATGAGACACTGGCAGACCGACTCAGAGTTTCAAAGACGTGCGCACGGGTGAGAGTCTCTGAGCAGACTAACACACCGAGCACCGTTTACTCGCTTTATTTATAAGGCAAAATGGGTTACATAATACTTCCTCTTTCAACTGAAGAGGGGAGAGCTCAGGCATTGTCTTAGCTATCTAACTTCTGCACACAAACTGAAAAACAACGACACAGCAGTATTCATGCTTATCTGACATCGCAGACACTGAAGTAAAGAATGCATGTATATATCCTGTCTTTGTCAAACATCTCACACACTTAAGTAAGGAATACATTGTGTTCTTTTCAACAGTAAGCTTTACCGTGTGAAAATATATAAACACTTGATTATAAGGCATACTTGTTTCTACTTGATTATACTTTAATGATTTAACTAAAATAAAAATTCTCTTAACATTCCCTCCTGATGTTAATATATTTCACATGTTTTACTCAATGCATAGTCACTTGTTAGTCACATTTTCAACTTGCACGTCATTCAGTGAAATAATTAAACAACAAGCTTGTCAAGATTGTCATAGAGATTTTCTTCTCTCTCTCCCACACTCAGCATATCATACTGACGATAGGGATCCTCCATAACTGACTGAGCCAAGACATGGTTTCCTAACATACGCTTGAACATGTTTGTCATTATGCTTCTCAGACATGGGATAATACAAGCAATGAAAAGGCAAAATAGTAACATCACACTGAAAAGGGCCAACAGGCCTTTAATCAGTAGAGATTTCCAAGAGCCGCTCAGCAGCCAGTCCCACCAACCTTGAGTATCGGTAACGTAGTCCTGCTGCTGAGCGTCTCTCAGTTGTTTCAAAACATTCAAAGCATTTGTCATGTTTAATGAATGGATGTTATCAGGTATGTAGGTACAACATGTAGTGTTAAACAATACGCAGAGACCACCTTTCTCTGCGAGAATGATGTCTAAAGCCACTCGGTGCTGCATGACAGTGATGCGAATTGCATCAATTTCTTCATTCTGTCCTTGATTAATGCGGGTTGAAGCATTTAAAAATAATCCAAAACGATAGTCCAGGGTTTCTATCCGTAGTGCGTGTTTCCCTACTCCTATCCATGGAAACAAAGCGTGTATTACCTTCTGGCTCTTGGTCCAGAGTTTGAAGTCATCTGGTACATCAGAACCAAGATATGGATCATGGGGCTTGAGGCCTGTGTTACGTTTAGCTCTGGTGTTGCTGTTCACTGACATCTTAAAGGTGTGGTCAGATACCAGAACAGGGGCACAGAGTCCGGTGCTGTTCGGTGGCAGCATGAAATAGACTTTCAGGCCACACGCCCAAGCTGCGCCCTGTACCCAGTATGTACCTGTCGATGAGCCGATGCCATCCCAATCTGGTGCCGCCAGGATCATGGAGCAGTTTCGGTTTTGTCCTAATTTCTTCAGACCCTGGGGCGTACCTGTTTGTCCGGTTGCTCCTGTGAAGTTAAAGCACACTGGGTGTTGTATGTCAGGTGGCAAAACAACTGAGAATGATTTCAGTTTTCTATGGCTGACGTTTATATGCACCCAGTAGGCTTCATTGCAGGTGTAGTTTATATTTGGGTACTGGTGGGTGCAGTTTGTTATGTTGTAGATTAAAGACTTTACACTCTGTGGGACTATATATTGTGTAGTGTTGTGGCATGTGTTGCTGTTTTGGTCCTTTATGGATCCACCTATCACCATCACAGGTTTTCCTGGTGTTGAGCAGGTCCCGGTAATGGCTTTGTCATATATGCAGAGTGCTTCAGCCTTGGTTGGGGGTTTTCCATACACTGTGGCATGGAGTGCTGTCGTGGGCATATGTGAGCAGACATAGCAGTTTGCGGCATTGTCTTCTCTGTGCACTCTGTCATGGACATACCGGTACCATGCATTGTTCAGCCACGGGTGGTTATGTTCTTTGTCTATCTCCTTCAGGTGCGAGTTGTCGTGGGTCCACCTCTTAGGTCGGAGAATAATTGGTACTGTCTTGTGGGTTCCACTGGGCATCAACCAAAAGAGTGTCGTCATCAGGAGGATAGCCATTAGACAGAATATGTAGCACATGAGTAGTTTTCGTTTGATGTCACAAGCGCCCAAGCACAACAGCTTTGGGGCTGGAACTGGTGCTAGCATTGATTCTGAAGCTGGTTCTTCTTCTGGATTTATCAGGTTGTTTTCCTCAGTCATCTTGTTGAGATTTTATTCAGGCGTCCCTGGTGTTATTATTGGTTCTGCTCTTCGGTGGGATAGGTCAGTCTGATCTTCAGGGCGACCAGGCACACCCGAGCTCCCACGTGAGTAGCACTGCCGAGGAAGCACAGGGCGGGAAACCCGTTCAGCCCTGTCCTCCAGCAGGGGTTCACGTAAGAGTCAGGGGAACCGGCGTCTTATTGTGGTGCAAACACTTTCTTCACGTGGGATTGATGAATCCACGAAACTCGTTCGGCTATCTTACACGCTGTGGGTGTGGTAAGTAGCACCTGGAAGGGACCTTCCCACTTTGGAGCACTCCAGTTTTTCCGCTGGAGGACTTTAATCAGAATCCAATCACCGGGGTTCAACCTGCAAGAAACTGAAGAAAAGTCACTCGGCAGTTGATTGCTTAATCTCACTTCTTTATTCTCAAATAGTTTTGTCATCCATTCTGCCATTGTTGTTTCTGCAATAGATTTATTAATTGGCTCACTCATTATGGGGAGTGGAAAATGTCTGCCATGTACGATTTCAAATGGCGTTAGACCACCTGTTCCTTGAGTTATTCTCATCCATAATTTAACCAAGCTTAGACATTCAGGCCAAGGTTTTTTAGTCTCTTCCATACATTTCCTCAACCTTTGTTTAATTGTGCCGTTAGTTCTCTCGACTAATCCTGCACTTTGTGGATGATAAGAACAGTGATGTTTTATGCTGAAGCCTAAAGCTTCAGAAACTTTACTTATTACTTCATTTACAAAATGTGTGCCATTGTCTGATCTTATCAGAGATGGAATACCGTACGTTGGAATAAAATGATTACATAGACATTTTGCTACTGATATTGCATCTGCTTTTTTCACTGGGTATATTTCTGGCCACTTGGAAAATACATCAATTATCACAAGTGCATATTTGGAGGATTGTGATTCATTTAATTCTATGAAATCCATGTGGACAGTGTGAAATGGATGCGGTGGTATAGGGAAATGCCCTCGCTTTGGACGTAGATTTCCCTGTGCGTTGTGTCTTTGGCAAATCATACATGTTCTGATAAACTCTTGTGCTGAACTTTCAAAATTTTTTGTATAGAATTGTTTATTAAGAATATTAATCATCCCTCCTGATGACACATGAGTTTTCCCATGTGTCACTAAAGCAGCAGTTCTATGCAAAGATTTTGGAAGCACTGGTTTGCCATTACACATCATGAGGTTGTCTTTTAATTCTGCTCCATCTTTCACCCAAGATTTTTGTTCACTCAGCGATGCTGTTTTCTGTGCATCTGCTAGTATTTCTAAAGGTATTAGATCTATGGTTTCTGTTGTTAAAACATCAATTTGTTTTTCTGCAGCTGCTTTTGCTGCTTTGTCAGCAAAGTTATTTCCTCTCGTAATTTCTGTGTCATCCTTTTGATGAGCTGCACATTTGCATAGTGCTAATTCTTTTGGCAACGTTATTACTTCTAATAGCTTTTTTAGAAGGTTTGCATGTTGAACTGTGTTGCCTGAGGAAGTTGTCATTCCTCTGTTATGCCATATTTTAGCGAAATGATGAACTGCTGAATAGACATATTGACTGTCTGTGTAAACATTAACACTTTGACCCTTATATAAAGTACATGCTCTGATGACTGCGGTTAGTTCTGCGCTTTGAGCAGAGTTTGAGGAGCTGAGAGCTTTTGCTTCTATCACTTTATCAACAGTTGTGACCGCATAACCCACACAATTTCTACCGTGAATGTCTTTTGACGCTGAGCCGTCCACAAAAACATTACTGAAACTGCTCTGGGGGGAGCTGTATATATCAGTGCGAGGTTTTGTATCTTCCTCTAATTTTTGAATGCAACAGTGTTGTTCTCCGTCCAGAGAAGTCGGCAAAAGTGTACTTGGGTTTAGCTGGCCACACTTCTCTATTTTTATGTGTGATTGTGTAAGTAGAATCCCCACATAAGAAAGTTGTCTTGCATGCGTGAGGAAAGAGAGGTTCGCTTGGAGCAAAATAGAGGTCACTGCATGTGGGACTTTGATGATCAATTTATGTCCTAGAACAATGTCTGCACATTTTTTAACTGCCTCTGCTGCTGCTGCGCATGCCTGAACACAGGTAGGTAATCCAGCAGCTACAGAGTCAAGTTTGCATGAGTAGAAAGCTAATGGACGTTGTTTTTCTCCAAAAGCTTGAGTTAAGACTGCTTTCATATACCCTCCTGCACCATCAACATGGAGAACGAAAGGTTTTCCATAGTCTGGTAATGCTAAGACGGTACATGTCTGCAGTGCTATTTTCAAATCAACGAAAGCTTTTTCTGCTTCTGGAGTCCATTGTACTTTGTCTTTTAATGCTAGATCTTTACCATAAATGAGGTTCTGTAGTGGTTGAGCTAGTAATGCGTATTCTGGAATCCAGCATCTACAGAAATTGCACAGTCCTAAAAAACTCATCATTTGTTGTTTAGTTACTGGTTTTGGGGCATTTTGGACTGCTATCTTTCTGCTCTCTAACAGCTGCCTGCCTTGTCCTGTCAATTTGTGGCCAAGGTATGTTACTTCCTGGCTCCACAATTGCAGTTTATGCTGTGACACTTTATGGCCTTGCTCTGCGAGATGTTGCAAAACTGTTAATGTATTTTCTTTGCACTCATCTTTTGTATGGCCTGTGATCAATATATCATCTACATACAACAAGAACTGCCCTGGGGCAGGGAGCGTACAAGATGACATTGATTTTCTCAAAGCCTCTGCATACAGAGTTGGGCTATTCTGGAATCCCTGAGGCAACCTTGTATAAGTATACTTTTGATTGTCAAAGGTGAATCCGAATAACTTCTGTGAGTCAGGGTGCAGAGGTACGGAGAAGAAGGCATTGGACAAGTCTATTACAGAGAACCACCGTTCTTTTGGTGTTACTTGATTTAGAATTGTGTGTGGATTTGCAACCACTGGAGGTATTTGCTCTGTTACCTCATTTATTGCTCTTAGATCATGAACTAAGCGATATTTTCCTGTATTAGCCTTTTTTACTGGAAAAATTGGTGTATTACACGTGGCTTCATTAGTTTTCACGAGAATACCTGCTTTTTGCATCTCTGCTATGACTGGTCTGATACCTTCTTTTGCCTCTGCACTCAAGGGATATTGTGGTTTTACAGGCCTATATGAGGTTGTAGTTTTCACCACTACTGAATCTGCTCCTTTTATTAGGCCTACATCCGTGGGTCCTTGAGACCATAATGTTTGTGGCAGCTTCTCTAGTTCTGGATGTGCTTCAATTGTTAATACTTGTCATTCATCTTGCTCTGTTGTGGCTAAATGTGTGGCTGGTGTGGCTGTCACCGGCCAACACAGCGTTAGCCTCATGCACCCTGTTCTACGGCCTTTTTGCCAGTCCTCACACTCTATTTTGTCATATCTGTCCATTTCTACATTTCTCAGCACTGTGCCTAACTCAGACCAAGGCGTTTGGTCGTTGCGTGCAACAGATACATGAGGGTTGCACATCTTATTTAAGCGCTGCACTGCATCTGTCTGTAACACTGAGCATACTGCATTACCACTCTGTGTCACATACAGGTGTTGTAGGACTAGTTTTTGCGGTCCTAGTCTGTGCACTTGTTGATCATAAATTTTGTCTGGACCTGGGACATATTTATACCACAAGGTGTTGTGATATTTTGCTGGGTCCTGTCTATGTGAGTGCTCAGGTAAGTACATATTAGCTTTGGCCTCTAATGGTTCAAGTTTTGGTAAATCTAAGGCCCAGTAATAATTTGGCTCACCTAAACCTTCACAAACAAAAATGTCTTCAGTTTGGCTCTGACTTTCAGAGAGTAGGAGTCTGGCTTTCATGCCACTTTCTTCAGGAAAAACTCCTATTTTTAATTTTGTTAAAGCATCTCTTCCTAACAAATTTAGTGGACAAGATGGATCATAGATGCACTGATTTTTGCAGGCACGGCCACTATCTCTATGTGACATAAAAAGGGGGTCGGTTAGATGCTGTTTTGTCACATGTCCTGAGGCTGATTTCACGATTAAGGTATCTTTTGAAGAGGTTAAATTTGGGACTTCTACTGTTAGGACAGTTTTACAAGCACCTGTGTCGCAAAGGAATTTTATTGGGACCCCGTTAACGTGCACTATAACGGTGGGCTTTGCTTCTGAGCCTAGCAGCAGTTGTTCAATGTTGTAAACTTCCCCTTCACTTGTTTCACTTCCCTTTTCTTGTGCTAGTCATTCATCACGGCGTCTGCGCCTGTCATCTCCACCTTCCTGTTCTTGGCTTACATTTCTACAGTTTCGAGCAAAGTGCCCGATTTTACCACAGTTATAACATCTCATATCTCTTCTATCTCTTCTTTGTCCTGCTTTTTGCTTTCCCCTACTTTGCTTAAAACCTGCCGTGTGTTGCTGTCCTGAGAAGGCTATAAAGCCTGTCTCTGGATCAATCATGAAAACTCCTTCTGTTTTTTCTTTTTGTTTTTGAATTTTGACTGCATGCTCAGCATATTGTAGGGCTTCAGGCAAGGTTCCTGTATTTTGAGTGACCCAGTGTTTGTCTACATGTGCTTTTATCTTAGGCAGTAGACCATTTAGGAAGGCATTTTTTAATTGTTGTTGAAAAGCAGACAGTGGATCGGCATCATAATTTAGCCCTGAGTTTTGTCTGAAAACTGGGCGTAGGCGATCCAAATAGTCTGATGCTGTCTCTCCTTCCTTTTGTTTGCACTCTCCTATCTTTCCATAATCTGGCCTTGGGGCTAAAATAACTTCTATTCTGCCATACAAGTTATTAAGCTCCTGTATTAATTGGGGAGTGTCTGGCCCCAACACGTCACCGTTTAAATCATTTCCTGTAAATTGACCTCTAGCTCTAGGAAGACTTAAACCTAATAAATCTTGAAAAACTTGATGCATCTCATGACCATTTAAACCCCACCCCTGACGGATCAATTCCACTGCATCTCGCCACGGCCGGAAGCCTTCTTTAAGGGGTGGCACATCTTTTAGTACATTCTCTCTGTCTTTATGAGACCAGGGTCGGAATGCATAAATTAAAGGCTCACCGTCTACTGGTATGACTCCTTGGGCGTCTGGGGGACCAGTGGGTTGACCGTACCTGGGGTTAGATAAGGCTACCATTGGAAACTGACCTACAATTTCTGTTTTTTTGGAATGACCATGCTTAGTCATAAGATCAAGTTGTTGTCTGGCCTCCATATAGGGATTTGAAACAAAAGGTTTGTGAGGAGAGCTTACAGGAAGTGCTGACGTAGGGTTAGGTGCAGCTGCTGCAGGCTGTGCAGGCTGAAGAGCATAAGGAGGGGGGTACTGTTTTTCTTCTCCTGCAGTTTTCTGTTTATCTTTAGTTTCCTGCTTTTGGGCACGTTTAGCAATGCGTTTATCGTTTTCTACCATCCACGCCTTGAAAAGGTGCCATTCTGCTAAGCGTTTTGCTTTTTTCTTTTGGCTCTTTTCCTCAAATAATTCTTTTTGTAAAGCAGCCTTTAAAGCAGTTATTGATTCTTGATTGCATTTGCCTTGCCAGGCTGGGCAATAAATTTTATGTGGATTTCTCCACCTATTTGCACTGACTCTTCCTGCATTTGGACAGTTTTTTTCCAACCATCCTTCATCTGCTGTTAATTTTACTTTAGTTTTAGAGTTACCCATTTTGAACTAATTACGTCAGAACTGTGACACCTTCTTTGGCATGAAAAAGTGAGAATGGGTTTTCGATAACAGCCTTCTACTCTCCCACTAATTGAGAGAGCGGTTATCAATTTTACGTGATGAAGCACAACCCTTTTTTCCACCTTTACCAATACGTGAGTGTACACAGGAAAACAGTTTGAGAAGTGGTTCGACCGCGTATTGGGTCGTAAAAACAACTCACTCCTCACAAACAAAGCGCGTTTCTATGATTTTTATTGAGATTTTCCGTAGGCCTATTTATTTGTGTAACACCTTCACCTTCAGCCACTCTTCTTGAGTGACCGGAAACCTGTTCCGTTGCAGCCACTCCCAGAGCGACCGGAACTTTTAATAGCGATTTTTCTAGAATTTCGCTCTTGCCTGTCGTCTTCTTAGTCCCGCATGGACACTGAGATCTGTCGGCGTACCTAGGTTTACACACTACTTAAAGGAAAATCTCAATATCAACGTATTTTAGCGCTTGGTGGAATGCGTGTCATATTCACCTCTACTGTGGCGCTGCGTTTTAAGATCCGGTGCTCATCGGGTCCTGGAGCCGTGAAGGCCGAACGCTGACCGGAGATCGAATTCACGTTCCCGGGTTTTTCGTTTTACTGATCAGATTTCTTCCAGCGCAGGCGTCACGACGTCAGGATCCGATGGAGACCGTCTGTGGAAAACTAGACGTTAAAATAACAGTCAGTTCTCCGGCTACGAAGGACCAATTAAATGTCAAGGGTTGACAATTTGTTCAAACACAGTAAGAGAGAAATGAGACACTGGCAGACCGACTCAGAGTTTCAAAGACGTGCGCACGGGTGAGAGTCTCTGAGCAGACTAACACACCGAGCACCGTTTACTCGCTTTATTTATAAGGCAAAATGGGTTACATAATACTTCCTCTTTCAACTGAAGAGGGGAGAGCTCAGGCATTGTCTTAGCTATCTAACTTCTGCACACAAACTGAAAAACAACGACACAGCAGTATTCATGCTTATCTGACATCGCAGACACTGAAGTAAAGAATGCATGTATATATCCTGTCTTTGTCAAACATCTCACACACTTAAGTAAGGAATACATTGTGTTCTTTTCAACAGTAAGCTTTACCGTGTGAAAATATATAAACACTTGATTATAAGGCATACTTGTTTCTACTTGATTATACTTTAATGATTTAACTAAAATAAAAATTCTCTTAACAGCAACTCACCATAAGAAATGCAAATCGGGTTTATGCATGAGTTCCTGGTTAGTAAATGAAAAGTCTCTAAATAGAAAAAAAACAAACAATTTCACTGTATATTGTGTTCTGTGCTCTAAAACAATAGTAAATCAGCATTTATAGTTGTGTGTAATTATGCCTGAGTTTTCTTCTTCACAGCATGTTTTTGCATTTTTTACCCCCATCTTCTAAAATGCCAGTTGCCACTGGTAACAGAACTGTCTCTCACCCAAAAGCATCCTTTCCCTTTGATGAAATATTCATTAAAATACACTGACATGCATGTGGTAATAAGATTTACTCCGCTGACCCAGACGGACTCTGTGTTTGCATATTCAGCAGGCTCACACATCATTATACACTCCATCTATGCCCATGTATGAACTGCATTCATTCCTTCTCGTGGTAAAAAAGGTCTGCGGCTGTCATCGAGCATCATGTGGCAGCTTCCCATTGGGGCGGGCATGCTGGCATGTTATTATGCCACAGGGCCAGTTGAGACATAGTGTGAGCTTATCAGGTTGCCACACGGGTCAGTGGTAGTGTCACGGTCTGGCTGGGGCAGGCCGTATGTGTTGCAGAGGAGGACTCAAGCGCAGACCGAAACGTGGTGTGGATTAACAAAACAAGCCGTTTAATGAGACTAGTAATGAGGGTACAAAATAATAGGGCATCGTTGAAAACTAAACAATAACCTAAACTGGGTGAACTAATAACAAAACATGAAAAACCTTAACCATAGTGAACTGACATGGGTACCTGGAGATGAGACATGGATGAGCAGACGACCTGACAAAGAATGGCTGAGAGCACACAGACTAAATGGACACAGGAGGATAATGAGGGAAGTGGCAACACATGGGGAACCAGCTGACACACATGAACATAACGACGTGACAATGGGAGAGTAAAACTGAACACGATGAACACAGACACACCAGACCTCTTCACAATAAGACAGGAAACAGTGAGATATAAACATGACAACCTGGACTGACAACATACGCCACAGACATAAAATACATGAAAGCAGGGGAGACTTAACATAGTGGAAACACGAGGGGAAAATAACTAGTAACACCTAGGCATGATAATGATAAACTTAGGAAACCTGAAGGCTACATAAACTAAACACAAAACGCTGGGTCAGCAGACCCAGGATCATGACAGGTAGTGTGTGAGTCACAGAATGCCCTCATCCTCAAGCAAGAATGCTTCTTTCCTCTTTTCTTAAACGGTGCAAAGGATGGTTGGGGGATGGTGGGGTATTGTACAGTGAATGGTGAGCCTATTTAAAATGGTGACCTGGCTATAACTTGAGTTTTCAAGCTTTAAACACAGAGGAAGTGATTCATACTAAATATTTACACTTTAACTAGTGTAACCCAAAGTATTTTTTAAGTGATCACAGTATTTCTAAGAATCAGGTTTTGCCAAACATGGTGATATCAATTAGTCTTGCTAACTGTAACAGCAATGAAAATGTTTAACCTGCAGTTGAAGAGGTATACTTAACTAACCAAAGTATGGGAGTAACTCAAAGTATCTATTATTCTAGTATTCTGAACTTCAAGCTGAGCATCAGAATAGTGAAGAAAGACCTTTCAAATGACTTACTCAAATAACCACTCGTTACAACCAAATGGCTATTGGTTGGATAACAGTGTAACACCATTCTTATGGCTGGTTCCAGCCTGATATGTGCCATGTCACAAGGCTGTAACAATCTCAACCTGGTGTCTTGAAAATGACAGTGAGTTCACTGTACATAAATGACCTGCATAGTCACCAAATCCCAGGCCAAAAGAGCACCTTTGGAATGTGGTGGAACCGAAGCTTTGCATCACTGATGTGCAGCTGACAAATCTTACGCAACGGCAAGATCCTGTCATGTTAATATGGAGCAAAATCTCTGTGGAATGTTTCCAGCACTTTGTTGAGTCTGTGCCGTGAGGAATGAAGGCATTTCTAAAGGTAAAAGGGCATCTTTGCAACGTATACCTAATGTAGTGGCCGCTAAGCATATGTTCTCACTTTGCCAGGAATTATATATTAAGTAAATATATTAATCATGACTTTCCTCAATTCTACAAGGCTGAGCCAGTGGTGACGCCTCTCCAACTGCAGCTGAGTGATATGATTTGAGCATACTACTATGTAGCGTGTGTGTACCACTAAGTATTTAAGTACGCAGAATGATAGTAAATATACTGAGCATGTAGTGTATAGTATAGGATTTCTACTACTTAAAACATCTGTCATAAGCTGTTAAATAAAGGAAGTTTTTTTTGCAAATATTAATGCATAATGAACAAACACAGCCTAAGGGATTTCTCAAAACTGTGTATATACCAATAAGACAGTAATAAACTAATAGTATTTACCTGGGCTACACTACCCTGAGGAATACACATTAATAGCAGTTTTGACCTTTCCCTATTCACACATCACTGCATTTCTCACCTGTCACAGTCTGCATTATGAAGTCAGTAGGCTGTGACCTGTCCCTATGCTGAGTGAAGAAACAGCACCTGCATGATGCTAATGAACGGTGACAGTGCATAAGTAGGAAGAGCACAGTGCTGCTCTCTGCACATGCAAATGACATCTGTCTTAGATTATGTAAGCAAATATCGCTGTTCTACATTCTGCACAGAGGTAAAATGCAGAAGCGAGGTTATAACTGCGGTTTCTTTATTTGATATTTTATGTAACAAACATAATTAGGTGTTTATTCATAGCAGGAATGACTGCAACCATCACAACTGATAGTGGCAAAATGATCATAGTTTGGGGTTGATTCATTATAAAATTCTTCCTCTCTCATGTTATATAATGAACATGATGTAATAGGTAAGTAATGTATTTCCTATGGCTGAGAGCTCATTGCAGCTCTGTTGAATCAAGGTAATACCTCTTAGCTTATGGTCTTTAATTGCGCCACGGTTACCAGTAGACTGAGCTGTCACGTGATGCCATAAATAGTAGTATACTGCTCTAGTTTTCTGAATAATAATGACACAGTAGGTGGTGGATTACAGGTGAGAACTGGGGCTCAAAGAGTACATATTTATTCTGCTAAATGTTAAATATAATATAAAACAATTGAAGAGAAATGTATTATGATGTATTTTGAAATAACATACACTGAAAGTTTTCTATATGAGATCGTTGCAAAATTTGCAGCCTCACCTAATGTCCACCCTACTGGCACTGATTTTATATTAGGATTTAAAAATCTAGGTGGTTTTGGTATGGCGAGTAGCCTTCAGTAATATTAATAAATCACACAGCAAAAGTACATTCATGTAGTTGTAAAAAGCATGACAATATAGTAAGTAATCAAAGTATTCAGAGTAACTTAACGGAATACGTTACAAACTACATTTTGGGGCATGTAGTCTGTAATCTGTAGTGGAAGACATTTCAAAAGTACCCTTACCAACACTGGGGATGGTTAAAACATCGCTCTTAGATGCACCCTGGCTAGATGTAGAACAGGCACTATGCAATAATATAGAGATTTCGGACCTACCATTTATCAGCTCAAACACCAAACTACATGTATGTTTTAAAAGAGTCGACATCAGCTCTTCTCTGACAGCACGATGGGAGTTTCTTAAAATGACTGAGTCTTCATTAATCCCATGCGAATGTACACCTATCTGGAACAAAACTGACATACTACAGAAAAATAATATGATTAACCTCCCAGATTGGAGTCGTAAAGGAATTAAATATTTGGAATATATATTAGAAGGAGGACTTTATTCCATTTGACAGACTAGTTGTACAGTATGGGATTAACAAGAAAAGATTTTTAGAATATCAACAAATTAAATTTATAATAAAAAAAGTTTAAGCCTAATCAAGTTGAATTACAAACACAATCATGTGTGGTACAATTTCTTAATCTTAAAACCCCAAATTACTGTCTAAAATATACTGGACACTCTCCAAAATAGATGAATCAATATCCTTTTGCAAAATGGGAAGCGGATTTATCAGTCATCTTAGACCAAAATACAATACAAAATACTACACAGAGTGCACTATACAGGTCAATGGATATTCAAGATGGGCTTTATGTCTTCTAACAACTGCTCACACTGTCAAGGCAATAAACCTGACAGTTACGCTGTTTGGTTCTTTCCACCAGTGCAGAGGGTTAGGTGCTGGATATGTGAAGACTTATCAAAGTATCTGAAATGTAACATTCCAGCCAGTAGCGGTTTTTAATATGGGCAACACGGGCGGTTGCCCAGGGCAGCATCGTGGTGGGGGGCGGCCAGAGGGAGTGTTCGCCCAGGGCGCCAAACAGGCTAGGACCGCCACTGATTCCAGCCTTCGCTCTAGTCCACTTGTTGGGCATCTTGGATGACCTCACTACATAGATGAATACAGCCCACATGGTTCTCACCAACGTATGCATTGCCAAGATAACTGTCTTCATGAACTGGAAAAATAAAAATAATCCTAATTCTAACCATTATAGAGACCGTCTGAAAGATCATTTTAGTCTTCCCGCCTTCATTATTGCGCTTGATGTGGGGGTAGGTACAGGCTTGGGGTGTCTGGGGATTCTTGGGGGACTCAACCTGGGGGCTGTGGTACTGAACTGAATGGGGATCTGTGGCTCTTGGGTGGTGTTTTCCTGGTGGTTGCCTGCAGCAGGGCTGGAGGAGGGTCTGTGCTGGCGGACGAAGGTTACCGACCTGGTAGTCTAGCTGAACTCTGGGTGGGTCCAGAGTGGACTTGGGGTTCTGGGCGTGCTCTGCCTCCGGGCTGGGGCTCTGGCTGGGCCTTTGGGGCTTGGGTCCTGGTTGGTGTGTCACCGAGGTTGTGGGTGGGTGCATGCACGGAGGCCCAACCCTGGTGCGGGGGGCCTCTGGTGCATCGATGGAACTGGGGGCCTCTTCAGCTGGTGGGGAAGTTGTTCTCGTTCTGCTTGTTTTCTTCTTTTAACAGATGTGTAGTGTCTTTTCTCACTGTCCCTCTTCCCCTCTGTTAATCTTTCCCTCTCCTTTTCTTGAACTTCTCCTGTCTGCGTCTTTCCCTTTCTTATCCCCCGGACATTTCTGTTCCGACTGTAATAACTTAAAACTTTAAATAAATAAATAAATAAATAAAGATCAGTCAAGTGGACCAGTATGGTAAAGCCGTAAGGATCCACTTGGGAAAACAAATCTGCTGGGCATTTTTCTTGGCCTTCAGACAATAATTCAGACTAAAGTATAAGGCTGATATTTCTCTCCGCGAGATCCATGGACCATCCATGTTGATCTGTCAGTCTGCACCAGGACTAGCACCGCCATCACTAGAGTGTCTGTGTGGAGAAGATTTTCCTCACAGGATACTTTGTGGATCCTCTTTAGAATGAAACAGTAGCGGAAACCAGAAATATGGCTGATGAAGAAGAACAGAAAAACTACATAATTAGAGATTTGGCTTTTTTTTCCTTTTTTTTTGCCTTGCAATAGTTATTCTCAAGCAATATGTTAACATGCACCTTGGTAATAAGTGACCTGAGGCTGCAGTTGTTTTTCTCCTTTCTCATTTTGAATCTCTTCCTCAGGATTTTGCCGTGGAGGTACTCCACTCTCTCCTCAGCAGCAGAGGGGAAGAACTGTTCACAGACCATCAACCTTAGCTGGGAGACTTTGGTTGACATCAGAGCCATAACAAGCAGAGTGAGCAGGATGGCAGTCAGTGGAATTACAGAACTATATAGCAACAACTTGGGTTTGGGGAGGCACTGCTTCTCAAACAGAGTCACAGAGTAGGAAAAGTCTTTTTCATGATTTTCTTGTCCAAGAGACATTCCAATTAAAGTTGCAATTCCCTGCAAGGATAAACAAGTGAGTCTTTTGTGGTTGAGATGAGGAAAATATTTAAAAAATAAATAAATATTTACTACGGTGTACTTACTTTGATGCTCATTAACAAAGGGATGTGGAATGGCTCCAGCTCTGATAACCTTGCTGTAACAATGTCAACAAAACAGTACAGCAAGGCGTCCACAGTTATGAATATGACCCAAGCTATGAAATGGGAGACAACTGGAATTCCAAATTTCACCATAGCTTTCCCTTCTCTTGTTGTGGGACGGGCGGAGGGAATGAAGGTGTACAGCTGCTCCTCCTCTGCCGTGAGGGGAAGGACGTGGGATTTTCCTTCCGCCTTCTGCTTCTCGTCAAAATGAACAAACTTGCTGCTGATGAACCTGTTTTTGTATTTCATGTCTCTGCAGTATTTTTTTATGTGCAATGCTATAAACATCATGAGCACGAGGAAGCTGATGGCAGGAAACATCCTGTCGGTCACTGAGCTCACTGTATTCATCAGGGCCTGTGCATATTTAACAGTCTCGTTGAGCTTCTGCTCTGCTCCTGCGAGCCTCTGCCTGAATTCTTCTGATTCCAATCTTGGAGAGACGTTGAGCTGGGAGTCAAATCTCACTACTCCCAGGTTTGTAACCCCTTTGAGCATGTCTCCGATCCACTTCAACATCTGAACATAGTTAGTAAATGGAGCAATGATGGAGGCTTTTTTTGCCTTCAGGTTGCAAATCATACTCCTGACCAGCAGCGAGAGGTTCTCCAGAGTGTTACGGATGTTCTTAAGAACCACTAAGCTGGTTCCAGCAGTTAACAGCAAGTTCCTACTCTTTTTCATGAAAATGGATATAACAAAAAGAGTCCCTAAACACCTTACTCTCTTTGATAGGAAGAGGGCAACAGTCAGCAGTGTCCCAAAGCAGGCGGCAATCCCCCCAGCCACTGCTAGCTCATAGTCCTGAGCGAAAAGGAGGTACAGGAGGAGCAGGGAGCTGAGCAGGAGGCTGGAAATGCTACAGATGAGGAGGAGAAGGATTGTTCTTCTGAATCCATCCCTTTTACCAGTGGTGAACACATCCACAGCTTGAAAACCCACATCTTTAAGGCTTTGTTTTACTGCAATCCATGAGAAAAGCATCCTGGATATTAAAGTAGACGTTGAAAAGCAAAAGCAAAATTGGAATGAAATGGCAGGTTATAAGAAAATCATTAACAAATACAATATATTCAGTAACCACTGTGCCCGAAAAGACACTTGTGCTGAACAGAAAGGCGAAGTAGTAGCCTGATGTATAAAGCTCAGCAGCTCTTCTGATTCATGTAGAGCGCAGTCGCCTTAAATACGACAGAAACAGGAAGACTCTTGCCTTTGTCATTAGTCATTTTGTAGTCATCCCTATTTTTCAACCACAAGCAGAAGTAAACAGAGGCTGAATTATGAAACAATGATAAAATACCCTTTTACAGGAGTAGGTGATTTCAGAGAATCCTAATATTCAATAGAATTAGAAGGTCCGTGTGACTGTATTCATTTGACCCTATATGGTCATCATGTTTGTCACATGTCCAAAATGCCAGGCAACTTAACGTTAAGTGGTTAGTGGTCATGTGATCTGCAAAACCTCAATGTTGTAATGCTTAACATCAGAATTTCAGCACTGTCTTGGTCAGCACATTAAGTTCTGTGTACTTTATTCACACACTGAGGCTAGCATTGAATGTTTGCTTCAGAGAGAGGTGATAAAAAGAAAACATTTTCACTGATTTGTGAGCGTGACCTGAATACTTAGCGAGTGTATTTAGCTAATTACCTTTAGAACAGGCTTCGATTTTTCAGACAAAGAAAATAATACTTCAGAAAGTCTATCTTGTGGTATTTTCCTTCATAGTAGACACAATAGATGCCTTTTTTTAGGTTTAATTGGGAAAAAAAACTTGCACAACCCTGTCAAGGAGAGACCTGTTGAATTGAAACATTAAGCGAAGTAAGTTGTCGACAGAGCAGCCGGTGTGTTTGTGGTGTGGACCCGAAAAGCAGACAAGGGAGAGACTGAAATGAAGTTTAATCAAAAAGCGAGCCGTTGATTTGGCTGAAAAAGCATGAACACAAAAACAAAGCAAGGCGAACAGGTGCGAGAAGTAAAACTAAAACCTATGAAAACTATGACAAGAGAAACATGAACATAAATCTGAGCAGGTGCAAGAAAACCAGAAACATGGACCTGAACAGGATTATGAGAAAGCTGACGTGACGTGGAGGGAGGAAAACAGATGAATCGACAATGAATTAGTGAGAAAGAGGACTTACATACACAGGAGGGTAATGGAGAAAACAGCTGACACAAATGAACCTGAACGCCACAGGGGAAGTACAACTAAACACACTTAACATGGAACACCAGACTCTTCGCAATAAAACAGGAAAGAGAAAAGGGACGTAGACAAGACAACACCAGCTTGACAAATAGAACATGCAACACGAAGACATGAAATACATGGGGAGACAGGGGGCACACAAAAGACACAAGCAAGGAGACACAGAAGAAACATAACTAGATCAAAACGCAAGTAAACCTTAACTAAAATAATAACACAAGAACTTTACATGATTTCAATATAACAATCAAAAGTACTAAACAAACTCACAGACCCTGCCCCCTGACACAGAAACACTGGTTTTATTTACATCTAAACGGATTCCCTGTATCTGCACACTGACTGGGACTCATTCATTGCAACATGAGACTCTGTCACAGTCACATAAAATCAAATGTATGTACTTGCCACTGCAAATGGCCTAGTTATTACATGAAATAAGCATCCATAATCACATATTTGAGAGGAAAAAAACCTGTTAACTCAATATGAGTAAATAATCACTGTTTACATGTATAGTGCACTTTAAACGTATTCATATGAATTTATTTGTGTTTTGATGGGAAAGCAAAAATTCTCTCTAAAACATCCCATAAACTCCAAAAACAAACAAATTCAAATAAAAACATCTTCACTGTGCAGAATGTTTGTCTGTTAAATGTTAAATGTAAGAGCTGCAGTCTGCCTGCTGAGAGTTACTAGGTGTATGACGTCACAACGGAACAGAAATACCCATATAGAGCAGAGGCTTCAGTCATTTCACTGCCCTTCCTTCGTGAGTGCACAACAAAAATCCGAGCTCGTTGTTTAAGTGTCTAAATATCGCATTTTGAAAATTTTTTGGGGAAGAAACATTGTGAATACACTGACAAGCTTCAGGAAAACTGTTGCTGTATTTATTGGATCCAGCCAAGTGGTGTAGCATCTTTTTACAAGAATGCAGCGCCAAAACCTGTCGCCAGTGTCTGAGAAAGATCAGCTGGGTTTAAACCCTGTCAAGCTCCCACTAAAGAGAAAGCGAATCCAGCATGATGCTGCACAAAATTGCAGCAGAAGTGCTGACAGCTCCTCCCCAGCAAGGGGAAAACGCAGAATCTGTGGACAGAAATTTGTACTGAAAAGAAATTTCAGTCAGATTTCAACCAACTGCAGAAGCATCACTGAGGCCTGCTTTTCAGAAAGAAAAGGGATGAAGAAAGACACAGACAAGAATGAATCAGCTGTGACACCACCAAGCATCCAAAAAAGTGCCGCTATCACGATGATCCGACTCAAAGGCAAGAAATTGAATGATACGGCCTCGAGTTTCCAGAATGATGCCAGATCCTCTGAAAGCAAAGGGATGGAGAAAAAGAGGCCAGAAGACCAGAAAGTTAGAAACATTTGGATCGTTGGCTCAAGCTACGTCAAAAGAGGAGAGTTCGGAGCAAGACAGAAGTTTGGAGAGAATTTGGGACTTAATGCCAAAGTCCAATGGTTTGGCAAAGGAGGGATGGGCTGGAGCGGCGTCCTTCCACGTTTTTATGAAGAGTTATCTACACGGAGCCCGCCTGACATATTGATTATCCACGCTGGTGGCAATGATTTAGGACTCATGTCTGCCCAGCAACTTTCTGGTATAATGAAGATGGAATTGATGCAACTGCACAAAGAGTTCCCCTCAATGACGATTGCTTATTCCTGCATCAATCAGCGCCAAGTGTGGAGGTATGGAAGTCCATGGAAGATAAATAAGGACAGGGAGATTGTCAACCATACCATGAGAAAGGCTGCCCACTGCTTTGGAGGGGTGATTATTGAACATCCCTGTTTGAAATTTTTCGACAACACAATCTTTGTACCAGACGGAGTCCATTTCACAAAGAAAGGAAATGAACTGTTTGTGACCAGCATCCGCTCCACCACCAAGAACATTCTGCAGTCAACGCAGAGAAAACAGATTTGAGGCGTCAACCTCTATAATCTGACTACACATATGAACGAGAATACTGAATAAATGCAAAGTCAAAAGAGCAGTGTGTAAAGACTCCTGTGCTTACAGATTCTGAATAGAGATTAGGAAATGTTTGTGACAAAGACACATACACAGACAGTCTCTCTCTCTCACATTTACACTCACACTACAAGAAGATTGTGGATTCACGTGTCTGTGTATTTTCTAATTTTTTATTCCATGTGCTGTATGTTTATTTTTTATTTTTTTAATGCAATAACTGAAATAACACAGATAGAAATGAATAAATGAACAGATAAAAGATTCACATGAATAAGAGGAGGCTACAGAGATTTTTTTATAACTGTTTTTGGAAAAGCAAAGTGTGTTTGGCTATTCTGACTGCAAAAGCTGCCAGAGAGGACAGGATTTAAAGCAAAACTAAAAAAAACAAAAAACACCTTTAAATCTAGGGTGTCAAACATAGGGCCCAGGGGCCAAAATCGGCCTGGCAAAGACTCCAATCAGTCCCACTTGATGGCTGGATGGCTAATGTTTTTCTACTCTACTTAAGCACTCAAATCACTTTATACAATACATTCACCATTTAACAAACATATTTGGGCAAACTCCTCTTCTACATCTAAGTGCCCTCTGTCTAACATTCACACACACATTGATGAACACACTGGGAGCAATTTGGGTTTAGTATCTTGCCCGAGGATCTTCAGACTGGAGCAGCCAGGGATTGAACCCCCAGCCTTCCAATCAGTCACTGATTTGTATGAATTACTCCGGGTTGTTGTAGAGGAGGTGAGCCACAACCACCGTCAGGCAACAAATCACAAAGAACTGTGTTTTTGTGTTTCTTTGTCTGTGCTCATGCATGGTTTATGTGCAATAGCATGCATGTGTGATTGCATGGGTTTCTATGTGTCTAAATGTTTCTCATTACACTGTGTGGAACTTTAGAAATGAAAGGTGGATATCACATTTGTCATTTGTACCTTACATGTCTTCTCCAAGCTCTTCATTCAGGTGTTTTGGAATGGGGAAACACCTACAAACCTAAAACAAGCCATCCTAAGGACCGAAATTTAGAACCATTCCTTTACCATTATTGCATGAAGAAAAGTGACCTAACTGGCAACATTGTGCAGTTAGGTCAATAAATGAAATCAGAATCTGTCTATAAACAACTAAAAAGAGCAACTTATTCACATTGATGTAAAAGATGATGTAGTGTGTGTGAGTGTGCGTTAATTTGATCATCACTCAACTCTTGACATCAGTGTAATATCATTTTTTTTATTTTTAATTTGAAAAATAACTTACATAAATCTCTGTACTCAACCATACTTAACCAAGACATAGCCTTGGCATTAACACATTGCACCAAAAAGAGAAAATGAAAAGGCATTCAAAAGGATAAATAACATGTCTTTGTCATCATGAGGCATTTTTCCTCTTCCAAAAGAATCTATCAGTCTACTTGTGGTAGCTTGTTTACTCAAATTCTGACATCTAAAGGTATGTACAATGAAAATGAAAATATATACTGTAGCTTGTTAAAGCGACAAGGTTTTTCTCTGACATTAAAATGCATTATCTTCACGTGGAAAAGGAACAATGCCTCAATTCAGTTTCATTCAGACATACTGCAACTATAAGATTCATGTACTTCCCAGACACGAGAAGTATTGTTAATTACTAAAAATAGAAAATAAAAAATAAACTGGTCTTGGCTTTTAAATAAAACTAACAAAAATATAGTAAAGTAATTTCATTTTCATTAAAACAAGAAAAAAAAATTCTGTGGCAATATCCCTTATTATTTCAACTTGTGATTAGCTCATCTTCACAAACAGTGATGTAAAATTGAACCATGGCAACACGCATGTCGCGCATGTTTGCCGTCTCTTGATTCGGTATAGACCTCTTTGCTGTACCAGTACAGATTATTTTTGCATGTTCGTCAACAATACTGAAATAAAATACACTTGCAATCACAACTGTTTCGCCAGCATCCATTAAATATAAAATATTTTCCTTGTCATATTTTTTCTTCTTCTTTTTTTTCCTCAAAAACCTGAAAGAAAATGTGACTTTCGGGTGGGGTGGAATGTTCTGTTAAAACTTCAATAAATGGCCCAGGAAGACCAAGAACTAATTTGCCATAGAGCTCAATTTAAGGTGAGGGAGAAAAGTAATGAAGTTGACATGCACTGTACAAGAAATTGCAAAAATTCCAAATATCATCTTTATCAAAACATGCTGAGTTACTGTAAGGTGTGCCCAAGCCATGTTGCAAAAGACCCTTTTCAACATGCTTGTTAAACAAATCCAAATCCAAAAGAAGGAAGAAAACAAACATAGTGAAACGATACAGTACTGTAAAGTAACCAACAGTCCTAAAATCTGGACGATGTCAGGGGACTGAACAATGGTAGCAATGAATAGTACGATGAGAAGTACCCTGGGAAAGGAAGAAAAAGAGAAACATGTACAATTTGCACATTATGTTTATCTTTATAAGGCATTAGCCTTTTACAATGAAATAGATCATTTACATTTATTTTCATTATCACTTTTTGTCACATAAACATTTTCTGTTAAATAATTCTTAAGTTCCCCTTTTCTGCATGTCTGCAAAATGCAGATTCATGAATGGTGTAAAGAATGATAAACAATGTCCTTTTTTTTTCAGTCACGATGTTGCATTCACTCCCCTTGAAAACCATGCACTAGTGAAAATTTTCTTTAAAAATAATATAAATTGTTGAAAATGGCTGATTCTGTTTATTTTCATCTTTTTTTTTTGCAAGTTACAGCCTCAAGAAAATAATTTTCTTCTTTCTTTTTTTATTCAGCTAAATTTGTGTCCATGCAAAGAAACTAAAAAAAGGGAAAAGAAAAATCTCATTTAATTTTCATACAATATATCAACAGAGAAAGAAATATGGTAAGATTGTACATCTTTTCATGGAGTTTGGATTGTTACTGTATTTATTTATTTTTTGGGGGAAGGGGGTGTTGAGGGCAGCCACTTTAAAGTGGCATTTGATTAATCTTTTACAGTGCTTTACCAGTATGGGTTGAACGGGATATATGTAGAGTATGCAGGGTTTTTTCTTTTTGGGGTCTGTGGGAGTGTGGTTACAAGCTGGGACACACCTCACCCAAAGTGATGGTCTCGAAAATTCCATCTACACGGCTAGGTCTGTTGGCGTGGCGTGACCAAGCATCTGGTTAGAAACACTGTCACCCCCTTCAGAGACAAGTACACTGACATTTAAAGAAAAAAGTAAATAAAAGAAATGAAAACGACACAGGAAAAAAAATAAAATCAAGCAACACACAGATTTTTCATTCGAAAAGGGCTTCTGTAGAACTCATTCAGAGGTTCCCAGTGTTGACCCCCATGGCTTCGAATTGGATGAAAACCTGGAATTGACGGATTCCTCGTGCTAAGGAGTTCATTCCGGCTTCCTCCAAACAACAACAACAACACCTGGCAATCCCTGCTACCAGGCGCTCGCGATACGCTTCGCCACATGCACAGTGTGCGTGACGTTTTTGCTCAAAACACAGGATCACGTTTGCACCCCTAGAAACAGGCTCAGAAGACACAACATCAAGCATGCAGTGTAACCGGGGGGGGCGTGACCTGTAATCGCAACACTGGCTGCTACAACAACGCTATCAGTCCACACGCTGCTATGATCGAGAGAAACTGTCCAGTGAGGATTGGGAAGCTCTTCTTGTCAGTGGGGCCAGAGTAGGGTCCACCAGTGAGGAAGGAGGAAAGAGCTTGTACCAGCCAATCACCATGTTGGACAGGTCCAGCTCATCTAACAGTATCTGAACTGCTCCCATGAATGATTTATGGTCCATACGTCCATAGTCACCCCATACGATGACCTGCAAACAAGAACGAAAAAAACTTTAAAGGATGGAGCAAGTTTAGAAAGATAAATGAAGTCAACAGTCTTGGTCAAAATTCAATTCAGTTTTATTTATTTAGTGCCAAATCACAACAACAATTGCCTCAAGGTGCTTTATATTGTAAGGTAAAGACCATACAATAATACAGAGAAAACCCCAACAATCAGATGAACCCCAATACAACTTATATAGCTTTTTATATGAAAAAGCCAATCTGATGTGCAGAACCGTATCAGCTGTGTGACCTTGCATTGAGGCCAGCAGACTGCAAGGAGAAATGCTAATTGTGACACTTTGTTGCAGTCTAAAGGAATAACATTCTTACCTGTAAAACCTTCCCTCCTGGACTCTCCTCAAACGGCAGTTGCTGCTGATAAAGAGGATCCAAGGTTTTTCTTGCTACTTTAGTTTTCTTTTTGGCTATGCAGACTCCGTTTTCCAAAAGGTAGACCTTTACATACGGTGCTGGAAATCAAGAAAGCGTAAAGGAGAGATGAGCTTTTGAAAGGTTTCCTTTTCTCTTTCCGCAACCAAGTCATGCTTACCTTTATTCACTCTGTGAATACCTGACATAGACTAGCACATTTAGTAGCTTTGATTACCTGGCAGTGCCTTGGAACCTGGTTTTCCCACAAGGCCACGGGCTCTGATGACCTCCACCTCCAGTGCACCTTTCTTCTCCACCATGCCAATCTGGATGTCTCCTAAACAACCAACAAAACTGAAGATTTTAACTTGTCTGAAGTGAAGCTTTCATCATTTCAAGCTACAAATCTCTGTAAAAAAAAAAAAAAGGAAAAAAAAGGATAACTGTCCTCACCCATAGGGGGAGTAGCCAATGTCTGTCGCCCAACCAGCTGAGCAGGGCCAAGACCATCCAGGAAGTCACTGAACTGGGCATCTGAGGACAGCCTCACACCAGGGAAGATGAGACTGAAACATTAACAAAGAAAAAAAAATAAAAACACCAGGTGTTTATAGTTAGACTAGAACCTGATATAAGTTACCAAATGAAATTCTGAATTTTTCGTGTATATAAAAGCTGCTGAATTAGTTTTCTGATCGTCCGCAGAGCACAAGTGCATGTCTCCTTACTTTCCCTCGGAGCTGTAGCTGTTCATGCTTCCGTCTGTGGACTCCCTGCTGGCCTGCCGAGTCATCCTGCTTCTCATCTCCACCGCCAGGCCTGTCTCTGTGCTCCTCTGGATAGTGCTGCGCAACTTTTTACCTCCCGCTTCTGAACACAGAGTTACACGCACGACACAAATGACAGAGAAGGAGAGAGAAGAATTGTCAGTCCACAACACTGAACTGGGGGGATGCGAGTCGCACGGCGAGAACCATTTGCGCGGATTATCACTGGTGTACGAACGCTTTAATCGGCTCGTACATAAATCTTTCCTCAGGAGAAAACGAATTTCCTTCGGGATTAATAAAGTATTCTGATTCTGATTCTGAAAACAAAGCGCACCTCAGTGAATTCAAATTCTATACCAGAGCACTGCCGTCTCTTTAAAAAGATCGATATTAGGAACACTATGTGCAGCCTTCCTCCAGTCTGCGCCACTGACTGCCTATGGGGGACTTCTGGGAGCAAATTCACCTACAAACATCCACTGTCTATGCATCCCCACCCCTCCAACCCAAACCCACCATCCTGACTGATCCAAGAAGAAAGCTGATTCTCTCCATTAAGCCTCCCGCTGCGCATCGCCACCTGACCGCGTGCGTGTGGCACAATGTGGACACGCCTGCGGCTTACAAACACACAACTCCTCAAAAGTATAGTATGTCTGCTCTACCATATATACACACACACACACACACACTTTTCATATCCCATTTAAAAAAAGGTTGGCAAAAAGTTGTCTTTTACTTTCAGTAAGCCTAATGTGCTGAGAAGCTCCTCAAGAGATTCAAATGAAGTGAAACATTATAGGTTAGTTCTAAAAACCTCCGTATGAGCTTTCTACATACACATGCAGCTGTGTTAAACTGAAAACATGTCCCCTTCTAAACATTTAATTGTGCACTGCTACGGGGTGATCCAACCATCACTAAATGTTTTCATGCCTTTTGCAGGTATGGGATTAATTTTTTTCTTCTTCTTCTGTGTAATCAAATTTAGCACTATTTGGTCAGAAAATCCCTGCAAAGCCTGATGAAGGTAATAACACAGAGGTACTATACACAAAGCTTCAGCTCATTACTACAGGGTGCAAAAACCGGCCGTTCACAGACCTTATGTAATTTCTCTCTAATATTTTGCAAGTTTGTGCAGATGAGTAATTTCTAGGCTTCAGCAGTCCTAATCCAGTTATAGGCCTTGCAGTCTTTACTCTCCTTCCTCTCTCCTTTGTTTGCCTTAGTAGAGGAGGAACTGAAGATAAAAAAAAATGGATCATTTTGTGCCTCACACAGACATAAAACAGGCATGATGCTCTTCAGCCTTGAAATCTCAGTTATTCAGCTGGCCTCCGCCTCCTCTTCCTGCTCTTCACATTTTTTACAATAAGAGAAGCAGCCACAAAGGTCGTCTCTGACGTCTGCAGCAGACCTCCGCTGTCATTCAGTGGCCAGCCAGACGTTATCAACGAACTTGAAAAACACATGATTTATTAATGGTAATTCTCTTCTGCTTTTGACACAAGTTACAAGGCACAGTCTTGGATTTATGCAGCTTTTGCACTATATCAAGCACTATGTGATCTTATTTGAGTGCTTTAAATACTGTTCCAATGCATTTCAAATAAACGCTGTATGTATCCGCTCTATAGACAAAAATATACAGAGGTGCATTAAAAGCAGTGGCAGATAAGATAAAGATTAGACTGTTATAAGTGTATGTCGGAGAGTAAGTTACTTTTATAAACTATCCAGCAACCGCGAAGCAGGAGAGGCGTCAAAACGAGACAAACTGGCTCATCTCCATAAGTTTGCTGCCCTCCAATTGCGACCCTGCCAATCAGGAAAAGATAGCGAGTCTAGGGAAGCTGCCAATGGTGGAAGTGTGAGTTTAAGTGAGTGTGAAATTGTAGCTAAAAAAAAAAAAGGAGGAGTGGTGAGTAGTGTGGCAGAAAATATGTTGCCAGATAAAGCTACAGAAGAATAGATCACGCGCACTGCAAATCTTCTTTTGTAAATACAACTGCAAATAGAACAAGAAGTGATTGTGAGGCTGAGCTATAAATACACACAGTAGGCGTTACGCTACCTTTTAGGAAATTTGAAGTGACAGTCAGAACAACGTTGTGGTTCTAAGCAAAAAGAAAAAGAAGCACTACTTCCAACTAAATACTAAAGAGGGATTCATTCCAAATACAGAGTCCTTTGTTTTCATCCACAGAATCAGAGTCACAGTCATGCGGGGCAAATTAGGTTTTTAGACCAGCGTGAGTGCCATTTGTAAGCAAACAGACCGGTTCCATTTTGACAACACCACCATTGGTGGCAGCAGCAACAACAGATGCAGAAAGAAGTGTGACTGGCCCACAACTAACTGATGATAAACTGACCACCCACAGATGAAATTGCACATTAAGCTTTATGTCATCATATAACCAGATCATGCACAGTATGGACAGCTCAAGCCTTATAACACATTACACTTACTGAAATAGACTAATTGAGCTAAACATCCTAATTGAGCTAATAACATTTCTGAACTTTCCAACGTCCCAGTTCTCTCCCATGCCAGTACCTCTGCAGCTTCCCTCTCATCCTAAATCTATCTCCCCTTGCTCACCGCCATCTTTTAGTTTAAGCCGCACTGTTTACCCCCCCAGCAGGAAGCTTTGGCTGTGACATTTCCCCGCCTGTCATCTTACCTCCGTCCTCCTCATCAAAGGAGTTCATGCAGGGGAAATAGACAGCCAACGCTTCGAATGATGCTGACAGGCTCATCTTGCTCTGGGAACACTGGATACGCATCCCAGGAGCCGGAGGAGAGGTATCGTTCCCCTGCCTGCCCATGGTGACTGGTGGCTGTCCTCCTCAATGCGGTGAATTCGATGCTCAAGGCGTCAGCTTTGCCCTTTCTGGCTGATAAAAGCTTTAAAATGTATCTCCAATCTATACTATTCGATGGATTCCTAAGGCTAGCAGTAGAAGATGCTCTGCTGTAACAGGAGAGGGATCTGGCATCTAGTCTATCCCTAGATGCTCTGCTGACTGCATCCTAGGTAGAGCTTTGGAAAAACGCTGCTTCAGTAGTCAAGTCTTGTGCTGTCTGGGTCTGACGTTCCTGCTGCACCTCTTTCTTCAGGGGGGGAGGGGAGAGCGCTGCATTGCGCTCCGCCAATCAGAGGGCCGGGCTGCTCAGACGCACCTCGGCAGGCTCTGCGGGTGAACAAGCTCTACCCAGAGATACTGATCCCCCCCTCCTCCCTAACCCACTCCGTTTCTCAGCAGTATTTTTTTTTCATACCCTTACTTTTGTCATTTGCTTTTTCATTTTTCTCTCTGCGCTTGTTCTTTTGTTCCCTTTGTTCCGTTCATCACTACTATTTTCCTTTTTTCCCATCCTCTACCTCCCACCCCTCCCTCTCCCCCCATTTTGTGCACACAGGCCAGTGAAAATAAGCTGTCATTAGGCCTGCCAACAGTCCTGCTACTTGATGAGAACGCACGAGCCACATGGCGATCACTCAAAGTTCACGTGCCAAACTCTGCTCCTTCACTTTACTCTTTTCCACGGTCGTGATTTCACAGCTGTGTTGCGTTAGGAGGAGTTCTGTTTCTCACAGACAAGAAAGTCAACGAAAGGGAAAAACAACGTTAAAAGCTCGACCTGAAACCCCTCTCGTCTGTCGTCCCTTTGTGGCACAGCCACGTTACAAGAAAGTATGGCTCTCGTCATCCATCACAAACTTTTAAACAGCCACAAAGACTCTTTGTTTGAATTAGAGCCTCACATTTCTAAATATTAACTTTTCTTTTTCTTCATTCCATTTCTGCCATTTGTGGACAGCTGGGGTCAGCTTATTTTAAACAGTTGAGAGCCAAGAGACTCAACAGCGTTGCTCGCTGAAAGGACTTCTTCACCGGTGGTCCTTCAAGTGGCTCATGAATGTACCACCGGCATCGGCTGTGAGTGATACCTCAAAGCAAATGCACGACTTTCAGCCGAACTCCAGCTTCTCTGGTAGCTGTCACCACCGCATTAGGTTCAAGCATAAATCCTGAGAAACTGTGCTGCCCCGACATGCTGCCAGCAGTCCTGCTTTTTTGTTCTCAATATGAATGTGGCAGAATAGGCGCAGGACAAGACAATTATGGCACTTTCTTTGCACCACGGTAAATATAGGAAGCTCCCTGTGGTGTTACTGCAGAGGCAAAAGTTCCTCTCTCTGAGACACTGCAACCTACTTCCACGAAGGAGCCACTTAATGTCCATTTGCGGGTTTCATCTAGGTCACCACTGACAAAACAACTCTTCACGTTTACCGCCACAGGGGGAATCGGAGAAGAGCACACAGTTATAATACAAACACTTGATTTAATATGAACCACAAACTCATTTAAGGATCAGGTAGGCGCTTCTCTGAATTCAAACCGTGAGAATGTTTAAACTTTTATCAGAAAACTTCTGATCTTTGCCCTCATGATGATGATGTAGCTCTGTGTTTCTGATCGTTGATCCAGGCTCAGAGGTTATCTTCTCCGTGTGATGAATTCAACTTTCTTTGGTGGTTATTTTGCTGCTTCTGTAGCACTAAGAGAAGGCTGACATTTTTTTATTAAAGTGATTTTAAAGCTATGAATTGGATGATGCTGAATGATTTTGGTCATCTCCTGCTAAGTTCTAGATCAGGGGGTGTCAAACATAAGGACCAGGGGCCTTAATCAGCCCAGCAGAGACTCTAAGCCAGCCCACTCAATGGCTTTAGAAAATATGGTGGACGAAAGTTTTGGACTTTTTCCTTCTGATATAGACATGCCACACCAAAGTAATTCAATTACTGAATTACTTTCCTGTTTTTTCACAATCTGCTATAGAAAAATCTTATTTTCTACCTATTCCTTACACTTTTAGCCCAAAGAGTCATGCTGACAGATTTCTTTCATTTACTACAACACCATTAAACGTATAACACAAAGGGGAATTTTACTGGTCAGGTTGACTTAAATTCAAACTTGGCTTTATGTGGCTCACTATGTAAAATGAGTTTGATATCCCTGCTTTAGATAAACTCAAAGCCAGCAGGTCAAAAACCTAATTAGTCTAATGACTGAGTTTATGAACAGATATGAGTTCAAGTTGTTAAGTGGAGATATTGCTGGCATGTGACTAGAAATTTGTATGATATGAATTTAATCTTTTTAATTTTTATCTTTTTAAGAAACCTGGAACTATGTTTTCCAAGCAGTTTAATTTAACTGAGGCCTCAGACGCACATGGCAACCTTCAATCACTGGGGAAAATCGTACCAATAGGTTGGCAAGTGGTTGCTTGAGGTTGTTGACTGTCTCTGGCTGAAGTCAGTCAGAAAGAGGATGCTTTACCCCAGGATTGCTTTTGGTTGCTAGCAGATTGCCAGAGTTGGCTGTAATTTCTCTGGAAGACACAGACTTCAAAGACTCACTAGCTAACAACGGAGCTGCTCGGAAAAAGTGCAACACAAGCTAGAAATGGAGAATATTTGCCCATAAAGTAAAAGTTATGCCTTACCACTGAAACCAACACATTTCAAGAGATGAGACTTTTACTTTGAAGATAAACAATCTCAGTTTCACCACTGCTTAAAAAGTAGTTGGGAAGTAGTTTACAAGTTGGAAACCAGTTTCAAACAGATCAGGGAATACGTGTATTCCCCCCCTAAGTCACCACTCTTTAGGACAGGGTGACTGGAGTTTCACAATCAATTTCACAGTAATGGCCAGCAACCTGTAGCAACCTCTGGCAACTTTTTATTCCTTAGCAACTGGTGATTACTGTGGCGGGGCGTGGTTTGCGATGCTGCTACAGGTGCAATGGACGCACCTGCGCAGCATCTGCAATCACTCCACGCCAGCTTAAAAGTCGGGACTCTGAATTAAGGTTGTTGTTATGTTGAGCTGGCAGCGGGAGAGCTGCAGCTCTGTGTGTCCAACAACCGATGAAATAAACATGATTAAAATGCCACTGGGTCTGCCGTGTATGTTTACAATTACCAACCAGTCTCGATCCTTGTGCAATTGGGGCCTAAACTCCATATCTACCTTAGGTGGTTCAACTCCCTCCAATGTAAAGTAACTGGTCAGTTGTACTAATTTAAAGTAGATTCCTTAACAAAGACTGTAAGGATACCTGTGTGTCTGAATTCAGCTTTGCTTTGTCCATGTAGAGCCACACAGAGATGTTAGCAAACTTTTGGCCAAGGACTTAAATACAAAAAACTGCAGTAAAATGTTTTAGCATTAACAATGAAATATGGTCAGTGTATTTCACTCGTATGACCTGCTTAATTATATTAGCTGGACCAAAAACAGGGGAAGCAATTTGTAAAGCGGCGTATGCACCAAAACCCTGCTAGAGGAATATTTCTAAGGAAAGCACATTAGGACTGCTAATAGCTGAATGCTAATCACGGTTTCCTCTACAGTAGCAATTCGTCACTCTATTCAGTGATTTTTACTAACAGTAGCAAACAGAAGTAGACAGAACCTATAACGGGCCTGCTGTTTTATTGGCAGTAAAACATAATTGTGTCTTGATGCCAGAGTGTAAATGTAAGAGAGTGTAAGTGCAAATATTAATGGATTGACTAAAAAAAATAAGGCATTCATGATTACTCCCTTAATTCAGTCACATGTTTTGGAGTGTGAGGTTCTCTGTAGATTCCTTTACAGTATCACCGTTAAGTATAGTGCTAAACTCGTCACTTGGCTTCTCTGGTATGTTTCTGCTAGAGCAAAAAAAGGTCATTAGAATTGTACTTGTACTGTGAGGTAGACTGAAGCCAGACACAGACAATACGGAACTACCAGAGCTGCAAAAAGATATAGTAAGTGCCCTTACTCATTAACTGCTTAAGAGAAAGTGGTGATTCACGTCATGGCTTTGCCAAAACAATAACAGCAGACCACAATAATTCTTCTCTCCTCTGTAGCTGGCTCGTGCGCACGTGTCTCCAGCAATGCATTAGACACGTGTGGATAACTTCAAATTTTGTATCTTGGGCACAGTTTATTGTTATCTGTCCACCCACAACCAGTGACATAGTGAAAGAAAGAGGCATTGCAACAATTTTCACTTCACCTGACACGCACAGCAACTGGAGACAAAAATATGCTTAATTACAGTCAACATTAATCTGCTTAATGCAGCACATGGATGCGTGTTCACGGACTGTGAAAACAGAGTTTGCATCAAGTACGAAAAGAAACTTTGAAACTTTTATTTGCTGGGTAATACAGATCATGCTTAACAAAAAAAGGACTTCATTACAGATCAGAGCATTTTAAACACGCTCAGCAATGTGTTGGTAGTAAGAGTGTAGTTAGAATCTAGGTCGCGTCACTAGACCTTTAGCTGCTTTACCTCTATTAAAAACACGTGGCTGCAGTTACCAAGACCAGATTGCATGTTAGATAAATGACATGCCGAAAGACTTCAGGAGCCAATATTGGCTGGCCTTTCTATTAAACGTTGACGTGATCGGGGTGCCAGTTAAACAAGACATCAGACCTTTAGCTCATGTGATTTAGAATTAAAGTATTTGACACTCCTTCCTCTAAAAGCATCTCCATCTTAGGTCATAAGCGTACTACTCTCTGATTTCACAACACTGTGACTAATGCTGGTTAACACTGAACATATCTTGCTTTGCTCTATACTATGATAAATCTGCCAGACAATGACCACACAACTGGAAATCACAAGCACCTCAGAAGGCAGGAATGTGAAGAATCTACAACATAGGACCGTAATATCCCAGAAGTCCTTGTGTACAGTCTGCCTGAGAGGTGGCGGGACTAACAGGCCAAAGCCTTCAGAAGTCTTGATGTGATTGATGAGCTCAGACCAGGCCAAGCATCAGACAGCAACTCTGACCCTGCACACTGTAAACAGAGCTTAATGGAGGGCTCTAACACTTTCCCTCACATGCATGGACGTAGGCAAACAGACACCAATAAGCATGTGAATATGTACACAAGGATACAGTGCAAAGGTAGATAAACACGCTTGCTACAAAAACAGCTTTCCCTCCTGTGTCTCAGTCAAATATAATGAGGAATGTGAAGCTATGTGTGATGTCCAATCTCACCTCACATTATATTAAAGCTGCATCCAGAATATCTTTGGCTACTACACATAAAGACACAATCTTGACATGTACACAGTACAAAAAACCCCCCAAAACAAATCTTTAGCTTTCTTAAGGTTCCTCTTTTTTAAAAATAGCATGATGCTAACATTGTCTGGACACAGTTGTTATGTCTGCACGCAAAGAAACAATTTACTGAAATATGAATATGAAAAGGCCCAGTCAAACTTAAAACCTTAAATGGCTGAACACTTCATAAAAATGCATAACGCAATCAAAAGTGCTCAAAATAAAATAATGTTCCACCTCAAGTTGTTTACTACATATGAAAGGAGACTCCACTCACACATGTATACACAGCGTTTCCTGCTCTTCACTTTGCACCTTAGGTAGAAGTTGTCAGGCTAAAGGCAATATTTAAAACAGGCTCTGCAGGTGACGTTTGAACAGTTTGTCCCCTGGCTGCCTCCATCCACTCAGTGGTGCAAACACTGAAGCAACAACAGATGGAAAACTCATTAGAAAGAGAAAGAAGATCCAAATACGATCTGATAGAAACTGCTGACATCTCTTACGGTCACAACAAACTACTGTCATATGCAATATGTTCCTTAGATTGCAAAAATTGCAACAATTATATTACTACAGCTTATTTACCTCTCAGACTGAAAGAGGAAATAAGTTGCTTTAACCACTTTTATAAAACACAGAAGCATCCAGCCCAGACACTATGACTACCCTTACCACAGTATTTTTCCAGTACATGCCTCATCAGACTTCCTCTCTGACTGACAGCTACATTTAAAGAAAAAAAAAAAAACAATCAGGAGAGGAAGTACAGTATTTTTAGCAATGCCTAAAAATCTAAAAATGCATTGTGTAAGTTCTATTTTAGCTCTGCTCGGGCGGGAGCGAAGAATGTGCTGTGCTTGAACTGCGAGACGTGGCAGTACAAGTGTATTCTTAAACTGCGTCCAAGCTTCAAATTCAGGCAAGGGAGACATATGGCTGAGGAGTGTGAGTCACACCGCAGGTAAAAGCACCGTGCAGCTGATGGAGCAGGGAATGGGCAGAAGATGAGTCAACGGCTTTAAACCTGAGCTCACTGAGATGCTGCCTGAAGACAAATAATCTTTGACTCAAACATATAACATACCAGTAGGGATGGGTATCGTTTAGGATTTATCCAATACCAGTACCAAACCGGTACTTTTGACATGGTGTCGGTGCTTAAACGGTGCTCGAACCGGTGCTTAAAGAATGGAGAACACAAACTTTGTCCAAAAACCTCTCATGTTTAGCTGTTTTTTTGTAAAAAGATAACAATGTTAGCCTTTTCTGCAGCTATAGGGCATATATGGTATCACTCTTAGCTGGAAGCAGTGCTTAAACAATAGAAAAAACACAATCTTTGTCTAAAAACCTCTCGTGTTTAACTGTTTCCCACTTTTTCTTTGGTCATTTTAGCCTTTTTGGCCAGGGTGAAGGGAGCATCTGCCATCAAACAAGAAGACAGCCGTATGTAACTACGACGGTGTTTGCTAGTTCACCTTACATGCATTCATGTAATAACGTGGTTATTCTACTCAACGTAAATTACACACGAACAACATTAAGCTACTCACGCAGAGAAGAACGGCTGCTGCTGCATCATCATCCGTCATCATTTCTGCTACACTGGCAGGGCTAGGGGCCAGGACTCTCCTCTTCGGGTTTTTGGGGGATGTTGCTAACTCCGGGTCCGATAACAGGCACCACAACCGCAGTAGATGTGCACGGTGTGAGGTCTCGCAGCAAGCTATCAAATACGGTGCATTTCTCGGCTTTTAACAAAATGCTATAGGTTGCCAGGTGTTTCATCAGATTCGAGGTGTTACCTCCTTTGACAGTATCACAGTGTCACCTTAAAGCACTTGTTGCAGGCTGCTGAGTTTGCATCTTTTTGCTGTGAAGTACAGCCAGACTTTTGACCGCTTCGCCTTGGGCATTTTTAATCTGTAGCTCTGCTCTAAAAGAACGTACGTACCTGGGCCCGCCTACTATCCTCGGAAACGTAAAATGATTGGCTAGAATCCAAAGTGTATGACATCTCAGGAAAAAAAAGCACCGAAATAAAGCACCGAAATGTGTGCTCCTTTTCGGTCTGGTCACTACCGTTTATGTCAGAACCGGTGCCATACCGGTACCCATCCCTACATACCAGTCATGTGAATGGCTGAGTCCACCCAAACTTTTGACTGATACTGTTTATTTACAACACTCAGCATTTTTTTTTAAAGTTGTAAAAATCATGTGTACTTTCATCCTTCAAGGGTCACTGTGTGTTTTTAGTCTACTCAAAGCAGAAAATCACTGAACATGATAATGAAACTTCCCATATGGAAAAGAAATAGAAAAAACTTATAAAAGATTTGCTTAAGATTTGGCTTACTTCATATAGTGAATCATATAAGGCTTATATGATTTACTCATGAAAGTAGCCACTTTCTCATTACTTTCATATATTGTTTTAGTAAGTATCCAAAACATACGTTTCATTTATAGAATTTTTCAAGGGATCTTATATCTGTTTTCACTCTTGTATGCTTTTCATACAAGTTTCACACAAGACAGATACAAACCTTATAAGATTTATATATATCTTTTCCATATGGGTTAAAAGAAATTAAATTTAATTGAAAAGCTTTTATTGTGTAGATTCTTTATTGTTCAAGGTTAAAACATTTTGAAATAACTCGCTAATTTCCTGAAGCTTAATTGCTTAATAGTCTAGCACTGGCAGCTCTTCATATTTTCTTTAGATCACAACTGAATTATGCAACGCTTAAACAGCACAACAAGTGGCGGGAATGAGAATCAGCACTGGTCCATCTACGCCCCCACCCTCACCTATGGTCACAGGCTTTGAGTAGTGACCAAAAGAGGGAGAGCGAGAGATAAAAGTGGTGGAAATGAGCTTTCTCCAAAGGGTGGCCTTTGCCTTAGAGATAGGGTGAGGAGTTCAGCTATCCAGAAGGGGCTCAGAGTCGAGCCGCTACTCCTCGACATCGAAAGGACTGAGTTGAGATGGTTTGGGCAACTGACAAGGATGCCTACTGGGTGAGGTGTTCTGGACATGTCCCACTGGGGGAGAGACAATGGGGCACACCCAGGACACATTGGAGAGATTATATCTCTTGACTGGCCTGGGAATGCCTTTGCGTTCCGAGTGGACAAACTGGAGGAGGCTGCTGCCTCAGCGTCCCGGTCCCAGATAAGCAGAAGTAAATGGATGGATGGATGAATAAAGAGCACATTAAGAAAAAAAAACCATCTTCAAAACAAGAACATTGGCTGATAGCTTAGAAAGGACAAAATACACTGTCTGCTGGGAGAGACACCATGTCCTGCACACACTCAGTGTGAAAACAATCTGTTTAGTCCGCCACCTCGGAAATTCACATCACAGCTTATGAATAAACAATATGACTGAGTGATCATTTACAGTCAGAACACCCAATCCCCCCACCACACACACACACACACACACACACACACACACACACACACACACACACACACACACACACACACACACACACACACACACACAAAGAGCATATACTTCTCTTAGCTGATATCTGTGCACTCTTAAACTGTTTTTCAGACATTAACTTTAGACAATCTCAGCAGTCAAGGGTCAGGATTATGTCCATAGTTGTTCTTTTGCATATGAAATAGTCCCCTTCACATGTGTTTGTGTTACCATTAATACTCTGTATTGGTTGAAGTAGCTGCCTGGAAGGAGTGTGCAGCAGGCAGGCCACAGGATGCCCAGTTGCTAGCAATGAATAAACCAGACAGGTATTAGCTGTTCACACATCAATAGCTGGCAGCTTGGGAACTGGCAGGTTAAAGACCAGCTTGTGTGTGATCCAGCTGTGCAGGAGGTTTGCCATGTTCCCTTCTGCTAGTTAGGTCTTAGAAAAGTTCAGGACTATTGCGTAAGTGTGAAAACAACTTTAGCACATAAGTGGACGTCAGTTCCAGCACCAGGAAGTGTGACAGTGTAATATTATGGTAAATGGCCTGTATTTGTATAGCGCTTTTACTTAGTCCCTATGGACCCCAAAGTGCTTTACACTACATTCAGTCATCCACACATTCACACACTGGTGATGGCAAGTTACATTGTAGCCACAGCTGCCCTGGGATGCACTGACAGAGGCGTGGCTGCCAGACACTGGCACCACCGGGCCCTCTGACCACCACCAGTAGGCAACGGGTGAAATGTCTTGCCCAAGGACACAACAACCGAGACTGTTGGAGCCGGGGCTCGAACCGAACCGATTACAAGACGAACTGCCAACTCTTGAGCCACGATCTCATAATATAATGAGAAAACGCATTAGGGTTTCATCTTAATCAACTATACAACCATCACCCGTTTACACTACACACTGTAAAACGTGTATAACACACTGTAACAGACTTAAGACCCATCCAATTACGAAGCAAATCACTGGGTAGCTGACATTTAAGTCACTAGTGGCTGCTCTGTTTGTGTATTGTAGGTAAATGTCTTCTGTATTTCCATTCAGTCAGGTTGGTAAACAGCTGCATTAGAAGTCACTTCAAATGCCTCAGAGATAAGATCAATTTAATTCAATACCTGCTTGCTTTGCATCAGTTATAAGTTGCTAAGTTTCACTGACGTTTTATGATCTCCGATGGCCACGTCAATCCATGCCTTTTACTTTGTGTACGCTAGTTGGGGGATAATATAATTAAAGTGTGAGTTTAAGTATCATCCCAAGTGAGACAGAACACAAAGGGACTTCATTAAAGAATTCATAACAACAATTTTTTCAGGGTAATTTACACTGTAGGGACTTGGCAGCTGGGATTTATTTGTTATGGACATCATGTAATGAAGATATAAAACTGACATCTGGTGCATACAACAACCAGCCATGAGAAATCCGTACTGTCAACTGCAGAGGGTAAACCTTAACAACTTCCAGACCAACTTCAGTACTAACTGCAGAAGCACTATAATGGACACCCATGAACGCTGTGCCTGTAAATGTTGGTGGCGTAAAGCTTTAGGGCTACTCGGGTAAGCCTGACTGAATAAGCGCAGACTTCACAGATGGACGACCGTGTTCAGTCATTAGATGAAAACTGTCAATTACATAATGCTGCCTCTTGCTCAGTTAAAGCACTAGTAAACTGAATCTGCTGAACAACTTTTAACAACAGGATGTTTCATCATCATCCATTGCCATTTCTGAGTCATGTGTGGAAATGAGGGTTTTATTTTTATTGTCTGCTGCATGTCGATTACTGGACCTACTGCTGACCATCATGACTCATTCTTGCAGCTGATTCATGAAACAAATCTGAAACTTTCAAAAGCCTCATCCTACCTAAAGTAGATCAGCAGTTATTTAGGTCAATGCAAAGATGACTTGTCTGAGTGCCTGGACTGATTAACAACCATGAAGCCGCTTTTGAATTGTTGAAATCGAGAATGATGGAGGACACGCAGGGGAAAAAGAACAGCTAGAAGAGATGGTAGAGGGAATAATGAAGGAGGTTAGAGAAAGATGGGTAGAAAACACAATAATGATAGAGATATAATAAGATCAAGAAGATCTGAAAGACTAGGTGAGGCAGAAAGAGGGTTGGGGCTGTACCTGTGCTGCTGTGTTCCATTCATGCATCACTCTGAGAGCAGTGTGTCTGCGCCGGCCCCCTAGGAGATTAATTAGCAGCCTCAGCTAGCAGAGGAGCTGCTGAGATAGGCACCCAGCTTAACACCGAAGATAAATTACCTTGGCTGAAAGCTCAAAGTTCAGCTATTTCACCACATACAAAAACAGACTGAGGATTTTGGAGGTCCAAAACTGCGTCAGTACCTGGTGTAATAGGAGGGAGAAAGGGGGGCAGCCATCGCTTTCTTTCTATACTGTATACATTCGGCTATAGGTTCACTCAAAGATTAGTACTCAAAGCAAAGTTTTGAATCTTTTACTGACCAGACTCAAGCCGCTGAATATTTCAACTCTTCATGGATGAAATATCTCCATATAAATCTTCATTAGTCAGTTACCCAGCTATGTGACTGCAGAATCAGGTGCACTATCAACATTAAATCTGAGGTCACCAAAATAATTCAGTTTCTAGGAGCAAAAATAGGACGGTTACATGACAAGATGTTTACAGATAACTTTTAGAGCATCAAAAGAAATGTCTTAGGGAGAAACATTATAAAATAACTATAAAAAAAAGAACAGACACTTCAATTTATCTCCAGATTTTTAAAAAGAGAAGGTCAAATCTGGTCAGGTTTCTTTCAGGGTCGTAAGAAAAAATAAATAAATTGCTGGAACACTCCAGGCTGCATTCAGGGTAACAGGAAACTAGATGTTACTGACAACGTATCATATAACATACTTAAATCCCTCCCACTGATTCCACATATTCCTTATTTCTATATCACTGCAGGCTACCTCGGCCACTGTTGCCTTTTTTGTTTGACTGATCATCATCTCAGCCTTAATACTTAGAGGCCGGTGGTGAGTCACAAAGATCGCTGTGCAACTGCATGTGAAACATAATGAGGACAGGTGGGGGTGGGGAGACACAAGAGAAATTTATTATCAGGTAAAACGCTACCAGCCATGCTACAAAAATGGTTTCAGGGGCTTAATGAGTATGAAGTGTTTTATAAAGCCATTACCTCACATCAGCTAAAGTTGTAAACAACTGGAACAAAATTTGTTTTTTTATTTAAAGTGGATTCACAACACCATAAGGCTGAAAACAATATTTAAAATTAAAATATTAACAAACAGAAAAAGGAAGGAATGAAAAAGCATCCCACCTGCAGATCAGCAGCACAGATAGCAATTACACTGAAATTACAGGCTGCCCTCTTCAGAGGCGAGTTGGAAGGAAAGTTTATGAAGAAATACACATGTGGTGAAAGTATGTAGATGGATTTCCAATAAGCTTGCAACATTAGACTGTTTAACTATCTGCTTTTTTTTATCTGCATGGAAGCTGCTTTACTGAGGTGTTTAGGAAATAAACTGCATCTCTGTCAAGCTTAAAACATAATGCACATACACTCAACAAAAATATAAACGCAACACCTTTGTTACTGCTCCCATTCCCCATGGGATGGACGTAGAGACCTAAAATTCATTCCAGATACACAATATAACCATCCCTCCCAAACAGTGGTCACAAATCAGTCCAAATGTGTGGTAGTGGGCACATCTGCTATATTGAGATAATCCATCCCACCTCACAGGTGTGCCACAGCAGGATGCTGATCTGACATCATGAGTAGTGCACAGGTGTACCTCAGACTGCCCACAACAAAAGGCCACCCTGGAATGTGCAGTTTTGTCTCACAGCAAAATGCCACAGATGCCACAGCAATGAGGGAGCGTGCAATTGGCATGCTGACAGCAGGAATGTCAACCAGATCTGTCGCCCGTGCATTGAATGTTCATTTCTCAACCATAAGCCGTCTCCACAGGCGTTTCAGAGAATATGGCAGCACATCCAACCGGCCTCACAACCGCAGACCTCGTGTAACCACACCAGCCCAGGACCTCCACATCCAGCAGGTTCACCTCCAAGATCGTCTGAGACCAGCCACCCAGACAGCTGCTGGAACAATTGGTTTGCACAACCAAACAATTTCTGCACAAACTGTCAGAAACCGTCTCAGGGACGCTCAACTGCATGTCCGTCATCCTCATCGGGGTCTTGACCTGACTCCAGCTCGTCGCCGTAACAGACTTGTGTGGGCAAATGCTCACATTCGATGGCGTCTGGCACGTTGGAGAGGTGTGCGCTTCACGGATGAATCATGGTTCACATTGTTCAGGGCAGATGGCAGCTGAGAATGTCCCAGTTCTTGCATGGCCAGCATACTCACCGGACATGTCACCCATTGAGCATGTTCGGGATGTGCTTGACCGGCGTATACGACAGCGTGTACCAGTTCCCACGAATATCCAACAACCTCGCACAGCCATTGAAGTGGAGTGGACCAACATTCCACAGGCCACAATTGACAATCTGATAGACTCCATGCGACGATGTGTTGCACTGCATGAGGCAAATGGTGGTCACACCAGATACTGACCGGTTCTGGGTCCCCAGACCCCCAATAGCGCAAAAAACTGCACATTCCAGGGTGGCCTTTTGTTGTGGGCAGTCTGAGGTACACCTGTGCACTACTCATGATGTCAGATCAGCATCCTGCTGTGGCACACCTGTGAGGTGGGATGGATTATCTCAATATAGCAGATGTGCCCACTACCACACATTTGGACTGATTTGTGACCACTGTTTGGGAGGGATGGTTATATTGTGTATCTGGAATGAATTTTAGGTCTCTACGTCCATCCCATGGGGAATGGGAGCAGTAACAAAGGTGTTGCGTTTATATTTTTGTTGAGTGTAGAAGAAAGGATCCATCCATCCATCCATTTTCATCCGCTTTGTCCGGGGCCGGGTCGTGGGGGCAGCAGCCTAAGCAAAGAGGCCCAGACCTCCCTCTCCCCAGCCACCTCCTCCAGCTTATCCGGGGGAATACCAAGGCGTTCCCAGGCCAGCCGAGAGATATAATCTCTCCAGCGTGTCCTGGGTCTGCCCCGGGGCCTCCTCCCGGTGGGACATGCCTGGAACACCTCACCCAGGAGGCGCCCAGGGGGCATCCTTGTCAGATGCCCGAACCACCTCAGCTGGCTCCTTTCGATGTGGAGCAGCAGCTGCTCTACTCTGAGCCCCTCCCGGATGGCCGAACTTCTCACCCTATCTCTAAGGGAGAGGCCAGCCACCCTTCGGAGGAAGCTCATTTCTGCCGCTTGTATCCGCGATCTCGTTCTTTCGGTCACTACCCACAGCTCGTGGCCATAGGTGAGGGTAGGGACGTAGATCGACCGGTAAATTGAGAGCTTCGCTTTTACACTCAGCTCCCTCTTCACCACGACGGACCGGTGCAGCGTCCGCATTACTGCAGCTGCAGCCCCAATCCGTCTGTCGATCTCCGGCTCCCTTCTCCCATCACTCGCGAACAAGACCCCGAGATACTTGAACTCCTCCACGTGGGGCAGGAACTCATCCCCGACCCGGAGTGGGCACTCCACCCTTTTTCGGCTGAGAACCATGGCCTCAGATTTGGAGGTGCTGATCCTCATTCCCGCTGCTTCACACTCGGCTGCGAACCGCTCCAGTGCGAGCTGGAGGCCCTCACCCGATGAAGCCAACAGAACCACATCATCTGCAAAAATCAGAGATGAGATTCTGAGGCCACCAAAGCGAAAGCCCTCCGCCACTTGGCTGCGCCTAGAAATCCTGTCCATAAAAATTATGAACAGAACCGGAGACAAAGGGCAGCCCTGGCGGAGCCCATCACCCACCGGGAACGAGTCCGACTTATTGCCGGCAATGCGAACCAAGCTCTTGCAACGGTTGTATAGGGATCGAATGGCCCGTAGCAATGGGCCAGACACCCCATATTCCCGCAACACCTCCCACAGGACACCCCGAGGGACACGGTCGAATGCCTTCTCCAAGTCCACAAAACACATGTAGACTGGTTGGGCAAACTCCCATGCACCCTCAAGTATCCTGGAGAGGATAAAGAGCTGGTCCAGTGTTCCGCGACCAGGACGAAAACCGCATTGTTCCTCCTGTATCCGAGGTTCGACTAACGGACGAACTCTCCTTTCCAGCACCCTGGCATAGACTTTCCCAGGGAGGCTGAGGAGTGTGATCCCCCTGTAGTTGGAACACACCCTCCGGTCCCCTTTCTTGAAGATGGGGACCACCACCCCGGTCTGCCAGTCCACAGGTACTGCCCCTGATCTCCACGCAACATTGCAGAGGCGTGTCAACCAGGACAGCCCTACAACGTCCAGAGCCTTCAGGAACTCGGGGCGGACCTCATCAACACCAGGGGCTCTGCCACCAAGGAGTTGTTTAACTGCCTCAGTGACCTCGCCCCCGGAAATTGGCGGGTCATTCCCCTCATCCCCAGACTCTGCTTCCTCCTCGGAAGACGTGTCAGTGGGATTAAGGAGGTCCTCGAAGTATTCCTTCCACCGCCTGACAATTTTCTCAGTCGACGTCAGCAGCGCTCCGCCAGCACTATACACAGTGCAGGTAGAGCACCGCTTTCCCCTCCTGAGACGTCTGACGGTTTGCCAGAATCTCTTCGAGGCAGCCCGAAAGTCTTTTTCCATGGCCTCTCCGAACTCCTCCCACACCCGAGTTTTTGCTTCAGCCACTGCCCGAGCCGCATTCCGCTTGGCCTGTCGATACCTGTCGGCTGCCTCCGGAGTCCCACAGGCTAACCAAGCCCGATAGGACTCCTTCTTCAGCCTGGTGGCTCCCTTCACCTCTGGTGTCCACCATTTGGTTCGGGGATTACCACCACGGCAGGCACCAACCACCTTGCGGCCGCAGCTCAATGCAGCAGCTTCGGCAATGGAGACGCTGAACATGGTCCATTCGGACTCAATGTCCCCAGTCTCCCTCGGATAGAAGAAAGGATAAAAAAATAAATTAACATAATAAGTCAAGTTGATGAATGATTGAGTGGCAATGCCTTACATGATTGCATGTAAAAGCCTAATAGTGTTTTTTAAAAGTATTTCAAAATTTACATTTAAAGTTAATGTAAACTATCAAATAAACTCAACAATTCGCTGTTGCTTAGTAACAACATAGTATAACAAGTGCGAAAACCTCTGCCACTCTCCGGATAGTGTTTACTTGTAAGGGAATGATACTGTATTTTCTATATATTCATTTTTGTTAGCCTGTCCTGTCCAAGGTAGTTGGGATAGGCTCCAGCCCCCCGTGACCCTGACAAGGATAAGCTGTAGAGAAAGGATGGATATATTCATTTAGTCTTCTGCGTGTGGTAAAAAAAAAAATCAGATAAGGGTACCGTGACAGATGTTTAGGTTGATTGCACAAACATTACGTAGGTTGAAATTTACTGATTTGTAAGTAACTGAACATGAATATCTTGAGCTTAATATTCAATATTATACTATAGTATATATAAAAACAGGCAGCTCGTTTTATTTCTCTCAACAATACGTTCTTTGATGATATAAAACATTTTTTAACCAATAGATCATTGAGTGGAGCTTGAAGACCTTGGTGGATGTGAGTCAAATTAGAATGACTTGTTAACGAGACCCCACTTTACACGTTTTATCAGAATTCATTCAAAACTTTTCGAGCTATCCTGCTTAACGACACACACAAATACTGCCAGAAACATAACTTCATTGCAGGAGGTAATTATTTCTTCTTAACATCTAATTAACTAGTGATTAAAAAGCATTTCTTGATGCATTACTGAACCTGAGCCTGAATTAGAATCAGCTTAACTGGCCAAGCATGCAAGGACTGTGACTGTTTTCAGAATGAACACAAAGAAAAAGAGAAATAAACTCATAAAATTGACTCCCATGTGTCCACTGTTTGCTTTGTACTGCTCACTCAGTTCCTGTTACAACCCCGAGAACTAAGAAAGTAAATTTCCATCACTTCAGGTAGCATATTTATGCAGCAGTTAGCAGTTGTTGGTCTAAGCATATTAAAGCACTCCTACTTCCTGTAAAGTGTACCATCTTGCACTGTGGACCGAGAGAATGACGACTGAGAGCCAGAGCTGCCAAATTTGTACACACTACTCATGGCGGTCACCTGGGAGCACATCCATTCCACCTGACTAACCAGTGTTTGTCAAAGCCAGAGTCGTGCTGCTTGGCTGATCTACCCATCCCCCATTGGCACTGCACACCCCCCCCCCCCCCCCCCCCAAAAAAAAAAACAAAAAGAAAAATCAGCCATGCTTTTGAATGCACCTTTGAAACGGGCAAAGAGCCTCCCAGCACAGCGCACAACAAAGTAGGACACAAGGCAACTTAGCAGTGTACGTGCTGGTGCAGAAACAAATACAGATACTGAAAGGGAGATGCATGCACACTCTTACTAACTCCCTCTGATGCACTTAAAAGCAATGAGTAAAATATTGATAGCCCGAGGAGGTCCGGGCTGCTCAGTATGTGCTCTGTACGCACTAGGAAAGAAAGTATGTTCATGTGTCTGCTAAAATGAGTATCTTCAAAATCTGTATCCATATAAAAGTCAGAATAAATGCCATTTGTTTCTACTGGTCTCAAAATTGAACTTCAGAGGGTTCATCTTATTCAGCAACAAAAACCTTCTTCATTGTCAAAAACATTAGCATCTCCTAGCTATTATACGATAAAAATCGTATAATAGCTGCAAAGACGGGCTAATTGTCATATTGATGTGATTAACAGTTAGTACCGTTATTAACCCGCAGAGATAAGGCAGCAGCCCATGTGCCAGTTAAATCACGAGCCAGGGAGGGGTGGGGGACAGCACAACGCCATGTGAGCGTACCATCTCTCCACTTTCTCGCTCGTCCCTCCTCATCATACACATGCATTCACCCCCCTGCTGTGGTATTGGAGAAAGCGCTAATGGACAGAAGTGATTACTGGCCACCTTAAGGTTGAATAGGCGAGATGAATAGATACGGTCACAGCCTCGCAGGGGGAGTGGACGAATTGCCTGACCTTTGCATGAAAAGACCAGACTCCAATCTGTCATCCACAAACTTCGCTGCACACCACCTGCTAGGCTGTTTTTTCACACTGTGTGGCACCAGGTAATGAGCAATTTTGAAAAGAAAGCAAGATGGAAAAAAAACCAAACCCAAAAAACAGAACACCTTGCAAAGTGTAGAATAGCGAAAGCCCCTTTTCCACAGCAGAAAAATACACATTACTACTTTCAGCTACAACACACCCTTTCTTGTTCATATCTCGCACGTGCACGTGGTCTCACATGTTCTCACGTGCACCCGGAAACAAATACAACTGCAGATGGCAATAGTAAAAAAAAAAATCACAGTCAAAAGAGCATCAAACGAAAAAAATGTGACAAATATTGAAAATTGTGTTTTAGTTGTGTTTGGAAGGATCAAATCCAGTTTCCCAGAATGAAAACATGAAAACACAAATTTGCACATCATAAGCACAACAAATGAGCAGCTTTGGGCTCGGAAAGGACAACTCAAACTGAGTAAAATATCAAAGAAAAGAATAAAGGGAGGTAAGCAAAAAGGGGAGAGAGGAGTTGAATTCACTGTTACCTAGAGAAAAGAGAAAACATTGTTAACAGTATTTTCTTCAGCTCAAAGCCCTTGCACTAAAAAAAAAAAGAAATCTGAGGGGAAACTGGAAATAGAAGAATTAGTACTTGGTATCAAGAACAGAGCGAGACGAAGCAAAGTCAACACAGAGACAACGAGAGGCCACGGGACAGATGCAACACTGAACACTGGGAGCACGCTGGCTGTGTGACTGGATGCCCTACCTGTTTGGCTGAGTTGAGAGGTACTCCGGCTCTTGCGCGACATGCCAACCATGGCCTGCATTTTGGCACCAATGCTGGAGCGCCTCTTCTTGTCGTCAGTGCCTACCGTGCCAACCGCCGTGTCCGACTGACTGCCGTCCGTCTTCTCCAGGTTACACATATCGCCACTGATGCTTGTGCTCTTGGTCATGTTCATCCCACCCGATGAGCCCATCTGCCTGTTTTTCATTTTGGATGCAAAGTCACTGTCAGCCACCACCATAGATGGGGGGGGAGGGAAGGGGACAGGTGAAGACAGAGAAGAGAGGACAGGGCAGAGAAGGGGAGAGAGGAAGCCAGTGGAGGGGGATGTGAATGGAGAGATGATGGAGGAGGAAACAGAAGGAGAGGATGGAAGAGGAGAGGAGAGGGATAGTAGATGACAAGGTGTGGGGTGAAAAGGAGAAAAGGACAGAGTTCAGGTACAGGAGTTCATGACTTACAGTATAGATGAGGTTAACACTGATGTAGTGTATATTCTAAAGCCTTTTCATGCAGTGAAAGACCAACCATAGCCTACTCTCCAGCTCTGTAAATGGGTTTGTAAAAGTTTTGAAGCCGTTTGGGAAATCAGGAGTAACATAGAGTTAATACTCTGCATTTTATCTGTTAGGTTATTTCGTTTTTTGATTTAAGATGTCTAAAGACACTAATCAACTAAGACTCTGGTATTATTCTGAGTATTAATTTAATAATCAAAGTATTAATTTATTAAATGAAAAGTTCACGGACATCCACAAGTAGGTAAGAGTTGTGATCAAGCGCTCAAAGCTGCACACAGAAAAGTTGCCTGTCATCAGCATTATTCTCCAGCTCCTGCAGTTTGAAAGGAAATAGGCCAGTGTTCAAATGAGGGTCCTATTTTAGCCCTGCCAGTAAAATTATCTTTAAGAGACAAATTACATTCTGTATCATAGGCTCTGAATTCTTAATGGGATAAGTTACGTGTAGCACCCTCATTAATTTAAGTGTCTGACCTCCATCATGTAACTGTGTTGCAAAGACCACTCATAGAAAGATGTGCTGGGTAAAACGGGAAGGTTTAATACATTTTGACGGCTGATTCCATCAATTAATTCAATCGTACTCCAAATTTCACATATATCAGACACTCTGCTGTATTTGATAAACGCTGGAGTTTATGTCTGATATGGTTGCGACATCTCATTATCCTGCGTATGAACACAGTGGTGCTTTTAGTTTAGACAATCAGCCGTGCCTAAACATCAGCAGTCGACCAGGCCTTCGTCTGTCTCACGCACATTCTCATGCAGTTAGCTCATAAACAACATATGGAACCGTCATGAATGTGTGAGCACGTAGTAATGGCTGCTCATGTCACTCCTTGCTATGCTGGCGTGGATAGTATACACTGGCACATGAGTATCCTGTTTTGGCGGTCTGCACTTCATATTTTGTTTTTCAGCTGCTGTTGGTGAAATAAATCAGGTGTGCTGTTAAAGAGCACCTCGTACCCCAGCCAGCAGTAGCAAACCTTTTGTTTATACCAGTTCTAGCACCAGTGGCTTCTGTTAAGTATCAGCCTGTGCTTCAACACATAAATATTGAATGCTTATTGGGAGATTAGCGCCTTTGATCGGTTATTGCAGCCCAGAGGCTTTGAAGACGACTCCAAGCGCTCGGCCGGCACCACGGGCCCGTGTGCTACAGGTGACATTCTAAAATATGCTCTTTCACCATCATCGCAGTGAGGCTGCATTTCATCTGCTCCTCACACGGCGATCGCGCCGCTTCTTTCATTACATCAGCACAGCAGCGAGGTCAGGGGGGATCGTGGCCTCTAACAATGATTGCCAGCTGAGGTTAAAATGCATGAGCGCAGAGCTTTCAATTAGAAATTTATGTTCTGTAAAATATTTAGCAACACAAAATAGGAAATGAGATGAAATGTATTCTTCTGATGGAATAAATGTCTCGTCTAATTCCCTACTTGTCTAATAGAACACACAGTGCCTGTCACCACGTTTATATCAAAGGCAAACTTTAATCCTTCTCTAGGAGGATGGCCAATAATAATATTTAATCTAAAGTGATGAACACTGCCGGTACGTGGACACATTCTACCCATTATCGGAACAGATGAATTATACCCAAACCACTAAGGGTCTATGATGGTTTGTTCCCTAAAGGGTGAACTTGCAACTGGATTGAATAAACATTTGGCTCTAACTGAATTGACGGCGCTTTTATTTTTCGTTTGTTTGTTTTTTTGTCAAAATGCACAAACATCTGCTCTTAATGGACACACTGTTCTAAAGTAAATCATAGTCTCACGATTCTTCATACTCTCATAAACTGGTGTAAAAGGACACCTTACTTTGATTGTCCTCAATAAAAACAAGTGCATAAAATCTCTCGCGCCTCCTCTCATTACAGTTTCGCCACTCTCTGAACAGGTCTTGGCACTCAATCCAGGGTTGCTGTGTAAATATGCCTACTTGGAAAACTGGGTCTCTCCAGGGATTTCTGATTTTCAACCTCAGCTCAAAGAACACAGAGCTCCTCATCATGCAGATTGCTCACCATGCATTTTCATCTAGGCCAACATGTTCCCAAAGCATAACCCAACCCCAAAATACCTTCGAAATCTTTGGTGTTGCAAAAATGTAGACAGGTTTTGCTACACAAAGCTGTCTTTAATAGGCCAATCTCCATACTGTATCATGTATTGATCATTTTTAGAAACCGATGGTAAACATTTAAATAAGGTCTTCTAAAAGGAAATGAGTCAATAGATATTAAGCAACTTTGGGGTGAAATATACATTTTATTTATTTAGTCTCACTAACAACAAGGAAGGAGCAGCTGTTATTAAAGGTGAATCATAAATGATGTATGGAAAAGTGCAGGTACCGTGGCAACCGTGCCCCAAATCAGAGCATTAGCATGCGTTCATGCCTGTCAAATTTCTTTTGTGTTTTTTTTTGCAGAGGTTGCAGTGAGCAGAATGGAAGTGATTCATTAAAGTCTGGATCTCATATTTATCTTAAGCTGTAACTTGGATACGACAGTCTCATTCAGAGCAGAGATTTTCGCTTCTGTCTTCAAAGGACTAAAAACACACACGGCTATCATGATGCTTGTATGCCAAGCCTGTTTAATGTGTAGCAGATGTGTATTTACACTGTGACCTCAATACATAGGAGATGACTCATAAATAGATGTAGCTGGTGGCCATGTTTCTGCTAAATCACACTGCTTTACTACTTTCACACACACAGATAAGGAGAGCAGCGAATGCATCTTTTGTAACTTGAAGCACATCGCGTGTCACTTGCTGACTCCTCAAATCATCTCGATACATGTGATTGACTGTTTTCAGTATTCTGACTTCAAATCTGGAGGCTCTCATAGAAAAGCTTTTTTACCTATAGATATTCTCTGCTTGATTACGGTTCAAGTTCTGAGATTTGTGGCTTCAATGCCCAGTGGCACAATTGACTATGCAGTGGCATGAATAACAGATATGCTAAATGTTCTATCTCATACATGCTCTATCTCACAGATCCTAAGATTATTAGCATGCAGCAATTTTGTTTTTTCTATTGTGTGCAGCTGCAAAAATCATGACCCAGTGAGCAAACCTGAATGAACAAAACGACGCGGAGTGTTTGATTTTTTATCTCTCAAAAAGCAGAATATTGCATTACTCACAACTAGGTGGAATATCAGTTTATACTGTAGCTGTCATGAAGGAACAAGGGTTGATCACACAGATGAGAGTTGCCAGCATTTTTTAAAGTAGGACCAAATGAGCTCACTTTCAGTCAAGATGAAACACGTTGCAACTGCAGCATTGTAGCTTAAATCAAATCTCTGGGACGCGTGTGCTCAAGTCGGCTTTTTTCAAATCTCATTTGTACGTTTCCGGTGAATTCACTGAAAGTGATTACCCCGTGGTCATCAGTATGAGGTTTGTGATGTGACACATAAAAACAGGGAAATATCGAGGAGTAGCTGGAGACAAGGAGGAGGTCTGAGTCGACAAGTTGCACGTGCAAAACATGACTGCAGGGGAGCAAGTGAAGAACACGGACTGATAAAATACTGATGCAGCATCCCAACACAGCACAGCACATACAATAAAGCGATATACACAGCAACTTCAGAGCAAACCGATGGATGAGTGGGCAAAGCGTTAAGACTTCCTAATCTTCTGTTTGCACTGTATAATCCACGATCCACTGTGTAAGTACAATTTACTTACACTTCAGTGGATCTGCTCCTGTTTCTGCATGTGCATTTAGCCTCCTACGCGCATGTGCAGAGTGCACCTTCTCAATCAGACGGTGCACACTAGTGTAGAGTTAATCACGCGTGAGAGGGTGTAGCTTTTATCTTAATGTGTTTTCTGTTAAGACCGAGGGGCAGAACTAATATTGGTGAGAAGCGCTTGCTTGGATCCTGCTGTGAATGTGATTTGATGGAAGACATCTTATCAGGAGTGCAAGCTAAGCTTCTTTCTGTTGGCCTTCCAAATAAATTTTGCTCTTGAATTTGCTCTTGACACAATTTTCAGACCTGCTAGTCCAGCACAGTGCAAAAATGAAACCACAGTCTCTTGTGGTTTACCAGGAAATAGTGTCATGTTAAATATAGTCTTAACATGTTAGAAGCCAAGCTTCTAATATGCCAAGGCAAGAAGCCAAGGCTCACTAAACATTTAGACATGAAGGTCCACTCAGAAAAACAACAGCTTTTATGATGTGTAGTAAAATATCAACAGTTCACCTAACCTCTGATTTAAATAAGTCTTCGACTTTATATTTACTGTACATCTCTATGCACACTTTGTGTGAATGTGACTATTATCATTATTATTATTATTATTATCATCATCACTTGTATGTACAGTTATACGTTTAATACAGGGAGGCACTTTGTTGAACCTCTTAGCAAATCAAAAATTGATGTTTACGAGGGTCTTGCAGTACACCTTGTGGTAATGCTGGATTTACAGTACTGCATTAAATTTGTGCCATAACCTGGTGCTCACTTTCTCATAAATGTCTCATAAATATTGATCAGCAAAAGGCTGATACCTATGTGAAACATAAGGCAACAGGCTGTGATTGTATCTAGCACACTAATAATCCTAATAGTATTTTTCCATAGTAAACATGCAGTTTTTCTTGTTTTCATTGCTCTTTTTCATTGGTTCGAAGGTCTTCTCTACTTCCTGCATGTCGATAAAAGTAACTGTTGTTTAAAAGCATGAAACATGAAGAGCTCAGTTTTCCTCGTGGTGTCAGAGCATTGCAGGCATATGGTAAAAGCAAGCTCTGATTAAGTGCAGTACTATAAATTCAGGATAAAGGTTATTCTTTAGATAGTAACTGTAGAGTTCAGATTATCTGATGTGTGAACAGACTGCATGGACACCAACTGTTTTCATGTCACTGCAATTATACACTGCTCAAAAACGTTAAAAGGAACACTTTAAAAATACATTCGATCCCAATGGGATGTGTGCATGACTCACAACACTGGAGCGTGCACTTATTGAGATGACCACTGCTGTCCTGGGAGATCTCCCCCAAAATCTGGACCAGAGTGTTACTCAGCTCGTCGACAATCTAAGGTGCAACTTGGCAGCTTGGACTGAGTAAAACATAATGTCCCAGAGGTGCTCTGTTGGATGTAGGTCAGTTGAGCATGGAGGCCAGTCAGTAGTATCAATTTCTTCATCCTCCATGAACAGTGTGCTTACTCTAATTACATGAGGCCGGGCATTGTTGTGCACCAGGAGGACCCACTGCACCAGTATAAGTTCTGACAATGTGTCCAAGAATTGCATCCTGATACCTAACGGCCGTCAGGGTGTGTGAGGCCTGTGGGTCCCTCCATGGATTATGCCTCCTCAGACCATCAAGGACCCACCACCAAATTGGTCATGCTGAACGATGTTACCCTTCCACGTCTGTCACATGGGCTCAGAATGAACCTGCTCTCATCTCTGAAAAGCACAGGGCACCAGAGGTGGAGCTGCTGATTCTGGTATTCTATGGCAAATGCCAATCAGGCTCCAGTGCTGAACAGTGAGCACAGAGGCCACTTGAGGACGTCGGGCCCTCAGGTCACCCTCATCATGTCTGTTTTTGATTGTTTGGTCAGAGACGTTCACACCAGCGGTCTCCTGGAAGTCATTTTGTAGGTCTGGCAGCACACATCCTGTTCCTACGTGCACAAAAGAGCAGATACCAGTCCTGCTGATGGGATAAGGACCTTCTACGGCCCTGTCCAGCTCTCTTAGAGTAAGTGGCTGTCTCCTGGAATCTCCTCCATGCTCTTGAGACTGTGCTGGGAGACACAAAAATCCTTCTGGCTATGTCACACATTGATGTGCCATCCTAGGGGAGTTGGACTATCTGTGCAAGCTCTGTAGGGTCCAGGTACCACCTCATGCTACCAGTAGTGACACTGACCCTTGCCAAATGCAAAACTATTGAAAAAACAGTCAGAAAAGATGAGGGGAAAACATCATTGGTCTTTACCTGGAAAACCATTCCTGTTTTTGAGGTTATGCACCTCTAATGCACCTGTTGATGATTTCAATACCATCATAGAAAAAGTTTAACACCAACCCACAAGTTGAACTGACTTGATGCTCTGATTAAAAAGTGTTCCTTTATCTTTTTTAAGCAGTGTAAAATATTAATGCTACTCTACCTTAGTATTGTTAAAGGTCAACAGAGCCACAGTTACACCATCATCAAGGTAAAGAGAGGAGGGTAGTCACCACACTCTGTCTTGCACGTCCTCATATAAATGTGCAAAAGACAGTCGTCCACTGGGATCTACAGCGGGATCTATACTACTGTTAGTAGTTTTCTTCATCATTGTTAGTCTACAGTTTGAAGCTGCTACACATGTGTTACCTGAGGTCAGTCTCTGAGATACTCCTTTGGTGCAAGTCCTCTTCTTTCTCCATCAAATCCTTCTGATGCTCTTCGCCTGCGTCTACCTTTCCCTCCCACTCCTTCCCCCCTCTCTGCACCCTTCCTTCTTTACTAGCCCCTCTGCCTTTTTCTCCTGCCTCCTCTTCCTCCCTCACTTCTCCTAACTGCTCATCCCCCTCCCGAGAATGGCTCCTCGATCGCAACTGGCTGAAGATGGAAACAGAGGCACAAAGAGCAGCACATGCAAAGCCAAAAGAAACAGAAAAAACAGAAAAAAACAAACAAAGCGTGAACAATGTCAACAACAAAAGAGAGACGAACACAGAGATGCAACGCAGCCATGATCAAAAGCAGACTGATTCTAAATCACAGAAGAACTAACGTAGACTTAAAGCAAAGCACCATGCAGAGGAGTTTGTTTTTGCTTTGATATGAGACGACACCCAAAGAGTAGAAATATGTTTAATGTTTCAGTGACTACTGCCAGATATGGACAAACTTCCCCCACAGCGTGAAGGAACAGAGTTCAACCACTTGGCTCCAGATTCTCTAAAATGGAGCCAAACTTGAACTCATCACAGGGAGAAAATGACACGCAGCGCTACAGGAGGGGCATTTTCTCCTCGGGTAACCATGTGCAAACAGTTTCAAATTTGAAAACGTCTGGACATGGTAATGAATATGGGTTTCACCGCTGAGGGGGGCGGGGTTTGTCCATTCCAGCTTGATGGTAATTTAAAGAGCGACACAAAGTTTGCATCAGCCTACCGGATCTTGCGGTTTCCTTGCGGCCTTTCTGACTGGACAGACATGTAGCTCGTGCTGCTGAACCGAGAGGCACTACTGGTTCTCGACACAGCGGACACGTCGCTTACATCACTGTCCGACGACTTGGCTGACAAGTTGTCGGAGCCCCGTGGATCTCTGCCTGAACGCTGCAAAGAGGGCAAAGAATAAGACATAAAGTATGGTGACATCAGATATCACAAATTTGGGGTTTTTTGAGCACTCAACAATTTTAACAAGTACAAAATGTTGTTGCTAAAATAGTCCCAATGAAAACTTCAACAAGTTACCAAAGGGTAGAGATTTCTAAAATGACTTCTACGTCTTTGCCTTGTAAGGGAAAACTATTTGATCAAGACAAGCAGTATTTCAGAAATAAGCTGTTGAATGTAAATAAAAAAGAAGAAATATGCACACTATTTTTACGTTAGGCATATTAGGTGAGCGACTTTAAAGGTCAGTATTTTAATTATGTAGTGGGAAAACATTGGGCTTGCAGTTAAATACCGCAGGGGTTCATGGTTTGAGATTTGGTCTTACCAGGTTCAGAGACTAGGAAAAGTTATAAATGACATCCACAATTTCAGCTTGACTTTCATTTTTGTGTACAAAAGGCTGGAATGGCACACGAAAGCATGTCTTCGTTTCATTCAGCTTCTGATCAGCATCCATTGTTTGTGTGTGTGTTGCAGGTTTTCACAGGCTTGTCTTGTTGATTTTAATTGACTTTTTACATTTGAGCTAATTTATGCTTTGGATCTATCTAGCATGGATATATTAGATGGTAAATGGACTGCTACTTAAATTGTGCTTTTCTAATCTAACTGAGCACCTAAAGCATTTGTTACTTGTCACCGGTAGTGTCGTGGATGAGAGAGGGAGGACCCAAACGCTGGACTCACAGGCAGGTAGGTGAAGGTGGATGTTTATTGCCGAAGGAGCGAGCAAACAGTACAGAGGGAGGAGATGGCTGGCTGACTGAATGAATGAATGAATGAATGAATGAATGAATGAATGGCCAAAGGACTGACTGACTGAACATACAGACGACATAGACATCAGACGTACATCATCAATAACCCGACACTGAATGGGTAGAACAGAGGGCTTAAATACACAGACTGGTGATAATGATGATAATAAGGGACCGGTGAGTACACAGCTGAACATAATGAACTAATGATAATGGGAAGAGGACTGAACATAATACACACAGACCAAGGCTAAGACAATAAAACAGGAAGTGGAACAGGCAGTAGATAAACAGTGAATGTGAACTGAAAACACTGGGTCACCGACCCAGGAACCCTGACAGGACCCCCCCCTTCAAAGGCCGGCACCCGACGGCCAAACAAAAAAGAACCAAAACAGGGCGGGCGGAGGGGGCCCAGGACAGAGGGACGGAGGCCACACAGAGACAGTTCAGGTGGGTGGCCACGTGGCCCGAGGCCGAGACGAGACAGTTCAGGTGGGCGGCCACGTGGAAGGCAGCAGCGACCACTGAGCCGGTCCGGTGGGCGGCCGCGGCGGTCGAGACGAGACTGTTCCGGTGGACCGACCGTGCGGAAGGCAACGGCGGTGACGTGGACACAGTTCGGGAGGCCGACAGTGCGGAAGGCAACGGCGGCCACTCAGGCGAAGGCGGTCCGGAGGCCGGCCGTGCGGAAGGCAACGGCGGCCACTCAGGCGAAGGCGGTCCGGGGGCCGGCCGTGCGGAAGGCAACGGCGGTGACGTGGACACAGTTCGGGAGGCCGGCAGTGCGGAAGGCAACGGCGGCCACTCAGGCGAAGGCGGTCCGGGGGCCGGCCGTGCGGAAGGCAACGGCGGCCACTCAAGCAAAGGCGATCCGGGGGCCGGCCGCGCGGAAGGCAGCGGCGGCGGCGAAGGAGACGACGGAGCAGTTCAGGGGACCGGCCGCACGGAAGGCAGCGGCGGCGGCGAAGGAGACAACGGAGCAGTTCAGGGGGCCGGCCGCGCGGAAGGCAGCGGCGGCTCTCCAGTGTTAGGCATGCTGGCCATGGCCCGGTGGGCACAGGACCAGACGAGGCAGGACCAGGCGACGACGGGGCCGGACCAGGCGAAGCACAGGCTGGAGCTGCAGCAGGCGAAACAAAAGCCAAAGTCGAGGCTGGGCCAGACGAGGACGAAGGCTCTGAGGCTGGAGCCGGGCCAGGCGGAGCAGAAGCAGAGGCCGACGCCGGACCGGGCGTGGGTGCAGCCGAGGCTGAGGCCGGGCCGGGCGTGGGTGCAGCCGAGGCAGAGGCCTGACCAGTCGAAGTTGAAGCCTCCGGCTGGAGACAGGCCGGGCCAGCGGGTGCGGAAACCCCTGGCTGAGGAGCAGGAGAGCTCACAGCTGGCTCTGGGTGCTGTGGCTGCAGGTCCGGGAACTGAATGGGACGGTGGACAGGCGACTGGGAAACAGGCTGGACAGGAGCAGACTGAGCTACAGGTGAGTGGACAGGAGCAGACTGAGCTACAGGGGACTGGAGGGCAGGAGGAGACTGAGCTACAGGGGGTGACTGAACTAGAGGTGAGTGCACTGACTGGAGGGAAGATGCTAAGGGAGGAACAGAGGCAGGCGTAGCTGACGATGGAGCTGAGGTTGGTGTGGCTGATGACTGAGCTACAGACTGGGCTAGACGGGGAGATAAAGCTACGGCCTGGGCTAGTAAAGCTGGTGCCTGAGCAGGGGACACTTCAGCCAGCCTAACCAGGGATAAAGCTAGTGCGTGAAAGGCTGGGTCAGGCGGTGGATGAAGTGGTGGACTGATTGGCTCTTCCGTGCCTCCAGACTGTGAAGGCACTGGCTGGAGAGCCTCAGCTGAGTCTCTAGGGGGGTCAGGCCGGATCCTGGCTGCCCTCAGCCTAGGCGCTGGGACAGGCACGGGAGGTGGCTGGACATCAGTCACCCCCACCCGAGGAACAGAGGTGGGTGTGGAGGTATACGGGGTCACAGCTGCCCTCGTCCTGGGTGCGGGCACAGGTGTCGGCTGACTGACAGGAGTGGAAATGATGACTGGGTGAGTGATACTGACAGGTCTATCTGGATTTATTCTGGTCCTTCTGCCACCACTACTTACAGTCTTTGACTGAACAGTCTTTGGGGGAGCAGAGCAGAAAAAATCTTCCCAGTCCACATCATCCTCTAGGAGGGAAACATCCCATGGATCAGAAAAGAGTCTATTGTGTGTTTTAAGTGGATAATCAGACGGTGAGTGCGAAAAACAGTCACTGGAGCTCACCATCGGGAGTTGCTGGAAATAGTCCTTGTTATGGCGACGTGTGCGCCACTTTCTCCGGGAAGAGGCAGTGGGCGGGGTACACAGCCGAGCCTCTGGCACGGGAGCCTCCATTGAGCCGAGGTGGGAGGCGGAGCCACCGTGCCATGGCGAGGTTGAAGGTCCGGTGAGGAAAATGGCTGGCGGGCGAGCGAGGAGCGGAGCAGCGGAGGAGCGAGCGCCCGAAGCCTGGCCTGTGACGCCCGCTCTCCGCGGCGAATGCTCCGATGCAGGTGAGGCAGCAGGTGGAGGACCGCGGCGTCTCCGAGGCCCGCCCAGAGCCAGGCGAGTCCCCTCAAAGACGTGCTCCCTCTCTGAGAAGAGCCGCTGTTTCCACCTGAGCTTCTCCGCCCAATTGGAGAGCGCTGCGTCCTGCCGCTCGAAAAGGTCCAAGTCCGCTGGGTCCACAACGCGGGGTCGGGTCATTCTGTCAGCGGTAGTGTCGTGGATGAGAGAGGGAGGACCCAAACGCTGGACTCACAGGCAGGTAGGTGAAGGTGGCTGTTTATTGCCGAAGGAGCGAGCAAACAGTACAGAGGGAGGAGATGGCTGGCTGACTGAATGAATGAATGAATGAATGAATGGCCAAAGGACTGACTGACTGAACATACAGACGACATAGACATCAGACGTACATCATCAATGACCCGACACTGAATGGGTAGAACAGAGGGCTTAAATACACAGACTGGTGATAATGATGATAATAAGGGACCGGTGAGTACACAGCTGAACATAATGAACTAATGATAATGGGAAGAGGACTGAACATAATACACACAGACCAAGGCTAAGACAATAAAACAGGAAGTGGAACAGGCAGTAGATAAACAGTGAATGTGAACTGAAAACACTGGGTCACCGACCCAGGAACCCTGACATTGCTATAGTTCTCATTCTCCCAGTCAGTGCTTTTTGTGCAAGATCTTGTCTAATATTTGCACACTTACTCACACTCTTTATAAACAAACATGATGCGTGTTTTAGAGTAACAAGTAAAATGAATTCTGGAAACTAGATTTTTGAATTGGGAACTAGGGCCAAAAAATAAAACTGTTGCAAAAGTGACAAAACTGCAGATTCTTCAATGGCCCCTTGAAGATGTCACACAAGCAAGCTCCTATGTTAAAATGCCCAGTTTCACAGCAGAAATAAACCTAACATTGGTCCAGGCCGGGCGTCGACAATCTTCAACATCAAAAGAGCCATTTTAGCTCCTCCCAACAAACTACGAGAGAAAAAGTGCAGCACACGTGTGTAACGTGGATTAACATGTTTATTTTCTATGAGTTTCTAACTTGAATATGTCAAGCTCTGCCTGCTCTTGCATTACTGTGTTCGATTAACAATGCAGACAAAGAAATAATGCGCACATTTGTGATTACACTTGTGATAAAGTTTACAAGAAGCTGTTGATCAATCACAGTCCATACAGTGTTGCTGCCAGAGACCAAAGATGGAACATTCATCAGCAACTGTTCAATAAACTAAATTTTTTGGACATTGTTTTGAAAGATATTTGCAGGCACTTAAGTTAAGCTAGCAAACATTGGAAATATTAGAAAGTCCAATTGTTCTTGATTGCATCACAGCACACCTGGGAACCTCGCTCTGCGCCGTTGGTTTCCTTTTTGCACGCTCTTTTCTTTTTCAACAACTACCCAGTTTAAAGCTATGCCTAGCAGTGTGACAGATTTGTGTGATAACAATTGGTTGTAGGTGCAATATGGCTTGCCAACAGCCTATCCATGAAATATGTAATCCAGTTTTGCTGATTGGCTAGTATTACTGGAAGGCTTTTTTGTGTGTTACATAGAATTGTTCATAACAGGTGTTTATGTCTGTGTGATGTACCTTCCTAACCAAGCTTGTTAGCATTAGCTGACAACTTAGGACTCCAAAGAGTCATCCAAATATGGTCACTCCTGGCTCTGAAACACCCAGATGGCAACAACTAAAACGCTATTCCCCAGGCTTTAAAACGGGACTTCATAAAACAAAGATTCTTGTCATGTCTTGTCAATTGTTTATATACAGGCTAAGGCTCTCATACAAAGCAGGGTTACGGGGATTAAGTAATAAGATGGTTTATAACTTACTTCAGCATGCAAAACAAGTTGGCAAAAGTCATTCCCTGTATGCCTGCTTCTTAATGCTTGTGATGTGCAATTTTACTGCTAATTTTTTAGGGTATGATTGTCACTGGGGAAGAAGCTGAATGTCTAACTAAAAACGAGCACTTTTCAGTGGAAGACTGGGTGGAGCAAAATCAGGGTTGTGCTCTGAGAACTTGTCCCACAGAGACTGTGAACTTTCCAAAAATTAAAAACAACTTGAGGTATCATCCTTCTGATTAACTGGATGAGATCCAGAATGCATCGCAGACATACAAGCATGAGGACTTGTAGAGTGCGATCTAAAAACTGCACCCACGCTTAAAACAGTCAAAAGTGGCACAAGAAGATGATCTTAAACAGGCGATCGGCCAAATTTCAATCAGGTAATGTGTTTGTTTTCCATTTTTGAAGACTTGTGATCTCCTGTAATTGTACTCTTAATACTTCATGTACATTTTACTAAAAAAATTAATGAATAATATTCTGATTTAGACATACAAAGTTTTGCATGAGTACTTAACCATAAGTGGCAGGAAGACAGTTACCATATACTGTTTAATCCAGTGACAGTCAACTGGCTCACAAAGTCGGATTCTACTCAACTAACTTTATACACAGGCTTTCCTGGAAGCTGAACTGGGCTGGGATGATCTTGGCACAGACTTAGTCCAAGCACATTTGTGAACGTGGATGTGTATATAATATCTTGTTATGTTTTGGTTGGCTGTTTACTGTAACTAAATCTGGACGGAGTGTTACAGTAACTGCCTTTATTAGCATTGTTTTTGTCAATGGGAAGATATTGCTCAACATACAAGGACTGGGGAATAATTTCAGCAGCTTTTTATAGACTCCAAATACCATAGTTTTCATAGCATTGTCTTAAAAGGAAAGCAGACAGAGGGGCTTCATCTGCTAGGTCTCAGACCAGACCGCAGTGAGACAGCAGGCTCTGGCCGAGCTCTCTAAACATGTTCAGGACTTCTCCAGAACAGAGTAGTAAACAGTGGACTTTACACACAATTCCTTGAAATTGCAAAGTGATGTATTGAAGTATTTGGCCTAAATGACAAGGAGAAAAATGTAGTTTCCCACATAGAGATAACTCTAGGTGGCTTTAGATTGTTGTCGTTTTAGATTTGTGTGCAATGATTTTGAGATATCTTATCGTTCCATTTACTTTTTCTGGGTTAACAATGGACACTGCTGAGAAACTGTTGGGAAGGATTAATAAAATGTATCCTGTGGCGCTGTGGATGCATGTCGCTTTTTAAAGTCAAAGCTTTGAATAAAGACGTGTATAATATATATCTGTGACTCAGATGAGCTGATTAGAAGAACAGCTGTATCCAGCTCTGTGTTTTCCAGCCTTTGAGTCTTTACCAGCTGCACTTTGTTTTGATATGTTTTGTGACCATATCTGTGCATGATGCAAACATCAGTGAGCATGCATTTTGGAACTTTGTGAACAGTGTTTGTGTAGGAACATCGTTTTCTGGAGTGTTGAAGCATAAATTAAGCAGACCTGGGCGTGTTTTCTTTACCTTGTGGTAGTCCTGCTCCAGTCTTGAGTCAGAACCAGCTCCCTGCTTGTACTTGTTCATCTTTAGTTTCATCTGTCTGGTCCTCTCCTCCATGTCCATACCTGAGCACAGAGACAGATGCGAGTCAGCTGGGAGCTGGTGGACTGTGAGGAGAGCCTCATGGAGGGGCATACTGTTATGGTGAGAGAGGCTTCTGTTGAGCTATGAGCCATGAGCTATGACGGGACAGATCTAATGGGAAAAGCTGAATGGTTGGCTGTTTTTAACAAACACAAACCCGTAAACATATGCTGCATAGAATAATAAACTAATTTTTGAAATCAATAAGTCCCACAAAAAATGCTGCTTTTTAGTCAGTCACTAATATTCAAATATTTTTATCTGACCTCAGTAAAACACATTTGAATGCTAAGCCAAATTACTCCAGTACTACTACAGCACTAAATGTAACAATACTAGTGATGCATTTTTTAAAAAAACTCTAGATGAAAGGAAATGATTAAACAACAAATTGAAATCCCTAAACGATCACATTAATTGGCCGAAGCATCCCTCTCGATTAAAACTGACAGGCATTTTAGTCCTTTTATAATTGCATAAAATCATCCGGTTTACCCATCTTATCACCTCCCAATTTCAGTTTAAGCTCTGCAAATGTGATTCTTACATTCGCAACCATGCACAGGCCTCTGTTGAAGTACAAATACCAATAAGAATAGGAACTGTGTACATTTTACAAACCTAAAAATGACAAAATAAGCTACAAACAGTTTCTACAGTAACCGTTTCTTTTCTGCAAAAATGTTCACCACATGGTGACTTTCCTGCTTTTTCCTGCATTTCCATTTTCCTGCTTACTCTTTGTCTCTACTTTTGTGTCATATGACCGCAGTGACAGAGTGAAGATGAATGCACACGTACAGGCGCCATGCTCACATGCCTTCATGTACACACTCGCACACAAAGAGAAACGAAAAAGCAAAGAAAAAGAGTAAAATAAAGGAATACAAGCTCAGAGCAAATGAATGACTGCATGAGTGAAGCGAAAGGAGTTGACGCATCACGCAGTTAGTAAACTACATGTGATTTCGCATCTCTCCCGGAGTATTTTGTTAACTAATAGTATTTAATTTAACTTTGTTAAATGATTGTAACTGAGCTGCTTTTGAAATTCCAGTGCAGTCAGAAAGTCGTTTTTTGTGATCGCTTCGTTTCAGTGGTCGTGATAAATATGAGGTTAAAATTGAACAACTTTGAGTTCATGTTCTTTTATACCAACACGTTCTCATCCCAACTTGTAACATAGAAACACATGTGACAAATCGCCAGTGTGTTACGCGTTTGGAGGCACGAGAGCCGTTTGGAATGAATCTATACATGTAAATGTGTTTTACGTTCTGATCATGAATCACTTTGGAAAACACTATCTGATAGTGTTAATGTTATGGTTATGGTTAGGGTGTAACACGGCTGGAGCGTGTGTTACCGCCGCGAGTGGCATTCTATTGGGTTCAATTGAGAATCCGGAGCATCTCATAAGGACGCGGAAGGGTACCTTTCGTTACTATGAGACGCCTCGGGACATGACAAATCGTCTGTATGTTATGCGTTGGCAATGACAATGCTCTGTTTATCCAATTTTTATTGGACAGACAAGATTGGACAGTTCATCACAATAAATTGTGTTAGATCCTAGAAGACTGATGGCTTTTTCATGCTTGAAGCTGGAGAAGCGAGGCAGTTAGCTTAGCTTATCATAAAAACATTTAACCTCGTGTGGTCTAGACATAAAAAGCTGAACGACCAGGACCTCAGAGGCTAGCTGCTTAACAAATTGTACCTTTTGTTTTGGACTGCAAAGAGACCACATTTTAAGTGACTCGGTGACTGTGCATGAATGTGTGCGGCAATCATTGTTTCATTTCAAAGCAAATCTGTGGAACAAGATCATGAAAACCATACTCACTAAAGTGAGTAAAATTTTTGACTGCACTGCATTAGCAGCGTTTAGGAACTCTAAGTCATTCAAAACCACACGAATCATCAAATTTCACTTGAAATAGGCCAAAAATAAATCAATTTAGGGAAAAAGTAGCAAATCTATGTCTACAAAGAGAGTAATCAAAAGAATAAATCTGCTGTCGTATGCTCACAGTAAGTTGTTTTTTTTTTTTATCTTGGTAGAAAATGACAGTGTCTCACGTGCTGCAAAGAAACCACACTGGTGTGATCGTGATCATGCTTTAGTGAATGACAAGCCCACACAGTCTGTGTGCAGAAAAAATAAAGCAGCAGAAATGGTATGGAAGCCAGAAGCATCATCTACACAACAACGAAGAGAGCAACGCCGCAAGAAATTGGAGTCAAGCCAAACGGGAAAATAAAAGACGACTGAGATGAGGGGAGGCGGGTTTGAGGAGGGGGAGGGCAAGCCAGGAAGACGTACAGAGAGAATCACAGCAGAGGAAGGAGAAGAGGGAGCTGAGACAGAAAAGAAGGAAGGTGCAGAAGAAGAAGGGACAGACCTGAGTTCGTCCAACTTGGTGAGTCCGTGTCTTCTGGGATCACATCACACAATGGACAGACACAGACAGAGGAGAGGAAGATGGATGTGAGAGGATGCACGAAGGGTAAGGGGGAGGGCGAAGGAGGAGAGGAAGGATGGCTGGGAGGGCGACGCCATCACCAAAGGTCTCGGGTTTGGAGGGTCAGAGTAGACAGGAAGGAGTCGGAGGGGAGGGAGGGGGACACGACACAACAATACAACACGACAATGACAAAAACAACAAGCACAGAACACACAAACAAAATCATAGAGTACACCAAGAACACACAAACTCCACCATGGGGACAGTGAGAAGTCAAAATAGAGCAAAAAGGGTGCGAGGCCGGGGGAGGCTGAGGTAGAGAGGCCAAGAGTTTAGTTATTAGAAGTCAGAGAGAGAGGGAAGGGGAAAGGTTCTGTGCTTTAAAGGGGAAAAAAGAGCTGAAACAGGAAAGAGATGTTAATGTACCAAACCAGATAGAAACTTGAGACCTCTCTGCAGGCAGGTGAGGAAAGGAGGAAGAGGAGGAGAGAGGGGAGGGGGAGGAGGTATATAAGGAGAAGTGGATGTCACTTGAACCTGCATGGGGCAACTGTGGGGAAACAGCCTGGAAAAGTAACATGAACGGAAAAAAAAGAGGAAAAAAAAAAAGAAAAACTGAAAGCACAGAGCAGCGAGCACACAAAAGAGAGACGGCTACCTCACACAGTTTCACCAAGAGAACGTTCAAACTGACAAAAAATAGAGACATCACCTGGGTAGAGTGCGAGAGGTTTAAATACACGAAAGTGTACGCTTGGGCGCGCGCACACACACACACACACACACGAGCATCAGCCACAAGATCTCTCTGAAAAGTCACACAATACCAACATTCGACTGCCTGCTGCCAGGCATCTCTGTTGATTCCGATAGATTCACATTGTATTCATACGCATATTTCACTTGTCTCTGTATTATTCATGTTCTTCCTTTCTTCCGCTCGGGCCCCCGAAATATTCTGTTTAACTCCAGAGATGAAGTGTGCTTCTGTTTCCTCTGCGGCTACCAAGACACTTTCACATGTTTTGATCTCGCGTCGAGACAGCTGCTCATTGACTGACCCGACCTCAGTTCACAGGTTTAACATTGGGGTCCGGTTTGTTACCAACCTTCTCTCTTAGAGTCATGCTGACCCCTTTTTTTTTTCTCCTGTTCTGTTCTCCAGCCCTCCCATCTGATCTCTATCCCAGGGGCTGAACCTGACAAATCAACAGTAACGACCAGGAGAGCCTTCATTGTCCTACACCCCCCCCCCCTCCCATACACACACACACACATACAGAGAATTTGCATTTAGCTCAATTAGCACTCACTTAGCTTGAATAATATGGTGTCACATGAATTAAAAGACAATGTGAGGCATCTGCCTAGCTAGCTTTCATGAACGTAATAGCAGTGTGGTTTAGCTTCGTCAGTCATTCCAGGAAACACACAGAAAATATGCAGAGTTGGAGAGAAATGAGAAATGGATGGAGTGAGAAAGTGAGAGAGACTGACTGAAGACCAGGCTAGCTGTAGGTTCATCACAGATTGGCCTGTGGGAAGCAGAGGCTTTGAAGACATGCCTCTCTGCATCCTGCAGACGCACTGAGAGAGCTACTGGGTTTTTAGCTCAGAACAGCAGATGTTTTATGTTTTATTTTAAAGCCACAATCCTAAATCTGGTTCTGTTGTCAAAACGTACCAGCAAGCGGCATAACAAACTAACATAAATGAGGCTTAACTTAAAGGAAGGTGAAGGCGTGCCACCATGGGAACATTTCAGGAACACATTTCATGCTTCCTATACATCCATGGGCAAGGATCAGGTGTCATTTAAATAACGCTGTTATTTGTACAGTGCTGACAAAAAAATCAGTAAAGAAATTAATATAAAGGGTAAGAAATCTATAAAATGTATCACTATTTTTTAAGGCGCTAGAAAAAAAACCCCAAAACAACAATCTTTTGTGGGGGTTTTTTTCATAGTTTTAAAATGTCAACTCCAAGATGCACTGCAATACCACACCAAGCAAGAAGAGACTGAAAAATAGAAGGATGCCATCCAGAGGCTGACAAAGACACCTCCTGTTAAATCAAAGGTGTGTCCGTGTGTGTCTATATATATATATATATATATATATATATATATATATATATATATATATATATATATATATATATATTATAGGTGCAAAGGTACACAAAATTGACGGTTCGGTTCGATACTTTGGTGTCACGGTTAGATATTTTTTCGATACAAAAAATGTTCATGCCTTTTTAATTTGTCATTTATTAAAATTATAAATATATATTTTAACTCAACTTAAATTTAATGTTGCTGAAACAACAAAATAGAAAAATCTATCTGATCGAGGAATCACTCATCTTTGGAAAAATAGTTTATTACAGAGAAATGTCTCTTTCCAAAATAAAAGCTATACTATACGCTTCTTCTGGGCTATATTCTCAGCAGCATATTAAACATATCAGGTCCCCATAAGGAGAATCATGTGCTAACGGCTGTCTAAATGACTCGGGTAAAGTTTGTAGCATGCGTGCTTGTTGTTTTTGTCTGCTTCCACTTGTCTTTGCACTAGGATGATGTCGGTGTAAATGTGCAGTCATATTCGTTGTGTTCCCACTAGTGCTGTCAGCGTTAATCTTGTTAAAATGACATTAACGCCATAACGCGGCAAATCTCCGTTAACGAGTTACCGCGGATCGCCCCGTGCATGGGGCTGGACGCTGTCAACAGGTTAACGAGCTAACTCCGCTAACACAGTAATTCTCACCAATGTAATTGAGCATTGCGTGGCACATCTGACATACTGTTTTACTTTAGTCCATGACTCGCTTACCATCAGGGTCATGCTTCACATGAAAACCAAAATAGTTCCAAACGCCAGATCTGAATCAGGGTGGGGGAGGTTCAATTTGCCATTTTGCAAAGAGCTTAGCTTCTGTCTTGCTAGCTTGTGCTGCACTCAGTGGATCTGCACTCTACAGTGCAGCCTAGGCGGAGTAGTTGAACGCAGATCCACTGAGCGCTCAACACAGACAGCATCGTCAGAAGAAAAGTTGATCAAATAAATTAAAAAAAATTGTATTGTTCGATACATATGCGTACTGAACCGAAAGCACTGTATCGAATGGTTGAATATCGATACGAGTATTGTTGCACTCCTAATACATACATATATATATATGTGTGTGTGTGTGTGAGGGTAGAATCCAGTTGAAAGAGTCCACACAAGGACAAGTCAAAGGAGCTTGCAAAGGAAAGCATCTGGACGTTTCACCTCTCATCCGAGAAGCTTCTTCAGTTCTAAGGTCAAATGGTGGAGAGTCCCACATTTAAACCCAGTGGGAGTTTCCCCCCACAGAGGGACAAAAGGACCCCCTGATGATCCTCTAATCACCTGAGTCAAGGTGTGAAAATGGGTGTGGATCACAATCAGCCAGGGTTTCGGGTGTGTTCATTGTGAAACCTGGCCCCACCTTATCATGCGAATTCCTGAGGTCAGATGGCCCAGGATGTGAGTGGACGTTAAGGCGTCTGGGAAGGGAACTCAAAACTGGATTATAGATGGCAGACAGTTGGTGTCGTAAACCCCCGCCTCTGTTCAAAGATGGTCGCTCACAGTGGACGTAAATGGCTTCTTTCACTCCTCTTTCAAGCCATCTGTCCTCTCTGTCCAAAATGTGAACGTTGGCATCTTAGAAAGAGTGACCTTTATCCTTAAGATGCAGATGGACTGCTGAGTCTTGTCCTGTGGAGGTGGCTCTTCTGTGTTGTGCCATACGGTTGTGAAGTGGCTGTTTGGTCTCTCCGATGTGGAGGTCTGGGCATTCCTCGCTGCACTGTACCGCATACACCACATTGTTAAGTTTGTGTTTAGGAGTTTAAATCTGGGACTCTCCGCCATTTGACCTTAGAACTGAAGAAGCTTCTCGGATGAGAGGTGAAACGTCTTCAAGTAACTTAAAGAAGTCCAGACACTTTTCTTTGCAAGCTCCTTTGACTACGATGACCTGGATGACTGAGAACCTTAACAGACACACAAGGACAAAGTCAGCAATTCTTCACAGAAACCATATTCTATTAGAATACTTTCAGTGAGTCCATGAGCAATAAACAGCTATAGTAGATACTATTATTATGCAATATTTTATTGCTACAAGCTTCGCTAAACTTACAAACTGAAGTAAATACTATAAAACAAATGACAAGTAAAGCAATGACTGTTTTTGAGCTGGTTCAGTTTAGCTTTGAAATGTTCCTGAAATATTCAGTCAGTTAAGCTTGATACTCAGACCTTTAGACATATTTGTTGAATTTCAAAAGACAAATTTTAAATCTTTTTTTAAAGGCTTGTATGTAGAAATCATCATGCTGTGTACAGGGCTGATCAGACAAGCATGAAGAGGCCTATACGCAAGATTGATGCGCTTTTCTCTTTTTGACCGGGTACTTGTCTGGTTAGATACGTTGATTACTGTTCATGTACTCATATGAGAGAGAGTAAAAAAGACTTGTACCCTATCAGACCGACCGACCTGTGTCAGTGAGTGAAGGGTAAGGTTGCGTCCCACCATCAGACAGAGAGCCATTCAGCCCTCGCTGCTGGTCCTCCCATGTCACCTCTAAAGCAAGACATACACATAGATATACACACACACACACTGATTTTGACACCATTAGGAGATCTCCTTCCTGCGCAAATGTTTATTCTTTACTTTCTATGTCTTCATTTATTGATACATTGCATAATGAGCATTTTGTGTATTATGCTCTGTACCAATAATAGAAAGCTGCTGCAAGCATAAATTAAAACAAACAAACAGATAAGAAAAAGGCATCTTTACTACTTCAGCACTGAAATCAAGGACAGCTCCTTATCAAACATTATGAACTTTGCTCCATCTGCTGGCCAACAGAGGTAACAGCCTCTCAAATAAAAAAAAACTAAAAAAAAAACATTACACTCTGCAGTACTGCAGCAAAGTGTAATGCACAGGCAGCAGGAAATGCTGTTTATGTGGAACACTATCCTAAAAATGTCTCTATTCACCTTTACTCCATTACGCCATTTTTATTACTGTTTTTGGCAAAAAGGGACAATTTTCTTTGCACTAAGCACCAGTTATGTTTGTAAGAGACTGCCAGTCTTAATGGAGTGCATGAAAAGACTGTGTGCACAAGAGCGCAATAATCCATGTCTAATTGAAATGATTGGCAATTTCACAATGGAAATGGAGAGCTCTGTCTTTGTGAGGTGGAGCTGAGCAGAATTAATTAGTATTAAAGAAGAGGGCAGATTAGAGCTCTGAGGCCACGCTGGAGGCAGAGAAGGGCAGACCAACCAAACTTCCAATCACAGCACTCTGTATGCATTAACATCAGTTACACTACACACAAGTCTCTAGTTTGATCACGCAAATAAAGTCAGAAGGAACGGACCATGCTTTTTGGGTGAGAGATGAAACTTGGGCGAATAAAACACTTTGGTGCGACTGAGAGCAGCTCATCATCAAGGACCACAGCTGCTGCTAACTAATGTCACAGAAGGACCAAGAGAGCCCACACAGCAAAATCACACCATCACACTGCTCGGAAGACTTGCCTTTCCTCCCATTTACCGGTGGGCCTTGGGGTTTTTCCTCACTGCCTGCTGCTAGTGGGGAGACAGATGGAGGTTCATGAAATGGTGCAGCACTGAAACTTTACACTGTACGTCACCGTAATATCACAGCTCATTCCACTTGGGCCCAGACGCAGATGCACATATGCCACACAAGTGTGCACGCACGCACACATACGCACATATACCACAAGATCTGATGTGCACAGCAAGCGTTATTGCATAGAACTGCCGTGAGCTACTGGTTAATTATTCTGCTCAGTGTGTGATTATCAGAAAACATAGTTTTATAATATGCAGTTGTACAGTTATATTGACAACTCAACATACAACCATCTTACCATCCAAAGACACCATTAATTAACCCTGTTTAAAAATACAGTTTCCTTTTAGAGACCTTTCATGAATATCCAATGTGCCAGTGAGTGCTATAGCTGTCACAGTGTTGAGTAACAGCACCACACAGTCAAAGGACAGAAGCGTGCCACGTAAACAGATGGGAAGGTAGGAAGTAGAAACCGTGGGGAACTCCAGTTTCTGCCAACACTCTTGCCGCTCATTCAAGCCTGGGTTTGAATGTACTATACAACAGTGTGTACTGTACAGCACTCTCGAGCAAAACGCAAACTCCACACACTTAAAATGCAGAGGCTCACATCCGCCGTGTTTCATTTTTAAAGATCTGCCATGACACAAGAGTAAAAACCCGCCGCGTGTTCTCAGTGATAAACACACCTGGATGATCGTTTTGGGGTTCAGGCGCCCTGGGCTCTTCCCCTGTTGCCACACATAAACAGATACACACATACAGGACAGTTAATGTATCTGCCAACTAGGCTTATATCAATATTCCAGCTTCTCCCAGGAATAATACAATAATATGGATCCAGTGTAGAAAGGTCCACACGCACACAAAAGCACAATCAGATTTGCTCAGCATAAGCCAAGTGTCACACAGCTCTGTGGGAACCACGGCGCAGGGTCGGATCAATGCTTCCCCTCTGCCCGTGCAGTGCCGCTGTCCTATAAGAAATAGACTAAAACACAGAGCAAAAGAAGGAGAGAGTGAGAGAAAGGAGAGAGATGTGAAAAGGCAGAGTGCCTGTCAAAGAAAAAAGGAAGAAAAAAAAAACAGGAGTAAGCGAGGCTGGGGGCAGGTATGAAGAGGAAGAACAAATAAAGGTGACACAAAGGAGCAATGGAGAGGTCCAGACACAGAGAGAGCTTTTGAGTGATAAAAAGATGGCAAAGATACAAAAAAAGACTGGGACTGAGAGAGAGCGAGAGCACAGGGGAGAGAGCGGGGCTGGCTGGCAGCTGTACAGAAGACAGGGAAAGGCCCTTGTGGACTCCGACAGTGATAAAAGGGTTGTGTGAATACTTTGACACGTTCACCAGAACTGCACGAGCTTCTTCTCTCCAGATTTATCTCAGTCGTTCCCCACAAAGCTTAGAACAACCCTTTTACAGCATCCAATTTAAAGACACGTGAAAACAATCATTGCCTTCATCACAGTGCTTCATATCACAGTTCATTACAACAACACGCAACAATTTGCCAGAGGTGTGCTGAGTAACACTAAGGACTTCACATGCCTCTGTACAATGTGAACAAATGCAGGTTTTGCTGTAATTGTGAAAATTGTGGAGTTTAGCACAAAATAGCATAATATTTGCTTCGGTGACGTATCTCAGCAGTCCAAATGTTTTAAAAATCGAATTATTTGCAGACAGTTAGTAATGATATCTGGTGTGTAACGCAAAGCAAAAGAACAGCAAGGCTACAAATCAACACAACACTGGTACGATCAGTAGGATCAAGGCACCACGATGGCACAGGACATTCTAACTGCACGTTTAAACACAACTGCAACGGGGGGGTTGGAGGAGGAGGATTCAGTATGCACAGATCAAGTTTAGCCTCCACTGAACTGAGCTACCCGCCCTGTTGCAGACAGGGTTTTGGCTTTTGGAGGGAGGTGCAGCTCGAGCAGCAATTCCCAGTCCGAAAGACGAAACCCGAACATTCAGGTACAGACCTTCACGAGGCTCTGTTCCTTCGTCTCCATCTTCTGAGAGAGGAATGGAAAAGGAACCGAGCAGAGATGTTAATGGATGGAAGGCCAAAGTGAAAACCCATAAAGCAATGAAAAATCCTTGTACTTTTGAGACTTCTACAACTTCTACCGAAGCGTTCCACCAGCTAATAATAATTATCCCTTTGGTCAGTGACACCAAAACCAAAAAGCTCTTCTTGTGACCCACAAGTTCGGGTCATAAAATAGTAACTTTATCGCTTTAAAATACTGAATATATGAATGCTCAAAATAAATTCAATTAGGTAGACAGTAGCTGTGTAATTTAAATTTAAAAAAGACATCCAGGTGACTTACTTCTGTCTTTGCCTGCGGGTGGAAGCTGTGGGAGTTGCCGACCTCGTCTACTGGACATAGGGGTACTTGTGGGACTGGTCTGGACGGACCCACTACGCGGATGTGCCCTATATGACAAAAAGTAGCAGACAATGGCATGAGACATAAAGTAGGAGCTCGATGTAGGTGTTGCAAAGAAGAGAAAAGCGTACATTTGATCGGAGACGAGCAACATGAAAAGTAAAACTATGTTCTTTAATGGAGAGCCAATACGTGATTTAATGTAGTTAGCTGGGGTCATTCAATTATTTACAATATATGTAAGGTCACATGTAATTTAGTCACTGCCAGACACAGCAGAAATCAATCAGTGATAGAAAACTCGCTGTTGACTTTATCTCCAATATAAAACCAATGCACACAGCGGTGATGTTTTGGCACATGGCATGGAAGTGGAGGGCTACATCGACTGTAGGGAGCTGAGCTGCAATAAAAGATGCCAGGAGTGAATCGCATGTAAAGTCGACTCATCAAGCTGCAGGAGAGAAGAGTTGAAATGCAGAAACAGCAGACCAGTGCGACCATGCGTTCAGACTGTCCCCGCAGGCTTCCAACTCAAAAACAAAAGAAGAAGAGGAAAGAGGACAAAAAAAGTAAAAACAGAATGCCATCCGAGGACATCAGTTGATGTTAGTAATGAAATCAAAGTAAAATGTCGGCCCATCACTGCTATACTCACTCAAGCGTATGAGCAGTGTGTCCCAAATTAAAATTTTTCTTTTTAATAAAAGGAGTCAGCAAGCTAGCTACGGTGTCAGGGTCATCGTGCCCGGGATATGTGTAAAGAAAATACAGCACATCCACTGGTGCTTTTGGAGACAAAACAGAAAGTGGCGTGTGACAGGTGGAGGTCGGTGGAGTGAGGTGAGCTGAGGTGAGGTGAGGCGGGGAAGCGGGGGATTAGGAGGGTGGGAGGTAGGTGAGTGTGATGTGGTATTTTTGGTTTATTCTGGGAGTTAGTCAGGGTCGGGGTGGGTGGGAGCTCATGGGACAGCTTCTGTACGGCTTTAAGCCTGTAAAGGTTTTAGCTGTACAAACATTTAGAAGAGGTAGAGCATCTCTGGAGGCAGAAATATTCTTACAGGTTGATTTAAAGCTCAGTGTGAGAGTACAGCACTTTTAGCTAGGCTGTCTACACGAACCCTAGTTGTAAAACCTCGGTACATGCTGCACATCCCTTGTTAAAAGCAGAATATTAGCCTTGATGTTTCAAATGTGCTTTTCGAGAGTAAGGTTTATTAAGAAAAATAACAAAAAAAAAATCGCCCAAACAAATCTTGAAATACTTATTAATGTTTAAATTTTCTGTTGAAATGATTTCTCCCTCCAGTGAAGCTATGCTTCTGGGAAATGAGTGTACAACTAAAAAGTACTGTCTGCTTCTATGCCACGTTGGCTGGCTCTGATCTCTGATCTGGGTCACACCTCGTCAAGGCAGGTGAGGGGGGGGCGGACCTCCCAGATGGCAGAGAAGGCATGGACCTCATGAGCGAAGAGTCGTGGGGGCGTTCAGTGGAGCGTGAGCGGGACGTGTGGCGCTCTATAGTGGGCCGCTGGTCTGCAGAGCGGGACCTGCTGTGATACTCGTGTCTATCCATGGCTCCGTGGCTCCTACAGAGGTTGTTGAGAGACAGGCAGGCACTCAGTGTGTCTCCAGCAGGGCACGGACAGTAAGGAGGGCAAAGAAATTTTCTGCACCCTCAAAACTCCAAAGGATCATGTGGAATCCTGTATTTTTAATTGGTATAATCAATCTACTACCAATAGCATAGATACTTGTCAGAAGCTAATTGGGTGTTATGTCAAGTGTGCCTGATTTGCAGGTAGTGATCAAAACTACCTAGAGATAAAGACAAAATGAAATGATTCCTAAACTCTTAAAACACACATTATTGTTTATGACTCTCCACATGAGGCTAATTTACTTTATTTAAAGAGCAGACAATATGGACTGTGCTAGGTGGCTCCTGTGTGCTTTGCAGTCCTTGGTGGAACCAGTGACTTAACTGTGAAGTACTCAAGACGTGTGCAATGAACAAGGACTATGTGCTGTCTCTCTGTAGGTGATAGGTGAGCATTCTGTTTGAGCCAGAGTGGGAATGTGAGGGAAAAGTGACTGCACTTGGATTATTTTGTCTGTTATATTCTGCAAAATGCCCAGGCAAAAGAACTTTTGGCACAGTGACAATGAAGGCAGATTCAGATGATCTGAAGAGCTGTAGGGGAAAAAAAACAGGTGAGGTTTCTCAGCTGGGAAAATTACTGACGAGGCACAGAGAGGAAAAAAAAATTGTACAGAAATTCATTGATCAAGAAATAAATTCACATATTAAAAACAGTGAAGTGAAAAAGGCACCTCAGTCTTGAGAAGCAGAGGGGATTTTAGAGCATGCTGTTTGCTAACCTTTGTATGTATGTTACCAGTTTCGATTCACACACCGTGAGTAATAATATTTTATAGTTTTTGTACTTTCATACAGAACAAAATAGTATTGAAATGAACCGCTGCACACACTGTTTGCTAAAATGCAAGAAATGCAAGAAAACACTATAGATATGTGGGAACGTCTTCAGTCAAACTGGGTTCTAATGATAGCAAATACTTTATAAATAATTTCATTAGATCAGTCCATTTTGTTATTGCCATTCAGTGTCTGTAGTCTTCTCAAGTATGAAATATTGTCCAGTAGAGGAAATGTCCTGATAAAGGCTCATCAGTCAGTGACCTTACACAATCTATACAACAGTCATTTACTCTCATCATCACCGGGTCCCGTTCTCATTACGTGCTACGGCCAAGAATCTTTCAGTGATGTGAGGTTACGTCTGTTCAAGCATCACATTATGTGTAATTCAGTGGACGCAACTGTAACACACAAACTGCTCTGCTCACTAGATTCTCACAGGAATGTTTGTTTTCCTGGCTCGGGAAAGTTGCTGTATTCATTCCTACATGCTGCATACTGTACAGGCTTTGTCCTGCTTTAAGTGCACTCTGGAGGGTTGCACTTAAACTACAGAACCATGAAAAACCTTTTCTGCAGGCAAATCACCCAAAAATAAAACATCTGGCAAAAGGCTCCAACTCCACTAATGCTCTTTGTTGCTAGACTCTTTTTTTCCCTCATCCAAGTGGCTTTTGTGTCTGTATTGTGCCCTCATTTCTTTTCAGGTCTTACTATGCCTGACTGCAGACAGAAACAAACTATCTATATGAAGAGTGGAGGGGAATCAACTGTAGTCCTCTGTTGGCTACTTTCCTTTCTCTGTCAGTTTAGACAAAAGGAAAGACACAGAGAAATAGATGGACAGCTCTTGTTAATGGGTATCTAGGCTATAGGCTTAGCCTGAAGTCGGGCCAAGCCAGGCCTTAGGGAAACTTTGTGACAGTTTTATAAAGTCAGTCGGGCTCTTGGGCTGAGTTCAGAAGACTCATCAGTTTTTTTTTCCTCCTGGAGAGGAGAGAAGTAGCACAAATGTCACGTTATTCCTGACTGGAAGCCAGATGGCAGCAGGCAAAAGACTGAAGCATGGTGCACCAGTGTGGGTCGGGAATTGATGGGTGTCAGTAGGCCTTTCTATAGGTGCTTGAAACAGCCCAGCAATCCATTCAGACCATATAGAAGAAGTCAAAAGGCCACTCTATGGATGACTGTAAGTGCAACTGTCAATAGCATGTTAAATTAAAAAAAAAAAAAAAAGACAACATCAATAATAACAAACACCACTGATCAACATATGGCTGTTTGCATAATGCGCATGGGTACACAATGACATCAACAAAGGAACAGTCAAGTGCGAGCCAGCACTTACACAGCCGACATCAGCAACACAAATAGCTCTGAGCCTCATCGTACAGAGGCAGTTGTGTAACATAACTGTACAGCCACACAACCTCAGAGCCGTGATGACTCCTTAACAAAAACCGATATCAGGGAGGATATCATTTTCCGTCATCACCTGTACGATCACGGATAAATTAAAGACGGATGAAGAACAACTTCAGGAGACCACAAGACGGCGGGCGCAGCAGCGCGTGTCAGTACCTCTCGTAGTCATAGTCGGAGGAGTAGGCGCCCTCTGAATAGGCACGGGTCATCCTAGTGGAACGCAGTAACCTGACTGCTTCCTCGCGGCAGATCGGATACACACGATGGTTGCGGCTGCCGAGAAAATATCACAGCTGGTCAGCGCTCGATTTTTTAAATTTTGTTTCACCACATGGGGGAGGCAACATGACAAAGAAGCTGGAATTCAGATCTCAAAACTGAATACAAAAGTACACTGATGCGCTGAATGTACCCATACGACTGCAGGGGAAACCACCTCTGCTGGACAAAACTTCACAACCACAAAACACTTATCTATTTAACAGTATGGCCAACAGACGCTCTTTTAGTAAAAAGACAAGAGACAGACTGAACTTCTCCAAAGCCTGCATTCATGCACATGATTTATTCTAGAAGATTTAAATGCTTATATGATAATGAGATGGTGAGAGAGAGCAATGCTGATACTGGATGAAATGTATGGCTATTATCCAATCAACATGATGCACCACGGGAAAGTAAACAGTTCTTTATATATTTAATCTTTGGCAGAAGAAATGTATACTGATACACATACACACAAAACACTCACGGCACTGACATTGAACAGGTCAGCTGAAGTGATTTACACCTCAAATCCACAAACCCATGTGGCTTTTTAAAGCATGCCACGGTGTCAGTGCTATATCTTCAACACCCTAATGGAAGCTTTCCTCAAAAAACAACCCAACAAATAAAATATATAAAAAAATAGGCTTGTGGGTTGGTGCATGGTTGGGGAGGGGGTTTGGCTGGCTGGTAACTAAAGTAGCAAAGGTGGGGCTTCATGCAAGCTCTGGTAAAAGTCTACCTGGGGTCCTTCTGAGGGTCATCAATAGGCTGAGTATGTCTGGTTCGAGGTAGGGTGAGAAAATGGCTGCAACCACATGGAAGGAGGAGAGAAGACAGAGATGGATCTGAGATGTTGAAGAGACAGAAGAGAAGGAGGAAAGGAGAGAAAGACAGCAGATCGGAGACAAAGATCATACAGGCGGACAGCCGGAAGGGGGAGGAAACCGAGGGGAGGTTGTAAAAGAGAGAAGCTCACAGGAGAGAGGTTAATGTACACGATTCAGGGTGGAAAAACTGGTGAGGAAGATGAGAGGTGAGAGAAAGCCGAGAAATCGCACGGCGAGGAGACAACTTCCTCGGCTCTAGTGCACAGACAGATAAAAATGGTACACAGAAGACGCCGGAAGAGAAAAGCACAGTCCGAACCCCTAAACCGGTCCCCTCTGCTCGACCATTAAACTACTTTAGACCGTTTAATAACTACAGATTTTTTTTACATACATCATTTCCCAAGAAAGTCAGAAAACATTAAGTGTTAAGAAAATAAACCAGCAAGGCTCACAGAAAGCTATGAAAGCCATTTTTTACAATATTATAGGATACCTGGGAGAATGCCAAATTCTCTGTGACATTTTCAACTGTTTTCAATAAATAACTGCAAGCTGTTAATTGAAGCAGCTGAAATACACTCAACAGAGCACCGTCCCAGACAATTTAGATAAGTGCATTTTCTGCATCTGACACTGATTTAGCTCCAGCTTCAGAAGTATCAAATAAAGTTAATTGGAAAGGGTGCAGGGTGGGCTGGGGGTGGGAATAGCTCCGACCAGGCGGTGCCAAGGCCACAATTGGACACTTGGAGCAATATTTTCCAAAGCTCACAGAAAATAAGTGCTGATGGAGGATAACTGACCACTCCCCCTTGACCACGTCTTCCATAAAGATAGTGAAATACAGTACATGCAAATCCTGTATAATGTGCTCAGCACTGGCAACATTTCTTTGGCTCCCAATGTTTCCTGCAGAATTTCAGTCTCTCGATTCAAACTTGTGCACTTGTCTTTCAGGAGTGTAGTCTCATCCGAGGCTGGTGCTCATGTGGAATTTTAGCTTGTGCCAATGCTATTTTTAACTCTAAGAATGATGATTTTAATCGGGTATTTCCTGCGCTCGTTAATTCTCACTTTCTTATTTGGAAATAAGGAGTAGATGAAGATTGAGGACACAAGTAGGGGAGAATCCACACTACTGTATCAGGAGGACCCTGAATAAAAAAACAACACAAAAAACCCCCCACTACATCACATTAAAGATGAAAGTGCGGACAAAGAAGAAGAGTTTAAGGCAAAAGGCGTTGTGCTGTGGTGTATGCATACATAAACAGCTCACTGTGTACTTACTCGTCTTGCGCTGGTCAGCATTTACACATTCATGCTTAAATAAGTAGATGCATGTGCTGCACATAAGTGTGAGCTGAAGTGTATGCGTGTGTGTACCGGTCAGGTGTGCAGTTGTCGTCAGACAAACTGTGGTGCTCCACTCTAGCAGACGAACTGTACTGAGAAGGCCTAAGGTCAAGTGCTTGGTCCAGACTTCTGCTGTGTGACAGAAGTGGACTGATCACCCCTTATGTATGCTACATACTGCCCCCTGCTGTCCAAGAGGCACATGGCCTCATGTTTAACAGAGGCCATGAGAGGAAACGGGAGAGACGCTGCACACCACAGAGGGTTGAGGTGCTATTTTGAAGTAAATATAGCAACATTTGGTGCTACAACCAAAACAGCTGGCGAATTTGAAAGTAACCTGAAACAGCATGCGTTTCAGCTAAACTAGTGAACCTATTTTTTTGTCGATTCCAAAGCATGGAAGCACAACACTACGATGTACAAAAGACCTACCAAAAACTATACATGTCGGGCCTTTGGTGCATTGAGCAACTGGTTACCTGGAGGGTGGGGGAACGCTGGGAGAGCGCGACCGCACCCTGTTTATATCAGCTGACCGAGAGCAGTGGTTAGAAGACATGACCTGCTCGGGGACCGACAGCGTGGAGCTCTGGAAGTCTCTGCCATTTGGCCGGTAGTCTGTGAAAACAACAATGAATAAAGAGAAGCAGGGGGTGGAGAGAGCAGGAGAGAGAGGGTACAGCGTTATTTAAGCGATTCCTTTATTCCCTCACAACACCAGAGATGCTACTTGTATGCTTTTTACTTGCTTTTTACTTGAGTTATTTAACTAACTACATATGGTTAATGAACAATAATGAATGCTGCTTTTGCAGACTTAGTTTGACCACTGTCTGTAATAACTAAGAGGAGTAAAGCAAATCTTGGTCAAACTTTGCAAAGCTAAAAGCCATTCTGCACAGGTGACAGACTCATTTTGATATGCTGAGTCTTTATCGTACAAAAAATGAGGAGTGGGTTTCCATAAAGGTGTAAGTCATCTGCTGTTTTAACACTGTGCATTAAACATGAAAATAGCCTTTCAAAAGAATCTGAAAGATTATAATGAATTTTCACTGGTAGACTGATTAGTCCATTGAACTTGAAAGAGTTCATTAACCGATAATCAGACATGGCTAAGAGCCACGGTTAAGGTCAGTGCTTAGAACTATTAATGTTGATTGATATTCAATAGAGTGTATAGAATATTTAAAATGAGTTAAAGAAAAGCCTGATTCCAAGTTGGAAAAGATGGAAAGGTAAGAAAGAAATGTTGACCTTCACTTTAAAGGAGTCGCATGTTAATAAGATTTTCTTTTGTGTGTCGTAGATAGAATAAAATAGATTTCTTTAAACGTGTCAGGCTAAATGACCCATAGAGTAAATTGTCATATTCTCCAAGCCTACCATTTGTTTATTGACATAAACAAATACAAGCTACAAACATTTGAAAAAAAAAATGACCACAATCCACAATGTCTTCACTCCATTATGATGTAAATTAAATTTTCAAAGGAAAACATTTGTCATTTCTTTAAAAAGATGCTCCACTAGTGAGCTTCCTGCAGCGCAGCAATCAACTTCCATGCAAAGCCAAATTAAATCTATTCTTCCTCCTGACATGTTGCAGATGCAAAGAGGAGATTCTTTGTTGACAATTAATAGGTTTTAACAGGAACTGGCTGCAATGGTGCAGAAAGAGGCAAAAGAGCAGAGGGTTAAAGCAACATGAAACATGTTGCACAGATGTAAAAAGTCTTAAAAATGTTCAGTTGTAAGGCCCATTTGTCTTCTACAGTAGCTACTAGTAGCTATAGTAGCTGTACTGTGTGTACTGTATGTTCTGTAAAACAAAAGTAAAATGTTTTCTTCCCCATTTGAACTGTGGAAGCAGATAACGGCAAAAACCGCAGATGAGATGCAGTGGAGCCCGAGCAAAGGGGAGGGAGCAACCAGGGCTGAGTGAAGGGGTATTCCTTTCACTGTGGATGAAGTGAGGGGGTGGGGGTGGCTGGCATTGTGAGAGGCAGTGAGGGGCTGATGAGAATTTTAAAGAGGCTGGAGGAGGATTTCCCTCAGCTGCGGTATCATCGGCAGGCCGGTCTGAATGTCTGTGTGTGTGTGTGTGTGTGACACGCAGTTTGCTACAGAAACTGTCTATTCTCCTGTTTGTTTTCTCACATTTTTCCACTCGCTTCTTCTGTGTGGTGAGTGATGTGAAACGACCTACAAACAGTGCAGGTAGCTGTTTCCATCAAGCTTAATTGCAAAAAAAAATATAGCATGTCCCGTGGTCTTTTTGTGAAAACTGAGAAGGAGAACTAACGATTATATAAAGACAGGCACATGTTGCCCTCAAACGCAACCTTGTGCTTAAAATTTAAAGGAAGCCTTTTTTTAAGCCCTCACTGTCTTTTTCAGCATAATTTTTCTTCCTAGTTATTATTTCATGTGAGCAAATTTCAAGCACTTCTCAGTCTTTTTTTCCCCTTCCCCTGTCTTATTCTCTCTGGCTGTTAGCAGCTCTGTCTCTGCTTTTCTGATGCAGCGTGGGCGTGCTGCTGAAGCCTTAGCAAGGACAGCAACTAGCAGTGCAGAGGCAGACAAAAAAGCCCTCTGCTACCTAACTGTGCTGCTGCTGTTGTTTGCTGATGGGTTGCAGGATCTTAGCCCGATACTGCGAGATGTGATGACGTGTGTAAGCATCTTTCCGGTGGCGACGTGAGTGAGGTTAGCTAAGTACATTATTAAGAATCGTAATGCAGCTCTGGTGAAATGGAGTGGATTCGATTCACTTACGCCACACAACGATGACCTTCTTAATATGGCCTTGAACTGTTTATTACCTGTTATTACCCCAACGCCGTCTTCACAATCATAGTCTGAGATCTCACTGTCACTTATCCTTTGGGATCCTTTGAGAGAAAGAAACAGACCAAAAGGCAAAGAAGCAGGAAAGAGGAGATAGAGGGGAGAGAGAGAGAAAGAGGTCATTTTCATTCCCTTTTTCATTTATTTAGATGTTTGTTTGTTTTTTTTCAAATAATAAGTCACCCCTGCTCTGACTGTAATGCTCACTGGTCAAAGTGAACCCTCCAACTAAAACAAATAATGCAGCATTTCGCCGCTCGATCCCAACAAGAGCAGCCGATCCTTCTTCATCTGAGCCGTGGCACTTTGAAATGGCGCAGTCAATCATTCAGTGCACACGTAAAGGTGGAGACGGGGAGAAGTGATAGGGCCGTGTAGCTCTTTCCTCATCCTTCCCCCGTAGCCTTATCACCCCCACTCCCCACCCAACGCATCCCCACCGCCTTCACCGTTCATTCAACTTAAATCAACTGGACACGTGTGCTTTTTCAGAAATGACAAGTGCTGCACTCTGGCAGTGCCGCTCCCAACCTCTCATCTCAGTTGGCTGAAAACTTTTTACAGCTGTCAGCTCTTTCACTTCACGCTAACACCAACACCCAGAAAATCGTCCTAGTGGGGGAGCGAGCCAGCCTCCCGTGGCTGAAAGAAGCAGCGGAGTGAAGCCGTATGGCATAACGGACTGCAGCGCAGTCCTCTTAAGCGTATTAGGAGGTATGAGGGCCAAAGACTCTAACAATAGTAAGACAAGGGTCAAAAATATCCTATATAAAGAGTATTGTATATTTCATGCATGCAGATAATCAAATATTATTTTCCTCTTTTTATTTTTTTGAGTAAATATGCCAACTGTGTTAGAGGATTAGGCCAGTAAATAAGAAGTATCACAAAAGCAACACAGTCGCCTGCCGTTCTCAAGAAGATATTCACAATGAAGACACACAAACACAAGCAAAAGCAGAATGGGCAGAGTGTGCCAATGGTAATCTGTGCAACTGTTAAGAGGAAAATATTCATAATAGGCCAAATAACAAACAGTATACATGACAGAGGAGAGGCAGGTGGTCATAGGCCAATTATGTCTGTCAGGAGGGGCGGACAGCTCGGGTTTTAATAACATCACATTAGGACTGAATACAGATTGGCAGAATCTGGTTTTGGGTTACAGGGTGGGGGTTGTGAGGCAGTTAACAGGTGAACACACAGAGAAGGAGAGACCACTGTGTCCTAAATCTCCCCGTTTCCCCACAGCGTCTGTGGTTCTGCTGCTCTGTGTGGATAAGGAACGAGCGGTGTAAAATATACACCAAACCTCCGCACAGAAATCCACGTAAGGCAGCAGAAGCGTCAGCTGTTAAGGGGGAGGGGGGAAAGGGGTGGAGAATTGGGGCACAAGGGTGTGTGTTTAAAGAGGAGGAGGACGACACTCAGATGCTCCATAAAGCTGCAATGTCTGGCAGGGCAAAGGTCTTTACCTGAGTTGTGTGAATAAGAGCCTTTGTCTGTAAAAGCAGAAGCAGTAAGGTAGATGTGACATGGACAACAGAAACAAAATATGCAGAAATAACAACGGCCGTAAAGGCCTCGATGACCTGAAGCAGCAACAGAAAAGGCCAGCAGGCAAACAGCATGGGCACTGATCAGATAAATATATATGGCTCCTTGTTTGTTGAAACAACTACAAAAATCAGAAAGCTACCTATTGTTGTTTTCATTTATCTCAGTGCTAAAATTTAGATTTCTGAGTGTTCGGTGCCATGAGTCTGTCGCCACAGATATATTTGTATGATGGCAAGCTTCAAGTAATAAAAAAGGAATATAAGGAAACGCGCATGAAGACAAGCTACAAAACGCACACGAGTAAAAACCTCCATTGACTCTTTCTCTGATAGCTGCAGATTTCTCTCTCTTATCATGCCACAGCTGGTATAAATGTGTTTTTGCACTTAAGGCCACATTATTAGCTGCTGTCATTGCTTCACCTGTCTCATTGGTAGTGTGTGGCGGGGTGTGAGGAGGTGCATACGTAGCAAGGGCAGAGAACCATCAGTGACAGTAGAGTACATTAAACACTCTGATATTGTGCAGGGTGCAAATGAATTAGATAAAAAACAAACGTGTTTTTTAATCTTTCATTTATCGTAACCTTGCTTGAGTGTAAAGCTCGGAAAGCAATGTTTAAGTCAAGCATGAGTCATTAAAACAAAGACTCCCTGTCTCTCACTCAAAGTAAGGATTATTAATTTAACCCATGTAATGGACTGATAGTCGGTATCAGCAGATACCCGAAGCCAATGTATCTGCATTGGTATTAGAAAATCAGCTGACCTGCTTCCATCTCACACTGTGAATGAATGTCACATGTCTTTACATTACAGCAGGTAAAATGTTTTTCCTACAGGATGCCCACCTTCTGACTCTTATAGTCACTTTCAGCACATTTTGGGGCCATTTGAGCGACCGAGGTGTTACTCACTCTGCAGCCGCCGCGTTGGACTCTCTCCGTGGAGCTGCCGGCGCTGTGCGTTCGGGGAGGCACGTGGGAGTGGGATAGATGACACGTCGTGTGTTTGTAGCTTGTACCAGTGTGGCTCGTCATCGAGAAGAGCCGTCTCCAGCTCAATCAGGATCTGGCAGAAGTAAAAGGCCCAAGTAAATTTTCTCTCCTTAAAAAAATGGCTTCACTCCAAATGTTTTAAGCTCACATATTTTTTTTCTCACTGATGGAATCAGGGCAAAGTAAAACATGCTAGCTTTTACAGAAAATGTAAATCCCCAAAAAAGCCCTTTCTGTCACTCACACGCGAACAGAAAAAAAGAAAGTTCCTGATCCATGATAGGCAAGGACTGGACCACCCAACACTTTGTGATGGCCAGCAGCTTTCTTAAAGGCTTGACACCATTCAAGAGGATAAGCTGAGATACTGTTACTGAGTGTCTCTGTGAGGGCTTGGGTTTGGTTTTCTCACCTCTCCCAGGAATTCGCTCTCCTCCTCCCTCACCCTGGCTTGGTCCCACAATGTGATCTCCAGCATACGTTCCCGAAACTCCCGCCGGTGCACCGGCGAGTACATAAAGGTCTGGTTCCATTTGGGCTCTAAGGATTTCTTTACTGTTTTTGTTCTCCTCTTGCTTTTGTCACTGGAGGAACAATAATTCAAACTGTTTTTATTTACAATCATGATAGGGAAGAGCCACGAATACAACAAATCCATCACACGACACAGCACAGAGCACAGCACCACAGCATGCAGCTGCAGGGAACGACATGGCAAAGTGAACGTGCTAACTGCTTCTTAACGTCCATTTTCTGCATTCCTCATCAATACATAAGAATAAATTACTTAATAAGAAAATAAGAGCATAATTATGAAATAAACCTCACATCAATGCCTCCCATAAATTGACCTTAGTGCATAATCTTTTTTTAGTGTCTTTCTACCATCGGGGAAATTATGCCCTGAAATAGAGGAACTGTTTCTACTCTTACCTTCTGTCAGGGAGGAAGTAGATTTTGACGTAAGGGTTCCTGGGCCGGCCGTCTTCCCTGGGTGGCAGGTCTTTGGCACCCAGGATGGTGACGATTAGCTGATGGCCCACTTTGTCATACCACAGTTTGACCTGGGGGAGGGGGGAGAGCAGAGGCAGCCTTCTGAGAGACAGCTCAGGGCCAGCACAAATGAGAGCACATAAAGGGAATAATGCAGGAGAAGACAACTTCATCGAGTCCTCACATATGCATCTATATCCTTTTGTTGAGTTCAACACCTTTTCAATCAGTATAAGCCTCAGTGCGGGGTCTTCTCCTGTATTTACCCTTTAGGAAAAAGGAGGAGGGTATCCAATTGCTAGGATGTCATTTTCATAAACTAAAACTATATCAATGTTAAAATGGTGTGATAATGATTTTTAAAGATGCAAAAACTCTCCTTTTCGTGTTCTAATTTAATCCTTATGTTTCTTTTTTTAAATCTATAGTATTCAAGTGTGTCTGATTACAGTTTTTTAAATGGAACTGACCTTTACAGCTGGAGTGAATTGTAGTGAAATGCTAAAGGCAACATGCTCTAAAATTAACACTGTCCCACCATCTACCTATATGATGGCATATAGGGTCTAATAGGGTCCTCCCAAGTATTCAGTGGGGATCGATAACGAGAAATCAGTCATGCTGCTGCAATAGGAATCAAACAGTTCACGCTAAAAGAAAAGTATGGACTCCAGGAGAAAAAACTTAGAAGAAATAAAAGGCCAGCTGAAGCCTTAAAAGAAATCAGATGAAATGAGAAGTAAGACTTCTAAGTTCTGGTCCATACTTCATTCAGAATATGATTATGGATAGGGGTCTGCACTGTTTAAGAGGACTCGCCGTTCATGCAGCAATGCAGGAAAGAGCATTCAAGACAAGTCGAAACAGACAGCAGGGGGCTCATGGGAAAAACAAATTGTACCAAGTAATCTCTAGCCCACCAAAATGCCACATACTGCAAAATATGAATTCAAATGTAGAGTAAGATTCACCATAAAAACTAGCAACAATAAGTAAAACACCTAAATATATACTACTGAGTCTGATGTACAGTGTGTCCAATACAGCCAACTAACAAGTAAGCAGTTTACTGAAACATGCTGGCTTTAACAACATTAATGTAGACACACACATAAACCTGAACGATTCATATGTTTGATCTGGAAAACACGCAGTGCACCCTTTCCTCTGCATGCTCTGTTACACACACCAACAATATTACCGACACATAGGATATGATGCTTAGATCTCGCTTAAGCAAAACAACACAACAGTGAAATAAATATCTAAGGTTTAACACAGGAATATTAACCCTCAGGCTATCTAAATCAATAATGACCATAAAACAGAAACCACAGAAAAGACAGAGTGATATTAAAGCAGGCAGCTTGTAGCAAAGAGAAGCCTTCCAGGCTTCGCTCTGTTTGGAGTTATTATTTGGGAGGTACAATTTGCTTATTCGTTAAATCTGGTATCTGTAATGGGGGAAATGCAGTTTTGGCTTTGGCTTTCCAAAGAGGATGGTGAACTCAGTATCTTTTCACTGCAACATGAAACCACACAGCCATCAGCTCAGATCTGCTAATTAGCATCACTTCAACTCGCACATGGAGGAGCCCTTCTGTGTATGCGTGCAGGGTTAGAGTTATCGAGGCCTGGGTTCACGTCACACTGAAGCAGGAGAAAAAAGAAAAAACAGAGATCTTTGTCCTAGAAAGATTGACAGAGACACCGACCAGCATTGCCATAGACACAATACTAAACTACTGTTTCAATTAGGTCAATCACTGAAGTCAGTCCAAAGACATCAGGCAATGCAAGAGCGTCTCTTAAAATAAGCTCCGATTAGTCGAGCATGCACTACTTGGAGATAATGATGTGTATGGGTTACAATGAGCTATAAGAACTCTAATCATAAGAATGATACCAAGAAATCAAATCAAGGAAAATGACACAATGCACTGCACTAAGAGGGAAACTCAAAGCTGCCATTTCCCCAGGAATGCATTTTCCAAAGTATGGAAACAGAAAAAAAGGCCAGTCAACAGTCAATGAGCAAAAAAAACCAAACAGAGTTTCTGCCCTTCACACAGGGCCCATTACCTGGACCCTAGGGGCAAAAGGCGGTGTTCTTCTACTAAGGCTTTGGCTCTGGATAAGCATAAATTAAACAGCAAAAGAAAAAAAAGAAAGAAAAGAAAATGCAATAAACCAAAACCACAAAACACAACAACTCACAATACACCCAAAACACAACAACAGAAATTTGTCATTTAGATGAAAGAATTAAGCCAGCAGGTTTTGTATTTTTTAAATTTCTGCTTTCTCAAAGATTACTCATCCCTGAGCTGCTCTGCCCTGTTCTGCATAGGTCCTCGGAGAAAATTATCAGCGGCTCACAATTAGATCTTTTTGTCTTTTAGACCTTTTTCTCCTCCGCCTCAAAGCTTGCGTCACAGTGACGTTAAACACGATTGTTATCCACAGACGATGCTTGATACAGACAGCTCCTTACTGTGTAGAATTACTCATCAAGGTCTTGCAAGGTTTATCCAGTGAGCTGAACTGTTTTAGTGATTAGTCCACTGCGAACTTCAAGGTCGGCCCTCTCATGAAAATCCAGAACTTTAAGCAGCGAGTGGATGAAAAGGCTGCGCTATACAGTGTAGGATATGTTTTAGTGGTGACCAAATACTCTATGAGGCTCTCATAAATATTGAAAGAGCAGGAAAAGCACATTCTTGAATCCTAAATTTAAGATTTGATTTATCTCATTTTAATGCAGCCTTTTTACCAAATTTACCCCAGGAGGGTTTTTATACTGGATAATGAACAACACACAACGTAATCTGATCTACAGTCCTGTGCTGGCTTGGTGATGGGCCAGCTGAACAGGCTGAGTGAGTTTGCTGAGTCTGACAACGTTTAACAAGGGTTTGAATTAAGATTTAAACTAAAAAAAAAGAAAATAATTGGTTGCATAATGAATCTGCAATGGGAAAATTATACTTACTAGCTCATCTATGATCTCAAAAGCAATTAAATCCTCTCTAACAATCCAATCCTCTTCCCGGCTTTTACATGTAGCCCATATGTGGAGCTGAGCTCACTTACTGAGAGCTGTCCTGACAGGTACTGGGGGGCGTCCCTCAGCATGCTGGGACTCATAGGAGAAGTGACAGAGATGGAAGGACGGTCCATCTTCTGAGACTCGAAAGAACTCGAACCTGGCAGGGCACAGACGACACAGTCAGATAATCCACCCATCTGTTTGCTGTTTGTAGTTTTTGCGCCGCACAGGGAGAAAACTGGAGATTGTAGCAAGAACATACAAAGAAAGGAAACGCAAAAAGAGCACAAAAATCTTGCCATGTGGGGGAAGATAAAAAGGCAGGGTGACAAACGCAATCTGTGCCAAACAGACATTTCCTTCACTTGGTGTTTCTGGGATGATTAATAGGATCAAACGGCACACTGTCAAACCCACGGAAAAAATGTTGACAGAACTCACTTGATTCCAGTTGTGAGTGTGTGCTGTCTGGTATCCTTGGAATATCTCTGAAAAAAAAGCAAAAAAGAAAGTGAAAGAGTGTGAGAAGCAGGAGAGAAGGAGGGGGATGGAGCGGATCAATTTAAGCTAATACCAAATGCACTGCGCTTTAATGACCGTAAGCACCACATTAGTCTTCATTCACCCAACGGCCCCCTCAATGGCACAAAGCAGGTCAGACCTAGGAATCGACAAAGCAAAGGTGCCTCTGTCTTTCAAAAGCAATCGGAGTGTAGAGGATAAACAATGTGACGGGCTTTCAAGTTTTTTGCCGGCCGGCATTCTTTGGTGCCTTATGAGGCCAGAAATGGCAGAGCCGGAGCCAGAGGGAGGGAGGAACAGATGCTGAATAAACAGCTCGGCACAGCTCCTTCGCAAACACATTCTGAGCTATGTTCCCTTCAGATTCAGTCTCCACATTCCAAAAATATGAAGCTATTCTGAGTCACAGAGGCAGCTATGTGGCACAAACCTACAGATCTTGGCACTGTAATAGTTTTACAGCGAAATCAAATCAAATAGGTAAGAGATGTTGGTACAATCTAAAGTGTGATTCTTTGAAATACTGACTAATGCTAAAGTCCAGATTTATGCATGGTTTGCACCAACGTGAGAGTGAAGCAGGGACAAGTCTTTTATTGTTGTAGCTGGTATTTTGCATTTAGGAGTTTAGGAAGACAAAATACTGAAAGTATTTAAATGAAACTATATGAGTCACTAAGATTAGAGTAACAACATATCCTACAGAGTCCTGTAAATTCTGCATTGGTCAAAGCGGGAGAATGAATGCTCATACAAGTAGGTTTGTTTATACACTTAATATAGATTTAATATAACCTAAACTTTATGCTTTACATTTCACACAGATTTTCCCATAATAATAACTGCAGAGAGTACTGCAAAGTCTGTTTGTGCGTCCTCAGCCACACATACAGAGCTCTCCAACATCACTCCAAATATTTTTCATATCACGTCTGTTTCATAAAATACTGAAATGTCTGTCAAAATCCATCTATAAATGTGAATTGTGTGTCTCAGAGCTGTCTGTGTGTCCCATTCTATCCTTTGTTTTTAAAGAAATACTTGAAGCATGCATTTCCACACACAGCACAACAGGAGCAGAAGTTATACTCTGCTTCTCATCTGACTGGCTGTTAGACACAGATTCCAGGTATATGCAGTGGAGGTATGTGTAATAAAGCAGCCCCTCTCTAGATGAATCCCACTCTTGATCTGAGATGTCAGGATTCATCTAGAGCAGGGACGTCAAACTCATTTTACATCGTGAGCCACATACAGCCCAGTTTGAGCTTAAGCGGGCCAGACCAGTAAAAACTCCCCTTCTGTCAGCGTGAAGAAGTTTAGCCACACATGGAAATGTTTAGACATCTTAATAGAAGAAAAAAGAACTTCAACAGTAAATCTTCATTTTTCCACATGATAAAGAAATGTTGCTGAAGGAAATTGATTTTTTTTAAACTTTGGACCCACTATAAAACACAGAAACTTGTACTGGAGATAGGGAAAGGTTCAGGATATTTTTTGTTTATTTATTACTTGGTACCTTTTGGTGTAGTGTGAATGACCATGACCATTGAAGCACAGAATCTATTCCTTCCTTCACGTTTACCAAGGCCATCCAGTGGGCTGGAAGGGAGTCTTTGGCCCCCAGGCCATATGTTTGACACCCCTGAACCAGATAATTGCTTCTCCCATCACTGAGACCTCACCCTGTTCTGAGTACCGGTATGTATCAAAAAAAGAGTTTTTTTCTTATAGTGCCTCTCCTTGGTCTGAATTATCGTCCTGCACCATATTTAGTTTTATCATTAAACACACAATTCCTTTTCTGGGGGTCACAAACTATCCCAGCATATAGTGGGAAAAAGGTCGATGCCCTTGACAGATCCTAGTCCTGGCTTCGCTTAATTAAAAATTACATTTTCAAATCACAATTTTAACACATCTAGTGAACTCGTCTGCTTCAGTATGCTTATTGTGTTGTATGGAAAAGTAACACAATTGCAGCGCAAATTCTCACCCATGCCTAACACCTTGGTTAGTGTGAGCGAGAGCATCCTGTTGCTTATTAACACCAAAATCATCAAAGTTGTGTTGTGAAGAACAATGTGTGTCTGCATGTGTGACACTGGTTGCGAGATCTTACCCTATAGGCCGCGAGACCACCAGCTCCACCTGCGGCTCCGGCTTGGATTCTAGTATGATATTGTAAACTTCTTTAAATGTGGCTCCTTGTAAAAGCTTCCCGTTCCACTCCAGCACCTGATCTCCTGCAAAAACACCAGAGATGCTCAGCATCACGTGGAAGATCTTAATCCTTTCTGCTCACACTGTCGTCACAGCTGAATTTTGCCAGTTTAATTTCTTCATAAATGTGTGCATGTGTTTTTCAATACCTGGTCTTAGGTGTCCAACAGTGTCTGCTAGACTTCCTTTCCTCACTTTAGTGATGAAAGCACAAAGTCTACCAGATTCTGTCATCTTGCCTCCCACCACCTGTAGAAACAGAGAGGTGACTGCGCTGGTACTAAAATGCATTTGTGAAACAAAAGTCGAGCTATGTCATAATAACTGTAGATTTAATGCAGCGCATTAGCATGCAAGCCCTGCAGCTCATAGAAAAACATGGACTTATTTTCTCAAAGCATTCTGTTGATGTTATGGCTTCAGTTTTTGCCTGTGAGGTTTGAAACCACAAGAAATACACTGGAAGGGAGAAGGTCAGTGTTAAAAGTCTAAATCTTTTCAGAAACTGTCCAGGACTGTGCTTTGTTCCCTGTGGAAAAACTCCGGTGCTGTACCGTGGTTCTGTAACAGTGCAAGGCCGTGGGCTAGAGCTGTACTGTACAGTCCTGAGCTGCTGTACTCCACTCTCCTCGGCTTACACTGGCATCATACAAATAAAAATCCCCTCTTAATGGCAGCTGAATGCCAACATACAAAGGAGCTTAGGGAAGTCTGCTAAATGAAATGGCTTTATGTAACAGGCAGGAGATAGAGAGAGGGAGGCTTGCAGATGAAGAGAGCATAAGAGAGAGAAAGAGATGGGCAGTGAGGGCGAGGCTGGCAACCTGACTGATGGACTGACTGGCTGGATTGTGGAGCTGGGTGGCTGCTGCTGAGCGGACAGAAATGCACAGAAGCACTGAGCAGACACAAACATGCCATTTCAGGAGGCTCATTTAATCAGTAATGATTTTTTTCCCCATCTTGCCGCTCTCGCTTCTTTCTCCAGCGGCTGCTGCCATGCTCCTGTGGACATTCGGCCGCTCTCTTATTTTTTTAAGGGTACGCACCACCGACAGAATTACACAACAGTGAAGGATAAAACAAAACCACTATCTATATAAAAATAAGTATATGCTTTTTGAATAGATGGAGACACTGAAAGGGAAACTGACTTAGCAATCAATAAAGAATTTGATCAATAAGAAGCAGGCAGCACTAAAACTATGAGAAAAAGACACACAGAGAGCAAAGAATGTAAATTTACATTAGAACGTGATGGTACTGTATAATGCACAAACAGGGAATAACTGCAGGGACAATACTGGGAGGTTCTGCTCCGACTTGTTTCCTCCGAGCAGCTGAATTCTGTTCACTGAAGTAGCTCAGTATGAATGAGTTCAGAAGATTAGAGAGCCCAGTATCAAACAACACTTATTAATATTCATCAGGAATATAATGGCTATTAATAGTGACTCGTACTACTGTATGATGTAACAACAGAAAGCTGTGAAGAAACCTAAAAAAAAAAGGCACAAAATTTTTAACCTTCCACCTAAATGCCACATCTAACACTGATCCTTTTGACTGAAACCTACTGGGTAAAATGTTAAAGTCACTGTGCTAAATATGCATATTTTAACAGGATATTCTAATGGCAGTTCAACATGAGTGTGTGCAGTGCAAATGACGCCCACACAGGCTGCAAGCTCACCTTCAGACCGAGCAGAGCACCTGAGTCTCGAGGCACACTTCCATCTTTCATGCGCTTGTTGAGCAAAATGCGCCCTATTAGGCGATCCCCATCTTTGGACGGCTGCCACGTCACTGGGTGCTACAAGGTCAGAGCAACAACACACCTTTTGTTTAACAAGTCATCCATTTTAGTTCGATCACTTCAGACCAAAGCAGACAACAAAACAGTGAAAGGAGGGCGTGAAGGGAGCACTTTATTTGTTCACTTGGGGGAAGAATGTTCACACAAACTTGGATAGCTCAGTAATTTAAACTCCAGGTGATGCAGTTTTATCTGTTAGGCCAAAAGCGTTCAAAGGAAAATCTGAAATTTCTCCAAGTAACACACAGCTCATTTACTGTCTCACAGAGTTTGTGTGAACCTGCTGGTGTGAGGGTGGAGTTAAGCTTCATGCAGCGCCCCATGCAGAGTAAAGCAAGCAGCCTCAACACTCCTCCTAAAACCAGCTCTTCAAACGGGAGCAGGAAGACCAGAGTGTGACTCTGGTGCTTTGCTACACACAAACACACGGCCACCATCAAGTGGAGTAGTGAGGGGAAAAGCAGATAGTGAAAAAAAAAAGAGGGAGGGGGGTAGACGTGATACAGATGAAGTAGATCCTAGGGTGCCACATTAGAGATCAAAAAGGATGAAAAACAGACAGCACAGAATAAAGCTATGAGACACAGGGTGATATCACAGATGCAGCAGTGGAAGGGAAAAAAGAAAAACAAATGTTTTTTTGGTGCAAAACTAATCCAATCTTCCCTGTTTGTGTGTGTGTTTGTGTCTTTTTTTTCTATAGAAGTGAGTGGAAAATTGGGCAGAGGGGACAGGATCTGTCTGGACTGGGTGCTGTGGGGTAGGGCAGCAGAGTGAGAGGGGACAGGCCCGAGTAAGGGTGTTCCTACTACACTAAACAGGACCGCTGCAGAGCAAGAACACAACATACGGAGGAAAAAAAACGAGCATGCAACTAGGAGAGACCCACATTCCTGAGTGCCATGACAAACAGAGAGGTTGTGTGTCAATGCCCAAGTCTTTTACAGCTACTGTAAAGAGGTGTAGTTTCTATTTGGGGAGCAATACAGCAAGTACAAGTAGCAAGCAAAGAGGGTGTCCCCAAATGACTTTTATTTTTAAGGCAACACCGAGGTGGAGCCAAAAGTAACCGAACCAAAAACAATAAATCAATTTTTTTAAAAATCGCAAGAGAAATCAATTTATACAACGTTAAATAAAATCCATAAAACAGACATCTCACCTATTTACACTTGGTGACAGAGAGCAAACAAAGACTGGATGGGTAAGGTCATAAATAATAATCATAACAAAAAAAAAAGAAAAAAAAAGCAGGCTAGATTGTCTCAGTACCTTCTCACTATGGCTATGCTCCTCGTTTAGCGTAGTGCTACTGCACGTATCAACTCCCGAGTCTTTAACCTGCGGTTCACACCATGCCAAGTCCTCTTCAAATGAGTGTCCCCCAAAGCGCACCATTTTCTTTTGCCTCTCAGATAAGGTGTGTGTCGCCTCGGACATAAATGCCTGCTCAATAGTTTTTCTTTTTCCCCTTTGACTGTCCCCTACAGGTGTGGGATAAAAAACAGAAAGAAAAAACAGAAAAAACAACATGCAAAGGTGTAAATAAAACAAAGGAAACATGAAATGACAAAAAGACTCCGGGAGGACAGGGGACGGGGGAGAGAAGAGAGAGAGACAGAAAGAGAGGGAAGGAGAGAGAGAGTGAGAGAGAGAGGTGGGCTTAAGGGGGCGGGTGGTAGGGAGGGAGGGTCAACGCAGGGCTCCACATGTCTCACCAAAGACAGTGGGGAAGCCTCACTGCTATGCCATGACGCATGGTCCCACCAATGGCCATCCAAATCTCCTGTAAGGTGGGAGGGAGGGCATATACACACGAGAGAGGACATCGAGAGGGACAAGTGAGGACGCCACAAAGTACAGACATTAACGCGCGCACACACCCACACAGAGAACTCGAAATAAGACATCCAGTCATTCACATTCCAACACACACACACACACACGCAAACACACGAGTGCTCACATGCTCCCATAATTCAGCAAGAGAGATAACCGCTCCTAAAATCCCTGCAGAGAAGGAAAAGACGCAGATGGATTGAGTTTAGCACTGCACAGTTAAGAAAACTAAACAAGACGCAAGCCATGGCTGAAGTCAAAAGCACAATCTGAAGCTTCAAATCCTTTAAAGGTATTACATGTGTTCCAACAGCACATTAGGAACCTCTGATAAACAGACAAATAGACAAGGAGTGGGCGGGGCAAGGATAAACGGCCCATTTGAAATAAATAAATATGTTTAGTATGATTATAAAGAGAAAAGAGCCTCATTAAGATAACATATAGGCCACAGAGCGAAGTTTTGTTTTCTTTACAATACTTTGGCTAATAGGTAGTTCTGCATGATTCACAGTTCAAAATAATCCGGCTTTGTCCCCTCAGTTCATGAAACATATCACACAAGAATTTTTAGTTCCCATCCTCCTCCCTTTTAGTCAGCCTTCCTCAGATTAGCTGCCCCTCCTGAGCAGGTGAAGAAATAGACCTTTCTTCATTTCTTCAGATATAGTTAAGGCAAACTTTGCTTTCAATCAAAACACGTTCCACGTTACATTCCTCTGATTTTTTTCAGACCGCAATCTTCAGAAACATTCGGGCCAGATTCTGTTTTGTTGAAACAAAGTCAGCACACTGCTATCTTATTCTAAAGAAGCTGCATCTATAGTAGGGAGCAGGGCAGACCTCTAATGTGTTTAACTGGGGATTCAGATTGCAATGCCACACAACCTTAACTGACCTCGATCTAAAGTGCACCGGGGAGAGCTTTTAAAGATGAGGCTCTGATTACAACTTCTGCCGTAGCATCGACGGATACATGGCCTTGAGAAAGCCAGGCAAGTGGCTACGATCGCAGGATGAAGGATTCTGGGGCATTTCTCTACTCTTGTCGTGCCTTCAGGACAATAATCAGTTATAAAGGGAAGACTTCTAATAAGACAAATGTGAACCGATCAAAACTATCCATCTATCTCCAGAAGCAACTTTGTGATTCTGTAGGGTTTGTCCTGTTCTCCAGTGTGGATGTACAGAGCAGTGAGATGAGCACTTTCAATTTGATTAAGAAGCTTAACATTTAAAGCTAATTAAAAAGAGCAAAAAATATTGAATCCAAAGGTAGTGCTGAGATTCTCAGGGGAGAGCAGTGTGGAGGTGAAGACAGGCACAAGTTAAGAGTCAAATCCTGCTCTTCTCTGTCCAGGACTTCAGTCAGTAAGATCATTTTAGCATCCCATTACAATGCATAATTCATTTAAATGATATTCAGCTATGATGCCAATTCATTTTACAAAGGGGAAATAAAGTTGCTCTTATTAAAACATTTACCGAAGAATGGGCCATTTAAATAATACAGACACACAACGTGTTCTTGGCAGCAAACATGCTGTTGTAGACTTGTGTGTTTGCACAGATGTACAAAGTCAATAGCGGACCTCAGGGCTGCAGTCACAAGTGAGGTCATCTGAAAACACTCGACTTGTTTACCCATGGGCCACATACATCACATTCGCCACACTTCACTTCCCCTGCACAGAGCTGTAGAACCTAATGGATCTATAGAGGACAGGCTTCCTTCAAGTATTATCTGGCTCAGGATTCAATCTCAGGGAAATCAGGGAACGCTGATGGAAAGGCATAAAAATAGACTGCATATGCTGCTAGATGTGGAGGCTGAGGAGGTGGTGGGAGGCTGGACTGGACAGGAGTAAAGAGAAAGAATTTTCAGCACAGGACAAAAAAGAACCTGCATGGAAGACGTTGTTTGCAGGGTCACTGTGAATACACATAGCCAGAAATGTCTTAAATAATCCCTCATTGCACTGGGGTAATATGGGGTTCAGTACTTTCTTAACAGATATGTACAGAATTATTTGGAGATTTTGAAATTTAATATTCCGATGGATCGGAAATAAAAAAGGTTTTCCCATTAAGACACACAAAGGATAAACAGCCTTCCATAACATTTGCTATCTCCAGTTGTTTATGCACTCATACAGGCTCTGCCTGACTCTGCTCGGATCAGCTGGCTGTTGTGTTTCCAAACATAGGTGGCCAACTGGAAAGTTGCAGAGTGCGCTCTGGTACTTATAACATCACTGAAGGTGTTTCTCCCTTTTTTTTTTACTTTTTAAATTTTCATTTATTGGCATAAACGCCAATGCCACTTAGCAAATAACTACTATCGGCCGATAATACTGGCTCACTGATAAATCTCTCAGGCTCTAACCTTTAAAAGAAAATCTGCTTCTCGTAAAGAGACATGCCTGCAGAACTGTGGCTCTTAAACAGAAGGTCTGTTTCTGGCTTCAAATTAATTTTTAACTTCCTAGCTTTCTTTTTCAATATTTTTCAATATTAAAACACAATGTATCTTATGTCCTGTCTTATCCATATTTTATCTTGGTTGCAAATCAAGTTTCAAATAACAAAGTCAGTGTAGTGTCAGTATGTATAAGTAATCAATATTAGCCAAAATCTCAAGTGTCAAACTGCTGTAAACACTGATTTTTTTTTTTTTTGTACTCTTGGTTCTATATGATATCAGTGGGAGAAGACTTTTTATTTATTATTCTTTTTGTGAATCAGAAGAAAATTCACTTAAAGGTGAAGGAACTTAAATGATTTGTTTCAGAAAGAGCACAATCTAGTCCAGTATATGACAAATAAGGATTAGTTTGGACTGTGAATCATACAAAGCTACACTGGAAGAGTCCAAGAAGAAATGATGAGAAGAAATAAGATCATAATATTCCCCCTTTAATATAGTAAAAAGAAAAAGATCTTCAATAACATTTTCCAACTTGCAATTTTGTTGTGACCAAGCTGCAAGGTCAGTTTAGGCCAAACAACACCCTTTGTATTACTATCCATCCATCATTCTAAAGAAGCACTGCAACTACTTAGTGTATGTAGTAATGTGCTGTGATAAACTATTATGGATGTCCCCAGATAGGCTTTGGCCTCCGTGGCCCTCTCGCCAACAGCTGACAATAGTAATTACCTCCTTTGCCTTTCAGCTGCTCTTCTGTCAGCAGCGTAACACCAGAGCACACTTTGCTCTCCAATGAGAGTGTAGTGTGTTTGATGTGGAGCTATAGACTGAATGAATATAGACACTATGTGGCTCATCTCAAGCTTCCATCATTTACAGTTCAACCTCCACCTATGTGTGTTCTTCTTCCTGTGGCACGCCTCCATCTTCAGGCCCCTCCCCAGCCCACTCTTAATGTTTTAGAAAAAGAATTTGAGTGAGCACCGAGACACACCCAGCCTTCTCTCCTTACTTTCCCTGAAGCTTTATTAACAGCGGCATGCCACAAATGGGCACCATTCCCCCTTTAAGGCACTGTCTGATTTTTCAGCAAGCAGGAAACTCATCACGGCCATAAATTGTGAGTATCAGCAGTCTGCGCCCGGCCCTGCCGTTTCGCTCCGACTCCGAGGCCCCGCAAAGTGCTGATTCAGGTCGAAGGCAGCGCGCAGGCAGTGGCGGAGTTCACCACCAGCAGGCTCTCCATCACTTTGACGGCTCAATAAAAACCAGTGTAAACTATTAATTGGATCATTAATTATTGATGCTGTTTTTACTACAATTCAAGAGGTGTGAGCAGAAAAGAGGCAGGTCGAAACAATGTCTATGTTTAAACATAGCCACCATGCTACAAAGGTGAAACAGTATCATGTTAAGCTACTGGTAAGCTCAAAATATTAATCAGTATCTATTCTAATAAACTAACCCTAAACTAACCCTCTTTAATATGCCCAAAAACAATGCCTTTCAGGTAGAGAAAGGATGGATTAATAAGACAATCTTTCTCAGATCTAGCATGAGGCCAAACACTACAAACCCAGTAGGGTTACCGAGCTGCAAAACCTGATCCCAAAAGCCATTAATGAGGATGTAACTTAGGTTGTCACTACACAATGTCCACCTGTCTGCTGCAGTTAGCCAGCCATCCTCTCCTTTTCTGTGTGCTGGGCACTATTATGAGACTGCATGTCAGGGGAATCAATAAAGAGGAAAACACAGGGAGAGGACCATCGCAATAAATCAGTCTCCTACGTTCACAGACACAAGCCAGGCCCATTACAGCTGGCACACCCTTTCTCTTCCAGTCTAACTCGTCCCCTTCAACCCCCAGCCCCCCTCATCCTCCTTCTTTACAGATTCCTCCTCTCCCCCTTCTAGGTACCAGAAACTGGAGAGTGTGGGATGCTCGCTACTTAGCCTGCTGTTACACACCCATCTCGTTGTCCAGTCAAGCTGAATGCACAAACCCCCAAGATGCTGACGGGAACATATGGCAAAAAAAGTTGCTTTCCGCCCTCGTTTGTCTCACGTGCAATCGAAACCACTGCTCTTCGTATTGTTGGCAGATTTCTGATGCTATTTTTTTTTTCACTTTTCACTTTTTTCACTGTGGTAAATAATCAAAGTCCTTCTTTATGCTTCTTTTTTTTTTTTTAAACAAAGCAAGAAGGAATATTTCTTCTCTCGCTCCTTTTTTAGGAGCATTAAAAACACCTGCTTGATCTGACCCAGCTGAAAAATATTTGAGGGTCACATGTGCACATCGGGGGTGGCGTTAGCTTTGAATGCACTTTCTAATTATTGCATAATTAAACTTACTACGCAAACACGTACACACTGTTTTAAAATAAATGGTTCAGTACAATTTGCTGACCCATTTATCAGACTCCCTGCATGCACCGAATCACGGCAGCCTTAGTTATGTCATAGATGAAAATAATTAATGAAACTGCCAATTAAAACTAAATAAAGCTCCACATAATCAGCTGTCTGAGTATGTTCTGTACCTAGCATAGGAAGCTATACTTATCCAGGTCAACAGTTCAACTCTTCCCTATGTTTTTTTCTCCTACGCAGCGTGACCCGCGGAGGAGGCAGGCAGACAGACGCACACAGAAACAACAGAAACTCTGACCCTCTAAACAACCTGCCTTCTCCCTATTTTTGCTCCACGGCTACCTGTAAATCTGGAAACTCCCACATCAATAATGTAGCGCCGGGTGCTCAGCTGCTCGCCTTAGAGTGGAGAACAGTTACATAACAGAGCAGGCCAACCAAATTCCACTGCTCTCCTCTGCATTAAACATTTCATCTACCATTCAGCGACAAAGGCGAGCTGTGCCACTGTACTTTTGTCCTTTCTATAGTCTAACCCCTAACACTCCTCCTCCTCCCTCTTTCCTGGTTTTACATCCCAGGAAAAGTTAAAGAAAAAAGAAAAAAGAAAAAAATCAATTCGCAATTACAACAACTGTCAACCAGGAGGAGCAGGGAGAAGCTGACGACTGCCTCTGATGTTGATTCTATGCAAAGTGGCATTTCTCTCAGTCAGTGTGTGCTTGCTTGGTGGGATGTTGTTTTTTTAATATATATATATACTTGAAGAAATGTGAGATGCAAACATATCAGTCACAGCAGACGGTAAGAAAACCACTTCAGTAAGGGATCCACATTATTATTTTAAAGTTTAAGCAGTCCTTGATTTAAGAAATAAGTAAATAAATAAAAACCAGCAGAGCTATTTTTCTTTTCTTTTTTTGCTAAACTGAACTCCTTCGCAATACCAGCAAGGTATTGTCAATGCTAACAGCGCAGATACAATTTGCTGCAGGAACACATTTCTATATTCTAAAGTCAGCTCCCTTTGTTTCGGTTTACAGCCACAACTCCCAAAACATCTCGCTTTCTCCTCCTGCCTGTCCATTATGTAACACTGTCCATTAAAGAACACTGTCAAACAGCTGTGGCAGGACCTGGCAAATAGTGCCGTAACAGCAGCGAAAGCAGAGAGCCTTAAGATCAGCGGTGCTACGTCAGTTTCCAACTCACAGCCGCACGCACACATAAACCACCCATCCACACTGAAGCATGTCTGGCTGGCCTGTGAGCCCACAGGCCTCCTCCTCGAAGGCACCAAGAGCTGTTAGAGGAGATTCATTAACGACAAACAGAAAACACCGCAGTTCTCCGCACAGAAATAGGGCTCATCATTTTCAGTTTTTATAGGCTTTTATTGCACGTGTGCAATGGCTGGGTTGTTTTCTTGTTTGAAGATGAATGAAATGGCAGTAAAGACAGCCACTTTTAAGATGTTCAACCCCCCCCCCAAAAAAAATAATACAAAACCTAAGAGCACTTATTTCTGGTTATGGAGCATTTTAAGAAGAAATTTTCTGCATTTAGATTGTTTATTGTTTTATGAGAATGTTATCTTTATTGAAAAATCTGTATAAACAGAAACATCTTTAAAGATTTTTCAGAGTGAAAATGATGAGCCTTAAAGATAAAAAATACATTTATAAACAGACACACACACACAGAGCACATGTACACACTGCAGACTGGGGAATCTGAAAGTTATACAATATATACATCTGCATAATCAACATCACTTGAAGACAGCAGCAATGATTGAATTACAGTTCAGTGACTGCTCAATAACAGTAAAGCAGAACGGCTTTAAGACTTCACAATAACAGCACTAATATGTGTGTATTTGTATGCTGTAAAAACCTTTTGATACAGAGAACAAGAAACAGAGAGAGAGCAGACAGTGAGGCTCGTGGTGTGCTGGCTCCTACCTTTTTCACTAACTGACTCACTCTCTATCTCCACATCCTCACAGCTGGTGTACTCCGGCGTGGTGGCCAGCTCCTCCTCCGAGCTGCTCAGTGACACCTGCCTCATCTTCCCTCCCTTTTTGGTTTTGTGGGGTTTGGGGGGTGGCGGGCGCACCGACTCCGACTGGTCTGAGCTAAGAGAGTCGTTCCTCAACATGCTCTCCATTTTCTCCCTCTTGGTCTTGCGGACAGCTGAACTGGGGTCCAAGTGGTGCTGCGGCCTCCTCATCATATCCCCACCTACCCCCAGGTCTCCTCTTCGCAGGTCCCCCGACCGGTCACCCAGAACGGGACTACGGTGTGGCGTTGGGGGGCTGTGGTTTCCTCTGTGGCCTCCGAGGCCAGGACCCATTGGCCCTGGTGAGGACCGGTCAACGGAGTAGGAGCGCTGTCCCACCATAGGCGGCCGGCGCTCAGTGAGAAGCTGACGCGACAGCCGGATGGGGCTGGGCTCATCTTGCTCCGTGTAGGCCAGGGAGACGTCGCTGTGGCGACGTTCGTGCCTTAGCCGGCCCACTTCAGCGTGCATCCTCATCTGCTCCTCGTAGGGCTGCGGCTTAACAGGGTAGCGTGCCAGGTTGGGATCGCTGCGATAGCGTGCCTGGAACTCTTCCTGGCGCTGCCGCTGGAGGTCATACTCACTGGGCGGTCCATCTAGCTCCTGGTCGAGTGGGTATTCCTGTGAGTGCCAGCGACCGGGACCTCGACGGTCCCGATAGCCCATTCGCGCTGCATCCATATCTGAGTACATGTGTGGGCCCCGCGGAGCCCGCCGAGGGTCCCCCTCCCCATAGTCAGACGGTGATCTAGGCATGCCGCCGTCCGTCGGGGCATACTGTGAGTGGTCGCCCCCCTCCCTTTGGTCGTATTTTTGGTTTGGATCCCTGGATGCAGACGGGCTTCGTTTCCTGCAGATCAGAAGGAGAGGAACAAAAGAAATTATTAGCCGGTCAACTGTAGACAAGATTTTCTCTCGTTCTAATTATATGATGTCTTTTTGGGCTGAAAGGTGTTTGCATCCTGTAGCTTCACTTTACTTTGGTCTGCACTGCACAGGTCCCAGTCCTTGTGAAAAGGTAATGATAGCCTGCACTGTTTCTGTCACACACACACACACACACGCACGCACGCACACGCACACGCACGCACACACACGCACGCACGCACACACACACACACACACACACACACACACACACACACAGAGAAGACTAAACTAAACAGCAGGATGTAGCACCAGTTCTTCCTCTCAGTCCAAGAAGCAAGAGGACACAAAATATACAATTCAAGTCATTTTACAATATGTGTTCTCAACACATGTGCTAAATGTGTGCTGAGAGTAGTGCACTGGTAAATGATTCAGTGATCCACCGGCTGTGTTTTTGTGCACATTACAATGCACATGAAGGGGTTGTAGGCAGACAATAAAAATATCTCTGTGTTCTGGTATTGATAAAAAAAGAACACAATTAAAAGCTGGAAATGTTGAAATGTTAGAAAGTACGCCCTGATTACGATCAGCAGCTTCATATTTCTAAAAATTAGGCGTCAATCGTTTTATTGTTGTCTGGTTGGAAGGAAACCATCCAGGAAGTGGATGAAAAGGATGGAGGGGGCTAACTGTGCATTAATGCATTTATTCTTTTGTTCAGAATCAATTATTCATAAGCCACTTTTCTCCTACATTTCTCCCACTTTTCCTCCAAAGTAATAATGACATTTTGGTGAGGAAAAAGCTCTGTGAAGCATCCCCTTAATTTTGTACGTGACAACTTTCCATAAATTTCAAAAGGACTCATAAATCACCGCTGCCAGCTTTGCTCACCAGCCAAGGTAAGGACTCCTCACATGTGATTGGCTGATTCACTGAAGGAAGGCTGGCCCTTCCCTATTGGATCACAGACTGTTCAGGTTAGTCAAAGCTAAAATGGATGTGCAGTACAAAAGATATAAGCATTGCGGTGAGGGACGTGTGGGCAAAGATGCTTTTTGTGGTCCCCGTGTTTGAATTTCTATGTTGTACACTGAATAATCTCACTAAAGTCAAGTGCTAGCTCTGGGGAGAGACAGCATGATGAACGAGCGTTGCGTACAGTTCATGAACTGCTGTACAGTTAAATATGGGCTCTTAGAGAGGGGCAGAAGCTGAGCAATAGTGCAGCACAAAATGTGCTTCCCAGCAACGCTGGCACATAAAAAGCAAATTTTACTTAATTGCAAAAGGGACAAAATAACAAGAACAGGTCAAAAAGAGCATTTTAACATATTTACATGCAGCATACAAACATGACTGCCCATGAATGCTAATGTTATGCCATTAATGATGCTTAGGCAACAGTTAGCTGTTCATAACGACATTATAAGGTGAGGATGTCAGTGTTGTTTTTGCAGCAAAAAGAATAAATACTCCATGCATCCATTTCAGGGTTGTGTGTGGGTGTGTGTACGTGGCAAGTTTGCAATCTGCCTGTGATTTTTGGTCTTTACACTAGACGTAAAGGAAGCATTATAGCTGGTGAAAGCTGCTGAGACTGAGATGTTCTCCGTTTCTGAGACACAAAAGATGTTAATGCCGTCTTTAATAACTGTCTGCATTTTTAAAAAAATCACAAACACTTAAAAACTTAACAAACACAGACTTTTTTACTCTGAGAGCTGGTAGGTTGGTAAGAAAATGATCTGGAGCCACACTAAAACTTAATTGGTACTTCCTTTGCCTCTCCTCTCCACCGAGAATCTTGAAATAGCAGTGTTTGCATTATCTTGCTGACTAACAGCCAAACAGACAAGCATGTACGGTGGTCAGACACGTACATGTACAGAGGTCAAACACACTCAACTTGAGAAAAACAATAAAACACAACAGAAATTAGAAAAAAAAACCAAACCTCTCAGGGCCACTGTTGCAAAGCAGGCACTGATCACATACCTTCGCCAAATAAGAACGACCTAGAGGAAGAAAAACTGGCCGCTCGAGTCTCTGTGATGCTGCCAGCTCACAGGAGTGACTTCTTTCTGTTTCACATCAAAACAAATACCTTCTATCACCAGTATCATGATTCAAAGATGGAGGAAAAACACACGAGGGTTGGTACATTATTCATGAGCTGTTTTCTGGACACTAACCGAGCTGCACTTCATTCACAAATTCAAAGTGAAGCAGCAGCAGAAATTAGGGGGGAAAGGCGGCGTGACATGGAGCTGAGGAAGGCGGGGGAGTGTGTGTTTGTGAGAAATCTCTCTTTATAGCCACTCTGTAATCACTGAGGTGTGTGTTTGTGACCGCGTGTGTGTTTTTTGAGTCGACTGCTTAAGGAATGCTCTCAGGATCTCTTTGGGGCTTCAGGCCAATGTCCTCTCCGAGACTGTCTTAAAACGCTACACCCAGAAAACACACACACATACTCATAGCAGCTGCACACAGTTCGCACAACATACATTAACAAACAGCTCTTTGACGAGGTCTAACACAACTTGACACAAGCATCACAATCCTCTGCTCCCGTTTAGCCTTGTATGTCCCTCCTTTCCAAACACAGAAATGTCTGTGCTCGCAAGCAAGCCAGTAAGCCCGTTGCACTCTATCAGCGTCCGCATCATGACTCTGCTGCTGCTGCTGTTTGTGCTTAAGCAACCTTCAATATATACACAACAGAGTGGTGACGCAGGGCTATGTTTTGCACTGTGCAATATTCTCTGCTGCTTCGACAGCCTCTCTCTGCATACACCTGAGTGCTGGCATGACACACTCTGCTGATCTTGGATTTGTATTCCATCCTCAGTGACTCAGACAGAGATGAAGAAAGGAGGGGCAAAATGGGAGAAGAGGTATCGACAAGGAATGTGGAATTAGGTGGAGCAAAAGTACGCAGATGCCAAATTACAGTAACCGTGTCCTGCAGTCGGACATTGCATCTGGTATGCGCGCCGCATTAAAGCATCATGTTTGTCAGGCTCGAGCATGAAGAGGCAGGATGTGACACCGTGGGATTATGATGCTTGCCAAGTTGCACAGAAGTCTGGCTGCGGCAATGATTGAGTCACGCACGGCAACGTAAAGGCCTCCTATCACGTCCCCTTATAGCGCAAGATTCATCCGCGTTTGCGTGATGCCAGAGCAGATTGATGAGCAGTGAATCGACCTAACGGGCCAACAACAGGGAGGCACGTGCACTTTGTGCGTGCTATGTTATGGGAATAGAGGCCAGGGCTTCTATACGCTCCTGCTGTGGGAATAACAGCAGCCTTTGTTACTGCTGTTGTCCTATGCTGAGCTAACTATAGAAATCCTCTGCTCTATCGTGGAGCTACAGACAAGGACGGAGATGGCAATAAGATTCGATTCATGCAAGGTGGTGCCGGAGCTTTTCAACTAAAATATAGAAGGTTTCTGACATCCCTTTGATGTCGCGTTATTACTGCTGCCAGGACAGCCTTGTACGCCTGCAGTGCTCTAGAGGTAATTCCAGTTAATCATCTTTTTCAAGTACACTGTCCTTATCAAAAGCAGCATAATGTATCAAATCCAGGGCTCAAAAAAAAATCCCCCCCCAAAAAATCATGGGATTACACTATGGCACCGAAAGATTAAAAAGTGCGACCCACAAAAAGATTAAAAGTGACCTGACATGCTCGTCATGATAAAAACCTTTATGTGATGTTATTTTCTACAAAGCAACACACAAAAAACAACTGGTGAAATTCCCTGATTCACTGCAGGGCGTAATGAGAGGACACTGCCCTATTCTCTCTCTGCAGATCCAGTCAAAAGCATCCACAGACAGAGCTCAGTTCCCAGGCTGTAAATGGACTAAATCGTCTAACTGTGTCACTCCCTGTGTGTGTGTGTGTAATTTTCCCTACACCCCTATACTCTGTATGATGGATATAAATCATAAACATTTGATGTGAATTTATGATAAATCTACAACATCATCATCACATTAAGAGGCTAAGCGCACACACACACACACACACACGCACACACACACACACACACACACACACACACACACACACACACAGCCAGTATGCTGTCCAAATTATACACTATTGTCGACTTAAATAATAAGAGATCATGTCCTCTCATAGCTACTTTAATAAGTGTTTTGTTGTTGTTTTTTTATCAGCAAAGAAAATAAAAAAATTTATTATTGAGGTTATTTCCACAGTATTTCCACTGAGCAAGGATTTTCTTCCCTGGATATAATTGTGCTGAGAATTTACTTCCCTTTTAAAACCGAAGAAATGCCACTGGCACGAAAATCAATAACACAGAGTCAATAAGGAAGCTTTCAGTGAGTGATGAACCCTTCACAGATGTCGCAGGATTCAGCTGCATGCGTAGGCACCCAGACACATGTACGCACTGACACACAGGCACTAATGTGCAAAAGAAACTGCAATGATGGAGTTGCTACTATGACAAGTACCCTCACCCAAGAAAAAAGTCAGCCACAAGTCCACTGTTCTACTGTAAAAAAAAAAAAAGAAAAAGAAAAAGAAAAGAAAAAGTAAAAGGACTGGATTACATCTGCTGTAATAACATAGGGGAAATTTAAATGTTCATACAGTTCCATGGAAAAATGCCTTCACTGCTAAATAACCTTTAAAGCTAAACCGTTTGAAAAAACAAAACAAAAAACATTTTCACACATGCTTTATCCAAACTGCTCATAACAGTCTAAATCCAGAGATATAGCCAGCCTTACTGAAAGTCACTGTTGAATCCTGGGATGTAGCTCAGTTCAAATCTCTGCCTGGCAGCTCCACGCAAACACATTCTGCACACAATCCCAGCGCGCACCCAGTCCGATCCACCCTACTACCGGAGCCTTGTTGTTTCCCAGATTCACTCTCCTCTAATACAAAAACTTGTGGTTTTCTATCTACCCACAGCAGATGATTCAGTCATGGAGCAGTGCTTTTCGGTGTGACACAGCTTCCGTTTGCTCCTGCTTCTGCTGAAGAAACATGTTAAATAAGAAAGCCAAAAGCAATCAAGGTGAAAATGCAACGCTGCCCCCGCGGGAATGGTGCCACCTCTACTTCACGTATAATGGAGAGCAGTCAAATGAGAACACATGAGCGGCGCTGCGCTGCAGAAGCCCTCCTCTCTTAGAACAAATCTGGCCCGCTAATGACAGCAAAACAACCTGGAACTGTCTCGACTGAGTAGAAAAAAAAGAGGGAAAAAAAGCAGGGGGAAAAATGAAAATAAGCTGAGTGTACATGTGCGTTTCGAGTGAGAGCAATCAGAGGAGAGGAGGCAAGAAGAGGAAAAACACCTCTAATGATCCATTTAAAGATGCAGCATCACTCTGCCTTCCAGGACTGACTCAGTTGGTAGCCGTGAATCTGAGACGCAGCAGCATGTCCGATCCTGTCGTACAATTAAACCAGCTGAAACCACCGAAGTAAACCGGACAGTTCAGCTGAATTTCCCAATATCCCAAATGAGGGCGTACCACCCGGATGACCTGCTTTGATTCCTACGGTCTGCTGCATCTAAAGCAACCTGCCACACTGCCAGATGAGCACAGATGACACACGTTTACAGTCCTGCTGCAGAAGCTTCTGGGTGGCTGAAAGTGAGCCGGCTGAAAGTGAGCCGACGGCGATGCCGTCCAACCCAGCGGCCACTCTGTCCTCTGTCTCGGAAAGGATTTACACTCCTGGGCCTGATTACTAGCTAATGTCTATGACCAAGGACAATGAGGAGGCCTCACCTTATCTCATTCAGCCTGCAATTATATGACCAAACTGAACAAATGACATGGCTTATGCATTTTTCTTTTTTTATCCACTGGGCGGATTTTCAGGCATCAAATCAAATCTACACAGAGAGCGAGCGTGAGAGGGGGCAGAGAGGGAGATTTGGACGATAAGTCTACTCTGTGCATGTGTGCAGCTGGGTGTATTAAGACTGACTGTATCTGGGTGTTGCTAAGGTCACTCTTCTGCCATAGTACTTTTTGCATCTGTCTTCTCCATTCAGTTTTCCTCCGTCCTCACCTCCGCCCTCCTGTGCGGTGGGCTCTGAGTTTGGACCAAAGACACGCTACTACATGGTTTTTGTTATAGTTCCGGTGACAGCTGCCTGACGGGAGCAGGGAGTCAGGGAGGGCAGGCGGGAGATGGGTTGCTGACATGGTAAAGGAATAGTGGAAGTGTTTTATAAATCTGCAGTGGTTTTAAATAGAGTGTGCTGCGGATCTGCTTTCTGCCTCTCTGGGAAGTAAGTAGATGGCCTGAGACCATCTGTGATCACACAGTGAGCTCGAGCAGGACTCTGAATGCATTGAATGGACTCGTAAAAACTATACACTGTAAGCATCTTTACATTTCCCTTGTTGAAAATTAGTTTAATTCCACATACTTCAAGAAGATAAGATAAGATAAGATAAGATAAGATAAGATAAGATAAGATAAGATAAGATAAGATAAGATAAGATAAGATAGAACTTTATTAATCCCTCGGGTGGGTTCCTCTGGGAAATTCGACTTCCAAAAAGCACAGCAACGACCGAAGTTACAGTTACAGAATTGTTATATATATATATATACACACACACACACACACACACACACACACACACACACACACACACACATATAAATACAGAGACAAATATAAATAAAATATACAAAGGGGATAAATAGAATAAATAGGAATAAAAAATAAAAATACAAGTGAATTGCACATTTCAAGTATGGAGTCTATTGCACTGTTGACTATTTACAAAAAGTATTGCACAAGGTATTGCACAGTGGGGTGAAGAGGCACTACAGCTTAGTTGTTCCCCCCTCCTTTGTCCTCCTGTTTCCCCTCCCTCTCCCCTCCAGAGAGGAGTTAAACAGTTTGATGGCGTGTGGGACAAAGAAGACGAAGAAGTCAAAATAGTGCATGTCTGTGTTGGAATAATATCCTCTGTGGTGCTCTTAAGTGGTGCTCCCACTTCAGTCTTCAAGTACACCAAGGAGATTTTGTTCTATATTTTCACTCCAGCTCACCAGCTCTCCATAACACCTCACACTTGATGCTACCACTCTTCAGGTACATCTGCTTCTATTGCTTCAAGATGGCCTGTGAGTGATGTAAAATGATGAAAGCTGGACGGGTAACTAAGAGGAGAGAAAGTACTTGAGAACTGGATTATGAGCTGCCATGGAAATAAAGCCTTAGAAACCCCAAAAGCTTTTCCACCAAATCTATTTTCTTTCCATAATATGTAAAAAGCGATGATTCTTATAGATGAGCCAGTTTTGTTTTGGTGTCTGATCTTCTGTCTGGTAAGTACAATGAGTAAGTAGTGAGGAGATTATAGTTAACTGTGCTCCATAAAGTAGCAGTGATTTACTCACCTCTTTTCACTCTCTGTGTGTTTATACACCCCTCTGCATTTAATCATTACTTATTATTAATCTCTGGCTCTCTTCCACAGTGTGCCTCTTGTCCCGTCTTTCTCCCCTTTGCCCCAACTGGTCGCAGCAGATGGCCGCCCCTCCCTGACCCTGGTTCTGCTGGAGGTTTCTTCCCGTTTAAAAGGAGTTTTTCCCTCCCACTGTTGCCAAGTGCTTGCTAAAAGGGGCCATCTGATTGCTGAGGTTTTCCCTGTATTGTTGTCGGGCCCTTTTTTTACAATAGAAAGTGGCTTGAGGCAACTGTTGTTGTGACTGAATTTCTTAATATTTATTTTCACAAATACACCCCATAAACACTGGGTTTATCAAAAGGAAGCATCCAATTTCAAAAGGCTATGGAGCTTGTGGTGAAATTTATACTACATGGGTAAATATATAAGTTTTACATACAAAACTTACAATGTTCACAGGAGCTCAATGTGTCCCCCTCTGGATGCATGGCTTTTGTCCATATGATAGTCAGGCACGCCCCATACTTTTGCATGTCTGGAGTCACAGCAACCATGTGAAACTCACAAATCCTCTCTTTCTAACGTTGCATGTTTCAAGCTCTTTGATGCACCCTTAAAGTCTTGCAACTAGGATGGGAGGAAGTGTCTTGGAGTTTAAATGTGATTTGACCAAATTTTAAAAGGGTGTAAAATGCATACCGCAGCCATTTCCTGTGTCAAATCAGGCGACTGCAGTGATTCCAAGATATTTATCTGATACATGAGCATTTGTGTTGGTAACTTGGTAAACTGTTTGCCTGAGTGTCTGAGTGTAAAGACTGAATGCTATCCAATTGTAATCTGGCTAACACCCATCCATCCATTAACTTAACTGCTTATCCAGCCAGACTCACAAGGAGGGCTGGAGTCTATCTCATCTGGCATTTGGCGAAAGGCAGGGTACAGTCTGGACATTATGGCAGTCTCTCACTGGGCTAACATGGTAAAACAGGCTCAACTTTTAAATCCACCAAAGTTACCAAACATGCATGTCTTTGAAGGTTACAACACCATGTGATTGCAATCTGGCAAACAGAGGAACATACACAAGAGCATAACACTATTAAATATTAATCCTGCAAATGTTATTTTATAAACCTCTACGCTGATCAACTCGCTATACACTTATAATTTATCAGCTTTTCTGTTTTTAATAAAGGTTCGTAAATAATCAGGCACATGCACAAAGCCTAAAAGCCCAGTTTCATTCACAGAAGCAGACTGCAGCCTCCCCCTCATTTCATCTCCCTGCTCTGTGGAAAGTTTTGTGTGTAGCAGGCAGACAGAGAAGTCGAGCAGCCCCACATCTATCAGCGCAGCTGACAGTGTCTGTACATCGGTGAATGTTTTCACTAATTGGCTCCAACAACATAGACTCCATCCTCCTGTCAGCACATAGACCAAGCGGTGCCTTGTGTGTTCATGCTATGTTTATACAGAGCATGGCTGATATATCTTCTGCACTGCACAGCCCGTTAGATCTCCTTTTTAAGAAGAGGCACTGCTAGTGCTCTATGTAGGCCAAGCCCCAGCAGAATATGCCATTAAGATTAGCTACAAGTCAGGACTGCTACGCTGCTGCATATTTCTCCTCACCCTATAGAGAGAGGTTAGAGGAGCAGAACATGTGCATGTTTTTTTTTCCTATACTGCCAAGACTAGCAACCATAAAACGTACATCACAGCTGATTTTCTTTTTTCTTTTTTAATGACCCATGTGGAGCAGTGAAACAGCCTGACAGTATGTGGGGTCAAACTTGGAGCAGTATATGAGCACTGTCTTCAATTATCCTTACTGATTTCAGCTTGACTAAACCAAAGCTGTTTAACACAGAAAACTGTTCACGGCCAAAGTGTGTGTGTGTGTGTGTGTGTGTGTGTGTGTGTGTGTGTGTGTGTGTGTGTGTGCGTGCGTGCGTGCGTGTGTGCGTGTGTGTGTGTGTGTGTGTGTGGAAGGGGGGCTCTGGAGAGCCTGGAGGCAATCAACACCCCAACACCAGTCGGTAATTATGCTTTATTTCTGCCAAGTGCTTGAACCTACAAAAAAATGCATGTGATTGGTGTTGATCTGTGACCATGCCATACTGCTACGTCACCACATGAAGGGCATCATAATCCTATCCACCCCCTCTAAAGGAAACACATAACTGCCTGTTTGACACCATCTGGGAAATAAAAAGTGGCTTTTTGGTTTGAAGAAAAAAATGGTACTTTACTTGTTTGTGGGCCCATTTAAGCTGGGATCTTCAGAGCTGTCAGTGCATTTGAAAACACGCAAATAATGTCTGGCCTATCATGACTTACTGGGATAGTTGAGAAAAACACACCTATCCATGTTGTTTGTGGGTATATATGTATATAATAGCCACTAAAGTTTGCTTCCCACCAAAAGCTTTTTTAGATAGCACTTTAAAATCATTAGGGGAATTGCATCAGAACTCAAAAGGTGAATTTCTGTTCCTCAATGGCTTTCTTGTTTTTGTGTTTTTCTCACCATATTCTGCATTGTTTAGCATGACACAGCAAGTCCTTAAAATTCAACATCAAAATCTTCAAAGTTAGAAAAAAACTCTTTTCTTTTAGGACTCAGTAGAGTCATGTACCTGAAAAAAATAGTATTTCACACTCTGTCTGGTTGAAAGTTTCAAGTCTGTTGCACAACTGACTGTATCCATTACTAATGTCACAGCGTACTGACATCCTGCGTATGTTGTTACATCACTGTACTGTTTGCTGAAACAGACTGTATAAAAATGATGGACATACCCACATGGTCTGACATCTGAAGCTAACTGCTTTCAACCTGCATTCTTTCTAATAGTCAACAGGGGGCAACTCCTCTGGTAACATGATCCTACTTGTCACTCGAGATATGACTCGAGTGACAAACACTGTCCTAACAGGTTTACAGCATCAGTCCCTAGCCTGAAGTCCTACTGAACACAACATCAAGAGGGTTTAGTGACCATCATACAAACCTGCAGTGTCCCAAGTCTATTCTTCACATATTTAAAATGCAAAACTTGATTTTTCAAACCAGTTACAGTACCTAACAATGTCTACATCTATCTTTTACAAACAGTGTATGGCCAGGGCTTAGGCATTTTCACAAAGTGCTCTGTGTAGGGGACGTATCGAGATTTGTCTTTGTATATCGTAACCCAGCAATTTATACTGTAACAAAACGCTGGGTTGTATTTCTGCAATGGGGAAAAAAAACATTTTAAGAGCCACTTTCTCCCCCATCTCGTTCTCTTTGACACACTCGTAATTGCACACACACACACACGCACACACGCACACATTTCTTCTCAGTTCTGCTAAGTATGCATTTTTCATTCCAGTGAGCGGGCTGCATTCGAAATCAAAGGCAGTGACGCTGCACGGCTGTCTGGCTGCACAGAAAGTGAGGAGGTAATGAAAAAAGCTAAGGGGTGAGTCAGAGGATGCTTTAATAATCCTTGTAACCCAAAATAACATCTCTGGGGCTGGACGGACCAATGACCCTCTTGGGAAACCGGCAGCAGTCCAGGCTGGTCTGGACTCCTCACGTCTTTCCTTCCATTACCCCCAACCTACACACACACGTATACGCCCCCACCCACACTCATCTCTCTTTTTTTCTACCAATGCTTCTCAGTCTATTATAGTCACCAGATAAGACTGCAGCAGCACAGCACGACGCGGCAGACAGCCAAGCCATCCCTGTAACAAATACAGAGCAAGACTAAGCAGTGTGGAGGGGGTGTGTGCACTGGATTTGTACAAAGTGTGGTCAAGTCAGGAAGGGGCATTAACTCTGTTCACAGGTGAGCAGGCATTTCTTTGATTACTGATGATAAATGGTGATGAGTCCAAAGCTAAATAGCTCTTTATGTTAGGTTCAAGGTTGTGTCTCCATTGTTCAACATTACACTCTGCCTCATGTAACAAATGTAGGCAGAAAATGAGTCCATCATCTTGTATTACAGGCACCATTCTGATATTTCAACAGGAAGCCTGTGGAGTCATTTGACATTCTTAAATTCCATCTAATCAGAGTCATGCTTGCTCTACTTATCTTTTTTGACAGGTTACAGCCCTTAAAAATCATAGTGCCGCTAACTATAAACGCACAAGCTAGCTGCTGAGGTCATCATCAGGTTGTTTTTTTGTAACCTTAGCTCACGTCTCCCAACAACATAACATTTTGATAATAATTAACACGGTGAGCCCGTCCATTACTCATTCATACACTTCATATTTAACAAACAAGCACACAATGGCAACTGCATCAGCAATGCTGCAGCAACACCAGCATCGTCTTCTAAAGCACCGCTGCTTCGCTTCTCTCATTAGTGTGTTAAAAGCATTAGGCTCAATCGCTCGTGTGAGTCACTGTATATGTATGAAAAGCAATATTTATTTGGTGCACTTAAAACAAATGTTCTTTCATGGTGATAGTGGCTCCGCTGTGATACTCAGCAGTTCCACTTGAACTGGCCTCTTCTGCCGTGAGAGACAGCATTGCCTATCACACAAAGTATCATTTATTTATTCAATTAATCATTTATTAATGTGTTTGTTTAAATAATAGCAAAAAGGTGGGAGGTAGTAAAAGCTTTACTCAGTGGAAAATCTGAAGCAACCAGTCAGAGAGTAGCTTCAGGTCACCTGCTTGGCAAAGAACTCCATACACATGTTTGGCTGGAGGCCGTTTTATAATACAGGAACTATATTTACAGAGAAATGAACCAAGTAAATGCGAATAGTCTTTGTAAGGAATGCACGACTAAACACTTTTTTTGGTAATATATACCTATTTCATGTTTAATGGTACTCACTGAGCTCATTTCTAGCAGTTCAGTTCAGCCTTTATCCACTATGTAAAACAAGCTGTTTAATCCCTTCTCCATTCCTTTAAACCAGCTCTATTCTGACTGGCTATCCCTAGCAAACAAACTATTTGATTGGCTGGTGGGTGGGGACGGAGCTATGAGATGACCACATAAGTGATATCCACTATCACTGATTTCATACAGGCACCTTATTACTTCAAATACTGGCCAGGTTTAATTTGAGCACCCAACAATGTACTATTATATACAGTATATGACAGAAATTAAGGATGAGCATTACAGGTTTCCTTTAAGTAGACTTTTTTTCTGGATAACTGAAAGGTGGGGGCACTCCAAGCCCCCTAATATTAACCAGCCATTGCTGACCGTAATACTGAATGCTGAAACTGCAGGTGACTCTACATAACTAGTTTGGCTGAGACAAAAGAAAGTTGATTTTAGAGCGCTGTGGGCAAACGTCCTACACACCACTGAAGCTAAACCTCCACACTGCCTGACCTTAGCTGGAGTTTTTCAAATAGCAACAACAAAAGCTACCTGCACTGTAATGTTTAGACTATTACTAGAAAACTGTGTGTGTGTCTGTGTATGTTTGAGTAACAGGAAGACAACTTTTTTCTAACAAGAAATGAGGACACGTTGAAGTTTAAATCTTATAATATATGAGAGCACTCACTGTATTTCTTTCTTAATTCTCTTTTACCTCCTACACACTTGCAGCTTGGAGGTGGTTTATCACAAACTGAGGCCTGAATGGGAACAGACTGCCATGGAAAGGCGGCATAAGTGCTCTCCAATTACATCCACAGGGAAGGGAAGCCACTGCAACTGAGTTACCCCGATGCATCTCTGTGGCAGGGCCTCGGGCATAATCAAATCAACCTGTGTGCTACTGGCAGTGTTGTTCACTGGTTGTCCAGCTTAGAAAATGAAACTGACTGCAAGCTGACTGAGATCGACACACAAAGACTTTGCATCCAAGAGCCTATCTAGAGTGAGACCCTGCATACGCAAAGTGAATACGTTTTAAACGGTCCATCTGTAATTGGTTTCATTTCAAAAAAAGGATTTTGTTGTAATAAAATTAAACTAAACACAGCAGCAGAGAGTAAAAGACTTTTATTTGAGACAGCATGCTTAGACATGCTGCACCTCAGGGTTTGGGCTACTATGTGCCAAGGGCGAGGCATACAGAGCTACAGGAGTGCAGACGGCCAAAATAATGGGAGACGTGTACCAAAGTTTTTACTTGAGGACAATCTTGACAAGACACAAATGAACAACTACAGGCCGATCTCAAATCTCCCGTTTTTAAGTAAGATCATTGAAAAAGCAGTTTCTCAACAGCTCAGTTACTTCTTAAAACAGAATAATTGCTACGATGCCTTCCAGTCAGGTTTTAGACAGAACCACAGCACTGAAACCGCTCTGACCAAAGTGTTCAATGACATATGTCTGAATACAGACAGTGGAAAAATGTCAGTCCTAGTTTTACTGGATCTCAGTGCAGCATTTGATACAGTTGACCACAACATATTACTCAAACGACTGGAGAACTGGACAGGTCTTTCAGGAACTGTACTAAACTGGTTCAAAACATACGTAGAAAACAGGAAATACTTTGTATCAATAGGTAACTTCACATCTGAGCAGACAAGTATCACATGTGGAGTTCCCCAAGGTTCCATCTTGGGACCCCTTCTGTTTAACATCTACATGCTCCCACTGGCACAGATTATAAACAACAACAAAATAAACTATCACAGCTATGCAGATGACACACAAATATATATCACAATGTCACCAGGAGACCGAGGCCCTGAACAGGCTCTTGGTAAATGCATTGAGGAAATCAATGACTGGTTGTGCCACAATTTTCTCCAGCTAAACAAAAACAAAACTGAGGTAATAGTCTTTGGCGCCAAAGAAAAACGATTACAGGTCACCAGAGAACTTCAATCTATACATCTAAAAACCACAAACCAGGCGAGAAATTTGGGTGTAGTGATGGATGCAGACCTAAACTTAGAGAAACACATTAAGACAATAACAAAGTCAGCTTACTATCACCTCAAGAATATTTCAAGGATAAAAGATCTGATGTCTCAACAGGACCTGGAAAAACTAGTCCATGCATTCATCTTTAGTAGGCTTGATTACTGTAACAGCATCTTTACAGGTCTACCTAAAAAATCAGTCAGACAACTACAGCTCATTCAGAACTCTGCTGCTCGAGTCCTCACTAAGACCAAAAAAGTGGACCACATCAGTCCAGCTCTGAGGTTCTTACACTGGCTGCCTGTCCGTCAGAGGATAGACTTTAAAGTTCTGATGCTGGCCTATAAAGCTCTGAATGGTTTAGGACCAAAATACATCAATGACCTCCTGACCCAGTATGAAACATCCAGATCCCTCAGGTCATCTGGATCCGGTCTTTTATCAGTTCCCAGAGTCAGAACCAGACACGGAGAAGCTGCATTCAGCTTTTATGCTCCTTATATCTGGAACAAACTCCCAGAAAGCCTCAGATCAGCTGAAACACTCAGTTTATTTAAATCCAGGTTGAAGACTCACCTGTTCTCAGCTGCATTTGAATAAAGCACCAAATCCACACTTTAAGCTTAAATTTCAAAACTTACATTTAACTACTGATTTTATCTACTGTTCTGATTTTATCTGTTTTGATTTTATATACTGTTGTTTGTTTGTTTGTTTGTTTGTTAATTAGTTAGTTAGTTTATTTGCTTGTTTTAATCAATTTTAAATCATGCTTTTTATTTGTTCTTGTTTCTAATGTCTCTGTAAAGCACTTTGAATCACCTTGTTGTTGAATTGTGCTATACAAATAAACTTGCCTTGCCTTGCCTTGCCTTGAGCTACCACATTACACAACCTTATTCTCAATGCTGATCGTGGATCAGTTTGCAAAGCATTTTGAAACACTTCTCCTCAGTGAAAATGCTCCATTTCAACATAGTTTTAAAATGAAAAAAAAAAATTGCTGTTCCCACCCATCTCTTCCATTTCCAGGCTCAAACACGCCGGCTGCTGGAAGGCTTGCCTGGAGGCTGTCTGTAAGTTGTGCATAATGTGGTGAAGTTGCTTCCCGACCTCCTCCCTAAAATATTTTTTTTCTTGTCTGACAGCTGTCACACACACACGATCACAAAAACCCATTCAAAGGTGGAAATGCTGCGAAAGCAAACAAGGAAAACAGACGAGGAAGATATTTTTCTATAAAAAAAACAGATTTTAATTAGTTTTAATACATTACGTAATTTCAGATAGGAAAATTTTTCACTATTTAATTAAACGTTCACATGCGTTCATTAGTGGTACACTGCTGCTTCATTTCCCGGAATGAATGTAATTGTTCTCATAACACGAGACACATGCAGATACCAGGAGATTAGTGACAGCCAGGTAAGCTAAGTAACAACTTTTTTAACAACCATTGCCACAGGAGACGGAATTGAAAACCGACTAAATGCCCACTCGGATACAAAAATAAAGCTGACTTTTTCCAACACAGCTGGAGTTCCGGAGTTTTCACCATTAAAAAAAGAAAAGGGAAAAAAAGCTTTGTGAAGAAGTTCTGCCTCTCCCATTGGTCTGATCAAAAAGCTTGCTGTGAGCTCAGCAGAAAGACCTTTTCGCCTGCACTCAATGGCATTGACAAGACGTCTCAATCGATGAACCCACAGCCAGACCTTTGCAGAGCGAGCACCCAGACCAAAGAGTTGCGTGGGTTAATTGTAATTGCACAGGACAGCGTCTGTAACACATGCCGTTAGCCGGAGAGCTAAACTGGCCAGAGGGTATCCGTTCTGAGAAAACGTCTAATCTGTGATGAGATCCTCAACTTTAACTTATTTTCTAAGTGTCTTTAATGAGCCAAATTACATTTAGCCACCGTTTTATCCATTAGGTTTCTAGATTTACTGGCATTCAAAGGAGCAGATCTGTGTTCATCTATTGACACAAAAATCCAGCCTTTAAGTCTCACCTTTACTTCTAAAAAAACATAAGAGCATAAGTGTGGTGAAGAGAAATGCTATACAATTTGGTAAAGCACGGGGAGGACTGTGAATGGCTCCTTGAATAAATGTAAGGAAGCCCGGCTGGTGCAAAGAAAAATCTTCAAAGTCAGCTTCTTTCCTCATCCCAGCCACCCCTGGAGATCAGATCAACTACTATCCTAAACCTAATGAACTAGTAAACATTGGGAATTAAATGAATATTACATGGGGTTTCATTAATGCCAGCCAGCAGACTCCAAAAAATAATGAAGGCGAGAAGCGCAAGCGGGAAGAGACGGTTATCAGAGCTCCTTCTTCTCTCGGTGTTTACTCAGCATCTGCCTGCCAGAGAAGGAGGCTTTTGATCACTCCTCGGCTGGGTTCTCCTCTGTGCCGCGTGGCAGGAGAAACCAGGGGAGGCCACTGAGCACCGTCAGGGCCGGCTCATTTGCAACACAAATGAACTGAGCTAATTGTACACGTGCAGGGAGACGTGGGGAGCAGCGCACACGGTGCAGTGTTTGCAAAATATGGAAATAATTAATCTCTTTGAGCTTGTGAAATACCATCAGTGTTGCAAAAGAGGATTTGAGTATGGGGCCGGGGATGAGACGGATGATGATAGCAATGGACTGGAGAGACGCAGATGTTTAGATTAAGCCATTTCATTATTGCTTTATCACACGGTTTCTTCAAGTGTGTGTGTGTGTGGTTTTTTTTGGGGGGGGGGGGGATTTTGGGGGGGTAATTGAATAAATGGGAGCATGGAAAAAGAATCGGAATTGAAGCACGGTAACAGGATTACATGTAAAGCAGTCGGTTTCCTGTTCATGAAACGAAGCATGTGGCTATGCTAACTAGGGATGGGTACCGGTGTCCGGTGCCATGATGGCACCGGTTCTGACATAACCAGACCGAAAAGCAGCGCACATTTCGGTGCTTTATTTCGGTGCTTTTTTTTCCCTGAGCCGTGATACACTTCTAGCCAATCATTTTACGTTTCCGAGGATAGTAGGCGGGCCAATGTCCAAGGCGAAGCGGTCAAAAGTCTGGCTGTACTTCACAGCAAAATATGCAAACTCAGCAGCCTGCAACAAGTGCTTTAAGCTGATACTGTGATACTGTCAAAGGAGGTAACACCTCAAATCCGATGAAACACCTGGCGACGCATAGCGTTTTTTTTAAAAGCCCAGAAATGCGCCGTATGATAGCTTGCTGCGAGACCTCACACCGAGCACATCAACTGCGGGTGGGTTGCCTGTTATGCAACATCCCCCAAAAACACGAAGAGGAGAGTCCTGGCCCCTAGCCCTGCCAGTGTAGCAGAAATGATGAGGATGATGATGGCAGCAGCAGCCGTTCTTCTCTGCGTGAGTAGCTTAATGTTGTTCGTGTGTAATTTACGTTGAGTAGGCTAACCATGTTATTACATTAATGCATGTAAGGTGAACTAGCAAACATCATCATAGCTACATGCGGCTGTCTTCTTGTTTGATGGCAGATACTCCCTTCACCCTGCCAAAAAGGCTAAAATGACCAAAGAAAAAGTGGAAAACAGTTAAACACGAGAGGTTTTTATACAAAATTGGTGTTTTTTCCATTGTTTAAGCACTGCTTCCAGCCAAGAGTGATACCATATATGCCCCATAGCTGCAGAAAAGGCTAACATTGTTATCTTTTTACAAAAAACAGCTGAACATGAGAGGTTTTTGGACCAATTTTGTGTTCTCCATTCTTTAAGCACCGGTTTGAGCACCGTTTGAGCACCGGCACGGTTTCAAAAGTACCGATTTGGCACCGGTATCGGATAAAACCTAAACGATACCCATCCCTAATGCCAACTGTTCAATCATGCACCTAAGCGTTTTAGCTTCTCAGTAACAGTAGAGTTTGAAATGTTTTTGATTCACTCCCTGTTAGGTTTATATTGGTGGATTGTCATTTATGCTTAGAGATATATACTGTAATCGATTGCATGATGATAGAGGTCTGATCCTTAGCAGTCTGCAAAGACTCTGTGTGCCTTCCAGAGTGTTCTGGCATGCACACATATCCTAAGGTCATGAGAGAGGTCGTACCTTCTCTTACTGTGTTATGGTATGGTAAACACATCTATGTCCGTTTAGGTATAAGTGCCTTTTGTTTAGATGAACCGCTGGACTTCCAGGCCAGTAGGTCTGTGCTAGACAAACCTATCTTTAGTTGGTCCTTCGAAGCCGGATTCTGCAATCAAACATTCACCGAGGGGAAAAGTGCCAAGCCGGAGTCTTACGCCAGTCGGGACTCATAGAAGCGGCTGTTAAAGGACCTGTGACATAAAATTCATCACCAGGCCGGTGGGAGAGCGTCCATTTTTCCCTCGATGGATGAAGATTGACGGAATCCAAGACTGATACTGCACGCAAAAGCAACACCAAGTAAGTTGAAAGAGAGCGACTCTATAACCGCGTGACTGGGTTTGTGTCCCGAAACTGGGTTTCGAAATTTAATGTGGAAAATCAAATTTGGGTTAGCAAACCTGGGAAAAAGAAAACGGACTGCTTTGAGTGGGAAAATTGAGAAGGAGTCTGAAACACTGCAAAGAGAAACGTATACAAAATCACACATACAAACAGAAAATGCATTAACCATACTAACATTTACAAATACAATAGAGCTCAAGAAGATTAGACGGCATCTTGAGCATGTGCTTCTGTTTATCATCTTGTCCAAGTCACTTAGTGAGATGAAAAGTAATACATAGACCAGAGGACTAATAGTATCTTAGGAAAAATGATTCAATCATAGCGGGGGAAAACGTAACAGACAAGTTTTGTTATCAAATGCTGCTGATAACTAACCTTCCAGGTTGCAGGACAACAGTTTAAGGAAGAAAAGAAGATTCTGGTACAACCAACCAGTGATCAGACAACAAATTTAAATGGTAAATGGCCTGCATTTGTATAGCGCTTTACTCAGTCCCTAAGGACCCCAAAGCGCTTTACACTACATTCAGTCATTCACACACTGGTGACGGCAAGCTACATTGTAGCCACAGCTGCCCTGGGGCGCACTGACAGAGGCGAGGCTGCTGGACACTGGCACCACCAGGCCCTCTGACCACCACCAGTAGGCAAACATGGGGTTAGTATCTTGCCCAAGGATATTTGGCATGCAGCCAGGAGGCAGCCTGGGATCGAACCACCGACCTTCTGGTTAGTGGCTGACCTGCTCTGCCACCTGAGCTACAGCCAACCCAGTAGTTGTTAATATAGTAAATTGTGAGACGCTTTCTGCTTAATTGGTGCAGCACAAGTAATTTACTGTATGAAGGAAATGCTCTTTTGTGATATTATTTTGAACATGCATTTCTGTTGTCCTGTCAACTTAGTGGGTTATGAGTTGTTATGCAAATTAGTTGATTATTAGTAGATCAGGGAAAGGTGACTGAATTATAACAGAAGTGAATAGGATATGTTAGAGTCTGCCAGAGTGGAGACTCTAAAAGACTGAGTTTCTTGTTTCTGATGGGTGAATCCTCCACCCAGATTCACACCTCTGAATACATAAGAACAAACTTGTTTTGTGAAATACATGACAACATGTCACATGATTTATGATGGGAAAAAAAGGAAAGCTAAATAAAATGGGTCTGTGACCCAAAGGAGTGATAAACACAGACCTGGGAGGAAACTCATATCTAATAAGACAATAGTAATAATAATGTTGTGTGGTGTGTGGCTGATGGATGAATGTATTGGGATTAATTTAGCTGATGATTTTTCTTTTGTTACAAAGTTGAACCTGCCAATTAGGTTTGGTATGATTTACCCTCCTGAGATGAGGAGCATGTGTCATGACTTACCTGGGCCTTTTTATTTTGATACTTTCACGGTGCACTGAAAGCTTTGTTTGATAATCTCTGTCGTTGAGCAGATCTGCGCAATTAGAACAAAAGCGCTATACGACAAGTTGGGAAAACCGTTGCAAGTGAGCTTTTCCACATTAAAATGGGTTCTGGGGAAAGCAACTTATTTGGGACAATTAGAAAGCGAGTCCTGGTCTAGAAAAAAAGTGAATCATGTATTTTCTGATGTGCTCTCCTCCTCTACTGGATCACCCCAGGGTTGCTGCCTCTCTCCCCTTCTGTTCATTCTGTACACAAATGAGTGTCGCAGCAATTTCACGAACAGACACATCCTGAAGTTTGCTGACGACACAGTGATCGTCAGTCTTCTAGTGGGGGACGAGTCAGGCCATGGACAGGTTGTAGATGATTTTGTGAATTGCTGTGATGAGTCCTTCCTGTCACTTAATGTGTCAAAAACTAAAGACAAGATTATTGATTTTAGGAAGTCCTCTTATAGCTCATCACCTACTATCATTAAAACTGCCGATATTGGGATCGTTGAGTTATAAATATCTAGGTGTGGTACTTGACCATAAACTGTGTTTTGAATCTCATGCTGATGCCATGGTGTTGTTGGGAAAATGTGAACATTACTGGGAGAATGTGTATACAATGTGAGACACATACTGTGTTGAAACCAGTGTCACTCCTTTTCACAGCTACGGATGGTTAACCTTATTACCTTTTTATAGCACCTCTGGAATCTGCTGATCCAGACCTGACCTCCAGGATGCTTCATATGTTTTTCTAATGCTTGTCTTTCTCTAAGAATGCTTGTGAAGGATTCAGCACAGACAGACAAGTGATGTTAGAGCAGAAGTGCAGTGATTATAGGACATTTTTTAATATTGGGCTCATTATCTGACCACTATTGAGCTCATTAGAGATGAAATAAGTGGAGTGACAAACTTATGGAAAGTCACTGATTACAAAGTGGAATTAATTGGGATGATCCATGATTTACCCTTTATTCTAATTTGTGTTGTACAGTTATTTCATTTTTAACCTTAATTTATATTTTATTCCTTCCTAGTTAAATTTACCCTTTTTAATTTTTCATATTTATTTCCCATCTTATTCATAGCCTTTTCCTTTTTTTGTTTTCTTTAAGTCACGAGCAGTTGTCCAAGCATTTCACTACATATCGTACTGTGTATGACTGTGTACGTGACAAATAAAATTTGAATTTGAATTTGATTTGAGGCAAATTATGGCAAAAAGTAGTGGGTTTAATGATTTAGTGTCTCTGTGGTGCTGAATACTTTATTACTCTTATGATACAGTTGTTTGCAAATGTGAAGTTTGTTTTAACTTACAGGTTTTGTCTGACAGGCAGTGATGATGATAGTGTGGATACAGGCTCCGGGTAGAGCTGGGAGTTGAACAACCTTAACATTTAACCACTGACTAATGTTTTTACACAGAGTTACAGGTTTGGAGTAAAGCTACTCCAAGGGGGAAAGCCAAGGGGAATTTTTCAGAGAGAATGTGCAATTTTCTTGTGCATGTCTACTTGTGTGGAGCTGCCACATGGCAAGGGCCATGTGGCAAAGTAGGAGTGTCAATTTTTAAATTGCAAGTACCATGAGAAGGAGTGCCTGAGGAGATCGTCCACAAGATGGAAGCTGAGGCCAGGACAGAGGCTTCAGGAGGATCAGTGAGGAGCAGAGATCACCTCCAGCACAGCAGACATCCCACAGAGGGCTGTGCCACTGGGCTTCCTAGAGATCGTCATGAGGAGACTTTGAACAGTGAAATCCAGAAGGAGTGAAAGAGATTCAACGTTGACATTGAGGAAGACAACTACAGTGTAAGACTTGCTATACCCTAAATCTTCAGCAGGGTTGGAACTGGGGAAGCAGAAGGATGAAGGGAGCGTGCCAAGCTCTAATTGACGGCGCAGAGAGGAAGTTCAGCAATGGAATTGTGAATCTGTGAACAGCATAGATGCCAAGTGACTGGGAAATGACTGACTGCAAATTCTTATGAACGCCACCTAATGCTGTGTCACTGTGCTGTGCATACTTTGACACTCTGAAAAGGGTCTTCCTTTGTGTCATTGTTGTTGTGATTTGCATCACGACCACTTCTACTAGACAGCTGAAGTGATTCAACAGGTGGGAGCATAACAGCAGTAAAACAACTGGATGCAATACCCTTTCCAAAAAGGTTTTCTGCAGAGATGAAAGGACAATAGAGGAGTCATAAGTGCAGATAATCCACCAGTTGGGTCTATCCCCCACAGGAAGAATGCCTGAAGTGAGGTGATGGGGGTTGATAGAGGCCATAAAACAGAAGTGCTGACGAGGCCTGCAGCTTTGAAGATAGCTGAAAGCCACATTGATGAAAAACAAAACCAACTGGTATGTTTGTATACCCATGTCGGCATACATTTGGACTCTGGTCATATGGACAATGATGGAAATAACTGGAAGAGACATTTATGAATCTCTGTAGAACTCAAACCACTCTGCAGAGAGATGTGTGATTTACACACCTGGGGAATACGCCGCAAAGCTGGAATGATTTTGAAAATGTTAATTCCTGTGTTTGACTATTAACATTCATTTGCTTACTTGTAGGATGCAGTTTACCATTGTATGAGATCAATGAGAAATAGGATAACTGCTAACACATTTATCAACTGTGTACTGCTACAGTAATTTGGGGTGATTGACAGATGTTGGGTATAAAAATGCCTGCACTGAAACGGTCAAACACAAGGGGTTCATAACTGGGAAATTTCTAGCATAAATGCCAAACAGGGTGGAAATGTTAGGTTTATATTGGTGGATTGTCATTTATGCTTAGAAATATAAACTTATATATGCTTGGAGGTATATAATCAATTGCATGATGATAGAGCTCTGATCCTTAGCAGTCTGCAAATACTCTGTGTGCCTTCCAGAGTGTTCTGGCATGCACACATATCCTAAGGTCATGAGAGAGGTCGTACCTTCTCTTACTGTCTTATGGTATGGTAAACACATCTATGTCCGTTTAGGTATAAGTGCCTTTTGCTTAGATGAACTGCTGGACTTCCAGGCCAGCAGATTTAGGAAAGTCATTCACAGGGTCACACACACATGGTACTCTTTCTTCACATGTATGCCTGTGTAAGACGTCATATGTTAATGAGACTATGCATATTCATGTAACCACAATAAAGAGCAGCGCTACGGGGGAGCTAACTGAGAGTGACTGGGGTTCGAGCGGCAGGAACAGTCTCAGGCATCTCCCTCGTGCACGAGATTACACAAAGAGTTCAGCCTGGTCTCTCATGCTTTTGCTGTTGTAGTAGAATTGTCTCGTTCCAGCAATAGGTCTGTGCTAGACAAACCTATCACTCCCCTTCACTAAATAACAGGGATTTAGCTAAGAAAGCCTACTTCCCGACCTTCCAGAGGTTTGACTTTATAAGCCTCTTTAATCAATAAATCAAAATGTACAACAAGAATGATAATGCTGTGCTGGAGCAGACAGCTTTCACTTAATGACTCTACTGACTACTGAGGCCAGGGGGAGGATTTGCAGAGTAACACACCTATGCGCATGCGCACTGATGTCGCATAATAACAGTCAACTGTCACAGCAAAGGTGGTCGGATTTAACCCTTTTATTAGATACTCAACTGTCGCCGATGCTGACGAACGGTATCACATGTCAAGGCGTATGGCTGAAAGCAAAGCACCATGCATATGTCGTACGCGGTTTCTCTTCTCTCCCTTGGATATTTAAAAAACGAGATGACATCAGGCATCTGTTTGAGAGTACAGAAAAAAGCTTTGAGAGAGAGAGAGAAAAAGACCTTCTAGGGACTGGGCTTCAAACATATGAGCATACAAGTGCAGCCACACAGACTCTCACAAAGACGCATAAGGACACACACACACAGATACACAGAGAAGAGCTGAATCTCCCATGTGCGCCACTCAGCAGCCTTCTCTTTGGTCCGTCGGTTGGCAGAAAGAGAGGAAGTTAAGGACCTAGAGCGGCACTGGAAGTGGCTTATAATGAGCCAAGTGAAGAGAGAGGACACTGTGCCTACTGTATCCCAGCCATTTGTGACAGGTTAAGGTTGGGGGTCAAACACACACACACATACACACGCAAAATGCATGCGCACGTGCAGCCATTCAGCCTTTCAGGGAATCAGTCTCGCTCTGTGAGCATGAAAAGAGCCCAGATGTCAGTGCTCTGCACAGGCTGGCGTTTCTGTTGAAAAGTACTCTGTCTTTCCTTTCTTGCTCTGTGGCACTTTCCTTCCTCATCCTGTTTCACTGCTGAGAATGACCTGGCCAGGCAAACCTATACCTAATGTGCATCCCTGTGGATGGGATCACATGTACCCCTGCCTGCGGGACTGTGCTGTGGCAAACTGTAACCAAACATCAGCAAAAGCAATTTCACCTCCCTCTCTGGGCAGCGGCAATAGCAGCAGAGGCAGCAGGCCCGGGGGCTGGGGACATTAGCCTGATGTTTATCTGGCCACACAGCCCACCGCTAGCCACCAGTCCCCTCTCTCCCTCCCTCTCTCCCTCCCTCCCTCTCTCTCTCTCTCTCTCTCTCTGTCTTTCTTCCTCTCTCACTCGCGGTTTGATGCTGAGATATGATTTGGTGAGAGGAGAGGAGTCGAGCATATCGATTCAGCCTCTGCCGCTGTCTCTCTCGATCACTCCAACTCTCTCCACTTTCTCTCCCCTCTATCTGCTTCTTTTCTCTCTCTCTCTAGCATGCAATCATAATAACCCCTCTCTTAGACGCCCAGGCAATAAACCAGGGCCTCCCTTCTTCCTCCGCACATCTCCCACGGTGAGGACAAAACCAATAAAGGGCCAGCTTAATTACAGCTGCTGAGTGCCGCCGACACCCGGGTACGACACCACGGGGCTGCGGGTGGGCTGAACCGTGGGCGAGCTGTGACGGGATATTAGGGAGCAGGAGGAGGGTGCATAAGAAGTATTGAACGTGTAGCCTTAGTCTGCCTCACATCAAGAGAACACACTTTAGTGCTCACAAAGATGACAAAGAAAGAGGTGACCATTGACTTGAGGCCAGATGAGAAAAATAATAAAAAGAAAGCGCGATGTTCTCTCCTGCCCAAACTGCCACTGATTAGGCGCTCCTTCAGCCGCCAGTCATCTAACTCCCAGCAGCTACAGAGAAGCACCTCAGTCAGCCTGATTTTGCATCCACAATGCTTTAATGTTAAAAGTGTGGAAATAAAAGGCAGGGTATGGCTAGAAGATAAAACACACACTCAGCTGACTCGCTCTGAATGAAGAAGGGTAAGCGGAGAGAGTGTAAATGTGTACACGGGCATCCAGAACAGAGAAGAGTTAATGCAAGGAATGCTTTGGCTCTAATGGGGAAGTATTAAGAAACTATGGTCCATTTTTGGGGCGTGGTTTTGGTCGAAGAACTCCATCATTCAGATGTACTTTCAGTTCACTTAATACCTGAAGGACCTTTAAATTTTAGCTTTAACCAGACTAGCATGCTTTAACAACAATGCCGGAAGACAGAACTGCAGTTCAATATTGCAGGTGTCTTGCTTTCAAGACCGCCCCTCCCCTAGAATCCAACGCCTTGTTTCGTGTTTTTTCTGGGTCTGCGATCTTTCCCTCTCCTTCTTTTCTCTAGTTCTGTCACATCAACATGAATCTGGGGATCCAGAGCTTCCAGTCCCACAAGCTGCAGTCTGCTATGTCTTGCCTTGTCTACAGCTCTGTCACCATGGTGACTGATGCCTGGGTGTTTCTGCCTCCTCTGGTACGTTCTGTCTGCTCCTTGCCATTTTTTTCACTCCCTGCTTTGTTTCTCCACTGAACTCCACACAACACAGTGCTTATTATCAACATGGGCCGACAAGATGCAAGGGCAACAATAAGTGTAAATTGTGCGTCATTACTTAATCATGTTAGAGATGACTGTATTTTATGTTCTTAGTAGGTTTATTTTTCCAAAATAAAACATCCAGCTAGTTTGATCATCCTGACACAATAAGCTGCGCACCTGTTATGTAACGCTGCTTTGCAATCAAATAACAAAGTAAGACTGCACGTGCAGTACTTATTGACATGCCTGCACTTCCTAATTAGCTCAGTCAAGGACTACTACAGGAAAATTAGCTGCTGCAGATGCACCGCTGAAAAGCAAATGAAATTTGGCTCTTAACTGAGCGGGTTCACACCTTCTCAGTGAAATAATTTGGGATGAAACATAAGTTAAATGTAAAGATTCTAGTAATATTTTTTTGTTCCATTCGGGAAAGTTGTGCAAAAGTATTTCAATGGGAAACTGCCATGATATTCATTTTATCCGAATCAGAATACTTTATTAATCCCAAAGGAAATTATATTGGTTAGTCTCCATCTATTGCCAAATAACGTGACAAAATGGTAAATGAGTTGCCCACTAAAACAAGTATGGAACATTTACATGTTGGAAATATTGCCGACCGGGTGTCAGTGGCAGCGAACCACACAATTCCCACAGCTGCAACTGTACATTTAAAGCATTTATCTGGTGAAACAACAGGTACTTGTATGAAGTTATAGGAAATGCAGTGTGTTTGCTCACAGGCTTAACTATACTACTATTATTCGTCAAAAAATGCATGTGTTAAAAGTGGGCAGCGGTTATTTTCAGCATTTTTTTTTGACAGCAAATTAGTTCAAATATTGCAAGTAGGGCCACAAAAGGAGCAGCAACAGTGAGCTGTCAGATGAGCCTCCTCACTGACATAACTGACTACTTTCACCATGCCCTACAGACTCGACCCATCTGCAGTGACAGACAAGAAAGTCTAAATATTACCTGACTTCAGTTTGTTTTGCTGCTGTCAGAATTCAGTGCTCTGTTACCACTACTGGTGTCACCAAATCAGCAGGACCGAAATCGCTGAGACTGCTGCTCTTGGTTTCAAATTCACTAATCCTTTTTCCACGAGTCTTTTGACAATAAAGATACAAATTGTGGACATCCTTTAGCCAATGTAGAAATCATGTATAATATGTTGATACAGGGAAATCAAATATTGATATTTTATTAAATAAATGAAAATAAATAAATAATAAATAAATGGAAATACTCTGTCAACAAGAGGGCTCGTCTCCTGCACAAAACAACCTGAGATAACGTTAGCTGAGCAAGCATCCAATTAACTGTCCCAACTGAAAAACCATGCGACATATAATAATAAGGTCAAGATGGTATTAGTAATTCCCAACTTGACCTCATTCAATCTTCATGGCAACATTTATGGCAGGTTTTAGTGACAGTGTTTGTATGCTTGACAATCTCATTTTACATCAATAAGAAATAACTGAAGAGAGATAACTTCGTCTTATTGGGTGAAACATATTGACAAAGTTTAACTTTGAGGACATAATTTGTGTTTGAAGGAAAGGTGATAACTTGTGTAATATGTTATTGCAACTCTAATTTTATTGCAAAATGTAAAAATATGTGTTAAAAAAGTGTCAAAACATCGTATCAAGGGGGGTCTAGTCCCACCTCTAGAAACACATCGTCATTCTCATCCCGATAACTTTGATATTGATCGACAGAGACAAAACAGCATCATTTCTAATGATGAAAAATTACACCTTATTGTTATGGCAACCCAACTGTTGGAGGGGACGAGAGCAGAGACCGTGATGGGCGTGGGAGAAATCCAGAGAGTTTCCACATCAGACTAACCTTTAGTGTGATGCTGACGGTGCTGGTAATAAGCTGGTTTGCAACGTGCTGCACGTATAGGCTAGAAAATCCACAGCTGCAAATACACCGTCACTGCAGGAGGACAATATACGTGAATGTGGCATGATGTAAACAGCTGTGAGTAAGAGGATGACTCACTGAACTCACACCCCAGATTGTGCGGCACAATCGGAATCATCGAGCAGCAGCCACGTCGATTTCATTTAACATGCTGGATTTGATGCATGGAGATGATTTCATTACATTGCATCTGTGCCGAAAATCAAACGCTCCTGTATACATATCCCACTTATTCTGCATCACACACTTCACAACAGGGGAAAGACTACAAAAACTGCACTGTAAAAAAAAAAAAAGAACTCAGTAACATGCCTTCTAATGCTACAAACAAAAGTCCAGCAGACACAATCTGGTCTGAGGTATTCTGGAGAAGAGAAGCACAAAGAGATGCAACACTGGATAGGTTATAAGTGGAAAGCGTGTGTATTAGAGGCGGCAGCGGGGAGGGAGTATGGTTGCAGTTTAAATGTAGTGACCACTCAATTCCAAACCATTCAAGCCTTCTAAGAACAGATCTCACACACCCCATTAGAACCTCTGCTGACGCACACATGCATAATACATGGAAGCTGGATCTAAAAGCATACAGCCCATTAGGAGGCCGAGCCTGTGAAAAGAGTAACAGATGGAGAGGGAGAGAGACTCAAACGGCTGCGATCGAACGGATTGCTAAGCTGGATATCTGCTGATAACAGCACACACTGCTGGTTTAAGGAGTTGTGTTGTTATTATGAGCTTGACCACACTGTGTACAGACAAATTAGCGAACAAAGAGGATGACACCGGCTGTGCTGTCCTGAAAAAGTAACTACGATTAAGAGTCTGTCATGACAGCTTCTTGCCATTGAGAAATACCAGCTGCAAATGTGATCGTTTATCATTAAAAAGACAGCCTGTTTTGGACTGCTTTCGACCACCACCATCCTCAAACTGAAAGGTTTTGCTGAGAAGAAAACAACAACAACAACAACAAAAAGCTTGCAATGGAAAATAAGTTCAATTTAATCAGTAAGATGTAATGCTTGCTGGATCACAGTTTTCAGGCATAGATACCCACCCCCCACCCCCTGTTCCGCCCTTCCGGTGGCTGAGTGTTCTGGCCATGTAATGTGAGGTGGCAGAGAGCCCGGCAAAGTTGTAAATTTTTTCTGACGGTAGGGGTGGGGGGACAACAGGGGGAAAGACTCGCAAGTCCCAAGAGACAGACTGTGGATGGTGTGGCGATACGGGGACCTGCGTCTATAGCAAGAAAGAAAAGTAGCCTGTCGGTCCCCCAAGCCTCGACCCTAAAGCTGGAAGTTTACGGCCCTTCTGCAGACTGCATAATGTGTCCAACAGCCATGCCTGGCCAGATGACCAGAGGCCTGTCCGTAGGGTACAGGGCATTTAGCAGACTAATCGTAATATGCTTTGGTGCATCTCTCTCTCTCTTTCTCGTTCTCTTTACACACACACTACGCTCCTTTCTATCTAGCAGCAAATGTAAAATTACAGCAACGCCTGTATGTTGCAGTGACGCTGTACTGGAAAGGTTTTTAAAGCACAGCAAATGTAAGTAATTATTGCTCTGTTAGTCTAAGCATAGATTATTAATTCATCTGCAAAATGCACATGATGTCCATTCTTGCTGCCATTTTGCTGTCAAGTAACTGACACCTTAAAAAAAAACTTGCCTCCCCCTATACACCTTCAAAAGAACATATAGTGGGCGTGTAGGGGAATTGAGTAGGGGGTGGGGGGGAGTCCCCACTCATCCCCATCACTGGACTCCTAAGATGTACATTAACCCCTCATGATCGTTGCCTCCCTCATGTTCTCCTCTCAGGCAGCAGCAGCAGCAGCAGGGCAAAGACATGCTGCAGCAGCCGTGCGCTGGGCCATAAAGGCGCACGCGCGTATATACATTTACGGTAACCCCCGATGTGGTCACAGTGTGCCTATAAAACTACCAACGTCCAACCGTGCAAGCTTGCGCGCGTGCACGCGCACTGAGCAAAGAGCGGCAGGGACGTTGATCGGCCCCCATCATCCCAGCCAGGAAATATCTGCAGCAGCACTATACTGTAGGCTGTTATTACGCAGGCAGGCTACCGATCAATACATGCACCCCCCCCCCCCCCCCCCCAAAAAAAAAAAAAAAAACTCGCCTGACATACCAACGGGGAAGCCCTCCCTCATAAATCTGGGCATTTCTTTTACAAAGGAATCACTCACCCGATGTTGCTCAGCGCCTGCTCGAACAGCTCCGTCTGCAAGATGTTCTGAGGTGCCGTGAAAGCCCCGTTGAAATGTGATAAAACCGAGCTACAGAACTGACGCAATGTCTCAAACTGCATTTTCCCCCCACCTCGGTTTTCTTTTTATCCTCAGTAAGTGCTCAGCCTTTTCCCTTTTCCCACCATTACATCCCAAAGCCTGCGCTCTCTCCGGACGCCCCCCTTCTAAACATACACCTTGTCAGTTTTTTTCCTTATTATTATTAGTAGTAGTGGTAGTATTAATGTTATCTCCCGGGGGCGCATTAAACGCAAATAAGACGCCGATCAAGTTCCATATTCCTCCTTGCGCTGCTGGTAAAAAAGTGTCCTTAAACGAGACGCATACCGGGTGGGCTCCTTCCGTCATAATGCTTCGGACTTGCAGCGAGAAAAGGGAGGCAGTGCCGGTGCCGGTAACAAGCCTTTTCTTCTTCTCGCGGCAGCGGCAAAAATCTCTTCTCCGTGTGCGGGGAGAGGTGAAGGAGCGTCCGGAGGAAAGAAAAAGCGAAGAACCATCCTACACTGCACCTGGCGGCGGCGGTAGCATCCCCGTACCGGCGCATCAGCTGCTGCCTCACATTCAACTCATATTTCCCGTTGCCCATGAAGAGTACACACTTGCCCTGACACGCGCACAGACACGTACGCACGCGCTACCGATACAGTCGCGCGAACTCTTTCGCCATATCTCTCCATTCTGTCTCGCGCACTCTTCGGGACGCGCACAGCGGCAGATAACCGTCAGAATCACGCACGAGGGGGGTGGAAGGGGGCGTGCTAGCGTCACGGCTTTTTGTCTTTCCGACATTCCACATCCGGCTTTGGAATATCAGCGCTACATCAATCAGCAATAAAGTTACTGTGAGGACAAAGCACACAACTAATGAGGGCTTTCCCGAGAGCCTGCTTGTTTATTTATTTATTTAATGCGTTTCATTTCGTCCAGACAGCCAACTGTAAACACTTGAAATTAGCCAAAAAGAACCCAGTTAATTCCAGGCCCTTCTTTAAAGCTGATGCATTTAATGTGGTTACATATTTTTACAAGTCTTCGTGTTTTTCAGAAATCTGTTTGTTTGTACGGGGTTTTTTGTTGTATTTTTTTTTTAAATTCAGTTTACTTTCCAGAGTTGGAAGAAGTTTAATTTAAGTTAGTTTCAGTCGTAGTTATTATTATTAATAATAATAATAGTAATAATAATAACCATTATCATTATTATTATTTGGTTTTAATGTTCGTAATATTCCAAGTTCACTAAGTCGTTTCAGTTGGCTTAATTGTTTTTTCACATGTCTACTTTTTATTTTTATTTTAGGTTAATAAACCGTTTTTGTTTGGGTTTTTTTTTTTTACATCTACTTGTGGTTGTTAGTTTAGTTTTAGTAAACTATTATAACCTTACTGAAAGATAAAATATAAATCTGCTATATTTAAAGCAGCGCTTCAGCTGTTAATCAACACAATAAAGTGGCCCTTGTTTAAGCATGAGGCAGTTAATGTATTTATGTAGAATGGTGTTGGCACTGTGATCATGTTAGGATAATAAAGTCCGGAATAAAACAAACATGCAGATGCTATAGTTACCCACATCTATCTAAACTCAAACATATATGAAGTACTATAAATACTAGACTATGAAAATATTAAGCTTAGAGGGATTGCAAATGTTTGTATTATTCCACTGTTCCATGCAAGGGACCAGGTGAGTCAGCATCAAAAACACTCAGTCCTCTTTAGGTTTACCTAAACCCAAAGCCTCATTCGATTATATAAATAAAATTGAACTGAAATGAACTGCTGGGCTCAAAACAAACCCTCTCCTACTTAATACAAATCTAAAAGAAAACATTATATGTTCAAATGAAACTGATGACTAAAACAACAAAAACTATTAACCCTGAACTATCTGTGTCAGCTGTTCTACCATATTATCATTTCACTGCAGAGCTGATCGAGGCCAATGCGGCACGTGCATAAAATAGGACTAGTACTGGTACACAACTTTAAACTGGGACAGACTAGGTTTGACTAAACAATTGTCTCAAGCTTACTATGTAACACACTGGGTTTTGCTGGTTGTTACAGGATGCTCGAGCTAGGTTTATTGTGCTCCTTCCTCTTCTCACATTTTTTTGGCAGGGTGAATGTGCCCGCTGCTGGGTTAAATGTGTTGAAAATGCAGAATCTGAAGAAATTCTCTCAGGGAGTACATTCCAGTCCCTGTTTAGGTATGGCGGTTTCATCAGCATCACCCAACACTGCAGCTGTCCTGGCATATTTGTGCGTTCATTCAAATGACACCTTCGAGACCAAGACAAATTGGAAGCCCTCCCAAGTTATTTCTCCTTATAAATAGACCTCCAGCTTTTCCCCCTCCTTTTTTAGCACAACAGATCCAGGAGTTAATTTAAACATTCTTTAAGATTAATGAAAGTGGGTTTCGGTGCTTATGCGGAGGGAGTTCTATTTATACACTCTGTGCTATCCATCATCAGCATTATCCCATGAATTTTCAGACAGCCAGTTTCCTGTTTTGTCACTGCAAATGTAGGCAATGTCAATGCGAGAATTACTCCCTGGTACCATCTCCACCTCTCAAAGCTATGCAATCATTCACGATATAATGGCAAAATCCTCGGCCGGAAACAAAAAGTGATTGAGTGACTGACTGTTTGGAGCAGTCTGAGCAACTCCTGCATTACTTTGCACTGTAAAGCACTGCAGCTTTAATTACAATTTGCAGTTGATTCTCTGCTCTTTTTCTTTTTAAATCATTGGACAGTCTAAGGGAGATTCAACAAGAACACTGTGGCCATCCTTATCTTCCAACTGCATCCAAGCCATCAGGACTGTAGGAAAAAGTCTGATCCCCTGACTAAAGTCTGCTACATTATGTTTGCATGTGTTTCCACAACTACAAGAAGGACATATCCTCTATATAACTACCAAAATACAGCTGACCTGCTGTATAAAACTGTAACCTTGTGTGTTATACATCACTGAATGTGTAACAATGGGTATATCTGATGGAAGATGGGAGAATAACATCATGCCATCACTGTAACAGACTGATGAAGTGGCAGTGTTACGTATCCCATGTCTGAAAAGGCTTCATGTGTCACTCTGCTTGCTCATTGTGTTCTTGTCTATATTTCTGTAGGGTTTGTACCTTACAGTATAAAGTTCCCTGAGATGCACACGGCTATGAATCGGTCCTGTATATAAATATGTAAACTGAACCGATTCAAATTAAACCATAGCACAGTGGCCTCATTACACAGTGAAAGCTCTAACAGGACACTCGTGTATTTCCAACTGACTTGCAGGGCAGATGTGTTAAATGGACTTCACGTATGAAATTTTTAGTGGATTCTGAGGACTATGTTTTGAGACATGTTGTAACCAGAGTTGTGCAGGTTGTTTTGTCCCTGTGCTACACAGGTCAGCGTAACTGTACTTTGCTGGCATGTAACACAGATGCACATAAATTACTCTGGGCTAACTCTGTATAACTCTCCAATTAGATCCAGGCTATCCACTGAGTGTGCTCTCCACAACATGGCTAAGTATACAGCCTGCATTTCCCATCTTTCCTATAAAGAAGCATGGAGAGGAAGAACAGACAGAGAGAGACAAGGGGGCAACTGTTAGTCTGTGAGCTATAAGGTTGCTGTGGCACACCAAGGGTTGTGGAAAACAAAGCCTTACGCTGAACAAATGCTGAGTTACCTTACATCTGAGAAGGAGCAAAGACGGACACGAGAGGGTTTTTTTGTTGTTGTTTTATTTCAAGGGCTCTGCTGAGAAATTCCAGAGAGTGTACAGATCCTGACTATAAGCGTCCATCCAACCTTTAGAAGAATAAAGAGCAAGGAGCCCCCATGTGGACATCAAAGTAACTACTTTACTTGACACCAGCATCAAGAAAAAGGCAACCGGATATGGGATTCACAAACACAGCGTGTCAGTGTTGTCAGCATGTGAGAGTGTTGCACTCAGAGGGAGCGCTTAGTGCATATGACAAAAGAAACACAGTGTTCTGCATTGTAATTAGCCCACTCTTGCTTTTCGAATAAAAACAAACAAACAAAAAAACCCATCCTATTAATACTTTATTTACTGCAGTGGCCGAGCTGGCCTACAAACAGGACTAATTACTAAATAGGACCGCTGCAGTGAAAAAGTGCGCTTTTGTCTCAAAAACAGAGATAGTACTAATCACTTCACACACACCTCACCTGCCTGTTTCCCATTGCAGCTGAATCAGAGTTTCAACCATCTGTGATCATGTGTGCCACTGTGGTGTATGTGTGTGCATGCATGCATGTGTGTGTAATGAAGAAAGAATGAGTGGGTGGATGACTGTAGTAGAATAGCTGAGTTAGTGCCAGTTAGATACAGTATATGTCTCCCTGTGTCGTTTATAGGTCTCATGGGCTCCATGTAGAAGAAGCTTATATGGATTCTTATGGCAGGCTTGCATGTCTGTTCCTTCTACAGCAACACAGAGCAGCGGTAATATTAAAAGGCTTTCTGCTGTTAGATGAACCACCTTTATGAAGCTCTTGTCTGTAACTTACACCGTGCATGCAGCGCATGCTTGCTTGTTTGTTGTTGTTTTTCACAAACAGAAGTGAGGTGTGCATGTGTGGGGCTCGTGTACCTTAGCCCTGAACCGTTGTCAAGGGACGCCTGTCTGGGCAGGAGCCCGCCGTGAGGTCTGTTTCTGTCTGACGCTGGTGTCAAGTCTCCTGAGGCTCCCTGGTAGGGGTATAGGGACGGGTCCTGCAGTTTGGCCTTCTTCCCCTGTGGCCCACCCTCAAACACACCCCGCGCTTGATCAGGCCCCGAGCCGTAGAACCATGCCCCCGATTTGGTGAGGATTTCTTGTTGTTTTCGGCACAAGTTGCATACCCACATAACCTGCAGGCAAGAGAAGGGGAACAGTTAGTTCAACTGAAGAGGCGGTGGCAGCCTTATAAAACCTAAGATGAGCTGCAATGGAGTAATTTGTGTATTTGTTATCTAAAGCTGTAACATGACTATGAGGCATATTGTTGTTGCTGGGTGAACAAAAAAAACCAAAAAGATCTCTCAAGGTGTTTGACAATCAGGAATCAGGAAGAGAACTTTTATGAAAGTGAGTAAAATGAGTGTTTTCACCCCTGCAGCGACAATATTCATAAACACTACTCACAATTCATGGTGATGAGGTGAATGATGAAATATTAGACACATGCAGCAGCCTTTTAAATCAGTGAAAGGTAAAGTGACATGAGTGCAGATTTTTTTTTTTATTGCTGCTCTACATTTTGAGCCTGTGCGTCCATCCTCTACAGTAGTTTTAGTGCAAATACAGCCGACTAACAGCAGAGGCTACATCATAGTGAATGTTACGCATATTTTGCTAATATATTTTAAAGGGAATGGCAATAATTTTTTTCTGTGTTGTGTCATCCTGGGTAAATAAAATAATGTTTATTTATTGGTATAGCTGGATTGTCAGTGGACAGTAATATCACTCGGGTGACCACACCTCTCTCATTGAGTAAAATTTGAGAAGAGTAAGACCTTACTAAATGACTGGCAGGCCAGACAGCCAGTTGGGGGTGGCAAAGAGCCACTGCAGCACCCCACCCCCGACCCACACCACACATCGTGCTTTTACAGTCCCAGTGCTGAGTCAGTGCATTACCGTTATTAGTATAAGCGGGTGCTGAATTGACCGAAATGTTATGTCTACATTAACTGAACTTGTTTAAACTGCGCCCGCCTGTACGGCAACTGTCAGAACAGGTTCAAAGGCTTGATCTGTACCACAGCTCCAAACTGCTTATCTCAGCCGCTGGTTCGAAACGAAATACAGAGAGACGCAGAGTTGGGTCTCTCCACCTCCGTGGCAGAGACCTAACAAATTATTATAGTTGGTAACAACCCAAAACATCCTATGCAACCTTTGCACTAACACACAGACCAAGAAAGTTTTTCTGGGTGGGACAGAGAGAAAACAAAAGCTGTCATCAAGTTACACAGTCAATCATTCAGTTTTATAAATTGTCACACTGTTATATCACAACACCCTGGGTGCAGTTGAACAGTAAAGAAAAAGCCTCGTATAAGACCTCCTGTGTCTTTTCCTAAGCAATATATGAAATTCCCCTCTCGCCCATCCGGGCGGTCTTTATCCTTCGAGCTCGGGTCCTCTACAAGAGGCCTGGGAGCTTGAGGGCCCTAGGACTGCGCTCTTCTGTACAGAGATCTCCGATGTTGTTCCTGGGATCTGCTGGAGCCACTCGCCTAGCTTGGGGGTCACTGCACCGTGCGCTCTGATTACCACTGGGACCATTGTTACCTTCACGCTCCACATCTTCTCGAGTTCTTCTCTGAGCCCTTGGTATTTCTCCAGCTTCTCGTGTTCCTTCTTCCAGATGTTGCTGTCATTTGGTATCACTACATCTATCACTACGGCTGTCTTCCTCTGCCTGTCTACCACCACTATGTCCGGTTGGTTAGCCATCACCATTTTGTCCGTCTGTATCTGGAAGTCCGACAGGATCTTAGCTCAGTCATTCTCCACCACCCTAGGGGGCATCTCCCATTTTGACTTCGGGACTTCCAGGCCTTGTCGGCACAGATGTTTCTGTATACTCTGCCGACCACTTGGTTATGCCGTTCCATGTATGCCCTGCCTGCTAGCATCTTGCACCCTGCTGTTATGTGCAGGATTGTCTCTGGGGCATCTTTACACAGCCTGCACCTGAGGTCTTGCCTGGTGTGATAGACCCCAGAACTATTGATCTTGTGCTTAGAGCTTGTTCCTGTGCTGCCATGATTATGTCCATAGTAATGCATTCACATCATCTAGTAGACCTTCAGAGGATACTTCACGTAATCTTGATAACCGGCTATGGAGGGATTATGTTTCAAGGTCAGTTCCTTCTTCCATTGCATATATATGTATAGAGAGAGAGAGATGCTACACGACTGAAACACACAAGAAACACCTCACAAAAAAAGAGAACATCAGCCTTTTTTTTAAACACAGGTTAATGTCACAATAATGAAGGATCTGCATTATATTTCATAGGTCAAAGGAAGCTCAGCATCTACACATCTACACAGTATGTACTGGTCTATGTTCTAGTGACACACGAGGTATTTATGACCTCCTATCAGTGTTACAGATGACTTAGAACTCTGGTCACACACAATGGAAGCAGCGAGGCTACACACTGTGCTTTATGTGTCCCAGAGGACAGGAGCCAATCAGACCACAACTTCCTTTATTTATCCAGTGCCACTGTGAGAGCTCTGCAGCAAACCAGGGGTCACTGTAGAAGACCCAGCTGTCACCTTACTCCTAATCAACGCCACATTACCTCCTGTATTTGATTTAACTAACATTGTGAATTGTAACTAAATCATGGGAAGTTATCTCAACGTGGAAGTCTCCAATCACACAAAGGAGTCTGTTTTTTTTTTGGTTTTTTTTGCTTCAGGTAACAGTGCTCTGCAGTAATCAAGGCAGAGCAGCGTATGTCAGCACCTTCAGTATGTCTGCTGACAAAACACATGTGCGCACACATTACTAAACACCAGGAGACCCCAAAGGCTGCAGCTATTCCACCAAAGACTAGTTAAATCCCACATATCAATCATCACCGACAAAGACAAATACAAAAAGGCTATTAATGATAATCTAGGTATAATTTATATGATTCTTTCAGAGTTTTGTTTTTCTCAGCCAAACAATTTTTTTGTGTGTAGACGAGTGGATTAAGCTTACTCATGGAGAAATGTGTGGGTATCTACACTAATAAAGTAACTACCTACATTAGAGCATGTAGGATCATGGGAAAAAATGTTTTACCTGGTTAATTACCTGAAATCTGCCCTTTCCACTGCTGTAGCCAATGACCTACATATTTACTCCTCCAAACTGCAATTAACAGGGAGTCAGTTACTGTGCACCTCCCCAGTCTGCCAATAATAATTAACCATATTCTCAGCCCTTGGACTGCACATGTCAAGCTCTTTTATCTCACCAGCGAAATACCTGATAGCCTATTAGTATTCCAAAAACACAGGCCAAAAAAACAAAACTGCATGGGTCCAGAAAATGTTGCACACACCGAGCTTCAGACATCAATACTTGGATTTGATTTGCACTTTGGATCTGAGTCAGAATAAAAATTGAGGGTTATAAAGTCTATAAGACAGGAGGAGGGGAAAAACCTCCACAGGCTGAATCTACAATATCTAAAAAACACTGAATGAAATTAAATGAAATTATGTAGTGACACTGATGACATTTTCTGTGGTTGCCTAAATGTTTCACAGAGGTTATAGATGGGCTTGAGAGACTAGTGAGTGCTACCTGGTTTAGCAGTTCAAAGACTTCTGAGCTAAGGATACAAAATTTCTCAAATTCAACCCAAAAATAAGAAATCTGCTGAAACTTTGACGGTAGAGATAAGATCTCATGCTGTAGCACAGTACTAGATGTGTGACAGTAACGGAAGCACGTTGGTTTGTCTTTAGTCACACTGGCAGACACCACACAGCATAAGGCTGCTAACAGTCCATCCAGGGATGCAATCCAAAGACAGATTGAGCTCAACCCACACTGACAGGAAACTATTATAACCTCCATTCATTTGCAGAGAACATTGACAAAAAGACTCCACAGTAGATGAATGCATTCACAATGACACACACACACACTGGTCAAGCAGCTGTAACAGCCCCAGGTATTTTCACTACCACTGCAGCCATTCTGCTCCAGACTCTCAAACACACGCGCTTCCCTTTGGCTCAACTCTTCACGGCTGAGCGCAGGCAGCGGGTTTGGGGGCTGTGGCCCTCAGGCAGGACCATTTCTCTCTGTGTTTGCACATTTAATAGTCATTGAACCTGCAGTTAAAAATAGAAAAATAAAAAAAAATTAAAAAAAATAAAGCGCTACCACCCTGTCCAAAACACCTGGAAGATAGATACTCTATTCAACCTGCTATAGGCTGCTTACTGAGGCAGTGAATTAAGGGAAATACACACCACATGCCACAGGATCAATAAATAATTTCCTTTCCAATACTTTCTCATCAGACCAAAGGTTTGTTTTTTAGGGTAGCAGCAAATATCATCTTCCAAAAAAAGTGGGTGTGTTCTTGGGGAATTGGCAGTGCACATTCACATATGTCTTTGAAGGAGAGGTTATCTTTGACACCCCCCCCCCCCTTTTTTTTTCTTCTGTGAATAAGCCAACAAGTAAAGACAACAACATGTATCCATCAGCAATGTCCATTACATATTAAACACTGTTGTGCATGCTCCATTCAATTTTTTCCTGAAAGAGACATCCCCTCACAAAGCTGCTGGATCTGCAGTAAGCAGAGAGCACCGAGCTCTCTCTTGTGGCCGTTAAATGACACTGCAACATTATTTAACACTCCAGAGTGAATCAGCAGTATCCTTCCAGGCAAAAAACAAGAAAAGCAGAAAGCCAGCTCCAGCGTTAAATGACACTTTTAGATTCATTCATTTTACACTCATTCATCCGTAACATCGTCACAGGATGCTATTTCAAATCGAGATGAGGAGCTTCTGGTGACATCTGTGCCACATTCATTTGTTTAACAGTTATAAAGAAACCCTGCTGAGTGTCCGTGCCACGATTCCAACTGAAGATTGCATTTGGAGGTTTTCTGTGAAATTTGTTGCATATCAGCTGCCCAATAGAGACAAAAATAAGCTCATCTACAGCTAAAGCAGCAACAAGCTGCAATATTGATGGGGCAGTAAATGAACTGTCATAGGTATCATATTGCATCCCTGTTTCCCTGCTTCACCTGAACTGGGGTGAACTGAACCGCTCATTAAAGACTCATTGTTTGGGTAGTGAAGTGTTCCTCAGAACATCATGACCTGGACAGAGTCCAGCTTAAGCACACGGGCATCACAAAGTATCCAGCTGCAGTCCAGAGTGGATGAGATCTGAATACTTTGGCCTTATGAAAGGGAACAGAATGCACCAGGAGGGTAACATAGCATGTTTCAGCAGAGGTTATCACCCAATATTTCCCTTATTACATCCTATTAAAGATGCATATTCAGTTTGAGGAGTTTTGAGGCACTTCTCTAGAATGAAAGGTTTACAGGGTGTCATTATTATTTTTGTTGTTTTGTAAGTGTGTATTCCAGCCAATACTAACGCAAGGAGAGCGCCTACATTCACATGCCCTAACACTGGCTGCACGTGGTGAATTACATTTTAATGAGCTTCTAATTTTAGTGTTGCGCGGCAGTAATAATAATAGACTTGATGAATATTTATGCTCCTTGTTTGAAGTTCAAGAGACACAAGAAAGAGGAGGGGACTGCTGTGGAAAACCAGTGTATGGATTCACACAAAAATGGCTGATGCCTGTCAGACCCACAGCCCCTTCAGCCTCTCTGTGACCCAAATAAACGTGTTAAAAATGGGGGGTTTTGTTTTTTGACTGGCACTGCGCGCTCAGTGGAGACAAACACATGCAGTACTGTCGGTAGGATAAAAGGAATCTGATTTGGGATTTTCTGAAAAGAAATTGCTGCAACACATGCTGTGTTCGGCCAGAGTGCTGAACTGAAACGGCCACCTTTATGGCAAACAAAATGACCAGTGGTTAAAAAAAAACAGCAAAAAACAAACAAACAAACAAAACCGCGATGTTGTCACTCTGAAGCTCGTTCAGCTTACCCATGATGCCGCTGAGACAAAGATAGCCGTCTCTCCAAGTCATTCCAATAACGTGCTGAGGACCGTCAGAGGCTTCTGCTCCTGAAAGCCAAGAAGCGATTCCGACCTTCAGCACCGCGGACAGCTCCGAGCGCTGACACCGGGTTGCCTGCCTGTCTGCCGGACAGCAGCTGCTGAAAACACCGTGAAGATAACACCGGGGGGATCAACCGGCCACATCCGATCCAAGAAAACCGACCAACGGAGCCTTATTCCCTTAATTCTTTCCAACAAAGCGATAACGGACTGCACAGAAGCCTCAATTCCTCAATTCCTGCTTGTGCCGTTATACTGGATCCATCCGTGCAAACAGTCCCGGACTGAATGTCAGCAGCGTCTCTCCGAGAAAAAACAAAACATAAAAAAAACCCAAAACCCAAACATGTGAGGTGAGCAGTAACGCGTCAAATCACGCTGTGTGAGTTCATCTGGAACAGAGAGTCAGAGCTCTGCTGGACCTAAAAGAGCTGATTACATATGCGACGCGTCCCAGCTCTGCTCCCACACTCCGGCAGACAACGGACAACAGCTACAGCCGCTGTTCCCCCCTCCCGCAGTTAGCGTTCACAGGAACACTAGAGTCTGTGCTGGAAATGCACCCAGAGCCTCCGCAAAGAGACTGGAAAACAAACGCGTCATCGTGCATTTGCCCTCGTGTCACACTGCCGCTGGACCAGGAGTCGCAAAATGTTGAACCCACGCGAGGAGAAAAAGCAAAAACAAAAAACAAGCGAAACAGCGATAAAATCACTTGAGGAACTGAGCCGGGTGATGAGGTGTCGTCAGTCTATACCAAGCTTCTACCCTCATGTGAAATCTGCCCCCCCCCCTCCTCCCATAACATGTGCAAGCAGCATTTTGTCTACTATGAAAGAAAGCACAGAAACGTCCTTGTACAGCTACATTTGGAGAGAAAAAAATGACGAGATGTGCATTTTTCATGCTTTCTATCACAGATATATATATAGCTGAGGTAAATGTATAATTAGCCAGGTTACAAAGCTCTGCAGGTTCAGTCATAAATAGGTGGCATCAGTATCACAGCATAGAGCTGAAAAAACGCATCTGTGCGTCAGTTATGTCATATTTCAAGACGTTGGAACACATTTATTAAAGGGATTTCTAACTGCATTACTACTGTAACATCACGTGCATGCTCAGCACATATGAAAAAGGTGCATCTCTATGAAATCAGAAAACAGTTAGTAGTACACCATCAAGGAGCATTGTTCTAATGGTGAAAGCAATTTCACTGGTGCCATTTATAGAGTCATAATTTTTCTTTGATTCATTAAATTTTTTTTAAAAAGGAAATAGAATCCAACAAAGTAGCGTCGTCCTTGCGCTTCTATTTTATAGCAGGAATGTCGAGGGTCCAGGAAGCACATGTAACATCTTCAAGAGTTGCTTTAATCGCAAATGAGTTCCTCCCCGGAGACTGTTGATTCCTCAGGCCCTTTTTGAAGCCACATCAGAGGAAATTGGTGGGGGTGCTCTACCGCTACAAGCAGGGACTCTGAAGACTTCACAACACTGACACACAGTTTATCTATATCAAAGGCATTTCCAATTTTGAGAACAGAAAAAAAAGAAGAAGAAAAAAAAAAAGAAAGTTGCTCGGAAGTTTTTTTTGCTTGAAGTAGAGGCTAAGCTACCTGGCACGATTGCTGAGCAGTGATTATTATCAACACACACTCTTATCACTGTTTTTACATCTATTATTCAGCTTGTTGCGATAAGATAAAGCGATTAATGTGGCTACACTACAAGAGTCATAGAGTCAATTGAGCTTTTCAGGGTTAGTGAGCAGAAAACCTCCATCTCGCCTAAACTTCTTTACCAGCTGTTTTAACTCTCGGTCCCTCTACACTATATCATATTCTAGCGTGTCATATCTCTTCTTGCTGTTCCCGGCATAGACACTTGTAAATATTCAATGGCGTTTCACAGAACAAGATCTCTCTCGCCACTGCTGTCACCATCTGCGAGAGAGGGAAAGAGTAGACGGATGGAAAAAGGGCAGATTTCACCACCCCCGCCGCCACCACCTCTTTCACTGACACACAAGCTTAGACACCAGACCGTCAAGGCACGCCGCAATGTGTCCCTTTGTTCGCGCGGGAGTAATCAAAGCTTCTGTCCATCAGTTCAATATGACAATAGTGATCAACTAATGCCCTGAGTGGTCTTTTGTATTGGTTTGTGTTGTGGAGGTAGCACACACCAACATCAAAAACTGAAAAACGCCTCTTTGCTTTTTCACACTCATCACCTCTGTTTCTTATTTTTATGCTGACCCTCTGACCGACCCTGTCAGCTGAACTTCTGCTTCCTGCCATAAATGCTTACTTTGCTCCCCTGCTGCAGACGAGCGTTGCAACACATTTCACATGCAGATCTGCAAAAAAATATTCAAAAGTATGACAGCACTGCCAAGCACTGTGATAGTGATGTTACTGAGAGCAGCAAGAGGAGACATATATTTTCACCTGCACTGGGATCAAGTGTTTATGTCAGTGCATATAGACATACATTACTTTAGAATGTCCTATCATTACAAAATGATTCAGTTCTTTTTGGTGTAACACTCCCATACTCATGGTCTGTATGGAGAAGTGACCTTGTACACCAGGACACTGGGGCATCACCAGGTAAATAGCTGGCACTGGATAAGAGGCACATCACATGGTCTAGCTGCCATTGCCCTGACTGTCTATCACCAGCCTGCTGCCACTGTTATTACTCAACACCATCTGTACAACATGGTAACCGATCTCTCAGCTATTATCTAGCAGTGAACAATGGAAGCCCTTACAAATGGGGGTCTTGGCATTATAGGGAGCAGCTGGACAGATGTCGCTCTGTGTTTCTGCTGAGCCTGTTGGTATGCAGTGTCCTCCACAGCCTGCAGTCTGTCACTTTAACGGCTAAACACGGGAAGGCGAGCGCTAAGAGAACTCTGGGAAATGCATGTTATACATATACAGGGAGTGCAGAATTATTAGGCAAGTTGTATTTTTGAGGAATAATTTGATTATTGAACAACAACCATGTTCTCAATGAACCCAAAAAACTCATTAATATCAAAGCTGAATGTTTTTGGAAGTAGTTTTTAGTTTGTTTTTAGTTTTAGCTATTTTAGGGGGATATCTGTGTGTGCAGGTGACTATTACTGTGCATAATTAGTAGGCAACTTAACAAAAAACAAATATATACCCATTTCAATTATTTATTTTTACCAGTGACACCAATATAACATCTCCACATTCACAAATATACATTTCTGACATTCAAAAACAAAACAAAAAAAATCAGCGACCAATATAGCCACCTTTCTTTGCAAGGACACTCAAAAGCCTGCCATCCATGGATTCTGTCAGTGTTTTGATCTGTTCACCATCAACATTGCGTGCAGCAGCAACCACAGCCTCCCAGACACTGTTCAGAGAGGTGTACTGTTTTCCCTCCTTGTAAATCTCACATTTGATGATGGACCACAGGTTCTCAATGGGGTTCAGATCAGGTGAACAAGGAGGCCATGTCATTAGTTTTTCTTCTTTTATACCCTTTCTTGCCAGCCACGCTGTGGAGTACTTGGACGCGTGTGATGGAGCATTGTCCTGCATGAAAATCATGTTTTTCTTGAAGGATGCAGACTTCTTCCTGTACCACTGCTTGAAGAAGGTGTCTTCCAGAAACTGGCAGTAGGACTGGGAGTTGAGCTTGACTCCATCCTCAACCCGAAAAGGCCCCACAAGCTCATCTTTGATGATACCAGCCCAAACCAGTACTCCACCTCCACCTTGCTGGCGTCTGAGTCGGACTGGAGCTCTCTGCCCTTTACCAATCCAGCCACGGGCCCATCCATCTGGCCCATCAAGACTCACTCTCATTTCATCGGTCCATAAAACCTTAGGAAAATCAGTCTCGAGATATTTCTTGGCCCAGTCTTGACGTTTCAGCTTGTGTGTCTTGTTCAGTGGTGGTCGTCTTTCAGCCTTTCTTACCTTGGCCATGTCTCTGAGTATTGCACCCCTTGTGCTTTTGGGCACTCCAGTGATGTTGCAGCTCTGAAATATGGCCAAACTGGTGGCAAGTGGCATCTTGGCAGCTGCACGCTTGACTTTTCTCAGTTCATGGGCAGTTATTTTGCGCCTTAGTTTTTCCACACGCTTCTTGCGACCCTGTTGACTATTTTGAATGAAACGCTTGATTGTTCGATGATCACGCTTCAGAAGCTTTGCAATTTTGAGACTGCTGCATCCCTCTGCAAGATATCTCACTATTTTTGACTTTTCTGAGCCTGTCAAGTCCTTCTTTTGACCCATTTTGCCAAAGGAAAGGACGTTGCCTAATAATTATGCACACCTGATATAGGGTGTTGATGCCATTAGACCACACCCCTTCTCATTACAGAGATGCACATCACCTAATATGCTTAATTGGTAGTAGGCTTTCGAGCCTATACAGCTTGGAGTAAGACAACATGCATGAAGAGGATGATGTGGACAAAATACTAATTTGCCTAATAATTCTGCACTCCCTGTATACATGTACACTGATATGGCCTCCTGTTGTGCATTGACCTGCCCGGCGATGGTGTACATCTTTAGTTCATTACACACTTACAGATTATTGCCAAATGTAAATCTATAGTGTTGTGCGCTACATCATGTGGAAGATTACATATTGGGAATGATGCGGGAACATTGAGGCTAGGCATGGTATTTTATGAGCAAAAAATAAATAAATTCAAAAACAGTCGCCAACTTAGAAAAGTTACCTGTTTTATTTAATTCAAATTATTTTAATCAAAATATTAAAATACAGGTCAGGTCTAATTTGAATGTCAATATTAAGCTTGAAAGGACACTCCTGTATTAAATATTATACCTATATAAAGTCTACGCCTTAGAAATAACACATTATTATTTATTTATTTTTAAAGATGATGTGTTATGCTTTTTCTGAAATGTTTTTCCTTTATATAAGGTGGGGTGACTGTGGCTCAGGATGTAGACCAGGTCAGAAATTAATCGTGAAGGTTGGGAGTTTGATTCCCTGCTCCCATGCATGCCAAAGGCAATGTGAGTTGAGTGTGTGTGCAAATGGGTGAATGAGACATAAAGAAAGCACTTTTAATGCTCAAATTGAGTAGAAACTTGCTATACAAGAACCAGTAAATTTACCAATGGTACATGCTCACATTAAACATGGTCAAAATTTAATTAATGACACTGAATGTGTAAGCAAGATAGAGGTGGGCAGATCGATTCAAATATCGATAGTATCAATACCAATGCTAATATTGCTAGTATCGGATCGATACTACGAGATGATAGGATTGATGCTTTGTTTCTATCGTCTAAGTTAGCTGCCTTTATAGGTTGAAGTACTAGTACTTGCACTGGTATCAACATCAGCAAATCAGAAGAATGTTGGCTTAAAAGCAAGGAGCTAAGAAATGGCTCTTTCAGACAAAGGATGAACTGGAGGTTTACACCAAACCTCGTGCAAAATAAAATAAGGATTGTTTTCAACTGCAATCCAAGAATAAAAATATAAAATTTTAAAATGATCATATTTAGCTGATTATTTGAAAACAAGCCTGCTGTCAGTACCCCTGCTCTATTCTGTCTTTCAAGACTGCAGTCTTTGTATTGTCCTAGTGTAAAATGGCTCTCTCTGTGTATGTATTTCGTATTAGTTAACCTTTATTTCAACACTGACATGACTCACAGATGAAACTAATCAGCACCTCTCATGCTCACTTCCCATCTGTCTTGGCTGCTGTATGTGTATTTATGCATATCTCAGCATTTTATGAACCATGATTGTGTTCAGACAGTCCCAAAAAACACAAAAAAATAATTTGCTAACCACTTTGTCCTCCTGTTGCAATTCCATGAGAGCAGGAATGCAGCAGAAATAAATAAAGAGGGGAGACAGATTAGAGGGGAGAGGGGGCAGGAAAGATGGGGGAGAGAGAGAGAGAGATTGTGAGTGGCATTAGTAGGTCCTCGTAGCACTGTCACATACTCGATCAGCACATTTTTTGAACGGCATCAAATAAAAACACACATTTAAAAGGCCTAAAAGCTTTAGCATAGTCTTGTACAGTGGTTAGCTGGGCATCGAAGTGCCACATTATACGAGAGCAGTCATCGGGCTCCTCTATGAGATAAGAAAAAGGAGGGACAGCTCCCTCGAGTGGTCAAATGGAAGAGCTGTACGTTAACGTGTAAACGTCTATAGCTGTGAATGAACACATTAGAGAAAGAAGAATTATAAACGAAGGCATGTGACTGGAGTACACGATCATGATCTGAAAAACATTAGTTGCCATTAGAGACACTGCTGGCTCAATCGCCGTGACTATGATTTTACAGCAAACTTTCATAACCTTGTATTAAATACAAACATATGAAAAACAAAACAAAAAAACCCACATTGCCTGGGTGGGGCATCAGCACATGTGGGAGTGTGTGTCTTTAATACCAACCACGGCATTACCTTATTTGACCGCAGAGACACTCGTCCTCCGCACCGAGCACAGAATTTCGTTTGGCAATATGAACAGAGGTGGCCACAGCCATCGGCAAACTTGGTTTTGTGGCAGATCCCGCAGGTTGGGGCTTCGCTCTTCTGGTCCTGACCCTGCTTTGTCTCCTCCCCCATCTTCTTAACCTGGTCCTTATATGACTCAAACTGCTGGTGCAATTTTCTGCAAGCAAATGGGAAGGGCAGAGGTTAATAAAAAAAAAGGAGATACGGATTGGTGACCAATTAAAAAATTGAACATCGGTATATCATTGATTTTTTTTTACTCATACAGCCTTTTTTTGTACTCCAGAAGTGCTATGTCTTATTCAGGATGAGTGGGAAAAAATGCTACAAACAAACTATTATTATGGATTAGATAAGTCTGAATGATCAATCTTGACATAGAGTATATATAACAAAGGCCGTAAGTATCGCACTGTTAGAGTGTCCAGTGCACACTTGTGGCAGTGTGGGAGACTCGTTTCACACTGGAATTATCCTTGTTGGATGACTCGTGGCTTGAGTCCTTTTCTCCAAATCACACTTCCACAAAAAGCTTCTGCTGTCAGCTGACTAAGTGATATACCCTCAGACGTATGCAGTGTGTTAGATTTTGAAAGGAAAAGCAGACGCCATGACCTCAGTAGCTTCAAAGCTGAGCTCCTCCTTTGATATCGCGCTTCGCCTAAAACACGGTGGGGGTGGGTATCAAATTTGCTTTGCAACTTTAAGAACATCACTTAATTCCACTTTCTCAGGTTCCATTGCGTTTAATGAATCATTTGCACCTGTGTTTCTATATCAGGACCGTTGTAAGGTGAGACCGAGCACACCTCGGAGCCATACTGTTAGATAATCATCTTCCAGATACACACAGTTATTACTGCTCTGGTGTATTATGCTCAGGCAATCATTTGTCATTGCTACTGCCTCTATTGTGTTACTCCTTGTGTCCTATAGATGGCCTCCTACTGGTACATTACATCTGATCTTATACAGTGGCTGCTTAACTCCTAACAAGTCCTCAGAGGCTCCTAAAAAAGCACGGGCTCTTCACATGCATTTTGTATGACACATGTCAATTGAGCGTCTCCTTGGAAACTAAACACTGGGCTGACTTCATAATATGGCGATTAGAATTGGTTTCAGCCCACATATCCCCTGCAACATTCATTAGCGCTTGTGAATTATTGAGCAGAGCTATCCTTTTACCACATACAGCTCTGCATTTGAGATAAACGTGTTTCCTTTGCTCACAACTAGACCTTTAGAGCCCAAACGTAAGGTCCACACACGCCACTTCGAGTCTATGTGTGGGTGTGTGGTAATGTGCACAAGTAACTGTGCCATCTGAACATTAGATCGAGTGCCACAGGCATGCCCCACGTTGTACCCACCGAGGGATTAAAGGGCTAATTGTGTCAGAGCCTTTTGTGTTTACCAGCAGAGATTAGTGTGTACCCTTGTTTAACAGATCCCACCAAATCTCATTTACTGACAGAGGGGCTGATAACAGATTGATCAAGAATATGATACAAGAGGTAAAGACTAGTCTCCCAGGATAAAGGAAATAAGAGTACAAACAATTGTGTTTTTTCTCACTTATCTCCCCTTACAGTCAAGCATTTAGAGAAATATGCGCCAGACAAGGTCACTTACACAGACCACTTCTAACAGTCACTCAAACCTTTTTGGTGGGACAAAAAAAGAGTTGCTGATGCAAATCTGTCACTAAAACAGATAACACATAGCAAGAATAACCTGTTTAAGCAGGGTAAAGCGTATACTGCATACAAAGTCAAGGTCATAAAGAGTAATGCAACTTTCATAAGTTTGCCTCTCTACACCAGAACAGTGAAGACATTTAGCTTTAAACCAAGAGTTATCCAAAATATAGCATTATCTGTTATGACTTACAGTTGATTAATGACCTGTTTCATTGCCAGGTGTGCAATCGTGTTCAGGGCAGATTAAGGAGAGTAAAGTTCTATGTGGTCCAAAGATGCGGCAATTCAATTGAACAAGGTCACTGTAAGGTGTAAAAAACAAGCAGTCCTAGGAGAGGCCAGGTCAGCATTCTGGTACGTTCCTTGGAAACAAGGAATGGACTGAGGAGACTAAGTAACATCAAGAAACAAGATAAGTTAAGAGCAATTAAAATTTATGTGATAGCTAATACAAAGAGTCTGTAACCTGCTGTGAGCCCAACTGAGCATGTGTTGTATTTACTTAACACAAAACTAAAGCCAAACTAGCAGTAACTGATGGTGGCTGTAAAACAGACTTCAGAGTCCATCACTGCAAATGACTTGCATCCAAGTATTAAAGATATTTTAGATGGTAGTAATTATATTTGTCAAATAACTTTGAACCTTTAAAAACTGGAATCACTATGTCTAGACTTGGTGGTAACTAACAACTTGTAAATGCAATATTATGATTCCTTAAATCAAAGCTGAAAGTCTATACTTTAATTAGAAGTTGATAACTTTAGTCAAAATCAAATACAGTGGTGTAGAAGGGAACAATTAGGAGTTTACTGTCAGTGTCCAAATGCATCTTGCTGTATAAATGAAATATCCCAAAAGTAAAGAGACAACTATCCCAGACTAATCAAATGCAGGAAATAAGTTACTGAGTAAAACAGAATAAATGTACAGTCAGAGTAGAATCCCATGGCAGCCAACAGCTGGTACACAGTACCCATTCTTGCTTATCCAGTCAGACTCGGTCAAATATAGGTGATGCTGCTGACGAGTAATCATACGCTACTCATTGTCCCATCCCAAGCTAGCGTGTCGGAGCTCTCTTACCTCTCTGCCACACCAGAGCAGCTATAAGCAGCCGTAACACGAAACTCTCGCTTGGACGTATGACAGAGTCTGCATATCAACACCAAGCCTGAGCTACAAGCTCTCTACAGGGCTTGGGATTCCTCTTTTGTCACACACCACTGGAGCTGAATCCTAACTTCCTGGTGTCTTTATTATGCCATGCTGACCCTAAAACATCAGCAGCGAGTCTATTAATTGATTTATTGATTACTGATTAATTGATTGATTTCTACAAGATGAAGCAACTTACTGGGTGCAAATCAGATTGTCCAAATATCACAATTCTGTCTTGAGTTTGACTTTAAACTCTAGTTTAATTGCTTTATTGGCAGAAGAAGAATTGAGCTGACAAGTCTGCAGTGTCAGATTTTCACAAACTTTGTTACAGCTAAATAATCTAGACAGCAGTCCCACTACGTGCAGCATACAAACTCTGCTTTGGTTTGTTTTTTATTCATTTCAATAGCATGCTTGATACTCTGGTATGCAAGCTAATTGCACACAGCAATGTTTATCACATTGTTGTGTGGTTGCTGCTTCTGACAGTAAGTCTTATAAGAACCCTTATAAGAAGCTGTCATCCCTGTTGGACAACGTCTCCCACCCCATGCAGCAGACTGTGACAGCACTGAGCAGCTCCTTCAGTGGGAGACTGCGGCACCCACGGTGTGGGACGGAGAGATTTCGCAGGTCTTTCCTCCCCACTGCTGTCAGACTCCACAACAAAGACTTTAACTGAACAAACACACACATCCACACATGTGCAATAACACTAAGTGCAATAATCTTTTCTGGCATCGTTGTATTTTTACTCAGTTGTATATAGCATTCGTATTCTATTTTTATCTTATTGTATATTTTTATTCTATTTTATTCTACTGTATATAGTATATTATTTTATTCTATTCTGTACAGTTGTGTACTGTATTTATTCTTATTGTATTCTAATTTTTGCGTCATAACTTTTGCACTGTCCACTTCCTGCTGTGACAAAACAAATTTCCCACGTGTGGGACTAATAAAGGTTATCTTATCTTATCTTATCTTAACCCATGGTTGAAACTTTGATGACATCTCCCTGGTCAAACATCTCGCTGTACAACTGCAAAAATAAAACCACAGACAGACCATTTTGATGCTGTGTCCAAATAGAATAGAACATATATGTCTAACAACTGTCTAATCTGTTGAATGGTAAACTTAAGGCATCAGACTGTTTCTATTGCCCCTCTGGCCCATTGTCACGATTATCAACCCAAACTTTTTTCTTGTGTGATGAGCACACAACCCTGATATCATCAGTTTGAGTCTTCACTAATCAATAAAGACATACCAGAAATGGTAGAAAACATTTCTTGAACACAAACATTCTCTTGCTGGAAAGTTTAAAAATGACGTCCAGCCAATGTTGAAGAAGTACTTTGAGCCGTCATCGCGGTAACATCTGCCACGTCAGTTCAGCTTTCATTTGGGAACTTATTTGACCGTCAACAAAAAAACGTCAGCTGATGGTTATTCAACATTAAAATGTTTGTTGGGAGCACTACCACCACATCATATAAAGTAGCAAAGCTTTGTTCAAGCTAAAACAAGCAAAATGCTCCAGAAGGCACACAGATGATATTTTTTGCTGTATATCAGGATATTATATTACGAATATTATTTCTTGCACATTAACACTCATTGATTTAAGTGTAAAACTGTGATTATTGCCTTGGTGTCATACTTAATAAGCTGAAACAGTGTGGAAGGACGTAGAGATCTACACTGTTTCAGCCATCAGGAGGAGGATCCATTAGCAAGGTAATGCTAGCTAGCAGCAGTTAACACCATCATATTTTTTACAGGCAGTAAAGTCACATTTGTGGGGATGTTTGGTGGTTACGTTTTCTACAAATGTTATCTTCATTTATTATCACCTTCATAGAAGAAATTAACATGAGTGCTGAGAATCTCAATAGTTTGCAAATGTTCACAAAATGCACTAGCTAGCATGACAATAGTGATAAACAATTCAAAAGATTTCAACTGAGTACACCACATGTCCCTGTACCCTATTGAAATTCAGAGAAATGAGTAATAAGTCTGAATTCTACAATGTTAAACAATCTGAATTTAGACACGGAGCAACTATCTCAACCTCCCAACTTTGACCTTATCGTAGTTTGGTGGAGCTAGCAGCTGTGAAACTGGTTTCCTGCTCTATATTCTATTCCTCATAAAAACAAATCAAGCTAGCTAAAATGTTTATCTGTGTGGTTGTTAATGAAAGATTCAATTTTAACAGGAATTTAATAAGTGATGGATTTTGGTAGGGAAAGATGTAATAATTATTATAAAATAACCTTAAAGTAAACAATGATTTATACAGGATTTAGTATTAGAGTCCTGATCAAAGATTAAGAATACACCGACATATATTATAAGACTAACTCCGCTCTCTGTCTTCTTGATCAGTGACCTGTTACAGCCAATAAATATGTCATTTATTAAAGTTAAATTCATTGTGGCACAACACTTCCACAGCACCCCTCGCCTATGTGCTTAAACCAGCAAACTGAGAAATTTCTAATCATTGTCTCACATCAACCAATGGCCAGACAACCTGTGAATCCAGCTGCTCGGTTCACCCACCACTATATGTCGGTTCCTGCTGGGAGAAGATCAAAAAGGGGTCTGTACTTTTACTTACGCATTTTGCTCTGGCTCCTTGTCATTTGGGGACTTTTGCTGGGGCTGAAGAACGTTATTTACCAGCTCAGTGATCCCACTAAAGGGAAACCACCTGTTCAAATAAGCAAAGTGTGACTGGAACATCGCAATGAGTCATCATGTGAGAAAACAATCTGTTCAGAAAGGGGGCTTTTAGGAAGCAGGCTGGTTCTTAAGTAGTGGGAAAATAGCAGGGACATTCACTATAACCAGAGCAGAGAGGAGGAGGAGGCCGGGACACGGGCAGAGCAGCGATTAGTGGAACACTGACAACCAGACACAGTGTCAGAAATACAGAGAGAAAGATAAAGAAGGAAAGATGACTCAGACAGACCTATATTTGAGGGAAGGACAGAAAAGCAGGAAAGCTCTGCAGCCAATGGAAATGAGAGCTGCAGTAAATGTCACTTATAGCAGCTTTTTGGTGCAGTGGGGGTCAGGTTGTCTGACTGGTTAGCCCTGCAGGTAGATCTAATCACAATGCAGCTATAGTACAGAATAGCAGGACAGGCGGCTCTACTCCACACTAGCAGTTGAACTACTAGACTACCCAGCCAACCAGAGTGCAGATGATACACTGAATGAAGATGAACAGCCAGTTAGATATCAGGAACAAGGGAAAGATTCTGGGGACCTAGCTGCAAAAAAGCTGGAAGAAAGGAGAAGCCGATGTCATTGATGTCATGGAAGTCAGCTGTTTAGTGCACAGCACAAAATTCAACGACCTGATTCACTCATTGAGAAATTATTCATTAAAACGGGCCACTCTTTTCCAAGACATTAATGACTTTTTGTTATTAAACTCCCAGACAAAGAGGAGAAAGCCACATGAAGCACGCAGCATCGACTGACAGGAAGAAGTGTCAAAGCCTAGAGCACACTGGGTAATGCAGTTTACTTACTGTGCCGGCTGAGGCTTTGGTTCTTCTTTGATCCTAAAACATAAAAAAATAAAAAGTGTGCGCAGCTCAGTGCATATCAAACAGAAAGAGATGAGGAAAACAATAGAAGATGGGGAAAAAAAATAAACAATGAGGATGTCATTAAAGATGGGTGTGACATAAATAATTATCCCGCTCTAACAAGAACAATATTTAAAAAATATATTACAGATGATGATTTCATGAAAACAACAATTTAGCTGTGAAAATGGTAATAAAGTAAACAAGAAAACTCACAGGAAGATTTTAAAAATGACGTAATGTAAATAAGTGACGCAGATAACACTTAAATTAAAAATGACCGCTTCATGTGAGTAACACCCTCTTTCATACTGAATCTTCTGCCGTGGACAAACATTCAATTTGATGCTGTGGCTATCTCAAATCCAAATCCGCCTCCCTATTGCACAAAGAGCTTCACTAAGGTGGCTCTATAAGTGATAAGACCCCCACCATCATCAACAGCATCAGCTCATCAATTTCCAGAAACACTGGAAAAGATCAACAAACACAAGCTAAAAGTAACCACCAGGGAGTGCGGTCCAGCTGTGTGACACTTGAGCACTGCCTTCAATTACTTGCTGACCAGCACTGTGAGGCAAGGTTGGAAGTAGTAACTAATTCTGTGTAAACATTAGCTACACCAAGTCATCAGCGAGGTTTAACCTACACTGAAAGTTCACAAGGTGTAGTTTGTAGTCTGAAAATCTATAACTAACTAACAAGATTCAGTGGGGAAAAATAACTCATATGGTGTCACAGTATGAGTATTGATATTATTAGAACCTGACCGACCTACTGGTGGGGCCAATGCATTGGCTGATATTACCTATTTACAGATATATCTGTATGTACAATGGCCAATAAATGAAAACAAAACAAAAAAAACAAACAAAAACAAAACACCTTCAACCACATTATGAGTGTTGATGTTGCAGCTCTCCTGATGCCAACATGTGTTTGGAATCCAACGAAAACATAACAACCAGCTGATTCGAGCAGAGCTAGGCAGAAGATTTAATCATCCATAATTGTAGTGACATTAAAAGAGAAAAATCAGCCAGTATGTCAGATTTTTAAATTGCCTCATATTGCTATCGGTATCGTTCTTAAAAATTCTGCTGTCCACATATTGAAATATCCTGAACTATTGAACCCTAAATTGCCCCTGATGCAGCCACTGAAGTGTGTGTCTGATAGAACTTTATACGTAGTACATTAACCATGTAACACAGTTATCATGTTATTTTATTATTTCCCAGACTTCGGGATAAATAACATATAGCTTCGCAACTTCCAGAAAGTTCTTCACTGGAACTACAATATATAAAAGACATAGTCTCAGTGCAAAAAGTTTACAGCGTGTTCTCTGGATTTTCTAGAGTAATTGCAGATTTAAGTGCTATGAGCACGCACCAACAAAATTCAATTTACCTTGCACTGATGTAGTGGAAGAAATCCTCTTATAACTAAGAAAATAAAACCAAACCGTTGCAGAATGCTACGGGAGGGATTTGATTTGTTTTTGGTGTATTCAGCCTTGAAAATAAATTATAAAATGAAGCAGCTTATAATACATGTTTGTGTGGAGCTTTGAAGAAGTCAGCTAGGGGACAAACTGTCAGCTGATAATTCTAATGAGGTATTTATCAGGCCTACAGTTTGCGTTGGTAGAACTGATACATAGAAATGATCATTTAAATAACTTACTATCAGAACAACTGTACATAAAGTACAGTATATACACTTACTTTGTTGATTAGGCCTGTTTAGCCGAAGCAACTGTCTAATGAGTCCATCACGGTGTAGGAACTCACTGCATTTAAATATGTAGACAGGAAGAACTGCTGAAGTTCAAACTAAAGAAAGTCGAATTAAGTGACTTGAAATTGGCGTTGCTGTTGGTGGCAGATGGGCAGAATTCCAGAATTTGATGATTTGCTGGGAAGCAGCAGCTTTTCTAGGGTTTACAAGGAATCAAATGCAGCATTCGACATGAAAATGCCTCACTGATGAGGGAGAACAATGGTCTGCGTGGTTCAAACACAGATAGAAAGGCAGCTCTAACTTCAACGAGTATTACAACCAAGGCATGAACAACAGCATCTGGAAAACTTTGGGCACATCCAAATTACTGTAAAAACGCTGAATCATTTTGAAACTTTATTTGCTCGGTCTGCTACATATTCAATAACATATTCAGTAGTAGTATATAATACATCATGCTTTTGCAGGTGGTTACAGTTTAACCAGAGCGTCTTGTAAATAAGGGTGGGTATGCGTAGTTTCTTGAACATGACAATAAGCATGGCCTCGACAATAACGATCTGAATCCAGCAGAGCAACTTTTGGAAGTGGTGCAAGTGGAGATCATGTAATGAAGGTGCTGCCCAAAAATCTGCCAGTATCAATATCATGCCAATCTATTCTGAAGGGGTGCAACTCAATACTAGCATCCATCAGGGCATTCATTTTCTTATCCAACAGGGTCATGAGGGGAGGCTGGAGCCCATCCCAGCTGTCACGGGAAGAGAGGTGGGGTATGCCCTGAACATGTTGTTAGTTTACTATAAGACCAGTAACACTGAGACAAAGAACTGTTCACTCTTACATCCAAACCCACAGCCAATTTAGAATTGCCAATTAACCTAATGAGCATGTCAATCTGTATGTTTAAACAATGCAGATTCAATATCAACTTATTTCCATTACTGAAATCAAAGCAAGAAGCCAGAACTTTTTTTGTCCTGCAGCATATAACATGCATCCCCTCTAATGACCACAGGAGCTCAGAAACAGGACAAATATAGGAGTAACAGCTTGCATACGCAGCATCCCTTAACACGCATTCTCTTCAAATGACGCGCATCTCATATAGTGATATCTCTAGAAGTTCAAAATACGTGCAACCAGGACAAAACACCAAATTTACACCGACACAGACACAAACAGCAAGCACCGTGTGACCGTCTTGTGTCTGTACACCATCTATCAGTGGCGCTGCAAGCTCAGCTGCTGTCGCCTGGTTTAGGAGCAAATGTCACTTAAAGCAAAACACAGACATCTGCAGCTGAGAATCACACACCAGACCTCCGCACACCTGATCGCCGCTTATTCTAGTGAGCTGCCGGCTTTATATAGCCGTGTGAAATGGAATGTGTTAATTGGATTTTGTCTGATTCTGACCATCACAGCAACAGTAGCTAATTTGTTGTGTGTGACTGGTCTGATTCCTACATGTAGTGCTGCAAATAATGATTAGTTTCATTACTGGTTCACCTATTTTTTTTTTTTAATGTATTGCTAATAAAATGACCAGGACCTAAGGCAATATGCCCATATAACTATTTTTGTCCAAATCCCAAAAACATTTAGATTACATGCATCCAGTTTTTGTCTGCTTCATCCCATCATCCCAGCTGTCATAGGGCAAGAGGCAAGTTGCCCAGGTATTAGTCGCCAGTCCATTGCAGGGCTAGCACATAGACATGAGCATTCATGCTCTCACCTACGGCCAATTTAGATTGACCACTTAACCTAACATGCATGTCTTTGGACAGTGGCAGAAAGCCAGAATAACTGGGGAGAGCATGCAAGCCCTACACAGATGCTGGCTAGTGGATTCAAACCCAGGATCTTCTTGCTTCAAAGCAAGGCTGCCCACCTTCAAGTTTAACGTGTTAAATAACCTCTGAAACAGTCCCAACTAAAAATAGTAGCCGTAACCCTTACTTTACCCCTTATTAGTGGCAGCCCATAGAAGCCTAGTAATGACACATTAAGCCTGTTAAGCCATATTTGAGAATACCCCATCATTTTAACATCCCATACTTCACATACATACTCAAACTGCCAAAAAGATGCTGAGGCTAAAGCAGAGTCACACAGAGCATCAGAACGGAGCACTGAAGCCTCACAACAGTCTGGTTTAGCGAGAGGTAGAGCACAGCAAAAGTGAGAGATCTGTCCATCTGATCTGTGTCGGACGGGTGAGAGAACACACGAGAAAAGATATAGTCCTGTGTACCCATCAGTCTCGCTGCTCTGTTTTCCGATGAGCCAGTCCATATTTATCCTCTCGCTGTGTTCTCCCGATGACCTGCAGCGCCGTTCCTTATTGATCCCATCAGCACCGTCTCTGTGGTCGCATTACAAGCCTCATATTTATCTGATCGAGCCTGCTGCCTGCCTGCCTGGACAGCTGCCGGGCGCTGTGTGTGTGTGTGTGTGTGTGTGAGTGTGTGTGTGTGAGTGAGAGAGAGAGAGAGAGAGAGAGAGAGAGAGAGAGAGAGCGCATCTGACTATGCATTTATGCACACCATATCAACATGTGTGCGTGTGTGTGTGTGAGTGAGTGCTCTGTGTATTATTTGACATGGGGCAGTGAAATGAGTGAGTGTAAAATGTCACAAGTGACGTATTCGGGATCCTGGCTGCTGCGGAGGCCTCCAGGCCAGATGCAGTCTCCTGTTTTCTGTCTGTTTAACCTGCTCTCTGCAATCACATGAGACCATCGCAAGACATAAAAGACAGATGAAAGACACAAATGGTTCAGAGTTTAGAGTAAGTTTGTGCGGGAGTTTTAAAAAGTCACATCCTGCTGTTATCTTTACTCTTATTTGCTCCTGGATTTCAGTTTCCGCTTTTTCTCAGTGGCTTTGAGTCACAATGACTGATGCTGCACTGCTCTCTAGTGGACAGATGTGCTGCATAAGCTTCTAAGAGATAACTTTCTTTTTCCAGAAAACAGCAACACATAGAACTAGCAGCCATCCACAGAGGTGCTGGATCCCTGTCTAGTTACAAATTACTGAATGTGTATCCAGATTGGGGCATGGGGCAGTGCCCATCTTGCCTGATGCTCCCAGATCGTTAATCTTAAAATGCCAAAACCACTGACAGCGAGTGTGGATGTGACCAATGATGGACTCTAACAGAGTACATTTACTCTAGTGCTTTACTGAATTGCAGTCTGAATGTATATGAACTTTAATATTTCTTGTTTTACTGCTTTCTGCTTCTACTTTTTTTTTTTTTTTTTTTTACTTTTTTACTTTTTCAGCATATTTTACCATTCTTTATTATTAAATAAAAAGCTGCCTGGCAGAATATAAAACACGCATTAATTTCTCAGTAATATAACACATATGACTCAGAAAGGGGCCATTGTGTCTTGTTTTGATGCTAAAACTTTTACTTAGGCAAAGCATTGAAATGCTTGTTTCAGAAAACACCTAAAACTTTTCAGGCTCTGCATTGTCACTTTTCATCTATATTAAGCCACAGGGCTGCACAGCGCAGAAACTGTTTTCTGCACTCTGCACTTGGTCTCCTCCGTGCCACAACACTTTCAAAGATCTTGTAAACACCCTTCAATAAAAGCCAGACAATCAGCTGAAGGAGTTAGCTCTGAAACAATTACAGCCTGACCAGTGGAGTACTGATATTTTTGTGTTTATTTCGTGCTTCCAATAGTGTAGTGGTTAACAGATTTACTTGGCAAGCAAAAGGTTGCTTATTTAATTCCAGCTGGAACACAAATCTCCTTTATGTCTGGAAGGGGATCCGTGTGTCAAGGGAGCAGCTGAAAGTAGCTTTACTGACATTTGGTGAAATTATGACATATCAGATGATATTTGTTTCCCTTCAGATACAGTAAACATGGGATTTCTCCAACATTTTTTATGTGTAGCTCTTTATTTACTTGTTTACGCCCGATTTCACTCGATCAGTTTTTATGCTTGTGGCATCCCAAACGCGGAAGTTCAAAAATGCCCTCTTGTGGACAAAGTATGCAACATCAAGACTTATAACGTGGATAGATCCACAAACAGCTAATAAATGTGGCAGGCTCTAGAAACAATTAGCTGATTATTATTATTATTATTATTATTATTATTATTTTGTCTTTTAGCTCCTTTTTTATTTAATGAATCACTGCAAAATAAATGTATTTGTGTTGTGGACAAAAATAGTCATGTATTGGCTCTGTGAGGTCATTCAAAAATATTACCAAAGATGATAACTACTACAGACCTACTGAAGCCAAACAAATAGATTCTCTTTGAATTTTATAAGTACACTTGAAAGAAGTTTTCATTTCATTGTGTGAGATTTTTCTAATTCTTTACTGTCAGCTAAGTGTATAAGTAGCTGATGAGTTTGGACTTGTTGCTGTGAATTACTTTTATGTTTTAAAAAAGAGATCTATACAGGAAATGATGAACACGCTTTTAACACCAGCCACAGCAAAAAGGATGCAAATTGGCACTTTATAAGAAGGATACTGTTGTAGAAAAAAAAAGCTGCATCAGCTTCATTCTAAATCTGACTCATAGGGAGGTGAGATCCTTGAGAGATCTGGGTTGATGCATCTCTGATGTACCAGAGAGAGGAGTCTAACACGCATAGCTAGACCTCGACTTAAACAGTGCAATCTTCAAACTGCTGCTCCTGTGTCACAGCTGTGTTAAGACAAAATTACTGATACGACGGCTGCGTAACAAGCCCTGAATCAGCACTGGACAATGCAGTAACAACTTGCACCACAGCAGGTTCACCAACAGCTAATGTGCATGCAACAAAGAAACAGAAACCAGGAAACAAGCAGGACCCGAATGGCACACTATTTAACTAACCTTAATCGATATTTCCACACAGCCCAGTCTAAGTTGCCATGAGAAAGTATTTTTAAAAAACAAGGAAACAAGACCAGTAGAAGCATAATGTACATTTAACTGATTCTAAATAAGCTGCAGCTCACAGCACATGTCGTGCAGTTTTAGAAGATAACTCTCAGTTGACTTTCTTTGAGTAGAAACTCAGTTACATATTGACAGAACAGCAGCAGAGCAGCAGGGCTATGATGAGGTGTACTGGGCAGTCTCCTCCTCAGGGACAGACTGACAGGGCCGGGATTGCCACGAGCAGAACACAACAAGCCTGCTCATCACTAAATATCTATTGCAGATCGTGACAAAAGCACCTCTACTGCGCATTTAGATCCACATGCATCAGCGCGTTCACTTGATTGGGATCCTTTGCACTCAGAACTGACTGACTGTGTGTCTGAGAAGATACTCTGCAATGAAATATTACAGATGTCCCCTTAAATCGTTTGAGAACAGAATATTGGCAACCCGCTGTGGGTGACAGATTTTAAGCAGAGGGTCATATAAGGCCTTGGCTACAACACTGGAACAGAAAATCTGTGATAGAGGATCTCATGGCTAAGCAATGACCCCACAGACCTTTTGAGTCCACTACAGACTGAGCGATAATTGGATCATAAGGGAGTAATCTGGCTCTGTGAGTAAATACAAACTACATATATCATTAACACATCCCGGTCAGTCAGTACTGCCAGGAGATGAGGTTAATGTCTGTCTGAAATCACTCACAGGCAACTAACCGTTAGGGAAAACTTTCATCGGAGACTGGCCCAGCAGAATTTTACTCTGGGCTTATTTACTGTATGATACAACTTGCCACCTGGTATATGCCAACAGTGTCTATTTAATAATAATCCCTTAAACTCGCCTGCAATTGAGACACAGTAAAGAGTTCATGTGGGGAGCAATAGATGGATTACATTTGTCAAAGCGCTCTGAGTGCTCTAATCTCTAATTAGTCTAATGATCATTTAGCTTTTTTAGACTTTTTGTTAACGCTTAAACAAAACAATAGGAGTTCATAAACAATAAGGCTATCCCCACTACACTAAAAACCCTGAAAAACTGGTGCTTATTCTGTTTCCTTCCTGGCTTCAGTGGCCACTTTAGGGGAAACTACTGTGGCCAACTGCTTATCTGTAGTGGGTGTAGGCTGACAGTCCACTGTTTACCTCAGCTGTCAATATTCGGGTTGTCCATGTCTACTCATTTGATGAGTCAGTGACTCTCACTTCTGTCTGATGTCAGCGATACTGAGGTGAGTTGTTAAGGATATCCTGAATTTTTCTATAAGCCCTGCTGTTTTTGCCTCTCTTAGCCCCTATTAGCTGTTTTTAGCCGCTGTAAGCTGCTGTTATCTGGTGTTAGCGAAACATCTTTAAAGTAAATCTAACATTGTTGGACACAGACACTTAGAGAGTAAACTCTTATACAATGTGAGAATATTATCAAACTCTTCATCAGAGGGAAAGCATGACTTTTAGGACACTTGTGGCCTAACGTTAGCTGGTATAATATTAGCTTATAACCTGCTGTTGTTGCGTTTAGTCGGTCAGCTGTCCGAAGATGGGAGGGAAACATATCTAATCTGCTGACAACAAGTAATTGTGATAATACTGAGAATAAATAAGCATGTTTATCCACGTTGTAGAGCCCTGACTTCAGTTCAGGAGATGAGGCTTGAGGTGAGAATGAAGAGGATGAGGTGGATGTAAGGGAAGAGAGCACATTGGCGGAGGAGGCAGATGAAGAGGTGGAGGAGAAAGACATATTAAGAAAGACTAAATTATAAGGTGGACTACTTATATGGGCAGTGTCTCGCCACATACATAAAATGTGATTAGGCGAAATGGTGATGTCCATCTCCACTAATGTATTCAACATGGCGGGGCAACATAGCTGGCGCCGCTCCTTCAAACTCTTAATGCACTAAGTTTATGAGAATTCATGCATTTGCTGGAAGATATAATTACACACTAAACAATGTATATTTATGAGTATAACATTCTTTTCTCTGTTAAATCACCTTAAAACAATTACTGTAACGTTAAGACTGTGTTACTGTACTTTCCCCTCTGCTGTACATTACCAAATATTAAACAAAGAGAGAGAGGGGGCTAAAAATAGCTGCTCATTTAAAGATGGGTGATTAGATCTTGAGACACTTTTTTTTTCATTCTACCTCTCCAGTAAATGCCAGGAGAAGGGCTACTTAACACTTTCTCTCCATCTCGTAGAGGATTAGGGGCAGGGGATGAAGTGCTGATAACTTCCTCTGGCACGGGGCACTGGCAAGGCGCGATAGGCAGGGCAGGAGGAACGGCGAGAGGGCAAGCGCCTCGGTGTGGAAGGGGTTGGCCAGCTACCACAGCTGGGCCTTAGAAAGCAAAGATAGGACTGAATCCACGGGGCGCACTCATCAGAATAGGCAATTTAACAGTGCGCAAGCCAGACCTCCTGACCAAGAACTAATATTCAGATTGTCAAACAGGAGTTGGCAACAGCAGGTTTTTTTTCTGAGCAACGGGGAAGTGGCTAATCTGCTGCCAAATATAACTAAAATCCATCTGTTTCCTTAGATTACCTGCCAGGATTCAATTGAGCTGCTCCATATCTCTCTTCCTGAGAGATTTCCAAGTGGCAAAGAGTCAGCTAATCACCCAGCAGCCCACACATTCACAAGTATATTTCTATGCAAAAGCTTACAGGAAGCATATGTACAATATCCATATGTCATTTTAATACAGCAACTTCACCATACAGCGAATCATGTATAAACAGTACGAGAAGCATTTAGTCAGAGGCAGTGACGCACCATGTTTGTGTTTTTGCACACAGTATATGAGCGTATTTGCTTTAATAATGGGTGTGTGTACAACCGCGTCTTTCACTGTATGTGTACGCTTAGCTGCGTCTCCTGTCAGCCCACTTTATTCATCCTGACAGAGATACATTTCATAATGGCTGTGATCAGCACTTTCTTGGCAGCTGACATTGTCCCTAGCTAACGTCACAACTCCTGTTATATGCGAGGCTCAACAGCTCCACTGGGAATGCTCTAGAACTTTAGCCTCAGCCCCACCGTGGCTGGGTCACCACCCCCCTGCGTTTTAACTCAGTCTGTAGACAAACACAGCTGAAGGCAGCTTCATGCCTTCCTTCGTCCCTTCCCACGTACCATAAACAGTGAAGCATCAAGAACACTTCTCAAGCACCAATGCCATTTCTCCATCCCCCCGTATTATTTCCAGTCTCATAATCAGCAAAAACCTAGTTTCAGCCTTTCCTCCTCATGTCCATGATGAGGGTAGAGTGGTGATGATTATGATCACATTCTCTGACACATGCCACTATCCAAACCTTCCCCTCAACAAACCTCCCATCAGCCCCCATCTTTAAACAGATACAACAGCCTCTCGACAGTGTTGTTGTGGTCTGTACTGAAACTGCAGTCAGCTGTCTAATGTCTATAATAATAGCCCAGCCATAGCTAACAATAGAGAGGTAATAGATACCCCGCCTATTGTTGGCCAAGCCTGCTCTACTCCTTCCTGTCACAATTCATCACTATAGCACATCACTATTAGCTTGTTTAACTAAACTGCAAGCAGTGTACCCAGACAGACAAGCACTGAGCCTGCTGAGATCACCTTTCTGCACACAGGTTACACCCGTAGACACCATATGAAGTCCCACACCATGGATCATGTTTTATGTATTGCATACACTACACACAGTCTAAAAGACTAGCATGCTCATTCAAATGAACAGATGTCGCCACGACACTGTATGACTTGAATTAACTTGGACTTGGTGGCTGTCAACATCTGTCTGATGGTGCAGAATGAAGTGTTTGAGTGTAGCTGCTGTAAAAGCTCAAATCAAAAGGATTCCCTTGCATTAGCAGCCTCTGCACAGATTTAAAGCAACAACTATTCAAGCATCTGCCCCCTCGAGGATAAGGACCAGCCTCTGTACACCAACTACAAAAAAACAGCTCCCAGCCCCCCTCCTCATCACCTGATGCTTAGTGGCTTTAAATGCCTGCACTCCGTTTCTTGAGGTGTCGCTTCAGAGAGCTGCATTTACATTTTGCAAAAGAAGGATTTCTTTGTGTTTGTGCAAGGACCCTTCTCCCCTCGCCATCATCCACTGCTACACATCCAGGCCACGTCAGCATCATCATGGCGATGGTGGCAGTATCTCAGTGGGATGGGAGATATTAAGGGATTAGTGGGAGATCCTCCATCAGACTTCAGTGACGGAGCACGATCCCGGGATCACAACATCAGCTCCCTCTGCCCACCAACGTCCTGATCAGTGTCAGACGATGGGGAAGAGAGACAGGCCTCGTCACTGTTTATGTTCAGTTTTGATAGTACACACCCAACAAACCAAGCAAGGCTGAATACGGCAGATACTGAATCTTTTGGATAATGACTTTAAAGCCACCATTAGCTCTAGGCAGAGTGAGCGGTGGCCTATATGCTGTACAATATATCCCACTGTAGGTTACATGGTAGTGCCTGTGTGCAGTGTTCAAATGGTGGGCTTATATAAGAGCTGCGGCTGTATTTGTGACATCACCATAAGCACTGCTCTTTATCCTCCTTTATTTATGTCAGTCGGCTACCTACAGCAGCATCTGCATCCACTGTACATGTAAAGCTGTGTAGCATTACATAATATCTAACCTGACTCATGATGGAAGAACAATAACCATAACAATATATACTATATATTTAAAATAGAGAGCAAGCAGAAAGCAGAAATAATAACAAAGAAGCAAAATATGTATTTCCATTTTTTAGAATGTATTCTGGGCACAGTATTAAAGGACCTTAGATCCATAAGGTTTTTTGGTTGGGTTTTTTTGGGGGTTTTTGCCACACAAAGGCATATTTGAAGGACCGGCTCTGCTGCACGCACATGGTTGAGTCACCAGTTTGCACCTGCTTTGACTAGCTGAGTCTTGAATGAGCATAACGTGGAGAGACACACAATCACGTTGGAGAAAGAGAGATTAGACCGGCCTGTGTAAACTACCGCTACTAAATACATTAGCTCACACACCAAGCATCTCGGGGGTTGGATATTAGCAATTTAACTGTGTGGGTGTTTTTTTTTTTCATTTCAACATTAACTTGAGTTGATAGTGATTAAAAACAAACGAGAAAAAAACAAGAAAAAAAGTAGCCAAATCTAGAAATTTAAGTCTGTACCCGCTACTTTTTTTCTGTTCAGGTTCATTTTAACATCCAGGACAAAAACAGTGTGTCTCTTTTGTATTTCTTCATAAAAATCAAGCATATTTTGCCTGTGCATTTAACAAAAAAGGGCCTTATTTAACCTGTGAGCTTACATGTTTAACTTGATCCAAAACACTTCGACAAGTGTTTTAGATCACACTTTTGTTGCTAAGGAAGCTAAAACTTTTGGATTAAGTTTTAGCCTCCTTAGCAACATTCACTGAAGCTAATGCTATTGTATAACTGGATGTTAGTTAAGCTTTGTGACTGAGTTAGCTATTTAGCACAGAGGTCTTTGTGTGGACCTTTCTGTATGCCACAACTCACCATGGTGAGATCATAGTCTGCCACTGAGAAAGTAACTAAATGAACGGAGGGAAGGAAAAGGGCTTTGTGGTATCTACTCTAGGGTGACCGTATTTTGATTTCCAAAAAAGAGGACACTTGGCTCAGTCATGAAGAACTTGCTTAAAGAAACATATTTAACATATTTAAACGATACCTCCTCTGTGCGGTTAATGAATTGTGAAATAAAATATGCCATATAGGCTTTTACAAGTCAACAAGTGCAAAAAAATAACTTGAAAGCTTCTGGAATTAAATAATGGTACATAAATAATGCCTCATCTGCATAAGAAAAATTACCAGTACTGGATCGGTACGAGGGAAGTTTCTTTTGCAGTTTGTCTGAAAAGATGGACTTGTGCTTTGGGATCTTTTAAACATTATTAGGCGTGTTGCTGCGCGCTGTCTGTCCCGTCTGCGAGTGCAGAACAAGCGCTCACAAAGCAGCAGTTCGGGGATGACTTCAAACACATGGGTCCTCTGTCGGAATATAGTAAAACCCGGACATTTTTATCAATCACGAAAATCCCCCCAGACGCCCCGGACAGAACGTGAAAAGAGGACATGTCCGGGGAAAAGAGGACGGTTGGTCACCCTAATCTACTCTGCTTCAACCAACACGACCTGGCTACAGGAGAAAAGGATTCATATATTTTTAGAGCAAAATCATCATTAAAACATTGTTCAAGATTTCAGGAAATACTCTTATTTCCTTACTTGTCAAGAGTTGCTTGAGGAACATTGATACCATATTGCTTAGTATGACGCTAAGTCAGGCTAACAGTTAGCTTGACTTTGCATAGCAAGTGGAAGCAGACATGAATAAAACTAGCCTACTTTTAACTGCTTAGTTTTAAAAACTATATCAAACGACCCGTAAGCCCACTTAGGTATATGTAAAATTTCAGTTTTTCTAGTTTAGTTTTTCTAGTATAATTTTACTCCTTCCTGAAGTTGTTGTTATTTCTTATGAATTAGAACAATTGAATGAGTATTTAGTCTCTGAAGAGTACCCTAACCAAAATCATGTTACTCCAGCATTGTATACCCAGAGATGATGGGTAACCTTCATTTAGCTTTCATCAGAGCATGAAACTGATTACGGCTGTAAGGCAGAAATGTTAGCATTTTTGTTGGTGTATTTGAGATTTTTCAGCTATCAAAGCAAATAAGTATGTTTTTGAATCTGAGAGGACTATGACAGAACTATCTGTGAGGAAAAATTTTTATCAAGACTTCTGATGAAAATAAGTCACTTTGGTTTTATTAGATGGGTGTCAGATCTGTTAATGACACTTATTTGTCAAGAAGGAAGATGAATTAATCAATTCCTCAGTTAATTAACATGATTCTTCGTTAGAAGCTCCTTTGTCTTTATGGTTGTTGGAGATGGTTCTGTTTCTTTGCTGTCTGGGTTTCTTGGATGCCTGGCTGCATGCCGGTCACTGCGGAAAGCTGAGTGTCCCCACTATTAATAGTCCAACTAACAGCATGAAGGTTCTCACTCTTTGAACGCAGTCAGCTGGAGATGACCTGGTGCCACGTTCCACCTTTAGTAACTGGCCATTCAGTGGCTTCACTTTCCCATGCAGGTGTCACTGTCTCTCCTGCTTTCAGTTTGTCTCCTGCTTGCTTGTTCACAAAGCATCTACATAGATGTTAGCAGTACAAACATTGAACTATATTTAACAGCTGTAAGTGCTCAATTCCTGTGCCACAGCCTTAGATTCATATTTTGAGAAATCAGTAGCAAAGATTGTTGTTATGATAAATTCATCTCAAGCGTGTCATCACTTTACCCTTAGAGATACATTTAACATTGACGCTACCAGCTATTCTATAGCAGGCACACATGTTCTTCAGATACGCTAGGCTTCCCTCAGAGGATCAGATGCTGTATATCTTCTTCCAAAACGGACTTTATAATGGTGGATGGGGACGGGGGATGGGCAATAAAAGTGATAAAGTGTCAGCTTCGCAGTGCCTTTCCCTTTCATGATTCTGCTCTCTTTGTTCTTATTTGGCTGATGTTCCTTTTTTGCATTCATTATTTATCTCTTTTTCTCCGTTTTCTTTGTTTTACCGCACTACTATTCATTTATAGCTGCATTTCTGTTTCATTGTGTTGCTCTCATTCAGGCTAGTCTTGCACAGCATGCTGGGAAGCTTACATAACAAAAGGCCAGATGTTCTAGTAGTGAAGCTGTAGCTGGGTTCTGTTCTGGCTCAGTCCAGGATCACTAGGATCGCTTTCAAGTACTTTCTAACAGACAAAATGACACACTGACTCACAGTCACATAAAAATTGCAATACAACAGAGCTATGTCTATCTGCCCACCTAACTTCTTGTGATCGGACCCATAGAAATGAAATTTTTAAACACAGTTAATTAAATAAGACATGAAAGTTGCTTGAGCCTTTGCTTAACTATTATTTAACATATAATATTATAATAAGTACAGAGGAATCATCATTTGCTGGGGTAGCAACAATTTAATATGCATTGCTTGTACTAGTTCCAACAACCTATTAAAACATTTTCCTGTAGTCGTGTTTCACCAAGGGCATTTTAGATTGCACAGCCAGGGGCAGGAAAATCCCTTCAAACTTTGCTTGAGGGATAAGATCCCAGAAAGTATAAAACCAATGCTGACAAATGCAGATGTTATTTTGAACAAAGCCTTAAGAGACAATGGAGCCCAGTGCTGTGCTGTGCCACGCAGGAGAATAGCAGGCTATGGGAGATGGCAGGCTGATTGCTCTGTCAATGAAGACTGAGGCTGTCATATCAGCAACGGGACCTGATAGCATCACAGACGTCAATGTCTCTCCTCTCATTTTCTTTGTGATGTTCTCTTCTCCCTTTCCCCTCTCACCCCCCCCCCCCCCCCCCCCCCCAGTCCCTGCTCACTTCCTTTCCTCCCTGCCCTTTCTTCTGCTTCCCTAACACATTCTAGCCTATCACGTGTGCTCTCTCTTCTTTTACAAACCCTGTTATTGACTCAACAGGGCATTGTCAAAAAAGTTCTTAAACACTAAATCCCTGTTAACACGACTAAAATGATCCCACCAGCAGATCTACATTACAGACCAAAAAATATTATGAGCCATTACACACTATTACATCAGGTGACATGTTTGTTTATCTGTAGTTAATCCTGCAGACATGCTCCCAGTGCTATAAATAACTGGCAGATGTATTTTAATCCTGAACTGAAAATAGCTACACGTGAATGTTTTATTTGTGTTTTAGCAACATTTGATTGCCCAGATGTTCTGCTCTTATTTGTATTGTGAAAAAAAAGGTTAAAACATACTTTATGGCTAAAAGCATGCATTACAACTACAGCAGCTGCTTGGCTAAGGGTGGATGGGCTCTGCTTTAGAGACAGGGTGAGAAGCTCAGTCATTCTAGAGCCGCTGCTCATTCCACATTGAAAAGAGCCAATTGAGGTGGCTCTGGGACAGACCCAGGATTCGCTGGTGAGATTATATCTCGACTGCCTCGGGAACAAATCGGTGTGGCCAGGGTGAGGGAAGTCTGGGCTTCTCCGCTTAGACTGGGGCCCTTGCAACCCGTACCCAGGTAAGTGGTAGAAAACGGTAGGATGGATGGAGAACGTTCACAAACTGCCTTCATGGCTTTGGACTACATTGCTAAATGCTATATTTTATACAGTGTGGCAATGGAACTGAATTCCAAGATAGATTACAGAGATTAGATTAGATGAAACTTTATTAATCCCTCGGGTGGGTTCCTCCGGCAAATTCAGTTTCCAGTCGCACAGCACCGACAGATGTTGCATGTTACAGATGCAATAAAGGGGAATGAGAGCAAGGATATAAACATAAATATATATATAAAAACATATATACACATATACATATATATAAATACAGAATATATAATATGGATAAATAGGAATACCAGTGGATTGCACATTTGAGTGAGTCTATTGCACAGTGATTATTGCACAGTCGAATATAAGAAAAGAATATTGTGAATATTGCACAGTGGAAAAAAAGCACTACAGCTCAGCTTTGTCCCCCTGTTTCCCCTCCCTCTCTCCTCCAAGGAGGAGTTAAACAGTTTGATGGCGTGCGGGACAAAGGAGTTTTTAAGTCCGTTGGTTCTTGACTTTGGGAGAAGCAACCTGTTGCTGAATAGGCTCCTCTGATTATTTACGACCGTGTGCAGAGGATGCCCAGCATAATGTCCATAATGTCCAGCAGTTTCTTTAGTGTCCTTTTCTCTGCCACTGTCACCAGATTGTCCAGCTTCATGCCGACCACAGAGCCAGCCTTCCTGATTAGTTTTTCCAGTCTTGCTGTGCTGCTCCCCCAGCACACCACAGCATAGAACAGTACTCCTGCAACCACCGACTGGTAAAACATCCTCAGGATGAAGAGGTGTGGCTCCGTACGTTTGTCCATATAGTATAATATGTACTGAATGTGAAGGATGTGGCTTATATTTACAGAGAACTGTAAATCAGCTCACTTTCTCGGTTTTGTGGCATTCAGTCTAAGGGCTTTCATGAATTATGCTGGTTGCAGAGATATTTAGCCACATATTGGCAAATTTAATAAGGAATTTAGCAGCTAAAAACATGATATGTTTATCTATACTTCATGTAAACCGAAACTGAGCTAACAACAATAAACTAAGCTTAGAAGTAGTCTGAGGCATTTTCTTTATAATAATACAATAATTTTTACAATAATACAATGCCTGTACTGGATGCCACATTTTGGCATACAAGCCTTTGTTAGGGTTAGAGAGACTTCATGGAAACAGTGGCTCTTTTGTCGTTGTGTTCCACCAACAGGAATCTTCCATTTGTGCTGTCCAACAGCAGTGGAATATTCCAGTCTTACCCAAGGCGGAAGAATGGAACATTCCACGCATTGGAATTTTTTTTAGGTGTAATATCACCATCCCATGTGACTTAAGGTATTTGAAATCATGTAAAATACAGGTAAACAAGCAGGGAATGGTCTAACCAACTAAAATTACTCCACATGTCATGTTTAAAGGTATATTTCTTAGATCCTGGGAGCATATTCAAAATGAAAGCTGGTACTGGGCCGTTTGAAGAGGACGAAAAAAAACAAAAAACAAAGCATTTACAGACATCAGTGGCTAATATTGTGTCAAAGCTAATATGTATCAGTGAAATGTTCATTAACATTGTGATAAATCTTTTTATATAAGGAAGATATATGGCTTTACACCCACTTGTAGTGGCTTACAAGCTACTTGTAAGTACTTGTAAACAGTGTTGGTCAAGTTACTTGAAAAAAGTAATCAGTAACTAATTACTGATTACCTCCCCAAAAAAGTAATCCCGTTACTTTACTGATTACTTATTTCAAAAGTAAGTAATTACTTAGTTACTTAGTTACTTTTTAAAAACACGATTTACAACCTGAATAGGTGATAAAGTGATAGATCTTTCAGCCCAATTCTACTTTTTCTGCATAATCCATCATACAAAATGTAATCAAATGGAAAAGTCTCTTTTTAAAACTTGTTTTATTAGTTTTAACCTTTTAACTTTGTGCATCAAGCTAAAATTAAATTATATCCAACATTCTCTGACTGGAAGAAATTTGTTCACCATTTAAACTTATTTTCTGCACATTCCAGCCAGAGATGGGCAGTAACGCGTTACAACGCATAAAATATATTTTTTGTGTGTGTTTACCCTCACTCTTTCAAATACTGTAGATGCAAGTAAAACACAGCAGGAAATAAATAACATCAAAGACTAGCGGTCCTGTTGCTCTATTTTCACCTGTAAAGCAGGAGTAGGGTAGGCGGAGGTTTACCCTGGTGCAGGTGTGCTGCAGCGGTCAGTGGAAGAATCTGCGAGTTTCTCTGTGAGTTTCCCATTACGTTGTTGCGCACTCGGTGCTTGCTTGGAAGTTTAGGGTTTTTTTCGCTTTAAAAAGAAGTTTTCTTCCCACGCACCATGGACGCTAATGTTTTTGTCACTTTTTATGGAATCAAACTCAAAGTAAGGTCAGTACTTCCACGCTTTAAACGCTGCACGCTCATACTCTCTCCCACAATCGATATATGATCCACTGTTGATCTGCACACAGCTGTTGTCACCAACGGCGCACTCGCTTACGTCACTGTCATGAGACATTCTTGCAAAACGATCACGATTTTAGTAACGCAGTAACGCAGCGTTCCTACGGGAAAGTAACGGTAATCTAATTACCGTTTTTGCAATAGTAATCCCTTACTTTACTCGTTACCTGAAAAAAGTAGTCAGATTACAGTAACGCGTTACAAGTAACGTGTTACTGCCCATCTCTGCTTGTAAACATATTGTTTTAAAGTGTATTATATACAGTAAATCATGTCACATTAGATCAAACTGAGCCAAACTACTTAAAATATACCAACTGTCCATAACCAAAACACACAGATACTTTAATTAGCATGATGATGTATTCATTTGGCGTGTGCTCTGCTTTGCAGAGTCAAGACATCTTCTCTTCCACTTTCTCTCTCTATTTTTTCCCTTGGGGAAAAGCGATGGGGGATGGGAGACTCATGACAGAATCTGCTCTCTGCATGGGAAGGCGAGTAAGCATGGGTGAGTGAGCTAAGGGGGACTAGAGAGACAGAGAGAGAGAGAGAAACAGAGAGGGAGTGTACTGTAAACTGTCCAGTGGGAAGCTTATCAGCATTGCCTCATCTTATTTCACAATAATACGACTCTTTTTTTTTTTTTTAATTTGTCAAATTGAAATTTGCTTTATTGGAATTCATTAATTTACCATCAACATTACATAGATACAGATTTACAGTTTACATTACTGGCTTTTTCTCATCCTATAATATGATAGCTGTCATTTTCTCCCCTCGTATATTTTTGCAAGATTCTGTTCTACATTTAAATTTTGTTTCGCAGACATTACAAGCTTTAATATTTTGCTTGGATTCAGATCACTACTGCTGCCAACATAATCTAGCACGTGGTATTATTTGTTCAATGAAAAAGTATTAAGTTGTAGAGTAGAACAAGAATTTTAGAGGCTTAGACCTCTGTATGATGTGTGTGAGTACAGTACTCCACAACTGCTGCAGCCTCAGGAGGCCTGAGATCCTATAGCCTCCAGGGACACAGGGCCTCTGAGTAACTCTGACCCCAGCTGGTATGTTGAGCTCTCTGGCACAATCAGATAAATGACCAGGATCCAGGGCTGGGGTAGGGGGCGGAAGTTTTTGAGTGTGCATGTATGTCAGGGGTAGGGGAGGTAAGAGCAAGGGAAGAGTTAACGGAAAATGGGACGTGATCAATCAAAGCTAATTTTAGGCCAATGCGCTTCATGTGGAACACCAGCCATCATAGCTGTTGACAGGCATGCTAACCAGAAGTGTAATCTGTGTTTTTAGGCGACTCGTCGTAAAGAGAAGTGAAAAGGAACTGATGAACAGTTTACCCATCACGGAGGGCTGTAGTCAGCCTGTGAAAGTAATGTGTGTAATGTGCTCTTTGTCTCTGGAGAGAGTTTTCCAGCGTCTGTGATGATGTCATTAGGATTACCCTGCTTGGGTTTTGAGACTAGAAATGGAAAATCAACATTACAAACTGAGGACTTGAAATCAGTGACCTTTTATTGTATATGGTGGGTTTATGGCAGAAGGATACAATCAAGCTGCATTCGAGGAACTGTAGGATACAGTTGTTTGAGATCTTAACCCACATTAGAGGCTAACAGTTAGGATACCCCTGCATTTTTGGATATCCTTTTCTTACAATACTAGTCTTGTGAGTTAATGAAAGTGCAATATTACAATGGTGGCTTATTTTGTTTTTTTATTTCACAGCAAATTCACTGACATTGTTTTCACATATGATTTTCTTTCTGCTTGGAATTGTTGCATTCCATGTTTACATAAAAACACTAAAAGCTTTAGTGATTATATTTATGCTATGATACATGATGCTTAAATTTCTAGTGTGGGGGTCTTTTTAGATAAAATGAAAATTAAAAAAATAACCTTAATATAGAAAAAAAGGTATTCCCAAATACAGAAAATAGGTCATACTTTGTTGTGTGCGATTAAATTCAGGGGGGGAGCCCAAATAGATGGCAGAGCAGCAGACACCTCACAGCCCCGGAATAGCTGCATCTCAGTGGGAGTCCCTCCTTCAAGGCAGACAGTATAATTAGCACTGTCAAAGGCGATCCCTGAACAAATGGCACAGTACCCCCTGATCCACGGGGTGAACACGGTCGCAAAGAAGAGGACAAAGTGGCATATTTACTGGGATGCTACTTATGTGGTGTTTAAAGTGAACAGACAATTAAATAGGACAGCGCTTGCTGATGTCACTGATAGGTAGGTGGGGTGAGACTTGTGCCACTGAAGTTATTCAAACAGTTATTCTTCCCACACTCTAGCATGCAGGCCTAGAGGACTAGAAAAGAGGGAGAAAAAAGAAGTGGAGCTACAGGCATTCTGTGGGTAACCCATCATAGGCAGCTGATACCTTGCTGTAAGAAACAGAGTGTCTACATGAGTGGGGGTCCCATAGCCATCATTACTGTACTGCTCAGGGGCTCACTGAACCATGGAAAGCTAGGATAGTTGATAGCTCCAGAGGATTCTCCATAATGGAACAAATGGCCCTGGAGATATGCTTAATTGTCTTTTATAGGTAGACATGTTAGAATTATGCACTGAAATATAATTTAAAGGCTACAACTTTGATGAGCCTCTGGGGAAAGAAAATAAGCTACAGATACGTATGCCGCTGCCTTATACACTTTTCACTGGGGCAGCACATTTTCAGCACACGCACACACCGTGGCACCTCCAGTGAGATGACAGCAAGTTGGCAGGCCCTGCAGCTGGAGGCTTCTCTCTCTTTCTCTCTTCTATCCATCCCTCCATCCTCGCAGGATTCCCTCTGTAATATTACACACTTCAATGTTCAAGCTGCCACTTTCCAGAAAAGCTATCAGAGCTGCTGTGGGATCAGACCAGGACTGCAACAGCAGAAATGCGTGAACCACACAGGCAGGGCTAGATGTTGTTGCGGTGTGGAGGTGTTTGTTTCCAACACTGCTGGAAATGCTACGAACCATCCAATGACAAGTTAATCCGCTGCGGTTGTACCTACGCCAGGGCTGAGCATATTAATGCTACTCCGGGATATGTTCTGCTTGTGTGATTCATAGGTAAAGAAAGTGGGGATCTACTGTTTTGATGAATCAGGATGAGTCACCACATATGTATAGAGAGGCATTCTAAAACTGAGCCAATATCCTGTTGCACGAAAGGAAACTTTACTATCAGGCCACAGAGGAGTCAGACGGTCAAATCAGAGTCTCAATAGATAGCAAAACAGTGCCAGCCACCCTTCAGTGTAAAATCCACCTCTTTTGCCACATGTAATTCAGTACATGATGTAACTCCCCCCCCCACCTGCACACACACACACACACACACACACACACACACAAACACACAAACACACAGTAACCAAGGCATGAAAGGGGAAAACCAAAAAGAAAACACAGAGTGCTTCTTATGCAAAGCGACTCAAACAAAGGCCTCTTTGACCTCCCAACATCTGGTGTCCATTCAGCCTGTGTGGCGTGCATCAAGTTACCCAACATTATGGTGAGACAGCCAGTCACGCCTGTCGCAAAGAACAGCCTCTTCTGCCCATGCTCAGTCATGACAAGGCTTTGACATCACTGTCAGACTAAGAGTGACTAAAGCTGACAATCTCCCTTTACCTCCGGAGAAAGAGAAATAGGAAAAACATGCCGCTGTTGGGGAGTAAGGGAGGATGAGGGGAGACAGTGAAAGGGGAGGAAAGGCAGAAAAAGCCTGGATGAATCACCCAGCACGCACCGCAGCGGCTGAGGTAGCCGTGTCTTGGAGTACATGAGTCATGTTCATCATGCAGCAGCACTGGGCAGGGATTGCACAACTTTCTCTCCATTAGGAATGTTGCAAATATTTACCCTTTGATGGGAAAAAACAATAGCTCTAATCCTTCTAAAGAGCTCCCAGTGATAGTGCCACACATCCCTCACACTGAAGTCACTGGCACCTGCTGAGAGGATGGATGGAACACCAGTCAGCCTGCTGCAGCTCTCAGGCACAACCCACCCCAAAACAAAACAAAACAAAAAAAATTTGACACCTAAACTGCAATCGGATATTTATGCTGCATTCTAATACAATAGTAAAAACCATGCAGCACCAAAAGTGTGTGCAGCTCTTCATTGAAGAAAAAGATAAACCCCAAGAAAATCAACAGGATGGAAACATTTAAGGCCCACATTTATAACCCTCTCTCTTAAAAATCCAAACGGGTTCAAAGCCATTTTTTTAATTAACAGTCCATCAGTAGAGTGTGTTGTTTCTTTATAACAGGTCAAGACGAGTGGGGGTAATATCCCACCATAAACGAGATTTATGGCTCAGGCGGTGATAGTTTTAGAGCCATGATGGCGGAAATACTCCGGTCCACCTTAAAAAAAAAAAAGGGAAAAAAAAGCTAAAACCCTACAGTGGACAGCGCCGTGGTGCTGAAACAGCTCCGAGCGACATCTGTACACAAGAGGAGCGGGAGGGGGGGTACTTTAACGTTGAAATCACACACACACACACACACACACACACACACACACACACACACACACACACACACCAGCGTGCGCCATTGCCACAAAGGACACCTTAAATGATCTTTCCAGTGTCATATTGTGTAATCTCGATGACGTTCGTGGGGAAAGGTTAAGCTATTTGGCGTGCTTTTTACGTGAAAATGGCGGGCGCCGCTGCTAAAACCCAACCCATTACAGCTATAGCCACAGCCACAACAAAGTGGTAGGAAAGCGCCTGAAATTCATGTTGCACTACAGCACTGATGCCAAGCTGGTAGAATAATATAGGAAAGGCTCTAAAAGGGGGGGAGTCAAGAAGCGTCAGCCAGGCAAAGGGGACCTTGTAATAATCACTCCGGTAGCCTACTATCCGCTAGTGGTCGACAGCAAAAAGTTCTAGCTTGGAAGTCAAGAGTCAACACGGCCACCAGTATCTCAGAGATATGTACACACGCTGTGTCTAATGACAATCCACCAACACACAAGGTTTATTCACCAAACAGCACCGACACCGCCTGTTAACGCCCTCTCTTTCTCTCCGCTTACTTTAGCATAGACTGCTCCTTCGCTTCCTCCTTCTTCTGTCGGTCCATGACGCCGAGGATGATCTTCCTCTCCTCCTCGGTGAGGTGGCTGAGGTCCGGCATCTCCGGCATGGCGCCGGCCGCTGAGGGAGTAGCAGCAGCAGGGCCAGGGCCGCCCCGGGGCCCGTGTGGAGCAGACATCTTTTACACACAGTGGCTAAAAAACGAGAAAGTCACCGTCAACCAGCAGCATCGTGGCCGCTATTATTTATTTATTTACCGTTCTTTTCTTAGTGTTAAAGCCGCTAAATGTTCGGTTTGGTTTGGTGTGGTTTGCAGAAGGCACCGCGGCTTACCGACAGCATGACATCTTGGTTAGCGGTATCATGAACATTATTATCATTATTATTATTATTACTGTTGTTATCATTATTATTATTATTACAGCGTGCTGTGCGAATAGGCGTCAAAATAGGAACTACAGGCTTCATCCCCAGCTAGTGCAATGCTCGCGGTGAACCTATCAAATACGCTGCAGCTGACCGAGCTGGGAATATTCAAGCCAATTTTACACGCCAGCATTTGAGAGCGAGTTAAAGATTAGAAAGAAGCAGATGCCCTTAAAAGAAACAAGAGTGCACAGGCTGTAGGCTACAACCTTCAGGTATTCCAACCACAAGCTTCCATCCATCCAGGGATTAAAAAAGTAGAAAAATAAACAGGTTTAGGAAGAAGAAAAAAAGAAAAAGAATGACAGCTCTTGCCTTTTATTTTGCAGTCATGTTAAATCCTGTCTAACCCATCGTTGCCATCCCTTAGAGGGGTTTCACTCGCATGTTGGAATAAAAGATGCCCGGTCCGTCCTTATTTGTCTGCCTCTGGGGTCCTTAACCCTCCTCCGTCACTCTGCTTAGCTCGCCTTCCTCCAGGTTAGTAATTCTTGGAGATTTCTTTAATGCACAAAAACGGATGCAATGAGAGAGGGGGGAGTACTGTGTATGAGAGTGTGTGTGTGTGTGTGTGTGTGTGTGTGTGTGTGTGTGTGTGTGTGTGTGAGAGAGAGAGAGAGGTGGAAGAAGAGGCGGAGCAATGGAAACACGTAGAAGAATAAAGCCGAGAGGACGCGCTGGATGTTCATTGACAGCAGGCTGACAGCGGCCGCTAAAACGCGGAGTGGAAGAGCGGCGCGCAGCTGGAGCACCGCTGGAAACGGGATGAGCATCATCATGCATATTTCATAACCAGATGATGAGCGCCGTGAGAGTGTGGGTGGGGGTGTAAAGTGGGAAGGTGAATGGGGAAAATGACCTGCGACGATGATCGTAACCGCTGCAGGTGTGGCAGCGGCGGTTCCGCTTTCATGCACCATTTGCGGCACACGCCGGCTTTGATGCCAGATCACGTGAGAGATTCTGAGGGACACGCGCAAGAAAACTGAGGCAGAGCGGCTACACAAGGCTGGTGCACTGCACAGTGGAAACAGGAATATTAATATCAACATTATAGCTGCTGGTTCCATGTATGCTAAATAGACACCTTTAGGGATTTAAAGGAGTTCGTTTCAAGTGTTTTGTGACGTGAGCCATTTCGAATAAAAGTTGGTTGCAGGCATATTTTTAAATGACATTAAACTCATTATACGATCAAAGCAGTTCCACACACCTCTATCTAGGAGTGTCTGTACCACCACTCCCTGCAAGGCCTTTCTTATCTGGGTGACTTTTATCCTATTGGACATTTCTCAGGTCTGACCCCACAACTATACATTCCTCTTCCTGACCTCTATCACTGTTCCAAAGACAGTCTCCCTCTACCACTTGTTTGTAGGATTTGAAGGACAACATTAAGAGGACAGAGGCTCTACCTAATAAGGGCTCTAAAGTCAATTACCACAAGCGGCTTGATCTGCCATAATAAGCCAAAATAAGAGTGAACTTCTTGAGTTGGATTTGAGAATGACTGAGCTCATAGATTCTTCCAAAGTACAAATAATGACGTTTATTATTATAAATACACATCAAAAAAAACCTGTGTGGATCCATTTGCATATTACATTGAACAGCTCAGAAGCTGATTTGTGGAATTCCAAACATGAAAAAAATACTTCCTTGCACTTTTTTGGTTGTAAGAATTTTGTATTAAACCCGAGGATTTAATCTGCCCAGTTAAAAGCCTTAAATGGAAAGAAATCTACCACTTATTTATGATTTAGGCTTTAAAAGAAATATTCACGGGATCAATTTACAGTTGCAATTTTTTGAGACTTATGGAAATCCATCAATTTCATTTTGAAGACAACATCCAAAGGTAGGTAGTTACCTATATTATGTGGGCTACATTGGTCGGAAATGGACAGAATTCAGAGTAAATATCTTTGTTTTGTGACTTTGTGATGAAAGCCATCTCTGGTAGTCTGAAAATGAAATTAACACATTTTGTTACATTTTATTCACAGAAAATGACGCATCCATTTATCATGCATCACGCTGAACATCAGTGGTTCCAAGCATGATGCATCTTAACTTTTTATAATTGTCAAGGTGGCTCCTGGGTTGAGAAACGCAAACTTGCACAAAGCAAAGTGTGAAACAGAACCAAACCTAACCGAGTATACTTGGTCTGAATGCATTTTATAGTCTGTGTCCTTTTCCTTTCCACAACAGTCAAGTTCAATCTTCTTCAGAAATCTGAAAAAATATCCATATAGATGAAATCTCAGTCTCTAGTTCTTCTCTCCTTCAGCTTTGGCCTACTTCACCACAGTGACGACATGCTTCTCCTTCTCAGACACCACGGGAACGCTTCCTGGTTTGCTGTGTTTGCGAACATTCCTCTCCCTGAAAAATAACACAAGGAATCATGAATGTGAAATGAAGCTTTCTGGTGAGAATATTCAAGGAAGGATGGAGGGACGGGGAAGGGAGAGAACAGCAAACAGTGAGGATGGTGACTGAATATGAGACTGTTGACCTAACACCTACGTCACAGACAACACTGATGCACTCTGAAAATAATGCATAAAGGACAGATAGTTAATCATTCACAGTTCAAACACATGTCTGACGTATCATAATACTCCTGGTAATTAAGGGGGGGGAAAAAGAAGCTATGAATCACTGGACGGCAGTGCAAACTAGGACAATCAATCCAGCATATAAATGAGTATTTAATGCCAACTGAGACCATGTCATAGAGGGCAGTCCCATCTGTGGTATTTTCCATCAGGCTGGTGTGACTGCTTTAGGTCAGACATTTCCTGACATCATGGATAAAGAGTGACTTTAATGTGGCTCCTATAACAAAATCAGTTTCTGTGTTATGTAGAAAATGAACGCGTACTTTCTACGACGAGCCTCCTTCATAACCCTCAGCTCCTTGGTCTGGTGGTAGATGGTCTTTGGTAGATGTCGGTGGCGAGCGATGCGCCTGATTTGTGGGTGGTGCTGGAACTTCTCTTTTAGTTTCTGACTGTAGTTGGCAGCCTCTCTCTCCCTGGGGGCCAGCTATATCACACCAGAGAGGAAGAAGTTATTACATAAAACAAATTTTAAAAACGATGGAAAAATTAAGAGAGGAGATGAGTGAGAGATCAAAGAAGACATCAAAGAAGGCAAAGAGAGAAGACGACAATTAGGAGAAAATGTATACTGGGGTCATTGTTGACCCTGGAAGCCAAATTCCGCAAGTTAAATTTGGTTGCCCTTCTGCAGCTTTCACACTGCGTGACCACCAGCAGCTCAGGTCTGCTTCGTTGTCATGGAGCTATAAAACAATCCATCCTCAGACCAGTCAAAAGACTTCCTATTTCCGTTTGATTTAAAACATGGCGTTCAAGTTATTGCAGAACTGGGCCCTGTACTATGAAGCAAGCCCAGCATATCCAGGGTAGGGCTGTTTGATATAACGATATATATCGGATAACGATATAAAAACATCCATCGTTTCATTTTACGCTATCGTTTGTTTCGTGGTGTCGCAAAATAAACTGTTCACGGCAATATTTTTTCATTGTTTTAATGGTCACTGTAGTGGCTATATTCATTTCTTAAAGTTCTCTCTTTCTCTTATATTTAATATAACCACACTATGGACAGACAAGCGCCTGTTTCTATGCGTTGTCGCTAGCAGCAACGACGGTAAAACCATCGCGTGTCCACTTGTTTATTTTCCACATAATCCTTTCACAATAAAGCTCATGATCCTGTTGAGACTTCTCAAAATAAACTGAATCACGTGAAAAGGTATGCAGAGTATTTACAGATGAGAAGCAAAAAAGAGCCGCCAGGTGCTAAAAAAATAAACCTTAAACGTTAGAACAGGCGCTTGTCCGCAGCACGCCGTGTAATAAATACTCAAAGAAATGGCGGCCGTTACAACTTATGTCTAAAAATGTATGGTTTAATGCATCGGTTAAAACACTTGACTCCAGGTACACGACGCCCAGCTTGAAACACTTCAGCTGCCCGAGATTCACAGAATTTACAGAAAATGTTAAACTTTTGTGATTTATATCGTCATTGGGACGATAGATGTTTTATATCGGGATATGAGATTTTGGTCATATCGCACAGCCCTAATCCAGGGTATATTTCTATTATCTGGATCCACTTACCCCAACGTCGGCAATCAGGATAAGTAACACACACACGCACGCACACACACGCACACAAACCCTTGTTCTCATCTAACTCTGAGAAAGAAAGTAAATATAATTACATAAATATCTCCTCTGAGACAGTCATGATGTGCAATTAAATACAGGTTTTTTTCAGTGAATACTGGTGGTGACTTCTTTCAGCCACAAACAGGAACGTGCTCAGTGGACTTGTTAAATTGCTATTCTAACAGTGCTTGTTTAGAGCTGCAGTTACGGTATGTTGTCTAATGTTATAAAATGTTGGACAATACACTAAGCAGTAACTTCTTTTTGACAACATGTTCACTCAAAACTGAATCAATGTCTGTTAAAAAGTAAAAAAAAAAAAAAAAAAAAAAAAAAAAGCCGGTGGCTCATAAAAACCACTGGCTAGCTGAGCATGTACTGGCTGGAGCTGCTCCCTTAAAAGGCTTTTATTCTAATTAAAAGCAATGATTTGTCTCAGATTCAATTTGCTAGAGAAGAGCTGCTGATGCTGATCCTGTTGTACTAGACTAATTCCCCTGGATACAAATACTAAACACTGATTGTATAATCAACAGGAAATTCAAAATATGAGACAGTACACAATTATTCATTTCATAGGTTTTGGTTTGGAGGGATCATACATACCGGTAGCAAGGCTCTTATGAGCCAAACCAAAGTTTCTAACCGGTTACAGTGTGGTGTGAAAACAAAGCATGACACGCTACAGTTGGGGAAGTGGGGGGTATGACGCTTGAGATGAGCGAGTGTAACATAGGGACAGCTGCTCCCAGAGAAAACCTGCACAGGGACAGTGTGACAGTGACTGTTGGCAAAACAGATGAATCTATTTAGTCATTTAGTCATCCTGTCAACCCAAAGTCGAGGGGCCTGCACTACATGGTGTCAGTATTAACTGTAATCCTGCTGAGGCTCTGAAAACTTAAGCTATACACACCCAACCCTCTGCAGAAACCGCCACCACAATAAACCTTCCACTGCTATTAAAACTAAACTCACACACACGCCCATTCAGCTATCTTAGTGAGGACCTTTATTGAAATAATGGTTTCCCTAGCCCCTTACCCTAACCCAGACCTTCCCAAAGTGTGGGGCCCGCCCCCTGGGGGGGCAAAGCCATTGCAAGGGGGGTGCGGAATGAAAAGGAGGAGAGAAAAAAACGCTTGGACACTGCTAGCACGGGGCGCCCACAGAAACGCAAAGCAGGAGATGAAGCATAGCTGAATATGTTTCCAAACCAACTTCATTCTAAGCCAAAGACTAGAAAATATGGTGAAGCATATCTTCCCTTTGGCTTCACCTGCACAAGTGCCAAGGTAGGTCTCCCCTGCAGAATTGGTTTTCCCTGCATCGAGAGAAGCGCTGGGCTGTTCAAATCACGGACAAACAATATCCCACAGTTGTTTATGTTTTTAAACCCGTTTTGCACAGAGAGGCATTGCTTAAAAAATGTATTGATAGCAATGAAAAAAACCAAAAAGACTGCACGTAAAATAATCACATCGTGACGCCTCTGCCTTTGTAAATGGAGGGACAGTAACTGCGTGTGTAAATGTAAGCGTGTAAAACCTGAAGATAGTCAGATTAACAGTATTTTGTCTCTACCTGCCATTCTGCAATTCATCTCATGTAAACAATAACGTGGCGCACAACGTGACGTGAAAAAGGCACATACCTTTGACGTTGCGTGACCAACTCTGTATTCCTCGTCCACACGTAAACGCAAAAAAGGAGTTTGAAAAAAATCTCAGTTTTCGGTGATTCGTAACGTCGTTTACGTGTGGACGAAACAGCTGCGTTTTCAAAAATACCCGTGTAGGTGTGGACGTAGCGTAAAAAAGAGTTAGTATTTTATTACTACCTGTAATTTATTGCAGATTACTTGTATTTGCTTAATTGTTTACTAAATGTTTGAGGTGTGAAATAAACCGCAATGGAGCAAAATATGGGTGTGTGTGGTTGGAGGATGTGTTTGTGCGTGTGCGTGCGTGCGTGCACGTGCGAGAGGGGGGGGGGGGGGGGGGGGGGGACATTTTTCTTGTAAAACAAGGGGGGCCCAGCAAAAAAAAGTTTGGGAACCACTGCCCTAACCATTAAAAATGAATTCACACCCCACTTAATCTTTTCTTTTTTTTAATTTGTTTTTAACCTTACACTAGACTATAATTTACAAAATGAGCCACGTTTTGTAGCAAGTCCTAAAACTGTCAGCTGACTCATTTGGAAAGTGTTTAGTGAGACCGCTGCTTCTCATAACTTAAGCGGGATCACTTTCCCCACAGACTTCTATACAACTGGATTTCCTTTTGCAACCACCTAAGCTGGCCTCCTACTGGTGTCTAGAGAGAATGCACATCCAGACTGCCAAAGAGGCTTATAACCAAATTGAGAGTTTCATTATGTCCGTGCTTTCATTGTGAGGTAAAAGTAAAAAAGAAAAAAAACTAGCAATGTGAGAAATATTCCACTACGAAACAGCTCTACACTTTGACTCTATGAGTCAACCGTCACACACAGATCCAGACTAGTCACTGAATATAACGTTTTGTCGTCTTCTTGGGACACCTACTTCACAGCCTGTCTCCCTGACATGCCCGGTTATATGGAACTTGGCCTTCAACTTGGAAATGGTATTAGGGCTCACTCTAGTAATTCTGAAACTTGGTTTTGTAGAACATCAGCTTGAAGTTGCTCTATGGCACAGATCGAGATCAGTCACATGTGGCATGCTTGGAACACACACCAAGTGACGGCTGTAGCAGGGTCCTTGCTCACAGTTGCTGCTAATCAGGGACTTGACCGTCATCACCAACCAGCTCAACCAACTGATGCCTTTTTCCTTACAAACGTGTAACTATTAAGAGGAGAAACTTTCCAACAGTATAAGCTTTATTACCAAGATGCACAGTTACAACAAAGAAGTCATCGACCAAATGCAAATTTTCTTACTTTTTGTGCAAAGTTTATACATTTTTAGCAGTCTGTGTTACCTTCAATCCAAACTCCACAGACAGGCTGTGGATACCTGTGTGTATTTGCTTTTGTTCCGTCGGTGTTACCCCAAACCATTTTTAATGTTTCCGACTTATCCATGTGTAACTTCAGTCAGCGTGTATTGTGCTCTGTTCTCTTTTGGTAGTTACACTGTGGCTTAAAGTCTACAGTGTACACACCAACAGCTGTTGCTGCTTTGCCGCTTTCCCTCTTGTCTGACTTATGTTTTATCAAATTCTCCATGTTTCCTAATATCTGCTATCAACTGATTAAGTAGAAGGTTATAACAAGATGCAAAAGACTGAAAGCAAAACCCAACTCATAACAAAGCTACAACGCCTTGTTTCAGACTGTAAACGCCTTAAAAAACATAAAAACTAAATCACAAGCACTATATTTTCATGTTATTGACTCAAAAAGTAACAAAGCATGTGAGCATCAATAATTCAGTTGCGTTGACTCTTAACATCTTTTAGGTCTTGGTCTGAAATACAAAGGGTTAAGCTAGAACTGGAGTAATGTGCAGCATCAGATAGAGAACTCCCCGTCAGTGCAGCGTGCTGTACTGATGGTGACACAGACAAAGCCTTGAGTCGGCGTTTCAGCATTTCCTGATAATTAAAGACCATCTGAGTACAACTTGAATGTTAATGCTTCATTATTTTCAGAGTGGCCCCCCGCTTTAAGTGATTGGCCGATTTTAAACTGCTGATAGGAGCAGCCCTTGTCTGATCTCTTTAAGTGCAAAGCTTGCAAATAAATCTCCCCTTACACAGTTACAGTAGAACAAGTGCCAAAAGCAGGCCAGTTTTCCACTCGGAGCCTGCATTAAGAGAATAGGCGAGAGTGAATCCGATTAGTAATGAAAGATGGCTGCTGGAGATGGCACGAGAGAGGCAGCTGATCTTCGTGAGTCAGCCACGACCAGGATTGACAATAGCACAATATAAATGCTGATTTCTGCCATTAAAACCTACATAAAAAAAATTATTGCATTAACGCTCTCTAACAAAGACAGCTGGAGTGGAAATTTGGGAGAATGCTTTGTCGATGATTTGTTAAATAACTGCACAAGCACTGAGTTTTTTTGCCCCCCCCCCCCCCCGGAGCCCCTGTGCCAACCGGTACATTGTACTTATTGAGAGAGTGACTCTACCCTAAGTCAGCATCCATCAGGGCACTTGGCAACAGTAGTGCCGTAGCTCCTGGCACAGTCACCCACTCTTACACTGCTGAAGGTGGGCGCAGAGCCACAGCGGTGTCGAAGAATCCAGCTAACTCATAAAACAAGTAATAAAGTGAAGGAGAAAGATATAGTGTGTTTGACAGCTGAGGAAAATACAGCTGCCGACTGGCAGGTAGACATCGTGATGAGGAATTACCTGAAAAGTTGCCAAGAAGCAGCAAGTTGCCTTTGATATGAAATCAGTAGGAATAATGGAGAGAAGACGAGGGCAGACTCACCACTCCTAGTTTCTCGGCTGCGTTGGCTTTCCACAGTCGGATATTCATCTCGTCTGAGCCGCTCAGGATGTACTTGTTGTCTGCAGACCACTTTATACAGATGACGTGTTGCATGCGTTTGGTGTGGTACACCTCCCTAAATTTTAATTTTTAAAAGATTGCAAGGGAAACAACAGGAATCCAGTAATTACTGTACACTGTACACCTAGAGACACTCTTCAAACCACTGATGAAGTGCATTTTATAAGCCAGCCCTCACCAAAACAACTCTTGTATTATGACAGAAGAGGGCTTACAGAAATGTGGTTACACAGCTCAGGTTTGTTGTTGTGGAGCTAGAGGTTTTTTGTGTTTATTTGTTTGTTTTTAAACAGCACCAGGTAATAAACAGGTATCATGATAATGTTTAATATCTGCTTTCTGATTACATAACAGAATTGAGCCTATAAGTAGAGTAATTAGTAACACTTATGCTCTATCTGCTTTGATCTCACAAAAAAAGGGGGAAAGTGATGCAAAAATACTATATTTCTACTTGCTGCCTACTTACTAATTGCCACGTAAGCCCTCACCAGCCCATGCTGTGATGCTGTCCGGCTGGCAGCTAATGTAACACTACTACGGCTATTTGTTCTGGAGCTTGACAACAGTACAAACAATACAGCATGTACTATTAAGTCACATAGAAACCAAACAACGGGTTTGTTTTTTTGTGGTTCATTATCAACCAGCAGCCATAATCTGCTACTGTGTTCAACACATGGCCTTTTTCACAGGGTGTGTTTGGAGCATTTTGACATTATCCTAGTAGAAAATTCACAGCTGTTATTATTACACTTGCAATTGATTTAAGTTAATGTTTAACAGATATAATAAATAATATACTCAATATTTAATCAATTCAAGCCATCAGCAAAAACACATTGATTTATTGCTGTTCCTTTTCAAAGACATTCTTCAGCTAAAGCCTTAATAGATCATTAAAGATTAAAATATGAGCCAATTAACATTAGCTGTGTAACAGTTCTAAAACAGACTTAAATTGAGATACGAAGATTGTATAATGTGCAATATGAGTATTGTATTATGATGTTCATAAATTATATCATGGCAGAGAGGAAGAGCCAGTAATTGCTTCATTACTGTAGCACTACCAGCTAGTAGCTTCTGGTATGTTAGCTAGCTTTGTGTAAATATACACAGCTTATCTGAGCTGTTATCCTCATCTTCTCCTGATTTTTGCTAAATAAAGCGAATATTTCTTTGTTGCTGTTCAAACAATGTGTTTAAATGTAAAGGAAGAAGTGACACTGAAAACCTTTTTTAATAAAATGTATAACTGCATGCTAATTAGCCAGAAGCTAATGTTATTTTGCTAAATAGCAAACGGTCAGTAGTTAGCACTACAGACATTACGCGAGAGAGAACTGGGAAGTCAAACCAATGCTGAATTGTGAAATGCTAATAATTGTTTAAATTAAACTTCATTTAAATGAGGCTTCAAAAAAAAAAAATCCTGACAGAGTGTTCATAAATGCTTCAACATGGTTTCCATGTGGCGAGTCCTCCTACAGGTACCCGATTAAAGCCATAGACAATATAAAAGGTGGATACAGCTTCTGGTTCTGAAAAGTGAAGCCATCAGGGTCCATTAGCAGTGGTTGCTTAAACACAGGCAGTCTTATGGAAGGGAAAAGGGACCACCCACTTTTTAAAATGCTCCAAATTCCCCATCCTTTTTCTCCAGTCTTATCAGAAAATCCTTATATACAGAGTTTTGACCCTGGAACCAAACTAACTATCTACAAAAGTGAATAACAAACATTAAAATGTCCTTCACCTTTCTTATAAAATTTAATCCTTTTCCTTTTTGTAGTGTTTATATGGTTAAAAACAGTGATGAATAATAATATTTTTGAATATATTTTGCAGTTTGTGTTGTGTATATAAAGTAATGCAAAGCCCAGTTATAGATCTAGTGCAGTGTTCCTGACCTGACATTCAGTTTTAATCAGACAGGCTTGTGGTTGCAACAGGAGCACATACCGTCATTTCAATACTCATTTTACGTCTGCTTTGGATTATTACAATGTTGTGGCTCATAATCAAAAGCCCTATTGAGAATATGAATGGGATTTTTACTTCCTAAACCTCAGTGTTGAGGTTCATAGAAGTCTATGCAAAATCATCGCTCCGACTTTACCTTGGAAAACACTGAGTTTACGCGCTCAGTCACTCGTTTTGGATAATACTGCATAAAACATTAAGTGACTTTTGTAAATTTTGGTCACCAACCAATATGCTCATTGGCTGACACATTTTGATTGACAAAATGGCCTAAAACACCGAAGAGAGCGAAGGTGAAAACATTCATCAATACAGAGCTTCACAAACCAGAAGGCAACATCACGGTTGCTACATCCATTTTTTAGTTGGTCTATAATCAGGCATGGCAGTCTGGTGAGAGCTGCAGTGTTTAAAAGTCATGAAAGTAAAGAATGAAAGGAAATAACATCAGAAGAATTACATATTTTTTTAAGTTATTCCCACTCAAAGGGGGTCAAAAACAAAGCTATGAACCAAACCAAAGGATTTATGCTATAATTTAATTGCACCACAAATTATACAGCATAGTCAGCAACAGTACAATTTTTCCTAACACTTTGCTGGCACCATAAAGTTTGATCAGCATTACTGACCTGCTATGTCCACCGTCCTTGGCGAAGATTCGGATGGTCTTGTCAAAGCTAGCAGACACAAACTCCTTCCCCGTGGGAGCATAGTCAACATCTAGCACAGCAGACACATGGTCCATGTGTACCGTGATGGGCTTGGTCAGGTACCTCATGTCATATGTGTAGAGGCTGGTGAAAAGGAAAAAAACAAAAAACAGTTTCTATGAGCTGGGGGAAAAAAAAAAAAAAAGGACCAGCTAAAATATGATTAAATCAGAGTTTCTTTCCTAGACTCACTTGTAGTCCTCATTTGCACATGTGAAGTAATAGGCTTCCATGGGGTTCCAGCTTAGCGTGTTGCTCCTCATTGTCATGATGACCTTAAGAAGAAAGTAAGAGCAAAAAGTAGCTGATTATCATGTAAATTAACAGGGAGATAAACAGATGCATTCCTGCACAAACTGTAAGGGAAGATTTACCTTTTTAAGTGGTGTAGATTCCCTCATGTCGTAGAGCACTATACTCCTGTCAGAGGCACAGCTTGCAAGAAGTTCAGTCTGTGGAGAGGATAACCCTTGACTTTATTTATCAGCACATGTGTTGGCTTTAAGTCGCAATAAACACCTGTGAGCTTATACGTCCAAGCAACCTTTTTCGTCACATGACTGGAGGGCGGGGCCCATGTATGTGAGATGTAGCACGTGGTATCTTACCTCCACAGGGTTAAAGTGCACAGAGCTGAAGCTGTCTACACCCCAGGTGAAAGAGCGGATCGGGCTGCTCCTCTGCTCATCCCAGATGTCCACCTGCTGGCCGCACGTTGCAAATACAGGATCGTTCTGATGATGATCCAGACCTGTGTACACAGTCTACAAGGGACATTTTTTTTTCATTCATACTTCACTGATACATGAATATGCAATTCTATGCGATGAAACAGCAAAATTATTACAGCATACTTTGCCCAGGATGGTGTTAATTGGCTCCTCTTCTTCTCCGTAGCCTGGTGATTCCATCTTCCATTGTTTGATTGTTTTGTCGTCACCGACCTGTTGCAGAAAAAGAAATCATGTTAGATGTCAGCTAATATGAAGTCAAACAATTCGGAAAAGTCTTCAAAAAGATGATCAGTTACCGTAAAGAAAGAGGTCCCACAGTAACGCACAACCATTCCCCGCACAAAACCTTCATGTGCCTGAAGCGTCCGAACGCACTCGTGTTTGGACAGATTCCACACCTTCACCTGAAGATCAAATCCAAAAGGAGAGTCCTGTCAGTTTGCAAGAATGGCTGAGATAAAAGGAAATGCATCTCTACATACCTCCCCATCACAGGAGCCTGACAGCAGGGTGGAGAGGCTCTTTGCGTGCTTGGCCATACAGTTCACCCCATCTCTGTGACCATCCAGCGAGGCCACGAAAGGCTTGGCAAACACACGCTCCAGCTTGGTGGCGTTCAGAGCTCGAGTGTACTCCCTGCTCACCTCAAACGGATGAAGGGACGGGTCATAGTTTCTGGGGACTAAAAATACACAGCAGTCACTTCTTTATGTGCTCAAAGAAAAGAGCATTTCCATTAATTAAAAAAAAAAAATCCAAGCGTGCAGGTATGTTGCTGCTAACCAAGTCAAGTAACACAGACTGTTTAGGCTCCATAATAAGGAGTTTAGAAATGTGTGAAGCAAAATTTGTAATTCCGAACGTGCTAAATGCAAAGACAGCTTTGCAAAATTAGATTAAAAGCATGACTGTTGTGTCAATAGCTTTAATCAGATGCTAACACTGTAGCTCTTTCGTATGTATGCTGTTAGCTATTTAGCCGAAGAGTTTCACTTACCGCGCTGAATATCCAGTTTGGTCTCCCGGACATAATCATCCGGATTCCTTGCGATGACTTTAACTTTCATTTGGTAGCGGAGGGGCACACGCTTACAGAAAGGGAAAATTATAGCAACAAAAATATTAGCAAGTAGTGAACACACCAGCCATGTGTTGATAGTGAACAGAGTCGGCGATCTCGCGTTGCATTGTGGGATGCCCGGTCCTCCTGGTTGCATCACTCACAAGTAAAGAAACGAGTACTAAAGTTACAACATTTAGAAAGAGAAGGACCGGAAATAGTTTTTTCTTTTGTTTGTTTTCAGCTAAATCAAGGAAAACCAACGCCAACCTTCTGAGAAAGGTTCACGGAGACATCAAGCGACCTTTACCGAAGACACTTGAGAATAAGATATAATAATTAAGGGCAATATTACAAAATTATGAATAAATAATAGATATAGAAAAGCCTGTAAAAGCGCTACTTAAATCATTATTTGAATAACCAAACTGATTATATGTAATTTATGTGGAAAACAGTTTTAATATAGTTAAGTTTTATCAAAAATGTCTCCGAACCATCATACAAAATATGTCGACGTAACTAATCCTAACTTTTGTATTAGTAAAATAAATAAATGAATGAATACAGCATATTTCATGTGTGAATTATTTTTGAAGTATTTAACCGGAAGTACTATTTCAACAACGGGAACTTGTCAGTACTTAATAATAACAGCAAGGTCGAGCACTGGGTCTGCGACTTGACTCTTGGAGAGTGCGTTACACCTGTGAGGTACCTCCGGATGTCAGAAACGTGGTGCGTCATTAGCACAGGAGAGATATGAGGACGCTGTTCCGTCCTCGTACTGTATGGAAACTGCAGCAGAGTAAGCGAGGGGTCGCCTCAGTTTTATAGAGAGTTACATTTTGACACGCTGCGTGCTTGCGGTGTTGTAAACACTGCTATCTGGTAGGATCTAGCTAGGTAGCTAAGTTGCCCATGAGCATGAGCTCCGCTCCAAATCACGGTCCCGTTTCAGAGACAGGACTGCCCGGCAAACCCGTGTCCGCTGTCTCGTTCGGCGGACGACTACAGAAGGTCTTTAGCCATGTGAAGGTAGAAAACCTGATCGCGGGACTCAGCGGGGGAGTGGTGTCAACTCTGGTGCTTCATCCTTTGGACCTGGTCAAAATCAGGTTTGCAGGTACGGCATGAAAATATGAACTTTTAAAATCAATTTCCTTAGTGTCTGATGTGTCATGCTACTATGACTTTACTTGAATCTGCTAAGAAACTACTGCTATGATGTGTTTAATTTGTATCATATGACTTCAAGGTCCGTAATGTCTTTTAAATGCAGTAAGTGATGGACTTGAATTAAGACCGAAGTATAGTGGCATGGTGCACTGCATGAAGAGTGTCTGGCAGCAGGAGGGACTGAGGGGACTCTATCAAGGCGTGACACCCAACGTTTGGGGTGCTGGTGCATCTTGGGGCCTCTACTTCTTCTTGTACGTAAGCTATAAGCTTTAATGAGGACATGAAACGCTACACATGAAAGATAATTTACATCATGGAGCCCTGTTCGCAAAAACTGACGTAGGTGTAACACTTTCTGTGAAGCTAGATCACTTTTGTGCTGTCCCTGGCTGTTACAATGAGTTTTATGTTAAGAAACCGAGGATGTACTGTCCACTTTCACTGTCTGACTCTTTAGCAGTAAGTGGCTGCTTGTTGTTTTGTTAGCTGCACTGAAACTGGAGAATCTAGCTGTTAGCCGTAATGTTCGGGTTTGTACAACACCCTATGAATGAAAAAAGCAGCATGTATGACTTTACAACTGCAAGATGTCTTATTGCCCTTGCCCTGTTCCCTCACAGCTACAACGCAATCAAAGGGTACACAAAGGAAGGTCGTCAGGCTGAACTGAGTGCCACAGAACACCTGGTGTCAGCGGCTGAAGCTGGTTAGTACTACCCGTGTTTGAACGCTGCTGCACTCCCCCACCATATAATCAGCACATGATCAATAACAGCAGCTAGATATGACTGCTACAAGCTGGTAGTAACTGACAGGGAGTTAGTTACTTGTGGTTCAGGGCAGCCTTACATGCTTGTGTGAATGGGGGAAACGAAGGCATTTACAGCCTTCACAAGATTTTCAATGGAAATAAATTGAAGAAGCCGATGACAGGGAGGTTTTATAGCTACCATCAACAGTATAAAAATGAAACCAAAACAGATGTTTTATTGATTTGATCTTGTGATTTTTTTTTTTTTTTTTTTTTTTTTCTTTCCCGCCATCAGGCACTTACACCATTCTAATGAGAAGGTTAGAATTATACCTGGGTGGCATTAAAGAGCCTAATGCACAAATGCACTCTGTTGCGCTTCTTGTTCAGTTTGGTGACACGGTGAGCTAATTCCAAACTGTGTTGTGCACAAACAGCTGGGCATTTGTGTGAGATCTCTAGCACAACTTCAAATAGGTCTTTTTTCCTGTACCACTTTAAAGTCAGGAAGTCCTTGGTCCTGTTCGTCAAGTCATAGATATTGAGTTATAGTAAATGACTCTTCACTGAGGGGCCTGTGTGCTAATCATGGGTCTAACAAAGTAATAGAAGTCACGTGTGTTTCCTAGTGACATTTCCTTTCTTGTCCTTGCCTAGGCATCCTCACGCTCACCCTTACCAATCCAATCTGGGTGACCAAGACCCGGTTGGTGCTGCAGTACAGTGCTGACCGAAATGGCAAGCAGTACAAGGGGATGTTTGATGCTTTGGTTAAGATCTACCGCCATGAAGGAGTGTCTGGACTCTACAAGGTGAGACATGAGTGTGTTAGTGTTCCTTATGATGTAAGATTGCATGGTTAGCAAGTTTAAACATTTGGGAGGGGTGGCTTAAACTGGGAGATTTTTCTACACCTGTTAATGCCAGAATGTTTTAGTAGTCTTTATTACTTCCATATATTTATTCTCAACTTTCCTTCTTTAAAATATTATCCCTGTTGAGTAACACTCACAGACATAATTTCCTCGTCCATGCTCCTTTGTGTCTGCCTCGTCCCAGATGGTGAGATTCAGTGTAACAAGTTGATAACCCTCATTTGTGGCAGCTTTTCTGTCATTTGTTTGGTTCAGCTTAAACATGCATACCCACTCATAAAGAAATCACAGGCATCTCAGCTTTGTTACTGAGATGGCACACTAGCAACAATTCCTTAAAGACCTGACAAAAAAAGTAGCCCACTGTGGTTTTCAGACTACCTGTTGGTGTCAGAGGAGAGACTGTGCTGTCGCTCGCTTAGATACCAACATGGTGTGTTTGTGTGTGTGGTGGGGATCATTAGGTTTACCACCAAACATTCAGTGGAGATTAGGACTCATATTTCATATTCAGATTTTGGGAGTAAGTACACTCATTGTTAAAGAAAGAAGGCTCGGCCCTGGTGCAGCTTTTGTTGGTTTGCTGAGTGATGTCCTGGCATGTTTTCTTTTTGAATTATTTAGCTTTTTTCATGTTTCTAAGTGGGGGGACAAATTAATGTGTTCTGAATATCCCATCAGATCTCACTTTTGCTTATTTTGATAGGAATACTGAAGACCTCGTAGGCGCTATTGACTTTAATCACCACTAGAGGGCATCAGCTACCTTTCTAGCTGGAAAAAAACACAACCCATTTATACAGGAGTGGAGGTTTTAAGCAGTATGTCAGCTTCTTCATTAACAATATTGAATTGTAATTTGCTGTCGGAAATGTTATACCTAAAGTTCAAGAGAAAATAGGGCCAAGGGCCCTTAATTTAATTAAGTTCATTTTCATTTATATAACGCTAAATCACAACAACAGTCACTTCAAGGCTCTTAATATTGTAAGGTATAAACCCTACAGTAAAAACCACAACAATCAGATGATCCCCTATAGCAGGGGTCCCCAATCCCAGTCCACGAGGGCCGGTGTCCCCGCAGGTTTTAGATCTCACCCTGGGTCAACACACCTGAATCACATGATTGGTTCATTACCAGGCCTCTGGAGAACTTCAAGACAGTTGAGACGGTAATTTATCCATTTAAATCAGCTGTGATGGATCAAGGACACATCTAAAACCTGCAGGGACACCGGCCCTCGTGGACTGGGATTGGGGACCCCTGCCCTATAGCAACCAGTTGGCGACAGTGGGAAGGAAAAACTCCCCTTAACAGAAACCTCCAGCGGAACCAGGTTCACTAAGGGGAGACAAGACAAAAGACACACTGTGGAAGAGAGCCAGAGATTAATACGAACTAATGATTAAATGCAGAGGGGTGTATAAACACACAGAGAGTAAAGAGATGGGGAGTCACAGATGTGTGGGCTTTTCAGTGGATAAGTCACACTGTGGGAATTTGAGTGTCAAGTCAGACCGACTTACAGAGTATGTCTTTAAAAGGGTTATGTTCCCGGTCTGCTCGGCACGTCTCATGGAGCACTGCAGTTCATGACTTACGAAGAGCTCAAGAGAGACTACAACAAATACAGAAAAGCACATTCAGACGCAAAGCTGGTGAGTCACTAACCATGAGCCACAGACAGGCTGGAAACATTGTTTAATAAAACTCAGCCATAAGGCTTGTAACTTTTGAGTCTAATGAGACAGAGCCCACAGTTGATAACAAGTGACTCATCAGTTTTCCTACACTGCTCTGCTCCCTTCTTCCTCCTTCCATTTATCTGTCTGTGCAAACAGAACCCATTGGAATACATCACAATGGCAGCATTATCCAAAATATTTGCCGTGGCCACAACATACCCATATCAAGTGGTGCGAGCTCGCCTGCAAGACCAGCACAATAGATACAATGGAGTTATTGACGTCGTGAGACGGACATGGAGGTAAGACACCGATCCACTCACAGTGGGACCGAGCGTGCCGGCCCCGTCTCAGGTTCTGAGCACAGTTCGAGTGCCTGTTATGATTGATGCTTAACATTTTCCCACTTGTCTCCTCAGGAATGAAGGTACCCTTGGTTTCTACAAAGGCATCATCCCCAACTTGATCCGCGTCACCCCAGCCTGTTGCATCACCTTCGTGGTTTACGAGAATGTGTCTCACTTTTTTCTCGGGCAAAATAAATGAGGTTTTAAAAGCAGGGCACGGACTGCCCCGAATGCTGCAAACTCGTGCTGACACGTTGGCGCCGTGCGGAGGAGATGCAGGGGAGGACCGTGTTGATCGACGCCGAGCTGTCGTCGTCCAGTACGTGTAAATGTGCTGAAGTGAAAATCACTCATGTGCACTGAAAATAAGTGTTGCCAAATGGAGCAGCAACAGTTTTTTTTTTCAATACAACTTCCTGACAGTTGGTGAAAAATGGCAGACGCACAATGAAGTTATAGGGAGCATGTCTGTTGCTGTTCACCTTTATGGGGACAATGTTGCTTTAACAGTTTGTTTTTGTTTGTTTTTATTAAATACTGGTAGTGTGAGGGTCTTTTCTAAAGAGGTGGATGAATATTTCATCATGCAGCAGTTTTGTTTACACTTTATGCTTTCTGGCAACAGAGAGATACAGTCTCAACTATAAAACTATGAAAAACTTCATTATAAACATCAAATTCATGATCGGCTCAGGTTCAGATGTTGCAGATGTGTGAGCCTGATGAGTGCTTTTTTTTCCCTGACGTTTTTGTGTCATTGTATCAGCTGTGCTTTATAAGATTTTATTATAAAATCTAAAATGTGCTTTAAATGCAGTCTCATGCCTGATTCATGTGAATACATTAAATGTTACTTTGTTGTTGCACAGGCAATAAATATGCAGTGTTTCAGAAGTGAGAAGTAACATTTCCTTAAAAAAGAAGTGCTTTATTAACAGTGATAATGCATATAAACAGGTCACAGGAGTACAGAGTTTAAAGGTACTGTCCATGTCTGTTGCTGTACTCTTAACGGCAGCCACAAGCTGAAAAAGCTACAGTACAAAGTTTATTTCTGGTAGACAGAAAAGTACAGTAATCGTAGGCTTGTCGACGGGTGTAGCATTTAAACAAAACTCAAAAATATTCACGTTCCCATCAGTGACGCCTCAGCAAACCACACCTGATCGTTGTGGCGCGTCGGATAACATGCTGTCACGCTACCAAAACTAGGTCCCTCCCATTCGTATTGCTTTATTTTCCTTACTTAGGCAATTCCTCTATGATAATCCTGGATACGGAATTCCAGCCTGTGGATGCGTCTCCTCTTGGATAATCAGCGCAGGTCCCCACCCACACCGCCACATCAACCAGCCCTGCTTTGACACCCTCACACAGCCCCTCAACTGCAGAGAGAGAGACGGAGAGGGAAAAAAAGAGAAGACGGTGCAAATGAATTTCAGGGAACACCCAAACCGAACGCCGAGACAAGTTGTTTTCTGACACAGCGGTGAAAAACTGGGCCTTTCAGGTTTAAAAACAGAAACAAAAAATAATTAAAACCATGTAATCTTTCATGTCTGCAGTCAACACTATTGTCATGTCTGTGCAGTTCATTTAAGGCTGTTCATTAGCTTAGCTTAAAAGGACTGAAGCTGGGGTGGAGCCAGCTTCACTTTCTAAAAGTCCCAAAGCAAAAAAGGGTGATAAATTGTGAGCTGTGGCTTCTTCACTTCCTCCATGAACAATTTGAGGAGCAGAAACTTGATGCTCTCAACTGTTGTTTCAGTTGATAACCCCGTATAATAACCCAGTCTTTTCTTAAAAAAACAACAAAAAACTTTAACCCTTCAAAACCTGCAGCTGAGACAGGTTGTCCCAACATGTTTTTGGCTGTAAATCTCACACACAGACTGTGTGTGAGGCACATGAATCCAATGCTCTAATACTGTGAATCTGAGAAGTGAACTGTTCTACACATCTATACAAGCCCTTTTGGGCACTTTCCAGAAAGTCTCCAGGTGTTCATCTCTCAGTTTCTGAAAGAACTGGAGCTGCTGTTACTCGCCCAAATCGCAGTAAAGAAGGGGGCTTGGTTTGCCATGTCAGCCTTGGCACATCAGGTCGCAGAAGGCTAATAAACAACATTTAATGTATTAAAAATACATTAAATGTATTTTTACAAGAAATGGGAGAAACTAGCTGTTTCCCCCGTTTCTTGACTTTGTTGTAGCTTAACTAGCTGCTGGAGTGTGCACACAGTTTTCATTTTAGTGTAAAAACCACAACAAAACATGAATTGGTCTGAAGTACAGTTAAAAATGTAAACTACAAAATCTAAGCGTCCTTATGTCCTTCATGTGAACCACTGGATTTAATTACTGCTTGGACTTTTTTCTCTCTTCTTATGGTGGGAAGCAACAGTTTCTTGCAGCAGCAACAGACTAAAAAATGTTCAACAGGAAATTCGTGTCACTCTTCACACAACTGCTTCTCAGGACGTCTGTTGTGAACGGCTCTCTTGAGGTTATTCCTATCTTTAAGTTCTGTCCTCTGACTTGGTTTCTCTAAAAGGTGGATTTTCTTTGAAGACATTCTTCACTAGCTTGACTTTGATGTTTAAAGTTATTGCTCCAGCCAGCATGGTGAGCTGTGCAGGCCCAGAGGCAGCAGAAGAGCTCTAAGACATCATGGTGCCACCACCCTGCTTTCTCCTTTAGAGCCTCCAATCTAGTGTCACTAATTGGAATAATTGGTAACTCCTGGCTCCAACTCTGATGATGCCATCAGCCGAGGGCTTGGAAGTCAAACCTGTTGATCTTAAGTGAGCCTGACCAGTGGAATTCCCATTTCTGTCAGTGTAAAGAAGTTTAATTGCACATTTGATCCCCAAGATATGTTAAAATAAGAAAAGGAAGCACAGTTTTAACAGGTAATCTTAGTTTTTTCTTTTTCTACGTGATAAAGAAATGCTTCTGTAACGGAAGAGAAAAACCTGTCAGCACAATTCTTCAGGCTAAAGTGTAAGAGATGGACATGTTAAATAGAAAATGTTCTTTTTTTATATTATGTATCATCATTTTGGGGTTTTTTTGTAAAGAAATTTCTACAGTTGACTGTGAAAAATGTTTTTTAAATCCTATACCTAATGACTTTGGTGTAGCATGAATGGCCATGGGGGAGGTCTTTATCAGTACTGATAAACCTGTAAAACCTATGAAAATACAGTTAAAAATTCAAAACTTTTGCCTTTCTTCACATTTTCCAAAGCTGTGAAATAGGACCAGATTTGAGTCTTTACTGGGCTGATTCTGGCTCCTGGGCCTTATGTTTGACACTCTTGGCTTAGGGGTTCATTGCTTTTCCTAACATGAACGAAAAGAGTGCAACTATTCATGTGTTATGAGCTAAAATATTTTGTGCTTGTTCATAATTAGGACTTGGATGAAGACCTGACATTAATACAGGAAATTCCACTTCACTTAATGTTTCTTTCCATAGCATTACTAGCACCGTGAGGTGGGAACAAGTATTGTTCAGAGTCTGTGTCGTACCTGAGGAAGTTCTGTGGATGTTGATGGTTGAGTTGAGCTCGGGACTCCCTTGGTCTAAGTAAATAATTGACTCTATGGGCAGTGGTCCTGTGCACTCCGCTCCGTTGAAGGTGAAGTACCACCTCTGGCAGCATGCGTTTTTACACTTGAGTCTGAGGGAGCCACTGAAGAGGACTCTGAGGGCGCTGTCAGAGCGCAGCTTGGTGAACGTGCAGTCCTGCGACGCAGAATGGAGCATAAGTGTGTGTTTAATGTGTGTTTGCAGTGATTGAAATGCCTGCATTCCCCACAGATACAGTGAGATACTTACAGCCACTTTACCCAGATCGATCCCGTAGTTCAGCGAGTTCCAGGCACACTGCTTGTAGTTGGGTTTCCAGGGTTCCTCAAAAACTTCAGTAACGCATTCTCCTTTCTCGCCTTTCAGTCCATCGCGGCCTGGGATACCAGGCGTCCCAGGAATGCCGTTGGCCCCAGGGTTACCGTCTCTTCCAGCGGTGCCTGCTGGACCCTGCAGGCAGCTGCCATACTGAAAAAAGAAACAAGGAGAAGAGGACATAGTGAAACAAAACCATACTACAACAACATGATAACAACAGAATCTATTTTTATCAGACTTCCTGTTTTAAGACTGTCTTTCTTCCAGTGAGGTTAAATCCCTGTTTAAACTGCATGCACCACAGACACCTAAATGCTGCCATCCATCCAACCATCACACACAAGGAGCCAGATTACACATCACACAAACAACTGTGCTGAAGGAAGTGCAAAAAGCCGTGTTATCCAAATCAAGCCAAAGCAACATGACCAACAACCATGAAGCCGCCGAGCAAGCAAAACATAGCTCTGCTGTTAATGAGGAACTGAAGGCTCGGCAGTGGCGTAAATTAGTGGCTGTCTGGCCACTCATCCCTTAATGTGATTCATTGTCCTGTTGAACCTTCTGCTATGTTTAAACAGACGCAGCATCCTACTCAGGCTGACTCAAACCCACGCAAACACACACACACACAGACGGGGGGGGCGCTTGCCAAGCCTTACCACATGCAAATATAGACACAATGAGGATCTAAATAGATCTGCCCAACGTGTTCCTCAAAGGGACGCTCTGACCAGTAGATTGCAGTGTGTCGTGTAGGTTCAAGCTTTTTTTAGGTGGAGGTGGCTTTTCCTTTGTAAGCAATTAGGGACACAAGTTGACATACAGAAATGTCTCCTCGCCCTTAAGTAAGCATGAAAGGTGAAAGCATTTTGCAGATTTTTGGAAGGTCGTTGTTGCCCTTTTGCTCAGTATGCATCTGTGAAGTAGTTATGGAGAGTAGGAGGGGGGCATGTGTCCAAAAGGCATTAGGGCAAGAAAAAAAAAAAGCAGAGGAGGAGAACAAAGAGCTTTTACACCAACATGGTCAAAGGAGCTTGCAAAGAAAAACACCAACATCTTAACCAGACTTAACCAGACTTGAATCTCTGGGGTGAAGTTAAAAAAAAAAAGTATTTCAGATGATGTAAATCTGAAAAATGCCTGGAAGTTAGAGAGTCAGAGCATTTATCATCAGCTGCTGTGAAACAGATGGTCCAGTGTCTGTTTTAGCCATTACACGGCTAACGCTGGAGCAACCTGGAGATGTGAGACCTGACATCATCTGTATAGAAGTCTGGGAAGTGTCTGGTGACAGCAGTAGATTGTGGGTTTGTATGCATGAAACTAAATAAAGCTGGAAGCATGGCTTTCATGCACCTTGGCAAAATTAGGTGGCAAAACGTGGAAACGATGCAAGGACTCCCCATTAGTCTTGGAGTTGGGTAAGGAAAAAGTCTTGGTGTTTTACTAAGATTTTTGGAGAGCTTTCAAAGCAGAGTAATGAATGGATCCTCTGTCCACTTCGCCACACAGCTGACTTTTATATTAGCTCCCAGTCTGCTCTTTCTATAGTGGTGCTGGCTGCCTGCATGAATTAGACTCCAGCCCTGCTGAATATTAGTCGCGTACAGTCTGCTACTGTAACTGGAAAACTAAAAGGCTGCAATTGGCCCGAAGAGCTGAGGAATCAGGAGCATTTTATGCGTTAGTCAACACAGAAGCAGGGCCTGAAGCTCTCCTGGAGCATGCAGAGCGGAGCCTGGGTATAATGCTCAGCTTTGCGCGATTTTTAGATTGAAAGGAAGCCGATGAGATGCAAAGCAGTATTTTCGTGATTACCATGTTGGCCAAGTAAGCAGGTCTTTCTTCTCCAGAGTGTCTAGTGCAGTTGGGTTTTTCGGCATCGTTTCCAGTGCACTAGACACAGATGGTGACATAAGGTTTTTTTTTTTCCTTTCTTCTTTTTTAAAATTTAATCACTGTGGTCACGGTTGTGGAATATTAAAGAGAAACTGCTTGGGCGGGCTCGACTGGGTCCAGAAAAATAAATACTAGTTTCACTTCTGTTTGATTCCTAAAAGATTCAACATCTGTGTGTCCAGTTGGTTCCTTCAATCACTAAACAGATGCATCATTGAGGGTTATGAAATCCTATGCATAAACAATGTAAGATTGATAGGTATCGTGGGACTGTGAAATTAAACAGTTGAACGCTGCCTTGGGCACTGTTAAAAATATCATATTACCCAGCTTTAAACGTACATTTAAGTTTTTTGCCCAAATTGCACCCACTTATAAACTATTCAAACAGTCGGATGGATAACAAAGGCCAGCAAACAGTATGAGGCAGACCACAACTTCCTGTTTAGTCCCCCCTTATGTCCACTCAGTCGTGGAGGACAGCCAGATCTGGTCTGGAGTAATAGAAAAGCAGCTGAGTGTATAACAGCTACAAAGTGGGATTTTCTGATGTGCTGCTGTCCACACTATTCTACATGTGGATAAATCTTTTAAAACATTTTTTCCTTCCCTCTAATGTTTAAAGATACAATTTAAAAATAGCAATGCATAGCGCTAGAAAAAAGAAGCCCAGAATGAGTTGTAAAAATAGGCAAAATAGTCAGTGGATGTTAAATGGGATGCACCGAAAAACAACTAAATGACGGTAAAGCTGAGTGTAATAATTACATGTTGACGTGAGCCTTTTTTCTCTCTCCCAGAGTTATAATGCCACAAAATCTGTCCACTCCTCTCCTGCCACATGTCTACTTATTTTGGAAGCTGTCGTTAACGGCTACACGGTAATCTTATCTAACCCCTTTTACCTTGTCGGCGTCAGGATCCTTTCGGTAGCCTCTGCTTCTCACCTTTTCCACCGCATAAAGAGGCAAAGCCAGGCAGGCGAGCAGCAGCAGGCGGACAGCGAGAGCAGACATCACGCGTGCGACAGAGACGGCCGACTACCGTGCGTTCTGCGCGACTCCAGCCGGTTATAGCCCAGAGGGCTGGACCAGGAGAGGGGGAAGGAGCCAGTCACCTCACTGAAATGCACTCTAGGGAAAACATAGCTGTGAGAGTAACGTTAGGGTTAATAACTGACTCACACACAGTCACATTCATTTCCATGTTTAATTGAATATTTTATCAAAATGAAACAACAGTGGTAGAAAATTATATTAAAAAGAAAAAAAAAGTTCACAAAAATGTTTGGAGTACTGATAAGACTACAGTAGAGCTACATACGTCATAAGAAAGACCCTCATCCACATGTCAGAATAGGAACATAACATAGAAAACATACAAGATTCCCTTTTAGTGTTACTGAAACTGTCCTTTCACTCCCAAATAAATCTATGTAAGTGAACTGAGGGGTAGCTCAGTCCCTTACACAGCACACAGACAGCACAGTAAGGCACTCCTAATGAATCACAGATGTTGTTCTGGAGGTACTTGAAGTAGAGATGCTGCATGTGGTCTTTTTTTTATTTTAACAAAAATGATCTCAAAACTAATCTTTCTATTTATTTATGACAACTTAGTAATCAGTGGATAATGCTACTAATGACAAATAGTGCAAAACTTGTTTTGTTTCGTCGATTTCATACACTGTTGATACTATAGGGATATCGTGATAACTATATATAACCCTGGTATCAGAAAATGAAATATCATGATTATGGTTTTACAGAAATAAAACATTCCCCCACCATGTCCATGCACTCGTACTTTCAGTTTAAATCCACGTTCCAATCTTAATTTCTGCCTTTAAGTTTTAAAAAAACATGAACTCATGCATTAGATTTTCAATCATTTCCAACTAATCAATTTAGTAAAAAATTGAACTTAAAGGTGCTCTTTCATCAATATTCCAAAAGAGAAAAGTAACACAGTAATAAAAAGTAAAGATGAACTTGATCGATAGTATTATTGAAATAAGCCAAGTTCATTTTGTTCATTTTCTGTTGGTATTTCAATGATGTCATAGATTTCTCTAGCCACAGTAACTATGAAGTAAAACTCAGATATCATGACAAGATTTTCTAAGCAAAAATACATTCTTTTAGAAAGCTTCAAAGCTGTATTTCACCAAAATTCACAGCTTTGAAGACAGTTCAGCACAGCATGCATTTCTGTAACAAAAACATGGAGAAATGACCAGAAAATGGAAAAATATATGTCTCTTTTAAGAAAAGTATTCAAAATAAAATCACAAGTTCTCTGAAAATCAGCTATATCAAGTTTAAGAGTACGCCTCAAAGGAGTGACACACAGTGTGTTTTACAGGATGACGTTTTAAGAACAATAGGACATTTAAAGACACTTTATCACAGGAAGACTTTCCTTGGATTCAATATTTGGCAATATTTTCACCTTAACAATTAAACTCTCAGTGTGGCGACCAGTCCAGTGAACGACTAAATATATGAGATATAAAAAAAGAGAATATTTACATAAATATTGCAATCGTTTACTAGCATGCATATATGCCACTGAAATCACAAGTTATAAAACAGCAGACTCAATGCATGTAGCTGTGCTGCTGCAACATTCAGGTCAAACAATGAGTAAAGCTGGAAGACAAAGTCATGACTTAAACAGACTAAATCGTCAAACACCGTTAGATGTGGGCTAACCCTCAGAACATCTGAAATACAAGTTTTGGTCTGTTTCCATTCAGTCACTCCAGTGTATTCAATAAAATCCCACAATGGGAACAACAACCAGCATCAAGCATGACTCCCATGTGACTGGTGTCATGGATGGGTGGATGGATGAGCAGACAAATTTGAAAGGTCAGATATCTCAGCAGCTGCTGTCCTTTGGGTCCTTGCGCTCCTCAGGCACCTGGAGCACCATCTGGTGGCTGGCGTCTTGGAGGCTGCTGGTGTGTGCTGGGTTTAAAGCTGAAAGCTGTTGCTTCTCACAGGGAATGTGCCTGACCTCTGATAGCTCGCTCCTTGGAGTTGCCCTAAAACCAGCCAGGACACATCACAGATTACTGCTGGTTAATGCTTGTCTGATGTTGCAGTGCATGTAATGTAAGGAACTGTACATATACAATCAATTTTTTAACATTTCAAAAATGGCATCTCACACCTCTCCTACTTACCTCCCATCTGCCACTCTGTGCAAGCTCTCTGAGCGACTGCTGACTTTACTGGAGCTCCCCGTTTTGCTGCGTCTCTCCCCCCCATCCCTCTCTCTTTCCCTATCTCTCTCCCCTCTCCTCGAGCTTCGACTGGAGGTGCCTCGGTCCAGGTGTTCCCTGGCTGAGGTCTCAGACAGTGAACCTTGCATGTGGGGCTCATGGTTGCCTAAGGCAGAGGTGCCTTGATTGCTGGTGGTGGAGACACTGGTGGGCGTGACTCCGGTACTCGTGCCCATGGACTTGGAGATGACCTTGAGTTTGTGGGAGCTTGGTTTGTAGTGCTTCTTCTTGTGCTGAACCCGGTTGTTGTGCTTTAGGAAGAACTCGCAGGACTCCTGGAGCACCCGACGGCTCTCGCTGATGGGGCTGTGGGTCACATGACATGGCATTAAACACATGATCTAGAATACTGTATTCTCACTCCATCAGTGACTGTGTGAAAGATCTTCCACGTGTTTTGCTGTGGTCAGAGTTGTGTCTTACTCTTTATTGCGGGTCCTGTTGAAAAAGTAGGCCCACTCAGAGCAGGTCTTCTTACTGCTGACCCAGAATACTGCAGATATGCCAACCACCAATGTCATCAAGTATTTCACCAGAAACAGGGAGAGGTCAGGGCGTTCATGATCTGTGGTCTAAAACAGTAACAAACTCAATGGTAATGAGATCCTTGTGATTTAGAGCAACTGGTTAAATTAAAAAATTCAATTTCTTACTTAAGACAAAGTCAAGCATTTCCAGTACAGGCATCAGGTACTGACTGTCAAAACAAGACTAAGCTATTTCCCACTGCAGCGCTTATAAGCTCACGTATTGTATCTTCCACATACCATACAGATATCCACTGATGTATAATTCTTGCACTACTAAAGCACTTCTAATGAATTTGGACCACACCACCAAATGACCGAACATGGGCACTACATGCTGTATGAAACAACAACAGGACAAAGACCTGGCCACTGAAATATCTGAAGGTGTGCGGCAGACTGCTTGGGAAATACAGTCGTCCTCCACCAGTTCCTGAGCTTGGAGAGACTCCTGTTGGAAAACCTTGAATTTTGGTCGCTCCTAAACAGAAGTCCGAACAAACTGGTGCTCAACTGGCTTGATGGAGGAAAAAATGGTTAATAATGTCCATATGTTTTGGACTTGCACCTTTATGTTTTGGGGATTTGTGGGAATTATTTCTAAAGTCTTTTGCTTTAATGTTTGCAGAAGTTTGACATTACTTTATGTTGGATACACCCCCATTACAAGATGCTGTGTTAGTGTTAATGTTGTCAAACATATCCTGAGACATGACATATTGTACACGGCTCCAAAGAGAATTGTGAGAATAACAGAGGGAGAAACAGTGTGCTTATTTGGCCCTTGAGACAAACTGATGATGCCAATTTTTTCTCCCCACCATCTTTTTTAAAATTTATAACCCTGCATTAAATTGTGATTCATCTAAAGACCTCTTGTTCTTTGTTTTTATTTATTTTAATGTGGAAAAATTATATTTAATAAATTAAAGAAAACTCATGTATTCTGCACTACATTTTTGAGGTACCGCAGCTTCTAAGACGTCTGTTACTTCCACACTGATCTGTCATAACAGTCTTGATTTTGGAATCCCTGTACTCTGCAGGACATTATAGATATTTAATAATTGGGATTTTTAAACAGATGAGCCTTTTGGATCCTTCTGAGCCCTGATCAGTTTTATGAAATTTTCACTGTGCTTTGGTTTTGCCCTTTTTCAGCAGTCTAAAAAAAGCTTGTCCTAAACTTTCACCCCATCTTTACTGAATGAATAAGTCACAACAACCTGGTTTAAGCAGGGGATGCTATACTCCTGGCAGCGGTCGTTTATCCAGGTGTTCTCCCAGCTGCTGCGGTGGCTCTGTTCGTAGGTGTAGCAGGCTAGCAGGGTGACCAGCGGGACCAGGTAGAGGCAGCTGAACACGCCGATGCGAATCATGAATTTCTTAAGCTTCTCCTGGTTGCGCTCGTCGTGCTGGATGACCTGTCGGACGTGATTCAGAGAAACGATACCTGCCAGGATGAGGAAGAGGCCGACTATGACGCCCACGCACAGTGGCGCCAGTACAAAGTAGCGCAGCGCATCCAGGTCGTAGAGCCCCACAAAACAGACTCCGCTGATGTTGTCTCCTTCAACTTTGTTCAGAGCCAGCAGCATGACAGTGAGTGCCCCAGGGATCCCCCAGGCAGCAGAGTGGAACCACACCTTAGACAAAATAAAAATATTGACTGAGCTGTAACTGCACATATTTCCTTGTTGTGTTTGCTTCCTATTTGCTACTAGGAAACAAACCTAAATACTTAAGAACCTTACCGCTTTCTTCTCAATGGCCTCACAGCTCCACTTGGGGCCGGCTGCCAGGAACCAGGTGATGGTGAGTATAACCCACCAGACGATACCGGCGATGGAGAAGAAGTAGAGAAGCATAAAAAGCAGAGTGCAGCCTTTGCTCTGAGAGCCCAACACCACTGTGTCAACCCCAGCAGGATGGGCCGCTTTGATGCAGGCTGCATTGTTTCCCAGCAGGAAGCCGATGAAGTATATGAGCGAGACAAAGCTATAGCACACAGCATAGAAGATTATGGGCCGCTCTGGGTAACGGAAGCGTTTGACGTCAATAAGGAATGTGAGGAAGGTGAAGAGTGTAGCACCCAGGCAGATGATGGAGCACACACCGATGAAGCTCTTTGCAAATTCTATGTCGTGGGGTTTGAAGTACATGTTGGAGCAAGGTGGAGCACAGTCCTGGGCGCCTAGGAATGATGAGCCATGACCTGGCTTGGTCTTTAGCTGCAATGGGCACCAGAAGCCCAGCTCTCTCTTAGCGGATGAGGAGATTGCTGGGGTGGTTAAAGGGGCTGGAGAACCAGGCACACTGCAAAGGTCCAATCTAGAGCATAAATAACAATATAACAGGATAAGTGCCTCAACATGAATTGTGGGTAATGAAACCGGGGAAGGATATTTTCTTACTTTTCACACATTTCAGGAGGCCAGGGGACATCAAAGGTGTGGATGTTCTTCTCACAGTCGGACCGAACAGCATTGCACTGCTCCCTGCAGGGGTGGATCACCTTATTCTCCTCGGTGCATGCTGGGATAAAGACTTGGCACAGGAAGTGGTGGACATCTGGAGAGCACTTCAGGTTTATCAGGGGCATAAATGGCTGAAATTGAAGAGATTAAACATACTATATTAAAAATCGGTTTTCCATTATAACAACTATTATTGCACTCTGTTCTTCCATTACGTTTAGATGCAAGTTACATCACCTGAGAACTTTGAATATACTGATAGATTTGAAGGCTTGACAGCCCTACTCGTGACCTGAACACTCACATGTGCGTGCATGAGTTATATAGCATTCCCTAAAGAAACCTTTGAAGTAGCTTAAATCTAAGTTTTCCAGCTATAACTTTTCTTTGAAGAGCTTCCAAAGCATTTTCATGATGTTACAGCTATGTACAGTCTGCCTACACTGGTGAATCCAGTATTTCCACAGACTGTGCTGTGCTGGGGGAGTAGGTGTAGGTAGCAGTCTGCACAGTTTGAAGTTTTTAAACATTTTTCTCTGAAAAATAGACAGACAGTAACCTGTAAGATTGTGAAATTACTTTTGTAAATGCAACTGGAAAAGAGGCATAAATATAATGATTTTACTTGTGTTATAAGTGCAGTCTGCATGACTGGACATTGTAATATAATAAGCACTGAGATTACAAATGATCAGGGTAGCAAAAGCTGGTGAAAATATTTATGCTACATAAGCAACAGTACACTATAGTAACACACAAAACTGTCCATTCATCGGCCGGAAACCATGATCAACCAGAGCATTGGAAGGGGGGGTATAGGTGGCAGGAAATGAGAGTGCGGACATTTGGAAACAACCAGGGACAGGCCAAGAAGGCTGGAATGCACAGAGCTGTTCATGGGAAGGTTGCTGAGGATATGTGTGGAGGACAGCCTTATTATTTTTGGATCGACACCAGCTACATCACTTGGAGTAATATGCATGTTCAATACATAACCAGTTAATAGTGACAGGCATGCATTAGCACAGACTAAGTGTGTTGTGCTGTGTTGTATTGTGTGTATTTCAGAGTACTCCACACTCTCGACCTCATCACTGGATAGCTTGCTGTAAATCTAAACTGCCGATATGCGCAAAGGAAATCCACACGACCACACTTGAGCATATTGCACTAGTTGATGTTTTCTCTTCTCTGCTTTTTCTGGCTCCAGGCCCACATCTCTGGGCCCTGGGCTTGCCCCCTCAGACATTAAGCGTCCTTGTTTCTCTCCTCTGGAGGTCCTGGACTTGAGGCTCCTCGTGGCTGAACAATCTGACCTTTATTTTCTTTAGAGCACTTACTGTAAAAACTGCCCTCATTTCAAAAACCTTCCAACAGGATCAGCTGCAAAATTTGAGCTGATTTGCTCTTTAGGGCAAAATCCTTCGCAGAGAATTTCTGCACAATGTACTTTAAGTATTAAGTGAAGTTTTTTTTTTGTTTTGTTTTTTTAAAGATGACTCTTACTTTTCAAAGTTTTACTCAAACTTTCAAGGCCCCCGAGTGTCCGTTATAGTGTGTCAGTTTGTCTTTCCATTCTCTCTATATTCTAACACTTCAAAGTTTTTGCTCTTTCCAAAGCTGGCAAACACTAGTGGAAGGGCAGGAAAAGGTTAGCCCTCCTCCGGAAAATCCTACTGATAGGCTGGACTGTGCCCAGAATAAAGCAGAAACCTGCCTGATTCCAACGTCAGAGCTTTGTGATAAATCATTGCACATGTTCAAAGCGGGCTATGTTTAGTATTTAACGTTGAATGAAGGCCAGAGAGTGTAAGCCTGTCACCTGGGAGACAGGACTGCGGAGGTAGGACCGTGTGTGTGTGTGTGTGTGTGTTGGGGGGGTATTAAGAGACAGAGGATACTCCTTGTGGTATGCACAGCAGGCTTTGTGTGCGACTGGGTGTGGCCCTCCCCTTCCTCCAGAAATCAAAGAGCCCTCACAACAAAGTCACTGAAGTTGCCCGTGGCCAAGGTTGCCATGAAATAAGAAGCTGATACCTTTGCCAGATGCCACACAAAAGACTCCTACAGATCATGCTCAACACTCCACACCAAATGCACGTAACCCAAACCCCCAGGAATGCCAGGAGACAGGATGCAACAGCTAGAGAAACATTTCTGCTGAGGATATGTGCAAGACAACAAATGGTCTTAAAGCACATTAGCCAAAGTGCCACAGGGTTGACGGAGCAAAGCTGAAACACCAGTTACACAAACTTAGACTTTAGTCACAGCAAAGGGTGGTGATTAAAGAGAACACTACTAGTCTGAAGAGAAGTCAAATTTAAGATTAGAATTCTCTAAATCTGAGCAGATATTAAGCATATTTTTCCACTATGAAAAAGAAGACTGATTTCTGTATTCTATGCATGGAAGAAAATTTTAATCTGCAGGGTGTAAATCTCTAATTACACCAGTTCAGTGTCATTTGAGAGTTACTGTTGCTAAGAGATGGTCTACTGACTTCTGTTGTGTAATACTGACTGGAGCACATAACAGCCCAGTACAGTCTATAAACCTTTATACAAGAGCACAGCTTATAGGTGCTTCTACGTATACAGCTAGACTTCTTAGCTTGTGTTAGATTTTTCCTAATTTGTTGATGCCAACAAATGATCAGACAGTTATATCACAACAACAGGTCCTTGAGCTCAGCCCAAATGTTACACTGTGATCTGAATCATGACCTGAATTTACACAATAAAGGGACAGGAGATTTTCCCGCAGTTTCGAATGATGAAGACAGAATTTTGGAGAAATGAAAAAACAAAACAAACAACAACCATCAAACATATATATGATTGTGCTTTCTGTTATAATTGTACGTTTATTCTGTTGAAAACAAACACAATTAAGTCGTTTTTCTTCCTGAATCAAGATTACCCATATGGAAAAGATATATATAAATCTTATAAAGTTTGTATCTGTCTTGTGTGAAACTTGTATGAAAAGCATATAAGAGTGAAAACAGATATAAGATCCCTTGAAAAATTATATAGTGAAACTTGTATGTTTTGGATACTTACTAAAACAATGTACAAAAGTAATGAGAAAGTGGCCACTTTCATGAGTAATCACATATAAGTTTTTACTATTTCTTTTCCATATGGGTATACACTGAATTACCACTGGATATTTTGAGCCAATCTGGATATTGACTTTTGAAAGTTCAAAAACCCTGATAACATGTTTGCATATGGTATTTTAAACATGCCGATAATAATGTTCCAAAACCGATAAAGGCGTTACTTACATAAGGATAAATTAACTTAGCTTGGATTCGGATTACATGCCTCATTTCAACCATTCATCAGTCATCCAGGTGTTAGTCAGAACATCACCCACTAATTGGATGGAAAAGTGGTCACGCAATAACAGTCAATACCAAGACCAAATGCACCCCATAGCCACCTATACTTACATGCAATCGCATGAGTGCGTGCAAATGAAGAAAAAAACCCTAAACTGATTTGACTTATCAGAAGATCAACAAGAAACCCACAAATTGCAAAAGTAATGAGCTGAAAAATGTTGATTACCCTAAAAAAGAAAGCTGCCTCTCAGCTTAGCGTGCAGAATTAGCTGTTGGCTCCACTGATCGGCTGAGAGCCATGGATTTTCTGATAAATACCGTTCCACGTTTACTGTGTGTTGATGGCTATTTCACATCCTTCCATTTCTATTGCATTTTTGCCTCTTTAGCAAAGCCCAGTGGAAATCTTATGGCTGCCAGGGAGAATGGAGTTTTTTGGATTTCTACTTGTTATTAATTAAGTACTTTCTGTTTGGTGTCGCTGCTGCAGGCTTTCGATTATTGTTAGGGTGAGTCTGAGCTGATTTCCTGTAAAGTAAACTGTGAATCTTAGCTCTGGTGATATTGAGTGTTTAATCCCTATTTAGCTTCATTGTTGTCCTATTATGTTGCTGTTCTATTATAGATACTTATTATAGTGATAAGCTCCATTTTGTATAGCTTAAATTCTGGTTCACGCCTTGTGTATTTGTAGTTGTAATAATGTTCTTCCCTGTGTTTTTCTTTGTCTCATTTCTGTATTTGTGGTTTGTGTTTTCTTCTCTTGTAGAACTTTAAGTCTGCTTTGGTTATTTCCTCTTTAGCTTTGACAGTTTATTTTCTTCACGTCCTGTGTGTTGCTTCCTGACGGTCTCCTCCAGGTTGTGCTCAGCTGTGTGTAATTACTTACACCTGTGTCTCGTCTCCCTCCTGTCTGATATTCCTTAATCAGCCTCCAGAATAAAAATCGTCCTGGCCTTCTCTTTGTTGTTTTCTCTGCTTAGTTCTGTGCACAATTCTGTGAAATGACTGTGGATGCACCTGTTTTGCTCCCCATCTGGCCTCTTGTTTTTGTGATTTTTGGACTTTGGTTTTGGACTTAGTCAGTGATTAAAGCTTGTGACACATTTTTGTTATAACTAAGAATGTTCTTCTTTCTTAACTTCTTTTACTTGTAAGAGGAACCCTAAGCAGAGCCTTCTTCTACCGCAAAGGTTTCTTAAAAGCCTCCCTTTAGAATTTAAGTGGACAGATTCACAGTTTAATCACTCGCTATTTCTTTTAACAATCAGATGTGATTTGTGGACAAACTGTGGCTGGTAAATACTGTGTGTCAGTTGAAGTCCATTACAAAATGGTAATTATATTTCAATCAATATGTGCTTCAGTATGGGCTGAGAGACACCGTCAATTAGTAACCGGAGCCACAAACAGCGCTGATGGCACTAATAATGACAATTATATGGACATGATATTCATCATCGCTGAATGTGGCCTGAAGTATAATTTCCAATTATAAGGAGAGGAAGCGTTTTTTCAACGTTCCATGGAAACCAAGACTGATGAGAACCTTTGAGGTGGGCCAGAGGCTGCCTGGATAAGTCAATAAACTCTGCATTAGCCCAATATACACTTTGAACAAATTCAGCCTAATTTTACATAAATTCTACTAGAATTTAAAATAAGTTCTGTGGGGTTGAATCATTTTTGACAATTGTTCACATGCTTAGCTTGCTTGGCCCGCCTAATCTATAAAACACTGGACCTTTAAATAAAAATGAATCACTGTATGCTTGCACGATGCATAGGCATACAGATTTCTACAGATAAATGTTGTGTAATGTTACGAGGGCTCACCTGCATGCGGTTGTATGCGATATCCTGATCATAGTGGCCCATCATGTTGGGGAAGAAGGTCATGTTGTAGGACGTCTCCAAGCACCGATGCACTCTGATAGGCTCACACGTAAACAGGCTGTGGGCATGACAGCTTCCCACCCACATCAGTGCCAGGCACACCCACAGTGGTCCTGGCATCAGCATTGTGATGAGTGAGTAGGAGTGGGCGTGTGCACAGTTCTTTTTTTGTGTGTGTATAAACTAATTCGAGTTTCTTTTTAACTGCGTGCGAGGACGTCTTGGCCTGGTTCAGACTGTCATCCGTGTATCATTCCTCCCAGGGACATCTCAGTGGAGCTGGTGGGCGCTGCAGCAGGTAGAATTTCTTCATGGTGAGTCAGCAAGTGCCTATAGGCCACAGATAGGAATTCCACATCCCTGAAAAGAAGGTACTTATTGTGACACAGGTTTATATTTTCAGACACACAGAGAAGTGGACGCACAAACCGAATTTTCAGCAAGATATCCCTTCAGAAATCCCAGCTTAGGAGGTTTTTCTTTTTCAATAGTACCTCATTTACTGCACAATTTCAGTTTTAGGAAAACAACCTGGCATGCATTGTTCCGTCACTTAAAAAATAAACACATTTTCATGATTTCAGTGCATCCTTACAAGTCCGTTGAGGTCTTAAAATCTTTGAGAAGTTTAGTTTGGGAAGCACTGCTTAGAGACTCCTCAGTCAGATGGAATCAAGCTACCAAAATCCAGTCAATCCCCACGCAGGCTTCGAGTGCATGCTTTTTACACAGGGTGGGGAATGCGCAAGATCCATGCTGATTCAGAAGAATGAGTCTCGGCTTGTTGATGCACATTAAACTTCACATTAAAGTGTCAGAGTTCCACATACACACTTGGTTTACGAGCCACTGAGAAACCTGAACGGCAGACAGCCTGCTGTACTTTCCCACTGATGTTTTGCCTTTCATAAAAACAGAGTATGTGTAGGTTTAGGCTTGTTCCTGGTGACCTAACAAGGGGCCCACAGATTATGCATTTATTTGATATAACTTCTGGTTATATTCTGAATTTTAACAATTTGAGCAAAGCTAGCTTTGGATCAGTTTGCACAGAATTCTTGTCCATTGAGACTAAAGAGACACATCGTTTATATAGGTACTCGTCTCTCTGATGATTATCTTATCACTGATGATAAGCGCTTAATATTACCGCATCCCTTTTTCCACGTACAACAATATTCAGCAGTCCTCAAAGTACAGCATGTAGTCAAGGAGGTTCATAGTGCTAAAGTAGCTAAAAAGTAATTTACGCTTAATAAGCCCTTTGGTTAGCATATTAGCGATATACCAGGAATAGTTAGCAGGGTAAATATTTGACACGTTCCACCAACACTTCGACATACCATGCAGACATGGCTACAAACAGACATAATAAGTTGATATTACTGTCCAATTACTTGCATATGTCAAAGCTAATTACGTTTTAAATCAATACGCGAGTCCACGGCGGCCAGGAAAGCCATTTGTTTCCCCGTAAATGACACACCAGCTGTGGGGAGACAGTGCAGTCAACATCCCTGCCTCGGTCGCTGCCATGGGACAAGGGGCCGAAACAACTTCGCCACAACCAAGCAGAAAGAACCCATGAGGGGGTAAAAATGCGAAACACGAAAACTTACCCCCAAATACCCAAGAGTTAGCTGACTTTATGAATAGTTGCAGGATCTGCCCGGTGAGGAATTTGGTAGCGTGTTTCCTGAGATAAGCTCCCGCACCTTCCCACCAACTATTCCCGTCCTGCTCGGAACTGATGCTTTCAGGTGCAATTGGAAATATGAAGTGTTTTTTTGTTTGTTTGTTTTTTAAGTTAAAATCTAAGTTTCACGGTAGTTTGTGGGTGGGAGACTTCATGTGTATAATAGCCTTTTATATTAAAAAAAATTAAAGGGCAAGTTCATCTTTAAAAGAGTGGCGTACTGTACATACTAACTTTACAGGTCACTAAACTAGCAGTTGAATGCCCCAACGAGAGTAACAATGTCAGTATAGACAGGAAGCACTTAAACGCCGCGTACGTGCAGACGGCAGATAAAGGATGAAACAATGCAAAATACAGCTGAGAGGGTTTATTAACAAACACCAACTTTTCTATTTTTTTACAACAATCATAACTTATAGAATATAATTCTATAATTTCTGTATTTTCCACAATTACCACTAGATGGAAGTGGGTGATTTTACCATTTAAAAATGTGTCATGATGTTTTGCAAGTGACAAAATGCAGTCGTATACAGATAAAACTGCACTGACGTTTCCTGTAATACTGATATCAAAAATATAAGGGTAACAATGATCTCACAGATGCGTGCAACTACACAGTGTTATATTTCTTCTTTTGCTACTTTCAGTGGAGCAGCGTAGTATCGCCAAATTTGCCGGGCACCCCGTGGAAATCCTATGAGGACCCCTGGTGTCCCAGTAGTGTCTACAATACTGCATGTAGCACACGCAGAGGCATCCCCAACAATTTGCCATGCCTCAATTATCCACCTGGAGGCGCTCTCTCCCGACTGTGTCCATATTCATGTGACCTGCCGTGGAGAGGCGGGGTTATAATGTAACAATTTAGGTCCTACAGTGTAACCAATAAAGTGTTGCTGATAACCCTGCGCATCTGGTCGCCGCTGCACCCTCCCTTCGTGTCGCAGCTGATTTTAAAAAAAGGAGCCCAACCTCGGACATCAAATGATCAAATGATCTGTAACGGAGGCGCCGCCAGAGGGGGACGGGACTGACTCATAACACATTCATATGAGGTGCGTAAGCTTGTGGCACATTGAGAGAGGAGGAGGAGGGGTGAATACTGTAAATTCCTCCAAAGCCGTGAGGTGCTCTGGGTAGGATTTGGTACAGATCGTGTGCTTGTGCTCTGCGAAGGATGCAACAGGATATTCTGCTCGCACAGGAGAGGTTGCTCTCTTCACCGTCCCCGTAGTTTGTGGACCGAGGCGCTGGCCTGTTGCTAGGAGACCTTTTGACAGCTGGGAGCTTTTTTTCTTATTATTTTTCTTCAAAGTGACACTTAATGCACTAAGGGTATCTGCTTATCTGGCAACCCAAACCTTCCCTCCTCCTCCTCCTCAATTCAGCTCCCTCGCGCGCTTTTCGTGCGTAAATCCTAATTGTCTTCTGTGCGTAAAAGACAACATTTGCACTGTGGTCGTTTTCGGTCAGGAGATTACAGTGTTTTGCAGGGAACAATGGCCTAGTTGTTGCGATTATCAGATCCTAAATTTATCCGCCTTCCGGACGTGTTTAACCTCTCCCACTGCTCATTTTTTCACTTGGTAAGATAATTTTTAGATATATGTTATGAAAACCTCGTATTCTAACAGCACTGAAGACATTTAGGGAGACAAGGAAGTTATGATTTCCAATTTTATTTGCTTTTGATCACACGTTTTTAGCATGTGTTCAGCTGGACTCAAGGGTAATGTAAGTAACACTTACCTGTGGCTATACATCTGAAGGTCAGTCGTGAATGGATCGATAAGTAAACCTCACTGAGGATGACACCTAAACCAGCAGTACACTCGGCTCTATCAAATAAACTGCAAACATACAGAGGCTTGCTTCTGTAAAACAGGTGTATGAGAAGACCCAGGTCAGCTTATTATTTGTACACTAAGCGAGTGGGGTTTCAATCAGAGTATCCAGAGCAGCTTGGATTTCCGAGTGACCTCTCTGTGCTGCTGGACATTATCTGTGGGATATCAAGATTCAGGTGTGTAGCACATTATGTCAAGGTTGTAGCTACACCAGAAGGACTTGGTGTAATTTGGACTCCCAGCTTGTTCAGAGAAGTGCTGACCTTGTTGATTCACTTCACTGAAGCCTAGCTGCCTGTGGCTGTCGCAGTCCCCGGGCTTTACAAGAAAAGGCCTTCAAAGAACAGCTCTAACAATTGTCAAAGTCAACAGAGAATGGAGAGAAGGGAGAAGTCAGCATTAGGCGTAACGTGTGGTAGCATCCCTTCACACGTCGCACAGGAGGCTGTCACATTGTGGCTTTGTTGAGTAGATGGACTGAGTGAAGCTGACATGCTGTTCTGTCCTATCAGGCTGATGTATGTGCCCAGTGAGGAGACTACAGTCCTCAGGAGCCACATAGCACCTCCCCTCCACCTCCATCTTAACTTCCTTTGTAAGAGGGTATGCCTTCTGAACCGAGCCTCAGGTAGGTCCGCACATCTAAAGCTCATGGCAAAAATAGACAATAACCCTTAAGGAACCGTTACTGTGTATGCACCTCCTGTGGCTTATCAGGAGGTAGAGCGGGCTGTTCATTGATTGGAAGGATGGTGGTTTGGTGTACGCATGTATGGGTGAATGTGGCTACTGGTGTAACAGTGCTTTGAGTGATCAGCTAGACTAGAAAACTGCTATGTTAATGAGAATCCAAACACAGAATCAACTGACAGTTTCAAACAATGCTGACATTATTCACTTCTTTATTTTAAGCTGAGAAAGATCTATTTAGGATCGATTTGTTGTTCAATAACCGTGCTTGGAGAGCGCAGGCTCTACTAGCTTTCTCTATCTTTCTCTCTCTCCTGGACTGTCCATTCAGTGTCTTTTTTTATCTAACTTAATATATGGATGTAGACAAGGTTATACGAGCGACAATCCACCTATCTACCTAAGAGCCCAATCCGTTGTACCAAACCTACTTACTAAACCTTCAAAAACAGGTCACAGTTGTATTTTCTTTTAGTTTAATCAAATAGAAGGAAACATCTTTTTATTGTGTTATCAGGGAGTCTTTTTTTAGCAGCAGGATGCTGCACGTGGGATTTACTTGGAAAAAGAACTCCAGCATCTACACTGATTGCTTCATTACCTAGCCTTCCGACTCTGTGGTTTATTTATATGTTTAATAGTTTTTGGACACTAAATGAAGCTCGGAGGCAGGGAGAAATAATCAAGTGCTGATTTTGGCCTTTTCAAGAAATAAGAATATGTTGCAATAAACTATTTTCAAACTGAAATCTACTTTTAGCCTTTTAAAGCCAACATATATGGCATCGTAACATTTCTGACTGTTGCAGTCCTTGCGGTGGTACTTTAAGAGTAAACATTGGTGTACTTTAAATTTTAAAGCTGTTTTACACATCATACTTGGGTAATTAGAGAAAAAATAACCTCTGATAACATTATTTCTTTATTTTTTTGTGAGCTGGTAAATTGCAACTTTTGTAACACAAACAAAATATGACACACTGTGAAATGTAGGACACAGATTCTTTTGCAATATGACCCATTCTGAGGGCAGTTTAGCCACATTATTGTTCTTGTGTTGCTTTAGTTTTCACCATTCGGCTAACAGTTTTGTCTTAATATGTTCATTTCATCCTTATACTCTCTTCTTGGAATGTAAAAACCTTTTACTTTAAATTATGGCAATCCCCCCCCCCCCCCCCCCCAAAAAAAAAAAAAACAAACCTACCAAACAAACAACCTGAGTCATCTTTTATCCTACCTCAATCCCAGAGCGCATTAACGCATCCGCCCACACACACGCCCATTATTTCCTCTGTCTTACACCCCATCACCATGAAGGTGACAGAGTAAGCCTCTTGGCAGGCAGCATAATTTAAAGTGATGGCCAGGACTGGAAGTGGACATAGATGGATTTGGGTGGACAGACTGGCTTATGAATGGGCATAAGCGGAGAGGGACTGAGGATGAGTTGGAAAATGGGGTATATTTGCTGTTACATGGATCCTCAGCTTTCTGCCAGTCGGGAAAACTCATTTTGACATGTTCTGTGGTCAGCGCGTTTATCCTGTCAGCTAAACTGTGAGATAGACGCTGATGGGTAGGAAGCGCTGTTTTTGTAAGGGTGGGGGAATGGCAAAAATGTAAATCATGGCAAGCCATTGATTGAGTCACTTGTCTAAATTTCTGATGCAATTTTAACAATGGAAATTAAAGATAACTGAATAATGGGGTGTATGCACTTATGAATGTGTTTGTATCTTGTGGGTGGGACTGATTGAAGGGTTTTAGGCTATTTGATTATATTATTCAAATTATTGCTAGTCCTGTGGATGTTTATGTTTAATATTTTGCAGCCTGGTTAATCTTTTGGGTGTACCTGTTCAGGGACTGTAGATGGAAATGAACTAGTAGCGCGATCTGATAAACACCACCCTTTTTTCTTACGAGATCAGTGTTTTTGTGCATAGTCTTTGATAAATCATCTCATAAACTCATATTTTATTCACAATAGAATATAGAAAACACATCAAATGTTTACATTGGGACATTTTACTATTTCATGAAAATGTTAGCCCGTTTTGAATTTAGCAACACGTCTCCAAAAAGTTGGGACGGGCATCCCGAAAGGCTGGAAAACTAAGTGTTACAGAAAAACAAACCAACTGGAGGAACATTTAGCAGCTTAGTGGGTCATCTGGCAACAGGTCAGTGACATGAGGTGCACCATTCTGCAAAAACCTGTGTCTACATATTGTGGAACAAATTCAGAATAATGTGCCTTGATGAAAAATTGCAAAGACTTCAAATATCTGATCATATGTTTTATTGTGAATGAAACATGAGTATGAGATTTGCACATTTTTGTTCACATTTTACACAGCATCCCAACTGTTTTGGAAATTCACTTATATTTGTGCATATTCTATTCACAGAAAGGGATGCTTTGCCACTGTTTTATCATAAATAAAAATATGGGACAAGCTTATGTGCCAATAATGATACTAACCAGAAAAGTTAAAGCATGACCAAAGTCTTTACATTTAATTCTGAGAAGGCTAATGAATGTTGTAGATAACAAATAATGTAATTATAAAGCAGATATAATAACCTCATGGAGGCAACAAATGCCTCACTAGAGAAAAAACCAAGGATAAATAATTACAATTTATCGCCTGGGAATCATTAATGTTCAAAAAGCCACACTAAATTCTAGGTACAGGGACATTAAATTCATATTAATATGGACTGGACTGGCATGTAGATAGCACTTTTCTGGTCTGACTGCTCGAACCATTCTACTCTATAAGCCACATTTAGCTTTTTCACACACTAATTCATGCAGCACTTAAAGACACACCTACAGCCATTTTTACAATCACTAATTAACCTAGCATGCATGTCTTTGGAGTGTGTAAGTAAGCTGGAGTACCCAAGGAAACATGAGCAGGCAAACAAGCTAAGCAGGCCCCAGATAATCAGGAGATTTAAACCAACTGCACCACCATGCTGCCAAATTATTCAAAAATGTCTTCATCCTCTGGGTTTTGTGGCCACTTCTAGAGAGTTTTATGGCAGAAAACCAACAGTTCCATATAGTTCAGTAAAAAACAAGAAAAATCAGCCTCACGGTGGTGGAAGAGAAAAAATAGGGTATCGTCAATAAGAGTAATCCTGTGTGGACTAATAATAGTTTTAGCGCGTCTGACATTTATAGTAGTTGTCAATACGTGTCTGAACACCAATAGTAAAGTAATCAATGGATACTGATATAGTTGCAGTGGTGTGGTAAAAGGTAGAGGAAACTGGGTTAAGAGATACTTTATGTATGGATAATAATGATACAGCAAGCAACGTTAGCTTGCTGTAGTTCCTTAGCTTAATTCTTGGAGTGTGTGTGAGAGCATTTCATTTCAGTTGTTTGGTGTGATTTTCACCACTGGACATGGGGTAAAAAGTTATGATTTTTCATGTATTTGCTGTGCACATTACATATATTTAAAAAAAAAAATAGAGATTTTTGTTAAGGTAGGAGTTTTACATGGATATATGTTACTATTGTGCTGTCAAGGTGGTTAAAATGAATGGAATTGTTTAGATTTATTGTAAATGTTTGCTCACAGAAAAGTCTTAATTTGTTTTAATCCATCTGTGGTAAAGGATAAATTATTATTGCTTATTATCATTAGCGCAAAATCTTTGTCTTACCTAGTAAATCCACTAAAATCCAACATCTGTTTTGTATGTCTGTGTGTTGTACACCAGTAGGGAGATGCTGACAGGACAGAGGCTCTGCCAGTCAAAGTCGCACCAGGATTCGGTCCTCTCTGCCCTCAACCAGCAGAGGAAGGATGGCCTGCTGTGTGATGTCACTCTGGTTGCCGGTGAGCAGAAGTTCCACGCCCACAAAGCCGTCCTAGCAGCGTGCAGCGATTACTTCAGGGTGAGTCTAGTTCATGTTAGAGATCTCAAAAACAATTCATCCTGCCAATAAATGAAGTTCTTGAGCAGAGTAGTAGTAGAAGTGTTTGGTTGGAAAATTGGTCATGTTTGCAAGCCCACATGGTGTATTATATGTCACACCAACTGCTACACGTCTTTCACTAACCCACCTGGAACGAGCCCGAGTGTTTGATACCTTTTAAGCCACATACGTTGCTTTAGCTAGGCTTGTGCTGTCAGACAGCCAGGCAGGAGATTTCCTCAGATGGGCCGCACAGGGAAAAGTGCACACATGAGATTTAATTCAGGGACACCAAGCAGATTAGAAGGTAGAAATTAATCCCTGTTGAAAATGAGAGGCAGATTAAATATGTCCAAGTTGCCTGGGGATTATTCCTCCCGTGTGTGTGTGTGTTTGTAGGGTTTTTTTTTTTTTTACTTCTGTCTGAAGAGAGTCGAGGGTGGGCGAGTCACACTCCTCTCCTCCTTTTGTTCATCCCCTTCACATTTGTTCTCCTTTTGTTCTTCGGCTCCTTTTTTAAATGCCGCCCTTTCAAGTCCCAGCTGAGCCGAGCAACACTGTTGTTCCAGCGCTCGGATTATTAGATCAGCCTGCTACAGTAAGCAAGAAAAACTCACTCCGCTCCTCTGTTCCTCTGGAGCAGCCTAACAACATTATGTTCATTTTGTCATCTGACTCCACCGCTGGGTTTCATTTACTTCATTTACTGAGGAGATGAAGGGGCCTTGTGTGGGGAATAGCAACTGTGTTTTCCCCCTCGTTCCACGTCTCAGTCTTCTCACACTCAGGCAAACACCTGCACACTTTGCAGTGATTAGAACACATTATGTAGTCCAGCGGGCATGAGGGATTGTAATGAAATACCTGACCAAGCATGAGTTGTGTACCTGGAACTTGTCCTGAATGTGTCACCTGCCTCTTCCAGTCCCATCACATTACTAAGACGTCTGGACAGCTTGGCGAGATACAGCCACAATCAGTCACACCAGCCTCACAAGCACACCGCTGACAGCGAGAAAGTACCCACACACAAAATGTTGTCTGTTCGCCCATCAGTTAGAAAGGAGCCTTTACCAAAAAACAGTCACTATTTTCAATAGAAATGTCACAAACTACACTAAGTAAAAGTCATATATTGCTTTGTGACAACACTATTTAAAAGACTGATCGGTATTTCCTGTAGATCATTTATAGACGATCTCTCCTCTGTCTAATCCAATATAGCTTGATTTGATAATGGCATCTGTTGTAAGTTGATCCCTGTGAGGAAGTTGGTGCGTGGGGATTCAATGTATACTGTGCTATTTGTAGCAAGCTGTAAATAAGTGGAAATAGATTCACTGCTGCATACAAAATTGAAAGTTTGTGAATTCCCCTTTCAGGTATTTATAGTAGCAACAGCTTATTTAGTTTTTTCTTCTGAATACTTTAGAAAAGGAGTTTGCAGGTACTACTGTGGCACTGATGTCGCATTAGGCAGTTGCATTGCATATTATATACAGTGGGGCAAAAAAGTATTTAGTCAGCCACCGATTGTGCAAGTTCCCCCACCTAAAATGATGACAGAGGTCAGTAATTTGCACCAGAGGTACACTTCAACTGTGAGAGACAGAATGTGAAAAAAAAATCCATGAATTCACATGGTAGGATTTGTAAAGAATTTATTTGTAAATCAGGGTGGAAAATAAGTATTTGGTCAATAACAAAAATACAACTCAATACTTTGTAACATAACCTTTGTTGGCAATAACAGAGGTCAAACGTTTACTATAGGTCTTTACCAGGTTTGCACACACAGTAGCTGGTATTTTGGCCCATTCCTCCATGCAGATCTTCTCGAGAGCAGTGATGTTTTGGGGCTGTCGCCGAGCAACACGGACTTTCAACTCCCGCCACAGATTTTCTATGGGGTTGAGGTCTGGAGACTGGCTAGGCCACTCCAGGACTTTCAAATGCTTCTTACGGAGCCACTCCTTTGTTGCCCGGGCGGTGTGTTTTGGATCATTGTCATGTTGGAAGACCCAGCCTCGTTTCATCTTCAAAGTTCTCACTGATGGAAGGAGGTTTTGGCTCAAAATCTCACGATACATGGCCCCATTCATTCTGTCCTTAACACGGATCAGTCGTCCTGTCCCCTTGGCAGAAAAACAGCCCCATAGCATGATGTTTCCACCCCCATGCTTCACAGTAGGTATGGTGTTCTTGGGATGCAACTCAGTATTCTTCTTCCTCCAAACACGACGAGTTGAGTTTATACCAAAAAGTTCTACTTTGGTTTCATCTGACCACATGACATTCTCCCAATCCTCTGCTGTATCATCCATGTGCTCTCTGGCAAACTTCAGACGGGCCTGGACATGCACTGGCTTCAGCAGCGGAACACGTCTGGCACTGCGGGATTTGATTCCCTGCCGTTGTAGTGTGTTACTGATGGTGACCTTTGTTACTTTGGTCCCAGCTCTCTGCAGGTCATTCACCAGGTCCCCCCGTGTGGTTCTGGGATCGTTGCTCACCGTTCTCATGATCATTTTGACCCCACGGGATGAGATCTTGCATGGAGCCCCAGATCGAGGGAGATTATCATTGGTCTTGTATGTCTTCCATTTTCTGATGATTACTCCCACAGTTGATTTTTTTCACACCAAGCTGCTTGCCTATTGTAGATTCACTCTTCCCAGTCTGGTGCAGGTCTACAATACTTTTCCTGGTGTCCTTCGAAAGCTCTTTGGTCTTGGCCATGGCGGAGTTTGGAGTCTGACTGTTTGAGGCTGTGGACAGGTGTCTTTTATACAGATGATGAGTTCAAACAGGTGCCATTCATACAGGTAACGAGTGGGGGACAGAAAAGCTTCTTACAGACGACGTTACAGGTCTGTGAGAGCCAGAGATTTTCCTTGTTTGAGGTGACCAAATACTTATTTTCCACCCTAATTTACGAATAAATTCTTTACAAATCCTACCATGTGGATTCATGGATTTTTTTTTCACATTCTGTCTCTCACAGTTGAAGTGTACCTCTGGTGCAAATTACTGACCTCTGTCATCATTTTAAGTGGGGGAACTTGCACAATCGGTGGCTGACTAAATACTTTTTTGCCCCACTGTATATAAGAACCAGTACAGTTACCATTTGCCTTATAACAGAGTATACTGAAGTCAGATGTGAGGCAGTCTGTCCCATAGCCTAAGCCTGGCCTAGACTGGGCAACAAGACAATGGTCCCAAGCACAGTAACAAGTCTATAACAGAACAGCTGAAAAAGAAAAGAATCAAGGTGCTGCAGACCTCAGCCTGACTGGAATACTGTGCTATGCATATATAAATACCCACTAACCTCAGTGTACTGATGTATTAATATTGTAAAGAAGTATGGGGCAAAACTGTATCACTTATCAAGTTTTTCTAAAGGTGCTTCTACAAACTACAGAGTGATGCAGATTCAAATAAAGAATTTTGAATCTTGAACATTAAAAATGTAAAGATGCAGTTGAATCATTACTACAAGGTCTTTCTTTATGAAGTAGAAAGGAGAACAGAGTGGCTGTCAAGAATAAACAAACTGTTGCTCTTAATCATTTGTTTATTTATAGCAATCAAGGTTCAGATAGGAACACTATAGTCAAAAAAAGACTTTTATTTTAATCTCCTGGAATTTATGTTATTATCCTTTATTTATCCAGGTGAAAAAGTCTCATTGAGGTTAAAATGTCATTTTCAAGAGAGACGTGGGCAATAGGGCAGCAAAAGTTACAATTTGATGGCATGGGCAACTTCCCAGCCCTTCCATGTGCACTGGCACAGAATTGGGCAGGATTCAAGGACACAGACAGATTAAGTCAAATGCAGCATTAAACTGTGTTCATGACTCATATAGAGTGGGTTGTCTGCCTATCAGAAAGTCAGTGATTTGGTCCCTGGCTCCTCTGTCTGCATGTTGAAGTATCAAACAAGATACTGATCCTCAAGCACTTTGTAAGTATCGATACCAGTCCATCCAAAACAGGAGCTGTGGGTTGCAGAGTGGCTTGCAGATGAAAAAATGTGCTCCAAATGAGATTTGCCAATTATATATAGGGATGGGTATCATTTAGGTTTTATCCGATACCAGTACCAAATCGATACTTTTGAAACGGTGCCGGTGTTTAAACGGTGCTCGAACCGGTGCTTAAAGAATGGAGAACTCAAACTTTGTCCAACAATCTCTTATGTTTAGCTGTTTTTTTGTAAAAAGATAACAATGTTAGCCTTTTCTGCAGCTATAGGGCATATATGGTATCACTCTTGGCTGGAAGCAGTGCTTAATCAATGGAAAAAACACCAATTTTGTCTAAAAACCTCTCATGTTTAGCTGTTTCCCAGCGCTTTGGGGTCCTTAGGGACTAGTAAAGCGCTATACAAATACAGGAATTTTACGATTTTGACCGCTTCCCCTTGGGCATTTTTAATCTGTAGCTCTGCTCTAAAAGAACGTACGTACCTGGGCCCGCCTACTACGCTTGCAAAGGTAAAATGATTGGCTAGAATCCAAAGTGTATGACATCTCAGGAAAAATAAAAGCACCGAAATAAACTACCGTTTATGTCAGAACTGGTGTCATAATGGCACCGGATACCGGTACCCATCCCTAATTATATATCAGCTGATATCCTGGGTTTGTGGTGAGCTTTCCTTTATGTTGTGCTCTGTGAGCACTACTTTGAAACATATTAAGCATCTAAATCCAATCACAAAATCACCACGCAGTTTACCATAGAAATGCTGACCATGTTTATTTCTTTCTACTGAGGCAGTTAAGGACAGGAAGGTTAAATTAACAAATGAATGGTTTTCACAAGTTTTTGTGCACAGTCTTAAGTAAAAGTCTAAGTACTCTGAATCCTTGTAAACCTTCCTCATTTCTTGGCACCAAGAACGAGAGCAGTTGGCAGATTCAGTCCAAATGCACTGATACACGCATTGGTCTTTAAAAAGCTTAACAGCTGAGCCTCTGGCAATTTAACAGCTTGCAGCAGTTATGGAGCAAACATTCCAATTAAACTTTACCAAGCAGTACCAAAGTGTAGACATGTCTCGTTTAATACTATTTTCTCTGATCTAAAGGTCCCAGCAACATAGGAACATAGGAAAATGCCAGAAAAATCCAAAGAAGAACAAACAAATGCAGTCTGAAAGGTTTATAAGAAAATTCCACTGGACACTCACAAAGCAAAAACACAGATTAAATTGGAGAATGTCTTCCTAAATGGGATATTGTTGTTGTATATGAAACTACTCCACTTTTTTTTAATTACTGTGCACGCTCATCATAAAGGTAGCCAGGTAGAGGGCAGAACTAATTTCTTTTCAAAGTATTGGAAGACCAGCATACATTTTTAATGTAAAATTCAGTTAAAACAAAAAGAAGACATTTTTGTTTCTCTATTGTAAGATAAGAATCAGTGTAAAATAGAAATATTAAAGTGAAGTGCCTAGGGCTGCCACAAACGATTATTTTGATAGTCGACTAGTCACCAATTATTTTTGCGATTAGTCGACTAATCAGATCATCATCCATTGGACATAAAACGTACAGCTTATTGCACCAGCAGCATCTGCTCTCATATAACTATCATTAGCTTCCAGCTTTAAGTGTTTAAGGTCTGTGCTAACTAAAAATAAAGACAAGATGATAGTTTATTAAATTTTAATGAAATTTGCAGATTGTTTCGGTTTAATAAACTCCTTGCTCTCTAAAATATAACAGGACACCGGAGTATATTCTCGAGCATCTCACACTTCTGATAATCAGCTGTCTGCTTGACGTTTATTCAGCTGTGTAAAAACTATAACTTTAATCTCAGCCAAACCGATTTACTCAGGAACAAATAAAACACGGAACAAAGCCAAACAATAACATTTTTAAGTTATCTAAGTGACTTATATATGTTTAACCTGAGTAGCGAAAGACAGGTGTTCTCACGGGCTCTAGTGAGGCTTGCCCCCGGCTAGCAATCGAGCTAGTGGGTAACAGACGTCTCTGAAAACGTCGGAGCGCTTTTGAAAATATGTGGTGTCTTGATAAACTGAGCAGATATTTGAGGTTTACACAGCTACATTCTCACCTGAAAATGTGTTAAACGTTTATTTTGCGACCCAGAAAGAATAATAAGAGTAATATTAAAACTAACTAGCTGCCGCCATTGTTGGAAACTGAGCTGGGCCGCGCTATGAATTCTGGGACAGAGCTACTTCTTCTTCTTTGGGGTTTAACGGCAGCTGGCATCCTTGAACATGCAGTGCTGCCATCTTCTGTTTCATTCCGTTATTACACTCTTAAATCCTACTACTCATTCCTGCGTCTTTTGGGATCTTACAAAGCTTCAAACGACGCGTCAACTATTAAATCAGTCGTCGACGATTTTGATAGTCGACGTAATTGTGACTAGTCGACTAATCATGGCAGCCCTAGAAGTGCCCCAAAAAGCAAAATCATCCATTTACCAAATACAGTCAACTATTCTTTTTGGTCTTTTCTAATAAACATACTTGCAAGTGTAGTCTCCTTCCCTGGAGATAAACCACTACTTTTCTCAGACTGAATACTGTAATTTTTCACTGGGTGCGTGAGGAAGTCACGAGTCCTCTATGGTATGATCAGGCCAAGCAGGCACACACAAATTTTGCCAGCGGGTCAGGCTAACTGCAACGCTACACCCCCACTGCAGCAGTGTGTGAAACGACTGCAGCGAGCATGGCTCTGTGGCGCAATGTGTCTCTGCGATAGATCTATATCCCAAATCAGGGTAGCCATCCGTCACCACCAGTGCTCCCTGAGCTCCTTCACCAAGGTCAGGAGCGCTCATGCTGAAGGCACACAACTCTATGAGCACTTCTCAGGGTGCCCTGTCTCTGTATATCGTAGGCAGTCTATATTGTTTGTCCTCCACTCTTTACTTCCTGCTTGTGTCTCAATGCTTTTTTGTGTGTGTTTTATGTTCTTGCAGACAGACCAAAGCTCAGCCGCTATCACATCCCGGGTGGTGAATCAACAAGACTGAGCTTTGAAGACAGATACGCAGACACTGGTTTAAAACTCAGCGTAGCCCATTTCTCACATCATGCTCACAATACAGAAGGGCCATTTGCCAGAGAAGGGGGTGGGCGTTGGTGCCTGGTGAAAGTTCATGTGTGCTATGAATCAGGGAAAGCCACATTCATTATAAGCGAAATGAATGTGGCTTTCACAACAGAAGGAGATCCTGCGATAACCAGGCAGCCCGGGGGCTTTTGAAGCTTAAAATGCTGTCACACACCAGCGTCTCAGTGGAGATAGAGTGGAGCGACCGTGTTGCACATTGCACTGTGATTAAAAAGATACTTTAAAATTGCAAGTTAGCTAAGATCACTATCCTGAAAAGCAAGGAAACTTTGGATACAGAAACAGCTGGAATTAATTTTCAAAAGCGGTTTAGTGGTGCTGTTTGTCCCATTACAGGAGAAACATTGAGACACCACATTTAAAGATGGTATAACGTTACTCTAGCTCAGAACTCAGGTGACAGGTAGCAGATGATCGTCATCATGGCCATGCTTAACCTGTAAAACTCCTTCTTTCTCTCTTCCCCTCAACACTGCTGCGCACTGCTGGTTGGCCGTGATCAATAGCGCTGTCATCCCTTCATGGTGTGACACCAATCAATAGCTTTGACTAGCGAGCAGCAAGGTGGACTCACACACAGCAGGGCCAGACTGCAGATGCTGTGTCCACGGCTTTGATTTCACATGGAGTTTGACATGTACTGTGCTCATGCACGTGTGTGTGTGTGTGAGACAGGATGAGGGAAAGACAGAGGGGTATAACAGAAAGTACTGATTGTGCTATTTCTTTCTGTTGACCTTCAGAGCCAAGGCAGGTAAATCAATACGAAAAGGGTTCTAGGATGCTGCGTCTGGCAGGTTTTGATTAACTATCAGGCTGTTTTTTTGTTTTTGTTTTTTTTTCTCAAGTGTGTCGTAACCTCCAGATATTTATATGATGAACCTCCAGAGCCACCTCTGAAAGACTGGAGAAACAAATGTGAATGGTTGTGATCACTGGACTTTTTCTAATACAGTATTATATGTGTTTGCTTCTTTTATTTCAACAAAGAAAGAAAATGCCACATGAAATATGTGTGATGTAATGTTCCCTCAGCTGACCTCCATGTTTTGGCTCTGTGTCATCAGGCCATGTTCAGCCTGTGCATGGTGGAGAGCGAGGCAGATGAAGTGACTCTGCAGGGAGTGACCAGCGTCGGACTGAAGCACGCTTTAGATTTCGCTTACACTGGACAGGTGAGTTTGAGCCATCGTGAGCAGACTGACAAAAAAACCCCAAAACAACAACAACATTTGCAGAGATGGAAATGCTGTCGACAGAAAATCTCATGAAAAGAAATCACAGTACACCACACAGAAATTTTTAGATTAATATCCAGAAAGTTATTTATCAGTACATATCATTACATTTGCTAAACTGTGGGTGAACGTCCACTACTACTGTTAAATTGTTCTGATGTATCATTAGGTTTAGAAACCAAGTTCTCTGCCAGGTGACATAGTTTGTTGACTCTGATTTATTGAATCCTTATTTGGCTGCCTAATCAGCCTTACTTTCTACACTGTTTCAAGGCTAAGCTACATTGCCTGATCCCATTTGCCTGATTGGCAGTTTCGTCTCATTTGGACGTCTAGGCCTGCTCAATTGATCAGCCTTCGTTGCTTTAAATTTGCAACCTCTCTGGAATGAAATGCTTTAACCTGTAGTGCAAGAAATAATATATATGTTTTTAATATAAAAATATACAGTAATAACGCAAGCAACCACAAAATCCCCTGGGGCCCACCCAAACTTAAATCTTCACTCCAATGAAAATACAAGAGAAAGTGATGTATTTCCTTGACTGTTTTATTCAGCAAACATAAACAACACAGTCCTTTGGCTATAAATCACCACCCATCCATATGTAAAGTGTTAAAGCCCATGTGTGACCCACCTGGATGCAAATTTCAATACAAAAGTAAGTAAATTTAGGTCAGAGCAATGAGTAATATCACAAACTAACAACCTCCTATTACCAGTTTTAATTCACTTTTTATCTAAACAAATTAATTTACATATATAAATATGCAACTGTAAATAATTTCACACTGAATTTCTGTTATTACTACAGCCTACCTGCAGTACTGGCCCCCACTTTGGAATTCACTTTGTTAAAAAGATACTTCTGTTAAACCCCTTGAGTTAAAGCTGAAAGTCTGGACTTCAGTCACATCTTGACTGTTTGACTGAGACAAAATCCATCCATTTTTTTAAATATACAGTCCTAGAAAACAAGTAAATGGGCTGGCTAGCAGCAATCTCTGAGATGCAAGTTATGTTTGTTTTCCCTACTGTTCACTGAAATACACCGTATAAAGACAACATAAACGCTCAAGTGGTTTAGCAAATTTATTTAGCCAAGCTAACCAAGCTATATAAGCAAGCACAGTGCAGCTACTCAGCATGCTAAGCTAACCAGCATGTTCTTAGTACTGGCAGACAGTAGCCAAACACTAAACTAACTCCCTCAGCTAGCATAGCAGCACACAACATAACTGGCTAACAAGCTATGAAGAATATTTGCAGAATTGATTCCAGTGCTGTTCTTCTTTGATATATACACTTTACATGTACATGTATATTGTTGTTTAAAGAGCTTGGAAAGAAAAGCGTCTGGACTTCTTTGAGTTGCTTGAAGATGTTTCACCTCTCATCCGAGAAGCTTCTTCAGTTCTAAGGTCAAATGGGGGAGAGTCCCAGATTTAAACCCAGTGGGAGTTTCACCCCAAAGAGGGACAAAGGACCCCTGATGATCCTCTACCTAATCACATGAGCCAAGGTGTGAAAGCGGGTGTGGGTCACAATCAGTCAGGGTTTCAGGTGAGCTCATTGTGAAACCTGGTCCCACCCTATCGTGTGATTTCCTGAGGTCAGATGGCCCAGGATGTGAGTGGACGTTAAGGCCTCTTTGACTCCCATCACCCTCTGGAACACAAACTTAGGGTAATCAGGACCCTACACCACCGGGCAGAACATGTTCCCTCTAAGCCTGAAGGAAAAAAGAAGGAACACACACATGTAAAGGAAGCACTTAAAACATGCTTCTATCCTAATTGGGCGTTCATAAAGTCAGCAAAGATGCACAGAAAAGAAGATCAGACACCAGCGAGGGAGGATAAGAAGGACAGACGCAACAACATTGTCATCCCCTATGTAGCCAGTGTATCAGAGAAACTCAGGAGAGTTTTCTCCAAGCACGACATCCCAGTGTACTTCAGACCCAGCAACACACTCAGACAAAAACTAAACACAAACTTAACAATGTGGTGTATGCTGTACAGTGCAGCGAGGAATGCTCAGACCTCTACATCGGAGAGACCAAACAACCACTTCACAAGCGCATGGCACAACATAGAAGAGCCACCTCCACAGGACAAGACTCAGCAGTTCATCTGCATCTTAAGGATAAAGGTCACTCTTTCTAAGATGCCAACGTTCACATTTTGGACAGAGAGGACAGATGGTTTGAAAGAGGAGGGAAAGAAGCCATCTATCATCTATGTCCACTGTGAGCGACCATCTTTGAACAGAGGCGGTGGTTTATGATACCAACTGTCTGCCATCTATAATCTATAATCCAGTTTTGAGTTCCCTTCCCAGACGCCTTAACGTCCACTCACATCCTGGGCCATCTGACCTCAGGAAATCACATGATAAGGTGATTTGACCTTAGAACTGAAGAAGCTTCTCGGATGAGAGGTGAAACGTCTTCAAGTAACTTAAAGAAGTCCAGACGCTTTTCTTTCCAAGCTCCTTAGACTACGATGACCTGGATGACTGAGAACCTTCACAGATATATTGTTGCTTGTTAGTAAATATCTTGCCAAACAGTTTTTTGCAGTTTGGGACTGTGTTGTCATGCATACCTGTAAATAAGTGTTCATCAAACAGTGATGCTGGTAATTGATTTAAGAACAATGAATGTGTGTATTTATTATTTATGAAAATCAGTTTTTACTGTCTCACTATATATGGTGAAATAATAAATAAAAATAAGATAAAAAAATAATAACATGATAAATGAACACACGTCTGTGTTTTCATATATTAGCAAAGCGAACAAGCACCAGGGGCCTGGTTTTTGCTAGTAGTAGAGACGCTGTGGCTGGTCAAAGTAAAGATAAATTTGACTACTTTGAATGCCAGAGGGTTATCTGTCAAAGAGCATTATGTAGTTCATAAGATGACCAAGCTGATGTTAGTAGATTAAAAATCCTATGTGCTGGCTATATTTTATAATTAAAGGGGAGTATAAAAACAGCATACAAATGTGAAATACTCAAATACTGTACATTTACTTTAAAGCTGAAAATAACTTAATATTCTATCAGTGCCAAATATGTCACAAAACTAAATAAAAACATGGATTCTGCAGATTACCTCTTTAATCTCAGCAGCATAAGCTCCTACCGCTGGATGACTGAGTGTGCAGGTGCTTTATCAGATTTTTACTATGAACTATGAACTATGCACCTGCCCTGGCCACTCTGGTTAAAATAAAAACAGAAGAGCACACAATTACATTTCAGTGCTAAAGGTTCTTGTGAGTTCATGTCCTTGTCTTGTCGCCCAGTCGACAAAGAACGAGTGCGTGAGAATTCCTGTAAACCTTTCTTGACATTTTTTGTGCCAATGATTCTTGCTTCACTAAGCAGCCCAGCGGCTTATTTTGTGTACCAAGAGGCCAGGAACTTTGTAATTACTCCTAATTTTATTTCCACAGTGGAAATGAGCAAAGAGTGAGTCGGTTAGCCAGTGTAAGTAGGTCAACAGCAGGCTTGCAAGCCGCCCCGCTTTGGTTGGCTCAGCTCCTGTCTGCCCAGAGGAGATGATAGCAGATGAGATGAGGGCAATAAGCTTACCCCCAGACCGTTAATAATGACCTACTAAAAATCCTTTAGCCACATGTCATAGGCCAGCAGGGTGAAGGAGGAGGCATGCCATCAGTAGCTTCATAGGATTTCTTTTATTTTTTTACTGGCTGCCAACCACAGCGGATCTCTCAATCAATTAAACATCCTGCAGCGCTGCCACAGTTTTATTAGCCACACGGTACCAGATCACATGGCAGAGGACATGCGTTCTGCCTTACACGCATCTTCTTCCATTTTATATCTCCTCCAGGTGAAAGCTAGTAAGCGGCAATAACTGCTGGTTTACACAAGAGCTCATTGTACTCCCACACTGAAGCGGGCACGGAGTTATAAAACTGACTTCTGCTGTGTGAGGTAGAGGTGCTCTAACTGTAGTGGGCTTCTGGAGTGGATAGGAGAGCACGATATGAAGAGAGTTCACTTACTGTTATTACAGTCATCATTGCTGCTGCTGCTGCCTGACAGGATGCTGATTGAGTGAAAAAGGGAAAAAATGCGGGGTTTGATGTTTTTGATAGCATGCTTTCCTCAGTTCATAGTCACAGAATAGATGAAGAGGTGCTTGGAAATTAGTTTTTTCAAATCAACATTTTTATCTGCTCTGTTCTGCTGTTTTTTTTCTTCTCTAGCTCAGTGTATCTAGATTCTTGTTAATGAAGCGAAAACCACTTGCTATTGCTCTCTGTCTTAATATGTTAAGCTTACGAGGCCCATAGATGGTGCGGCTTGTTAACTGGATTGCTGCCCAGGCCTGGAAGGAAACCATACTGTGATAAATGGGAATGTGCAGATGCAGCTAATTGTGGAGAAGGAGGGTAGAATTTTTTTTTTATCAGAGCGGCTTGCTGGGAATATTTTCTAAGTGGTTGTATATTATACTATTATAAACAAGTAGCCTGATGATTTCAAATGAAGTGTTTACATGAATCCTAAAGTGGCCAAATAATGCGTTATAATGCAGTGAGAGCAATCATGTAGACTGAATGGACAAACATGCAGTAGAATTAAGTAACACATTTGTATTCAGATCTGCTCATTTTGTTGTTCAGATTCATAAATAATCAGTAGGCTCCAGCAAAATTGATACTCCTGAGGCCTGCTAAACAATGTTCAGTCCATTACTGTGGCAACAGTACCGATGGGTGAGAGAGACAAACGATGAAGTCATTTTTCACACTTTCACTGCTGATGCAGTCACAGCTCTGTGGATATGTAGGGCAGAGCTGCTAAAGGGATTATCAAAGGTTTTGTAGGTTGTTTTTTTTGTTTGTTTTTAAAACCAATCTAAACTGTGGGACAGGTGATTCCACAGGATGAGGGAGATAGCATGGTGTCTAGTCTGACTGGGTTACGATTTAAGTGATGCCACCCTCTGCGCAGTTCTCCACCCCTCTGCTCCTAAGAGCTTACGAGAACGAACTGGCTGCGTTACAGAGCGTTATGTTGCATATGGGTGGGTAATATGGAGGAAACAGAAGGAAGCTTTCAGTGCATAATTTTCATCCGCTGCTCATTTAAACAGGAAGCATTTTGGAAGAATCTGTGCAGAAACAATTGCCTGAATATGTTGCTGCGCTGCAAGGAGAATAATGGCAAATCAAGCACAATGGTCAAGCAGGGTTTTTTTGTTTTTGTTTCCGCATCATCTGTTGCAGTGTCCGAAACATTTTTACATTTAACCAGTAGAAATCAAACTTAGCCCAACTAAAGTTAAAATAAGAAAGAAATTACAAATATATATATACTTTTTTTTAGTTCTAAGGTTGTATGTGTTAGGACATGAAAAAATAAATCCTCTTTTTCTCACATGCTTGATAGCTGGATTAATGTCTCTGGGCTAAAATGCTGTGTTTAGTTTTTATCAAATGTAGCATGGTGCATTATGGATAAATATTAAAGACATTATTCCAGAAATCTTGTGGTTCTTCAGAGGGAATTTGCTGAAATGTTCCAAGAAAATTGGATGTGTTCATCTCGACATTTCGTCATTCATCCAAGTGACTTCTTCAGACATTCTGCATACCATAGATAAAAACGTGTGCCTGAACCTGAACAGTTAAAAGAAACAGTGATTATCAATAAATAATATACAGTACAGTACTAAAGTTCAGAAAAAGGCATCACTTGAAAACAACCTAGAGCTCAGCTGCAGTGAAACGGACACTCAGACACAAATGTTAAAAAAAGAAACCTAATGACCCTGTTTGAATGCTCTGAACCAGATTCTGCTGGAGCCAGCAGTGATCCAGGACGTCCTGTCTGCAGGCAGCCACCTTCAGCTGCTGGAGCTCCTCAGCCTCTGCTCACACTACCTCATCCAGGTGCGTGCACAAAGCACAGACGCACACGCGCACATGAATGCACGCATGCACACAAACGTTCACATGTTCTGGTGTCCTTGTGTGTGAGCTGGGAACTGCGGACATTAGGAAAAGAAATCAGCGCAGAAACAGGTTCATGCTACAAAATCCTCATCAGGTTAATGAAAATCTGGTAATAACACTGATGTGTGAGAGGTATGGTCCACTCAGGAACAGTTGCTCCGTTTGATCCTATCTGCCAGTTATATCGGGGGAATTTTTACAAATGAGTCACCTTACTTGGGGTTGAATAGCTTACATAGGTCATTTTACACATTTCCTAAATCATTATCCAAACTGTCAAGTATCTCCTGTGTTTCTTTCCAGTTTTCTTTCATTACTATAGATTTTTTGCTTTTTTTCCCTTCAGAAAATGAAAATGAAGATATTATGTGTAAGAACTGTGAGCTGTTGCAGTTATTACACCTTAATTACACATTACAATTACACGTTATTACACACCCTAATAGAATAGAATAGAAAAGTTGAATTCTATTCTATTCTATTAGGGTGTGTGAAAGGCATGCCACCTTTGTTAGGAAAATAATGCAATTTTATATCAAGATTATTGTGATTATATTGATACTGACTGCTTGCATATTAAAATACTGACATGATGTCCCCATCTAAACCAGTAAAAGAGCAAATGACTAGAATTGGATCAAAGAGTCCTTTTCTTCAATCTCTTTGTCGTTACCTTTAATTAGGTAATTTCTACTTTTGGTACTTGTGTGAAAATCAGGTGATGTTTTAGGACCTATTTGAGAAATGTAAAAATTCCAAAGGGTTCAAACCTCTACAACAACAGTGTATGTGTTAACTTCTGTTTCTGCGCTGTTGTTGTTAGTCAAGCTCACTTAGGCTATAATGTGTTAATTAGTGAGATGCAGAGGTGCCTCTAGTTTAACTGTTTTTTTCATTGTTTTCCTTTTGACAGAGACAGGCTCCCTCTGTTTTGGTCTTTGTGTCTAAAGAAATTAAACTGTGATCAATCTTTTCATCTTTAAAAAAAAAAAAAATTGGTGTGTCTTGAAAAATGTCGAGCTATTTCTTCTAAATACCTTGACCGCAAAGTCAGTGCTGCAGTTCTTCCATCTACTGATGGTCTAGTGTGAATGTTTAAAGGTCAGTTAGAGGATGCAAGCCCCAGACCTAGGAAGCGTTTAGTGCTGTTGCTCAAGGACACTTCTGCTGGGTTTATGCCTGTCGTCTACAGCAAGGTACCTCAGGCCAGATCATTTCAAGAATTGGGCCACGCTGACGTGTGTTTCATGCATTTTATCACAAGATGCATGTGTTAGAACAGAAGCAAAGTCGGCCTACTGTCCTCTGGGTATGTAGCGAAGCGCTGCTGTAAATA